>NC_069374.1:15307500-15932500 GCF_021730395.1 Mercenaria mercenaria
CTAGAGGCCCACAGGAAACATGTCGGGCCCACCCTTTGACCTCTGTGACCTTGACCTTTGAGATAGGAACCTTGGGTTTGCAAATGCGCTCTGTCTTATCGAGATTAACATTCATGCCAAATATAAACATGATTACTTCATGCATGTCAAAGTTATGGCCGAGAGATTCTAATCTAGACAGATATACACAGCACAGCCATTTGTGCTTGACAAAAATATATGTAAAGTAATTTAAAATATTGTCATAAAAATCTTACTGTTTAATAAAGGTTGTAACGCTGACTGCAGTATCTTTATTTGCTCAACGTCAGCATACAGGTTGCTGAAAACAAAAAGTTAATATGCATGTTTTTTACTGAGAAATGAATATCCAACTCAGTAAACTGCTTTTAAATTTCAAGGTATTTAAGTAACTTTTCAATTTTTCATCTTTTTTATGTAACAGGTTATTAAATAAATTTGCTCCCTTCAGCTGAAATATGTTAGAATAACTATAAGGTGCTTTTGTCACAAAAACATATATCTCCCCCCTATGTATACCTTAAGCTCTGTCAGCCGTTTTATGCAGCGAGGCGGAACGTGTTCGCCATATGCAAAACTAGGCTTGGTTTTGATCACTGATTCACTCCTGTGAAGTTTCTTCGAAATCCAGCCAGCAGTTTGACCTAAGAAAGCCGGCCAAGCTTAATCAGGATAGACGGACGGAAAGACAGACGGCAAAGGCAGAAACAGTATATCTCCTCCATGTGACACAATCATTTTTAATGTAAGCTTCATTAACTTGTAAATGAAAAGAGCTATATGATCAAATGACCTATAACGTTAATTAAAGGAATGTTCAATATTTAAGTTTTCAACCGGTTCTTGCGGATTATTCAGAAAGAGAATTTATGATACCCTTTGAAACAAAATTCATAACTCACACAATTCAATGTGAAGATCAATTAAGCAGATCATGAGAAGAAGTTGTTTAGTTTCTTTTATAGCTTTATCTCTGGCAGTTCTTGAATGCAATCAAACAATCTGGCTAGGCATTGGTTACAAGACAGCTAGACATTTCCATATTCTAACATGACATGGTTTACTTAATAATGTCCTGTCGAAAAACTGTACAAGCGATTATGACACAGTCACGTTTTTGTGCTATAAAATGTATACTGTTACAAACATTAAAGTAAGTGTCTAGCCGTCTGGTAATCGGACTTCTAGCCTGCTAGCCGGGTACCGGACGACTAGCAAATCCTGACCTCAGGGTATTTTCTAGCCTGAATAAGTAATGATTTTATATATATAGTTTCAACTGTTATTTTCTTAAGATATCAATACTTATCAGTGTAAACAAAATATTGTGTGAAATTCTAACACGATCCGATTTATTTTCCTATTAAACACAGAAGGCAGAAAACAGTGAATTATTATACAACAAATCACTGTTCTGACGTCACAATTATTACGTCATGGCATCAAACGGCATAGCAGCGTGCTGGAAAAGAAACCGATTGAAAATGGACAAATACTTAATGAATGTCGTCAAGGATGTACGTAAAAATCCTTAGTAACGTGTTAAAATCGAAATAATATATACATGTATCTCATTTAGTGATTTGCTCTTGAATAAATCATTGTTTGTCGTTAGATGCGTATTATTATATCACTCGGGCTGTACCCTCGTGCTATAATTCCTTCACAACTTTACTCCAAACAATGATTTATTCAACAACAAATCACTGGATGAGATATATTATTTCTTAAATAAACCAAAATATTTTCATCGACTAGAAGTCGATATTAAAGAATGAGAGCGTGTTTGTATACAAACTCGTTGATATTCTAATTTTGTAAATGATAAATCTGCCAAATTCTTTCATAAAATTTTATGAGAGAATTTGGCTGATCTAATAGCCTGGTTACACATCATTGATTGCCAAACGTCCATGTTATTTTGTAAAAAGTGATGTTATTCTATCGGCCTAAACTTTAATTCTTAAAACACAAATTTATAAAATAAATTGATGAATGGAAAGCAGTTCATTAATTTTGACTTTTATTTCGAAATAAAATGGGTTAATTATGAATGCTTAACTACTGTTTTTCTAAAAGTTTTCATATACTAAAATATGAAACCTTAAGTATTTTAAAACTGTTCTATTTTTGAAAATCCAGTGAAAAAGTTGGTAAAATTAAAAAATTCCGATCCCACAAAGCATTATTTTTCCCGCCACCAGATGAACAGATTTTAATAATGAGTGACGTCACTGCCATCATTGATTTCGGCATTACATGAATAATGCATTGATTTATTCGAGACGATTAAAACTAAATCTTTAGTATGTATGCACACATGATTTTTTTGAAGATAAGTATTGATATCTTTAGTAAATGACAGGTATCATTACTTATTCATTAGGAAATCTATTACCGTACGGCTAGAAAATCCCCCGGGTATTTTATAGCTGACCAGACAGCTAGAATGCAGGCTAGGTATCCAGTTACTGGACGGCTAGACATTTCCAACATTAAAACAAGGTCTGAGAAGAATGTGCAACCAATATTGGCTGGGACTCGAAGATAAACCTTGAATAAACGGACCATTTCAGAAATTCAAATACCCCTACCCCACCCCCGGAAGTAGTTCTTTAGAAAAAAGAACCCATCCTCTGGAAAACATATTTTCCTACCCTTCTACAACCCGGTTAACTCAAAATACCCCCACCCACTTCCCCGACAATACCCCTACTGGGTAATTCCAATTTCCAGAGACCCCCAATTCTAATTTATTTGTAAAATGCCCCCTCCCTCTTCTTTAGAACTGCTTCCACATTACACAAACAAAATGCACCCCCTCTTTCCCTCTAGAAACCTCCCTGTAAATTAATTACCCCCCCCCCACACACACACACCCTCTTCCACAACATAATGGGGAATGTTCTGGAATAGCCAATTCTGATTAAATAGCTGCCTTACACAGGTTCCTCTATTGTGTGACCAAGTTAGTACCGTGATATTTAGATCTGGTTCATATTACGCGTATTTAGTATAATACTTTACAGAATCTAAAAATCTTTGACGAGTTTGACCAAAGTCAAGATTTTCGCCGACTGATCAAGTAATAATAACGTAATTTTTGTATGACACGCTAACAGCATTGAATAAATATCGATGATTATATGTTAATGATATTGAGAACTTCTTAAAATGCTATGCAAATACTATCAAAAGGTGTAATTTACCTGTAATTTGACAAAAATCCATTTTTCAAGCAACCGATATCACTTCCGCATTACGTCACAACATGTTTTTATTTACCTTTACGCCAAGCTCTTCAAGGAGATCAAGAGTTTCGTCCCTTTACATGGCTATTTTTAGAGTAGAATTTTCCGACGAAAATACCGTATTTGTTCAAATTTTACTACGAGCGCACTTTAGAACAATTTTCTCTCATGTATCATTCTTTGTGTTTTTACAATCCTCAAAACATATCCAAAAATTAAATTGTTCTCCCCTGCGCTCGTATCGTATTTTGGTGATAAATTGCACGAAAATGTCTAAAATGTACAAAATCTGTGTTGATGGCATGAAACTAGACCATGTATCATGACTTTTTAGGCAAAACTGTTGCATTTCTTCTGTCTAAAATGCAAGATTAATCCTTTATCTTTCAAATAATTCATATCGTTGAGATGTAGTTTTAATTTCATTTTCTTCAAAATCTGGGGGCTAAAACTGTGCCTTATCATACATGGTCCTTAGATTGCATATTCTATATATCAGATTATCTATATTGTGAACACTTACAACAATTGAGTATATCCTCCATGTAGTAAAATGTTTAATGACATCTTCCTTCCAATAAAGTAGATTTAAGGTATGACCCACCTAATGGTGAATATTTCAAATGTTCAAAACAATGTTACAGCAATATACTGTATCCAGTGAGAGACCTGTATGCAAATTTGAAACAATTTTTACCGTGCCGTTTTTTTTTAATACATTTTGTATAATTCACGATATTTCCTCAAGCTCAAGTAGAGACAGTGACGGTCACTGATCAAAACGTTTGCAGAGAATTCATTATACCATTGATTTTGATAAAAGAAACGTCAAACTTTTGGTCAACAATTATAACTGTTAATATCATTTTTTTTCTAGGATGTCTTCAGTAATAGGATTTAATGAGACAGAACTCCAACATTGAAAAATTATGGTCTAGTCCTGTGGTACTGTTTTAAGTTTTGCTCAATTCATAAAAACTAACCTTCATGTAACCTAAAGAGTAAAGGCAAAATAGAGAACTTTTACCGCATGTAACTCAGTATCTTTAAAGATGTCTTACTCTGCCCCTTCTGTTTCAGAGGTAAATTCACTTTGAACAGCAAGAAATCACTTATCAAATGAAACATTTTCACTTTTGTACGATCAATTAATAATAAGTCTTGTAAAAAGGAAAAGAAGAAATATAATAGGGGTGATTTGGTCCCACTGACCGTTCCAAGGCGGTGCTCCTATTTTCAACTGGTTTTATGTCGTCTTGTATTCTGTATTGCGTATGTTGTCTTGTTTGTTGTTAGCGTTTTTTCTTCCTTCTCCTTACTACCCCTATCGCCACCATCCTTTCCCCTTGCAATTGCGCTCCCCACTCCCTTTTTTTTGGCATCGTCTCCCCACTTACTATGAGTAAGTTTTCGTAACCCCCTTTATTTTGGCTGCCGGAATCCTAAGGCGGTACAGGATTGTTTTTTCCTGCTTATAGGTGTGCTTGTGTGTCTTAGGCGCTGCCCTACAGTGTTGTTGTATCTAACTTGTCTATTTATCTATGTTAGTTAGTTGGATGTGACTCTGTGTGTTTATCTTTGGTACGTGGGTGTCTGCGCTACTTTGGTTTACGTTGTAGTGTGAATGTTATTTAGATTCATCCTTGTTCTACTTTCCCCTTCAACCTCCTCCCCCAACCCATCCTCCCTTGCTACCCCTTACCCCTCCCCCCACCCCCCACTCCCCTCTATCTATATTTGCATGAAACTTAAATGTACTGTTTGGAATTTTGACGCAACCCGTCTGTAATATTTTCCGTTACAACTTCTTTTTTTGTGGGCCTACTTTGCAAATGCGTGGCTCTAAGGCTGTGTTTTAGTGCTGTGCTACCGAAAAATCTATCCTTGCCTATTATCTTATGAACCTAAGCCCCCTGAAAAATTTAAGTCGAAGTATGTTTATTGTAGAAATTAAATACTCTTCAAATGGAGGTACATGGCTCATACCTTAAACAAAATCTAAAATACATTTTCATTTTTTCTTTCCTTCTGCATTTATTGGATGTGAGCTTTGTACAAATTATACTGAAATATCTTTTTCGGCGTGGTTTACGTCATGATTATCTCAACTTCAAAAGCCTGTATCAACAGTTTCTTATAATAACAACTACATAGTTGATAAAAGACATTTGTACGAGATGAGTATTTATAGATTTCCATCTCTAGAACAAATATTTGAAGAATATCTGTAAAAAGTTTGAAATCAAAGTTATTGTTTTTGTGTCTTCTGTGGCTACCAAGCGTTTGTTTAAATGATCCTATCTTCTAAGTTGTGTTAAATTATTTTAAAAAAAAGCTTTTTCACTCTGATCAAAGAATGTAACTTTAACTGAACTTTCTGTATCGAAATAATCTAAACATTTGCCTTAAAGTTTCCAGCGCTCCCATATATTGCGTGTAACACGCGTTTAACCTTTATCCTGCTAAATTTCTAAAATTGACTGGTCCCTTAGGTTAAAACAACTTATTTTTCAAAAGGATTTTCACAGAAAATTTACTGACAAACAGCGAGCAGTGCAGACCATGATCAGCATGTACGGATGTGCAGGTTGATCTTGGTCTGCACTGGCAGCAAAGGCAGAATCACTTGCCACCAGCAGGTTAAAGGTTAAACTCGTTTGAAAAAATAACGTTAATATAAGTTAAACATTAAGACAAGGAGGACAAAGCAAACAAATTAAATATTTAGAAAATGTTAATCCTGTTTGGGTGGATAATTTCATTCACACCGTCCTGTATCTTCGATATTATTGTTTAAGGAGAGTATATGTATTAAAACCAGTTTCAACTTCAAATGGTTGTGTTACTTCCTAATCCTTTAAGGCGGTGTGCCTTCGTTGTGTTGTTATCGTTTTGAAATTGTTTTGGTTAGTCTAGTAGTATGTAGTGTGTGTAAATATCCATTATACATGCAAAATCATACAAACACTGATGTAAGGCTTGGCTTCAGTGGACTGTGTTGTTATAATGTGACTGGTCTTACTTGATATTTGTCTTTCTCTGATCCAGTATATCGTTCAATATTTGTATTTCTGTAACATTAATTATTCAACACAAATGTTAAGCACTTTATTGCCGAATATTCCTTCATGGTATTATAAGACCTTCTCCCAATCGGAATTGGTTTTATTGTTGTTGTTTTATACTAAAACAAATTTAATTTAGCCTGATTATGATGAAAGCGTTATACTTTATTGAATTACTCTCAAATCCAATTTGTAGAAAAGTACTGGTGTCATGTGAGAATGTGTAGTCCATTATGGGCAATTAATGAGAAATGTCTCTTACTTTTAATGTATACGTAAAATAAAATACATCATGAACACTGTCTATTTGAACATTTCCGTTATTAAGAGATATGTAATTCTTGTTTATAGATGCATTGGCTTATTTCTCAACTATCAGCTGAGCTTCTGTCTTTCTTTGATACGCATTAAATAAAAATATTATGAGGGATGACATGACGCACTTGGGCCAGACATAATTTCAGATCACACTAATTTGCCTTCAATGTATTATAAACGAACTAAGAGAATTATTTTTCTAAATAAAAAATGTTCCATTCGTTATCCTGTTTTTACGTTCTCAAAAAGCTATAAAGATATTCACAAGGCTTATGCCTGTGCTTCACTCATCTAATCAATACTTTGAGACTTTTCGAGTACATAAGCAATTTATATGACTAACGTTATTCAATTACCTTATACAAACTATTTACGTTATCTTGTATATACAGCATCACCATTAATTATTGACATATATAAGATTAATTGGTAGATGACTTGCATTCGTGCCTTCATAACTGTATTGTAATTATCAGATAAAATGATACAAAAATAATGCGTGTTTTCAGGTGTGCAGCATAATCAGTTTATGTCACTGAATTTCTGAACAATTGAAATGAAAATTTAAAAATGTAGTAATTATGGTGGAATATTTCTGCTAACCACATATTCACTTATTTATGTAGACAGTTTTCTATAAAAATGTCACATGTCGAGTTATTATCTGGCAAGTGGTAAAATTGCGTGTCATCCAGATAATTATGTTCATAGGACAAAACTGCCTGTTAATGCCCACTACTGCCATCCACATATTCACATAAATAAGCGAATATTGTGAAAGTGTTCCTGATATCCAGTTAATATTCATACCCAAATTGCCGATTAACGGTTAAACGTTTCAAACCAAATGTTCACAATCACAAAATGAAGTGAAGTGTCATCCATTTTTAAATTTCTTGACAGTGGTGTTTGATCTTGGATCTCTTTACATTTAGGCCTCTCTCATGGCATTGAAGTGCTTTTTAATTTTGAGATTTTCGGAACTATTTTCTCAGCAATATGAAAATTTCCATTTCTTGAGGACTTAACATCCCTACTACCATAGAGAAATATCTGATTTATTTAGTCAAGCTGTTTTAAAAAAATAAAATAAAATATTTTCTGTTCTTTCTCTTCAGCTTAGTGTATTTGAGAAACGTCTGTGTCAACATTAAAACGGTTTTGTTTTTCATCAGCTACCAACTTCTCGAATTTTGTCTTGGTCAGGCCTTTAGCGGACATTAGGGTGTAACAGATAGTGTGAAATTTTGCATCTCTAGCCTACTTGTTTCATTCTATTTCTTACTGTATATATATATTGACTGCGAGGTACATTTCGGGTGCATTTTCATAATAATGTAATGAACGGGTGAGGACTAAATCACCATGTATATGATCAACGGCAGGCGGTGTTCGAATGCATTTGAAAGAAATAAAAAAAACTGAATGATTTGAGTATTAAATTATCCATTGGTTTAAAAGTCTAAATTATTGTGTATTAATAAGCAAGGACAGGCAGTGAAAATGCATTAATTTTGAAAGAAATTCTAGAAGTTGAATGTTTTGCAAAAAAAGTATTTGTTATTCTGATTTATAGTAAGAATTCCTAATATACATGTATCGCATTATTTCCAGTATTAGCAACACTTGCATCCACCATCAGTGCTTTGAGCGCTTTGATGAAGAGGAGGACCGAACAGTCTATAGTTTTAGATATCGTAGCCATAACTGACTAACTGACAAAAATGAAGATACCTACTTAACGTAAGTGAATATGTGGATAGCAGTAGTGACCATTAATAGGCGGTTTTGTCCTGTTAAGATACTTTTGTGGATAACATGCAGTTTTGCCACTTGCCAGATAATAACTGAATAAGTAACATTTTTACGAAAACTTTCGAGATAAATAAGTGGATATGTTTTTGGCAGAAATATGCCACCATTAGTAATTAGTAACACCGTTGGATATCTTTAAATATTTTCAATATCGGAAGACTTTATGAACAATATTTCGACTTCAATCTTGGAAACAATAGGTAATCATTTTCCGATAGTGTTTTATCTGACAGTTTTCCGAGATGAAACATCATATCATTCAATATTTGCAAAAATATTTGATTAATAATGTGCTAAAATTTCCAGAAAGATGAATGAGTTATTTTTGGTATATTTGTCTCAATACTCTGTAACTGCATTTTACATTATTACTCAAACAAAATAATTCCAAAGTTGACGAAATTCCATTTGAAAGGAAACATACTACGAAAATGAACACAAAGTAATATAAACCGCGTAACTGCTTAGCAACTTCACATAACTATTCATATACCAAAGCTAAAATCAGTCACAGTACGTAAAACGACAAGCCTTTTGATTATACGACATATACTATATTGTATTTCACTTAAAGACGTTTCTTCAACGTATTCATCCTAGAGACAGTTCATGGTAATTTTTACAGTGTTGCGTTGACCAGCCCTATACAATGTATGCGTGTTTGTTGGAATAATCTACGTTTTTCCCAGACTCCAGCAAAATTGTAAATTATCCGTATCATAATAACTCACCTCTTAAGAAATCAGTAGAAGAAACAAGTTGGTATTATAAGAATTTGTCTTTAATCTCTCCGTCAAATCTCTGTCTTTGTAGTGCCATATAAATTGAAATATAACGATATTTTAGTCGTTATAAATTTTGAAACAATGTCTTAATAGCCAAAATGATTTCATACGTCCACATGTTTTATACTAAAGTATCATTTCTATATACTTTTGTATTATTTTATTCTATTAATCCGTTCAGCTATTCGGTAGTATGGTGTACTTCGGACTAGAATATGGAAAAGGACATGTATAATGTTGTTTCAATAATCATAGGAGTCTCATGCTTTAGTTCAAAAATTTGTAGCATACATCGTATTTGTGTCATTTGCGTTTTTGTCCAAAAAACAAAACAGAGCAAAAACAAAATTGAAAAATAAAACGTTTGTCGGAAAGTAATGACAGGAACGCTATTCCTCACTGTTGCTTTAATTAAACATTACTGTTTCTTCGAAGATATGTTTAACACCATCCTATGATGTAAGATTTTCAGTGATTTCAGCAAAACACTAACGTTTCATTTTCTATGTCAAGCACATTTAAACATTTTACAAAAAAAAGTTGTTAATAAACATCTTAATCATATAGAAATCGTTATCTCAACTATTCTAAAATGTATTGAGAATCGTAGAGAATCATTCTCAAGATAAGTGATGGTGCTATCTTGTTCCAAGACAAACGAGTTCAAAGGTTAGTTAAATTTCCTTGTTTGCTTGTAGCGTTACATGGTAATTGGGAGTAATAACTGTGAATAGATTATCTTCATATACTGTGTTACATACGGTTGGATCTGCATTTGGCTGATTGCTTATGCCGCTTAACGCAGGGTAATTTTACAGAACTTTTAGTGTCTTGTACGTAAAGGAAAGCCAACATTATAAAATGGATGTAATATGTGAATCGGTCATTAAGAGCAGTTCTTTGAAAGCAAATCACTCTCCTCACTACAAGATACAAAAATTATGCACGGGTTCCAATGCAAACGTTCAGTAACACTCAAATATTAACGGCAGTTATCTCAAATTATGATGTGACGTTGGCCAAATAGTTTATATTTTTATATTATAACTTTAGAAAAAAAATGTTTTAAGCTACATTAAACGAGAAAGATAATTTATGTACACAATGTAGATAAAAAACAAAGACATTATTTTGTTAATTTTACGTTTGGTCACTATGATTTATGGTATAATAAAACAAAATACACAGGTCTGTTATAGTTATATGACATATTGTCTACCTCTGAAAAATGATACCTCCCTTAATTCGCAGTTTAACAGATGATCTACAGATGTGTTAACCATTTCATAGAATGTAAACAACAATCCTACAAACATGTAAATCTGTCATATTTTAACATAACGAACCCCTTCCTATCTGGCGAAATTTAACAGAGACCCGTGTCGTTCTTAAACAAGAATAGATACACGTAAAAGAATCAGTTCGAATTCTAGTCACGATAACTTTGCGATAATTTTCTTCTCATGAGTATCCATACTGCTAAAATAACATATTTATCTTTCTTGAAAATGCTATTGTCATTCTCCTGATTTATGAATAAGTAAATTACTAGTATATTATGGTAATGCTACACTCCCGTATAAAGTTTCTCTTGTAAACAGCAGATGCCATTTAAAAACTCAGATTGTATGTACATTTACTGGTTCTTCCCAGGAAAGACGGCTTCGCTTATATCGGTGCTATACTACGGGCACGTTAAAGAACCAGACTGTCTATTTGCAAAGAGCTAGGCTAAGTTAGCCGGACAGGCCTGTATCTCTCTCTGTTCCCTGTCAGTTTTGGGGGCTTTATCTCACTCTGTCCCTCTGCCTTTGCTATATGTAAAGCGCATTTGAACGTGTTTATCATGAAAAGGGCGCTATATAAATCTGGTATAATAATAATTTACATACTTAAAAGGAATATCGTGTCATTCTAAGGCGTTCCTTCAACTAACATACCTTAGTGCTTGGTATAAGTTATAGTGTCTTTATATATAGACATATATGTTCACATAGCTGTCATTTTGTAATCATAAGGCAGTCAAAAATGATATCTTACAGATTTTGAACTCAACACGCTATACATACATGTACCTATAAATTTAATTTCCCCTTACAGACTGCATCTGAACATGAGTAAAAATAATCATAACATCTCACTGGTAATAGGTGCGGTTGGCTGTTAACCGATACCCTTCTGGAGATTTCCATCCAAAACTTCTTTCACTGTCATACTCTACTATTGCATATTGATTTAAAGAAGAAATAACTTGAATAAGATGAATGAGCAAAAGCATTGATCTAAATCTAAAAAGAATAGTCAAGTTCCATGAACGCATTCTCCCCAAAACGAAACTCAGTTCAACATTTACACAACAATATGATAATTTTACAGCCATAGTAAAACAAAAAGTGACAAAGCATAAAAGAACACAAGTGTATTCACGGCCTTGGAAAGTTCAGTTGAAAAATCACCATACCTGAGTTTAATGCTCACAAGATACGTATTACTTTAAAGCTCGGGTTGTGCCCTACTGATATAAATTCTTCGCATCTGAACTCTAATGGTTTTAGTCAACGGCAATCACTGTTTTTAGGCATATTTCTAATTAATTTTGCTGAGTCTCTAAATGACGTCCGCTGATTGAACATAACTTAAACTTTCTGACAAAGACATTTCAGATTTTGTGAAATAAACTAGAACTAAATAAAACTTGGAAATAATGAAACATCTCTTGGATTTAAAATCGCCTAATTCATGATACATAATAATGATTATTCGACAGTGATGTTTCCTGTAACATGGATAATGATCATGTAATCAGGAATAGGAGAGACGAAGGATTACATCGTTAATACTATAATAGAGTAACGAGCAGAACTCGCATACTTCAAAATTATCTTGAAGAATGTTTACAACGTACTATCATTCTGTATTTATCCTAAAACTATATTGCCTAAAACCGCTAAAAGAAGAGATACAATACAGGGCAAAGATGTCATTAAAATATCTCTAGATATCAAACTTTCACTCAGATTAGATTTGAATAAACTTATTAACGTATTTTACATCAGTTTATTCAGATACATTTGTCATCTCAAGATAAAATAAAAATTCAGATACGTATATTGTAATTTTGATAAAAGTTTGGTTTTAGACATTTACATTATTACAATTACAACCAAGCACGTCCTATCACTAGAATTGTAAACAGATATACACGTTGCAGCTGAATTGATGGGTAATAAATATACTTCACGTGCAAAGCTTACAGCACTCAGTGAATGTTATGTAAATCATTTAAATCGTTAGTTGTTCACAACATGAACTAAAGAAAAATGTATTTTTACAGGTTTTAATTTTTTTAATTTTACATTCTTAAATAGACGCATAAGTCTGCAATATTCTATACATGCAAAAAGAAGAAAAACAGAGAAAAAACCTTGATCATCCAACAAAACAATATCAGCGATAACAGCAACAGGTAAAACATAAATAAAAAATCCAATACCAGAAAATGCTAGATAAGCTGGCCTGTTTCGCGCATCCCTCAATCGGACCATATAAGATTTTATCTATTCCATGATCGAATGAGATTTTTTAACTACAGGATCTGTAGAATCATCTTCGAGAGATTTGCACCGAAAAGAAGTCGCATATTTGTAGGTGTGCTTCGATTCACAATAAAGTTGTTTTTTTTATATTGAAACTTAATACAAAGATATAAGCCCATTTTTTATTAGAAAAGACTTTTCATCACATGGCATCTTTCTGACTAAATCTTAAAGGTATGTTTTTGGAACTCTCCTTTCCGTATTTATGTACATTTCTGTTAACAGAATGGAAAGTTATATCGTGTCTGCAATACATCTAATTCCTTAAACGAATAACGCGTTTAAAGCTGCAAAAGGTCTGTTGGGTTTGATATAAAAACATTGATTACTATTAAATTAATTATTTGTTCACAATGTGATCTGTGTAAAAGTAAAATGCTGTCTGCGTATAGATTATGTAGTGAGGGCATTTGATCGATTAAGACCACCAATAAGAATGTTTTCTATAAACATCACATGTTCACAGACGTATAAATTACATATTGCGGAAGTCAAGGAATGATAACGTTATACCTACATGTGAACTTTTAAATTTATTAATAGACGAAAGTCCTTAATACGTGTGGCTGTAGCTCATGCTTGTAAGGGTCTCGTATTACATGTTTGGCTCGAAAATTACGCTGCTAGTTACTTGGCCGTGTTTGATACTAGGTTAAAAATCCACATTGTTTTCGATTTAGCACTACTATTTTTAGGCAAACATACAAAGTCAGTTAGAGAATGATTACTTTGATTGACTTGTTAAGTTTGTGTCCTCTATTATTAAGGATATTCATTTGATTATCGACTTTCTTGCGAATGTAAACGTTATGAATCTCAAAACGTCGGTTATATGTAATATCCTTATCAAGGAGTTTAACAGTTTCTTTGCCAGTGATAGTGCTATTGGCAGTATCAAAAAATGGATGTTTAGACTGCAAATCTTGTGGAATATTACAGTTTCGAATTTGTCAGGATTAGCTTGAATTTTGCTTACTCTAAACCCCAAGTGAAGTCACAATGTTTCATGGAAGTTATTGATTGAGCTTGAATCTAGTAAGTTTCATTTTGCAAACACGTGATAATTGCAGTACGTCGGACGAGCTTACGTTTTTTGAAAATTGATGCTAGTGCGTCTTGCATGTACATATACACGTACCATAAACACGTTAGTCACAAAAAAACAATTATTCAACGCCATGCTTTATATTATTTGTATGGGTTGGAATCAGAATACTAGCTCTATATAGACATCTTAAATATTCTAATATTCTAACTAATAAACTTCGGAAGCACAGAGCACCACAAACACAGCCTCAGAGCCAAGCATTTGCAAAGTAGGCCCACAATAAAAAGAAGCAGTAACGGAAAAACATAAGTTTTGCCTTTTTTAAAAACGCATGGGGAGTGATATATTTTTTCCTGTTTTAGAAATGATAAACGGAATAAACAATTTAATTCATTAACATTTGACCTGTTGTTGAATATGTTAAACGTCCTTTGATTCTGTAACGTTGACAGCTGAACAGACTGTTCAAAATGGTTTGACATTTGTAGTTCTAAAAATTTTGATTTCTCGTATTATTGTGATTACAGGAAGGCGCCTTTAAACAATCTTAAAACTGTCTTGATTGATCTCAAGAACGTTTTATCTATATGTACGTTCAATAAAATACCAATCGAAGATAAAGTGATAGTTCATATCACTAGCCATGACGTAATGGAACCTAAACATGTTGATCGGCCTTGTATCATAGATAAATATGTTTACTAATATCAAACAGACGATTTGATCGGAAACCTTGTTTTTTTCTGTTTTGTCAGTTCTCGGTATTTCAGCCTCGGAATTACACTCTGATATAGACTATCATGAACGACGTAAGATGAACTGTGTTTCTTATGGGATAAGAAAGCTAATAACAATTATACATTCATCCTCTCATTTAACCTTCAAAGAAGTTTACAATTTGAAAACATAATCATTAGGATCTTAGGTCAATAATTAAAAAATCCTTCCTTGATGGAAGACAGTGCTCACTTTACATATTACATTTCTAATGTGTGTGAGAATGTCGATATCTCTCTGTCTTGCAGAAAGAATGCTGGAGTCTGTCTGTAAGCAATAATCATATGGAAAATGCAATATAAATGATTATGATCACTAGAAACCAAGTAAGTGTGATAAATGAGGAAAAAATAAAACCCCAACCTGTATTTTGTTTGCGTAGGAATTATCTTAAAGGCTGTTTGCTGTAATGTTTGTGTTGTCTTTTACATCTTTGCATGACGGAATAATATTACTTTCAGTTCTATGTTGCAAATATTTATTCAAGGCACTAACTTTATAATTTTTGTCTGCTGTCACTGTACATGATGATAAATTTTGTACCATCTATGAAGTTGACGGTAAACCAGTTTCTATATCTGTTCCGAGATGCTATTTCATTGCTTGCTTTTTTATATCTTTTGTCAAATATTATTATGTGCATACCTACCAAACTTATACAAATGTATTGTTTGATAATGTTTTATGTGGAAAAATATAAAATTGATACGTTTTGACAGTTTCTTAAAATCTGATGACAAAAGACGTACTGTTTAAAAACTACTCAAAAGTGGAGTTTTCAACAGACAGATAAGTAAGTTAATATAAATCATGCGATTTAAAATAAGTAAACTGTCACTGAAATGGTGTCCATGTCGTATTTAAGTCCATCATCAGGTCAGTATTATCGAAATATCTTTTCCAGGTTGCCCTTTCTTTTTCAAGAGATGACAAAACTATTACAAACCTCAAGACCAAGTTTGCATAAACAGGTAGTTCTGCGGACCTACCGGGACACATTCGTAGATGAATAACACCCAGTAGCCAGGATGGGTGTTATTCAATGTATCCACAGAGCTTAACATTCCGTCAAGCATTTGCTACTGTAAAAAGAATAGATAAGGTTCGTAACTGTCCCTTACAATCGCATACAGTGCGACTACGCATACTGGAGCAAGTGTCACGGTGTAGGCGGCCGTATAAGGTCTCACATGAATGCCATCTTTGCTACTATATAGCAGACTCGGTCAATGTGTTATTAATGAACGAGATCAGTTTCAGAAAGGATCTGCTGTGATATGGGCAGCAGTTTCACTTCATACGAAAACCCAAGCGGTTTTTTGTTCAAGGTACGTTGAACACACAGAATGACACTCTCACACTGGTTGCATTAGCTACATTCAGGAGGGGCATAAATGCGCTCCCTGCCACTCAGCAACAAGCACAATACGTTTCCTGGGCAGAAACATCTTGTTGTCATGGTGTTCTCAATGTCACAATATTTATTTATTTATTTTGTTGGGTTTTACGTCGCCCCGACACAATTATAGGTCATATGGCGACTTTCCAGCTTTGATGGTGGAGGAAGACCCCAGGTGTCCCTCCGTGCATTATTTCATCACGAGCGGGCACCTGGGTAGAACCACCGACCTTCCGTAAGCCAGCTGGATGGCTTCCTCACATGAAGAATTCAACGCCCCGAGTGAGGCTCGAATCCGCATCGATGAGAGGCAAGTGGTTTGAAGTCGGCGACCTTAACCACTCGGCCACGGAGGCCCCTTGTTCCAATAAGAATTCAATTTTGGACGTATTGGTCGCCAAGAAAGATTCGAAAATGCGTTGGTTCGGACATGGAATGTCATTCCCCAGGTGTATATTAGACATTAACTACATCACTTCCTCGCGTTCCAGGTGTACTCCACAGGACGGAAATCCATAGTATTGTAGTGATCATTTTGTGACTTTTGAATTTATACTTTGTTCTGTTTTTGCTTGTGTTGAGGACTGGTACTGAAGCTGATCTTTAATATAATGATTGTTATTATTGTTGTTTGTTGTACTATGATCAATTAACAGTGTGCAAAATTCTTTTCGATATCTTAATTATTCAGTCATACGATGAGATCTTACATAAGTACATGTACCTTCTAATCAACGAAAAAAGCCGAAGTACCTTTTGCTTTCTCAATGATCTGAACAGATTATGATCTATGATCACATTATGCAATTCTAGAACAAATATAAACTATTCGTCTATTTGATTGTTTCTAAGCTGGCGGTTTAGCCACTGGAAGATTATAGCGAATATTAATCTAGAGGATAACGGGTCAATGCACGGCCTGGAAATGCTTGTCATAATATTTCTTATTTATATTGTACTGCTTGTAACCCCTAACGACTTCCTAACATCTGGAACATTAAAGAACAGGGCAAGCTAGCCTCCTGGACATGCCTGTATCATTCTACATTTTCTCTTTCTCTGTTTCCGGGGTATCATCTTTCTCAGCATTACTGCGAGATGATAAATTCTGCGCCTTGTTTGAATTTAAAGTTGTTTGAACGTATTTATCTTGAAATCGATGCTATATTATACTGATGTATCAACAGCATTTCTGTATAACACATGTTATGTATCGCATTCAAAAGATTTAATGCCTCCGCATCATGATATTACGTCACAAGTTCCCGAATAGATTGAATTTCTGTATCAATACATAGTATTTTTTGACAAATGACATTTGAACGAGATGAAGAATAACAGGTTTCCGGATCTAGCACAAGTATTTGATGAGTGTCAGTGATTGCCTTGACGCAACACATCATGATAAATGAGATCACATTGTATTACACAGAGACCATGTTTAAATAAGACGAGCTGATGTAGCCTTATGGATAAGGCACCTGCCCTTCAATCGGGAGATCGAAGGTTTGAGCTATTTCACAAGGTGGGATGGTGAGCCGCAAGCTAGTTACAAAATGGTTAACGAATGCCTACTGGCATGTAAAAATAGGAAGCGGGATGTAATGCTGTTCAATGTATGTATGTGTCTCATTGGCCAAATTGGATTGTCCTTTCTGCAGCGGTTAAACTGTTGTAACGGGAAAAACGACTGATACTCGGTCCTGTTCCTAACGTCCGTTCGGCTACGACGGCAGACGACAATTTCCGTATACTTACTGAGGGTCGAGCGGAATTTAATAAAGGGAGAAATAAATAAGCTATATGTTTAATGAATAAATATATTTAATTATAATAGCTAAAATTTAGTAAGGTTAGTAATATTAGTTTAAATGTTAATCTGATTTAATAGTTCTAATCAAATGTTCTGGTAAAGTCTGTGTGATATCCGTATTTTATCTAAACTTATATTTACATTGCTGCTGGTCGGCTCCTGTATGGTTCTCTGATCCTCCAGGGAAATGTTAATTATAATATTACGTTAGTATTGTTAACTTTATAATGATTTATTAAAGAAATTTGATGACTGTAATTTTGGGTGGTCCTGGCCGAAAATAGAAAGTGAAAAGCTGGCGTTCGGGTGCGCATGCAGTTTTATATGTTCCGCGCCATAATACTTCGATTCCAAGGCTGAAAGCGGTAATTTAACCGTCCATCCAATCAGAATACCGGATTCACCGAAATGGCTATTTTCAACCAATCAGAAACTCTGCGGAATTTCCCTTTCTGTGTAACTATCCGCCACTCCAGATGAGCAAGAAATAGTCTTCCCTTGGGCTTACTATAATGTTCTTAATCTTACGCTGGGTAAAAAGGACTGCTACCATTTATAAGTCACAATATAAACTATAAATGATTGGCGATACAGTATGGTAGAGTTTTTACCAATAACAGGAAATATGACGACAATGTTTACAAGTGAATGTGGCGCCGACAGACAAACAAAATGTGTCAGTTTTTCAAAGTAAATACTTGTGAGATTTCTGAATAACTGAATATTCTGCATCTTATTTAGGTAAGCAATCGATGCATTCATTCGTTTGTCATTGACATATAGTTTAGAAAGTTCAGTTATACATAAAACAACTTTCGTTTTGGTGAAATGTCATACATTTTCACGACCCGGAAGAAGCTGCAATAATGAGGTTCTCGTATGAAACAATGAACGTCTATACGTTTTTGAATGATAAAATGTTGAATAATATACATGTATGAATGATTAGCTTATATCTTGACAAATTAGTTGTCACAAGAGTACCTCATATTACACTTCCCCCTCCTTTATTATTTAATCCTCCTGGATTAACCTCATAGGCATAAAATTGAAAATAATGCATTTATAACATATGTGAACTTGTAATAACATTTTACATGACAAATATAGATATAGCAAGACAAATATGTATTTTACTGTGAAACAGTTTAAGAAAACATTGTCTGAAGTCTTTTAATTAACGAACAAAACCGACCTAGGCACAGCTACACTTTACTACTTATATTTTCAGTTTAACACCTGAAGCATCTAATTTTTCTGTTATGTGATCAGTGTCAGCCCATCTACAGGCCCCCTCTATGCTATTTACTAAACTCCTGGACATCCTTGTGTCCTGAACTTCACCCCTGGCGACACACTTTATGTAACTATAATTATAGTATCTAATCTTTGCATCGGTCTTGTCACCAGAATCTGCCTCCTCTTGTGGTCTTCCCTCTCCTTCCAAAGCCATGAAATTATACTTGTCAAGCAGTGCTCTCCTAGAGAGCAACGGAAATCCATTTCCCAGTGTCTTCTCCAGGAACATAGAAATAAATTCATGTGACATAAGTTTCTGGTCCGGGGTCATTCTATTCCAATTTTCAGGAGGCCAATTTACTTTGATCCCATCGACTCTAAACTGAATTCTTCGACAGTTGTCCAGTCCCTCCTGGCTGGTGGGCATACAGGCATAAACCCCTTCATCAGATGCGCTGGGCTCTAGCTTTAAGGCCATTATCAAATCCTGGCTGGGAGATAGTTGTTGAGTTGGAGCATGATGACGAGGATGATGATGTTGGCGAGGATCCTCCGCTGCTAGAAAATGATGGCACTGCAGCCTCCTCTCCTAATTCTATGTTATCGACATAGTTCTCAAACCCCTCGTCAATCTTTCTCTGTTTGCTTTTCCTTTGCTCTTCTGCATTACTTCGATCTCTTTTCTTACTATTCTCCCCCTCCTTATCGCCAGTCCTGTCCCTACTGGTATTCGTCTCTCGCTCTCTCTCCGTATGTGTATCAGTCTTTCTGTTATTATTGGTATTTTTAGCTTTGTCTCTGTCTGTATATGTATTTATCTCACTAAGTCTTTCTCTACGTGTATTCTTCACTTTATCTCCATCTGTATTGGCCTCTTTGCCCGTACTGCTATCTGCCCCTTTATCTCTACTGGTATCTGTCTCTCTGCTTCTACTGCTTGCTGCTTCCTTATCTTTATGGCTTTCATTCTCTCTATCTCTTTCCTTGTGGGTATTCGTCACTCTATCTCTTTCTCTGTTGGGTATTCGTCACTCTATCTTTGTCGGTGTTCATCTCCTATCTCTGTCTCTAATTGTATCTGCATCTCTTTCTCTTTCTTGTGGGTTCCTTCGTCAGTCTGTCTCTTTCCTTTGGTGTTCATCTCCCTGTGTTTTTCTTTACTGGTGTCTGTCTCTCTATCTCTCTCCGTGTTCGTCTCCCTATCTCTATCTCTACTAGTATCTGTCCCTCTGTCTCTTTCTTATTGGTAGTCGTCACTCTGTCTCTGTTAATGTTCATCTCTCGGTCTCTATCTCTCCCGGTATCTGTCCCTCGGCGCTCACTATCATTCCGCAGATCTTCATCTCTCCCTTCTCAGTATCAAACTTCCGACTTTCATTTCTCCCATCTCTCTTTTCAGCATTATCAAAGTCTCTGCTTCTTCTATTATCATCCCTGTCATGTATCTCCACAACTCTTCGGCTATCTGCACCTGTGGATTTTTCCCTTGAAATACTCCTACTCTTACTAGGTTTAGCCTTACTGCTAGCTATTTCTACTCCAGTTTTCCCATCCTGTATTCCACTTATCAGCTCTAACTTGACTATCATCAAAGCTCTCAGCCCATGTCCTAACCGCGTTTCTCGCCTCACGTGCAACATCTGAATTATAAGGCCCTATTTTGTCCACAATCCTCGCGTAATCCTTTGGATGCTTTGCAAGGTAGAATCCATTGGCCCTTGTAAATTTTTTCCTTTGTGACAACTACAGATGTATGTGTGGTCTGACATGGACCTCTAAGTCATGAATTCTTGTAAATGTCTTTTCTCTCCCTACACACCATGGGCATAAAACTGTCAACCTCCTGTGAGCAGAAGATATAAGATGCGAGTGTAGCAAAGCCTGGGTTGGAAACATTGCCTCACAAAGCTGACATTTCTCCCTGAAATATATAAATTTATGGCATACCGTAAATTAAAGGTCAGACATCAGTTATCATAGGCTTCTTAGTAAGTGTACATTGATGCCGTTATGTAAAAAAAAATGAATTCACGATCCGTTCTATTATCGTGTCTGCCGTTCGCGACGTTCCGGAATGAATCTAACAAAAAGTGCAATACTTGTTGAAACTTTCACTGTTTATTTATACAACTGTTTCATACACATACTTATTACGTTTATGCACATGCATGCACTTCGTGTTTTTTTCCATGAAGTTTATTTATACAACTGTTTTATACACATTTTTATTATGTATATTCACAATTCTTTTTACATAGTTTATTTATACATTATTTATTTATTTATTTATTTAGTCTTAAAGATACAATTGTTCTGCAATTATATAAATGTACATGTGCTTCATAAATAAAGACAACTGCATTTTACTGCTTGGGTCTCGTTTCTTTTACCACCCAGTTGGGTATTTTATTCCCTTTATAAGGATATAGCCGATCTACATGGTAAGCCTTAGGTTTATCTCTCTGCGTCCGCTTTATCAGACAGACCAGGTCATCTATCACTTTCGTACCAAGTATGGTCCTTCCATTTTTTTGACTAATTTTGAGCTTATACCAACTTTTCGAGATGGATCATGTAACCAGGCAAGTTGTCCGGGTTGATACAGCTTTCTTTTGCAGTTACTGTCATAATACTTTTTCTGGTAAGCAGATGCGGCATGAGATTATCACGTGCTATCTCGTGACATTTATGCAATTTATCCTGTAAATCAATAACATAATCATCATTACCCGAACTATGTTCATCCTCTACTGGGCGACCTATCACCGCTTGCATTGGTAGTACAACCTCACGGCCAAACACCATTTTAATTGGAGTCAGTTTAGTGCTGCTATGAATTGAAGAACGGTAGGCCATCATAACTTGCTGAAGATAGATGTCCCATTTGTCTTGGTTTGTCTTGCAGTAAGCTTTCAACATAAATATAAGTGTCCTGTTGAATCTCTCTACCAATCCATTTGCCTGCGGTCTCATCGATGTTGCATGCGTCTTTTCAATGCCCATCAGGTCGCACAGGTTCCCTTTTAACTTGGATTCAAAACATCTGCCTTGGTCGGTGTATATTTTTTAGAGGTGCCCCAAACCTACATATAAAGTTATCTAGTAAGGCACTGGCAACCGTTTTTGCTTCATATTTGGAATAGGGACACATTCTGTCCATTTAGTGAACCAATCTGCTATTACCAGATGTATCTGTTGCCAGACTTTGTAACCGGAAGTGGGCCTAAAATGTCCATTGCTATCCGCTCCATTGGTTCTCCAACAATATACTGTCCTAATGGCGCCTTGTTTGACTCCCTTGATAACTTTCGGACAGTACAGTTGTCACATTCTCTAATAAACTTCTTGACGTCCTCTGCCATACCTGGCCAATAGAACGACTGTCTGATTCTGTTAAGTGTTTTATCGACCCCAAGATGACCACTAGTTGGGATATCATGTTTGGTATTTCAAGACCTCTGGGCGGACTTACTTTTGGCGTTACTAACTGATATTTTTGATCTCCATCATCAGTTGTAATTTTCGGAACAGGAGATACCTTTGATCACAAGACGATCCCATTGCCTCCACAGAGTTTTCAATTCAGACGTAGCAGCTGATACCTGTACCCAATGCGGCCGCTGGTTCCCTTCCTGGAGTAACAACTTTAACATCCCTATGTTTGCATCTTTCATTTGATCTGTTGATATTTCCACTGGATCCCAGCCATTGAGAAGATACTGATTGCTGGTTAACTCTGAATCCTGATCTCTTGTACCACTTCTAGTGACAACTCGTATTTCAGTGTTGTTTTCATCCTTGCTATTTTGTCCGTCGTGATTATTATTTTCAAATTCGTCTTGGAGCTCTTGTTGACGTTTACATGCCTTGCATGGCATACGCGACAGGGCATCTGCATTCCATGGCTTTTTCCACCCCGGTGAATAACAGTTATGTTGTTATGTATTTAGTTCTTGTAGCCAGCGAGCTACTTGGCCTGTTGGTACTTTAAGTTTTCTCATCCAGCTTACTGCTGAATTATCTGTTCTAAGGACTATTTCTTGGCCATAAAGGTAACTATGGAAGTGTTTCAGTGCTATAATTACTCCCAGTAATTCTTTTCTAGTTATACAATACGCCGTTCATGTGAGTTCATTGATTTGCTCATGTAAGCAATTACTCTTTCAACACCATCTTGAATTGTGAAAGCACAGCCCCAACAGCAGCGTCTGAGGCGTCCGTATCAAGAATGAATTTTGAACCAAGTTTCGGATAGGCAAGTATTGGTGCTGACGTCAAAGTTTCTTTCAGTTTTTCGAATGATTTCTGGCACTCTTCTGTCCATTTGAAACGGATGTTCTTTTCACATAGCTTATGCAATGGTCTAGCGATATCCGAAAACCCTGCACAAACCGTCTGTAATACGAGGCTAGACCGAGGAAACTTCGCACCTGCTTACATGTAACTGGGGTTGGCCATTCACGCACAGCAAGAACTTTTGATGGGTCTGTTTCTATACCACTTTCACTAACTGTAGGCCCAAAAATTTAGCTGTCTTCTGAAGAATGTACATTTTGACGGCTTAAGTTTTAAGTGTGCCTGTCTCAGACGCTTGAAAACATTTTCCAGACGTTCCAGACATTGGTCAACTGACTCTCCTGGTGTAATAATGTCATCCATGTATAGCAGTGATTCTATCCATTGTAAGCCTCTTAATACATCTTCCATTAGTCTTTGGAAGGTCGAAGGTGCGTTGACAAGACCGAAAGGCATAACTCGGAACTGAAACAAACCATTGTAGTTGAAAAGGCTGTTTTCTCCTTGTCTTTTCATCGAGTTCTATTTGCCAAAATCCTGAACATAGGTCCATGCAGCTAAACCATTTCGCCCAGATAATGCATCTTTGACAGTCATCAACACGCGGAATAGGGTATGCATCATGAACCGTGACGTCATTAAGACGTCGATAGTCAACGCAAAATCTTGTAGATCCATCCTTCTTTGCGACCAGTACTATAGGTGATGACCAGGGGCTGTTAGATGGCTCTATAACTCCTTTATCTAACATCCTATCAATCTCTTCTCTTTCTACATCTCTCTTCCCATAAGGCTGTTTCTAGTTGGCTGACGGATAGGATTCGCATTCCCCGTGTTTATAGTGTGTTTAACCCTATCAGTACATCCAAGGTCTTCCGATAGAACTAGCAAAAACTTCTTGGTAGTTAAGTAACAATCTTGCAAACTTTTTCTTATCTTCATCATCTAAATGAATAGTGCTCCTATCAAACATTTCCTGCAATGCGCTGGTAGTGTGTTGTCTGGTGTGTAAGATTTCTCAGATGTTGCTGCACACCGCTGTTCTGATTCATTACTAATCTCATATATTGCATGGCACTGACCTAATTCCTGTGTATGTTCTATTACTATTTCTTCATCTGTTAAGTTCATGACACCTAAACATGGCTGCTGCTCATTGTGGATCAAAAATTCCTTTCAAAATTCTCATCTTTCCGTCGTTTCACTGTCTGTGTTATCCACATAGGTTAGGCCCAACATTGACTCTGCGTTAAGTATCTGAACAGGTACCATTACACAACTTTTTGAAGGAATTTTTCTCGTTTCTTCAAGCCAACACTCTACAAATGCTGTTTGTACTGTTGCCTGTGTAACACTTTATTATATTTCCACTCTTAGTATGTAGCTCATGACTTTCTAAAATTCCATGTTCTGATGTTTCCGGCAATGAAGTCCTGGCCAAGAATCCCTTGCAATGAAATATCACAAACAATAACAGTTGTTTCTACTGTGTAATTTCAAGAACGAGATGAACATGTAATTTTCCATAAACCTTTATTCTTGTTCCATCCACAGTCTGCATGCTTTAGATCTGTATCATTTAATGGCATATGCTGATACTTGTACATCTGTCATATGTTTCTTTTGATATAAGTGTAGAAGTAGCCCCAGTATCAAGAAGAAGCTTATGTCGTTGTTTGCTATGTAGCCTTTTTCATAAAGCCATTGTCCCCTGTATTTAAACGTATATGTTCCCTGACATGACCAATTCTTGGATCATGATTTACACCAGTAAGTGAAGTATTACTATGCCTAGGTCGATTTTTCTCATTGCCTGTCACCTCACGACCTAACGAGATGACAGATTGGAGTTTCCCTGATTCCGAGGAGGCTTGGTACCTTGGTTGCCCCTGTTTGGACAATTCTTGTAAAAGTGATCACTTGCTCCACATGAAAAGCATGTCCTGTCTGTGTTCCTCCTTCTACTACTAGCACTTGACTCTATCTTGTCAAGTCTTCCCTCTATTCGTTTAATAGCACCTTTAATATCTTCAACGTCAATGTTTAGACCCTTGGAAAAATTTGATTCTTTCCCAGTTGTGCTTGATATCCCTCGAACTCTTGAGGGCCCTACAAAGTCACCTGTATTCACATGTCCTAGCACATCTTCATAGCGCTCAACTACTTCTACTGCTTCACTGATTGTCTTGCAGTCCCGGTCCATCAGTCTGCATCTCAAGTCAGCTGAAACATTCTTGCAAAAGTGTTGAAGAGCTAACATCTCCTGTGCCTCAGGATCCAAATTAGCATAAGCCTTACACGCCAGCAGGCGAAGCTCATCTCCGAATACAGCTATAGACTCATGTTTCCCCTAGTCCTAGTATTGCATTTCGACAACCACCTAGTCTGTTGCCGTCTGTTGCCAAACCTTTGTTCAAGCTTGGATACCAGAGCTCTGTAAGAACGCTTCTCTTGTACAGGTAAAGAGCTATAAATAGTCTGGCTTGTTGTTTCAATGACGTAGCAAGGTACAATAATTTCTCCTTTCGGACCACTGAGTAAGTTCTGCACAATCTTCAAAGTATGCAAAGTACTGGTCCCAATCTTCTTCTCCAGTGAAAGAGTCTGGTTTAATCTGAGGTGGGCGATTACGTCCCTGTCTGCCTTCATGTGCCCTGTAATTGTGATCACCAAGTTCCCCTCGGAAATCCTCCTCGTCTCCTGCATTGTTGTTGATGTTAAACTCAACCTCCGAATCGGACGACTCATGGTCTTCGGCCATATTATCAACTATATAAATACAAGGATGGTAAATGAGCTTTTCTGTAAAAGTGAAAGAAAAGGAGGTAAATGATGTCCGATTCTAATGCCCTGATTTCCCTGGAAATCAAATATAAAACAGAATTATTATTATTATTTTTTTTTTATGAAATACACTATGTCACTGCATTAAATTCAGTATGGTATAGTCAGCTTACTTACTTTTCTCCCAGTTCAATAACAATCAATGTAATCAATCTGCACACGCACAAAAAAAAAAAAAACCTTTGTACGGATCCGTCCTTAAAACAACAGGAACGCTTAAAAATCTTTATATAATAACGCCCTGTATCTAGACAGAATATGTGAAAGTGTCGCAGTACTCAGATGCTTAATTTTATTTTATTGTCTTATAAAGTTCAGCTAAAAATTTCCGTCGTGCGGATCCAGCAATACAGCTAAACGGGCCGTATACTACTTTTCAAATAAAATTCCGTTTGTACGGATCCGTTCCAATCGGCAGAAAAAATTCGCCTGCGGATGATTTCCGTTGTGTGTAAATCCGTACAAAATATCCGTATTTCGTCTGCTACGGGTTTTACGGGAACTTTCGACCTGCGCAACGGCCGTAATTCGTTACCCGACTACGGACAAAACTGACGTACGGATCCGTAATGTCCGCTGCAGCCTACAATTCCGCTGTACAGTATAAGCACCCAACCTTGTATCTCCAACAAAGATATTTTCCGTGCTACGGATCCGTTGAAAGCGGCCGTAGAGCAGATATTTCCGAGTTGGTTGAAAATCCGTCTGCTGAACAGGATGGTCCGTGATGTTAAAAATATATCAACATCTGCACTTCTGACACCATTGTACGGGAAAAACGACTGATACTCGGTCCTGTTCCTAACGTCCGTTCGGCTACGACGGCAGACGACAATTTCCGTATACTTACTGAGGGTCGAGCGGAATTTAATAAAGGGAGAAATAAATAAGCTATATGTTTAATGAATAAATATATTTAAATTATAATAGCTAAAATTTAGTAAGGTTAGTAATATTAGTTAAATGTTAATCTGATTTAATAGTTCTAATCAAATGTTCTGGTAAAGTCTGTGTGATATCCGTATTTTTATCTAAACTTATATTTACATTGCTGCTGGTCGGCTCCTGTATGGTTCTCTGATCCTCCAGGGAAATGTTAATTATAATATTACGTTAGTATTGTTAACTTTATTATGATTTATTAAAGAAATTTGATGACTGTAATTTTGGGTGGTCCTGGCCGAAAATAGAAAGTGAAAAGCTGGCGTTCGGGTGCGCATGCAGTTTTATATGTTCCGCGCCATAATACTTCGATTCCAGGCTGAAGCGGTAATTTAACCGTCCATCCAATCAGAATACGGATTCCACCGAAATGGCTATTTTCAACAATCAGAAACTCTGCGGAATTTCCCTTTCTGTGTAACTATCCGCCACTCCAGATGAGCAAGAAATAGTCTTCCCTTGGGCTTACTATAATGTTCTTAATCTTACGCTGGGTAAAAAGGACTGCTACCATTTATAAGTCACAATATAAACTATAAATGATTGGCGATACAGTATGTAGAGTTTTTACCAATAACAGGAAATATGACGACAATGTTTACAAGTGAATGTGGCGCCGACAGACAAACAAAATGTGTCAGTTTTTCAAAGTAAATACTTGTGAGATTTCTGAATAACTGAATATTCTGCATCTTATTTAGGTAAGCAATCGATGCATTCATTCGTTTGTCATTGACATATAGTTTAGAAAGTTCAGTTATACATAAAACAACTTTCGTTTTGGTGAAATGTCATACATTTTCACGACCCGGAAGAAGCTGCAATAATGAGGTTCTCGTATGAAACAATGAACGTCTATACGTTTTTGAATGATAAAATGTTGAATAATATACATGTATGAATGATTAGCTTATATCTTGACAAATTAGTTGTCACAAGAGTACCTCATATTACACTGTAATAAACAAAACACTTTATGTTACATGACTTTTATGTCTTTTCGTAACAATGTACTTATATTTGAAGTAATGTTCCATTGTTCAAGTGAACATTCAAAATACATGTATGTAGCTGCAATAGAATTAAGACACATTTGAAATAACCTTGACATTTGTATCGCCATGTTCAGAAAGGCTTCTGATTATGTCGTGCTGGAAGCAATGAACGTCATATATCGACACATAACATCAATTTGACTGAAATAGATATGTTGATGTTAGTTTAGGAACTTGCATGACTTGCGTGCTTAAACCTGGAAAGAACGAAATTAGTCGGCAGCTAAATTGCAACGTTTCTGTTTTCAATATTATTGAAGCTGGGATCGTCTATTTGACTGTAACTGTTATCATTTTCTGCTGAAAACTCGACCAAGTCCATGAAGTTATATGTTCTTATGCATATCATAACTTTTAATGTCAGACACTATCTCTTGGTCATGATCGCATAATACAAGCCTGTAACTAAATTAAAAATCGAAATTTAGTTTTGAAAATAGAATTTTCATTACTGATCTATGATATTTTACTTCGATATTCAATGTGTAACGGATGTAGTTACTAAATACGAGGGTTGGGCAAATAAATCCATGGACACCTTCCGCTAACGGTTTGTTTTGATTTCTGTCTTCAGGCCCGTTTCCTCGGGCCCTTAATGGTCTTTCTCTTGTTCCTCTATCTTCTGCAAAGGCATCGAGTACATACGTTTTTGGTTCTTAAAGTTTGCTTTTTATACAATTATACAGGAGCATTTTTGTACTTTACATGCAAGGCCTCTTGTTTTCAATGCGTGTGTTAGTGATTCACCTGGCAGGGATTACTTTTATTTCTACTGTTCCGTGACTTTGGAACATGATTGGGTAACAGAAAGGTTGGGTGAGCATCATAAACCGGTTTAAGCTCCCCAGAGGTGTTTTTCTTCACTGACCCTTCCAAGGCGGTGCCCCACTGTGTTCCATTATTTGTTCGTTTTGTCTTTGTGTATGTGTGCGTGCCTGCTGGAAGTGTGCACAACTGCGAGCTGTGAGTTTCGTTTTGAGAAGACTGCGTTTTTGGAACGTGGTATTCTCTGTTTCATATTTATCCTTGTTTTTTTTACAATAAATTGACAAACCTTTAAGTTCAGATGTAAGCAGTTCTGATTTCATTTCCTGCTTCAGGTTTATTTCATTTTGTAATAAAATATTCGCCACATGCTCAGTACTTCAAAAGCAAGTTGTGCGCTACAGAATGGTTGCAACAATCCATGTGTGAAGTATCACCTGGTATCCAATCACTTAATGATGTGATAATGTTGACAACATGAAGATTGATCACATACAAAACGTGTTACCGTTTCCTGAATTACTTCCATCGTTATCATACATCTATTACTCATGATATTTTGATCAAGCTTACAAATTAGACTCATAAACTGAGGTATTTAGTGCTTTCAGGTTTTAGTGAGAAGAAGACAGTTAGCAATCATGTCTAAAGTAAGATTTTTTTTCTATTAATTGTGTGCTTTCTATAAAAAAGCAAAACTATACATGTAAACCGTTGTTTTCTTTGGTAGCAATGCTAGTTCAAGACTCCCTCCAGTCTAAAATGGTTTATACCTTCTGCCTAACGTAAACGGGCAAATGGAATATCTCTTTGAAATGTTACACAATAAAACTAAAAAATCTGAGAAGCTGATTTTGAAATATGGAATGAAACAAAGCAAGAAAATAGACTCGCCCTGACCTATTCGTGATAAGGATTAAAAAGTGAAACATCCATCTCGCCCCTGAAAACTGCTAAAGATAAGGTACTCTATGATCCTAAAGACCAGAAAATACAACACAACTTAGTCGTAGTACCTTAAGACTTTTTACGGCCGTTGCATGGAACTTGAAGAATGTTGTTCTATCAAATATTTTTTCTGGCGTGTAAAATGTTCACCAGTTACCCACTGATACAAATTTAAGCCAATTTAATTCCATCTTATTTGAGGAAAATGTTATTTGCTTTACGATATTTATAATACATGTTTGCATTTCATACTTTTTCATGAACGAAGTTCGTTAATGTCAAATAACTAAATACTTCTAAGTGTAAAATCCTTGATGAATTCAAAACTAATGATTACAATGTACTCTACTTTATATATCAAATAATTTTACTTGTATCCTTGTAAAACTTTTTACAATGTCAATTTGTAATTAATTTAGAAAAAAAAATAGTTATATATAATATTACATCTTAATGCTGTTCTCCGAAAGGCAATTATTGATATTCATATCAAAACTGATTTTCATCACGCACATTAGTTTTTATATTATTATGATATACAAGTTTGATATCAAGTCTTTCCCCAGATACACAAGCAAATGCAACCAAAGAAAATGCATCGCCTTTTAAAATGAATTAATGAATTAATATCTGAGACGAATCAAGTCCTTAAATAATTCTTTATACAAGTACGCAACACGATCCAAAATACATATTCTAGTTTTGTATCAAAATATATCAAATTTCGAAATGGACTGTAATCCTTTGGGTCTCAAAATTAATAGAAGACATTATACTGCCTTAAGTACAAGATTTTTCAGAATGTTAATAAAATATTAAATTGAAAATTCTCATTTCCTGAAAATTAAATGAGGTTTGAGCAGTTTTTAAATCCTACCAGGACTGAACTGTTACCGGTTTAAGCTCCCCAGTGGTGTTTTTGCCACTGACCGTTCCAAGGCGGTGCCCCACTGTGTTCCTTTGTTTGTTCGTTTTTTCCTTGTGTGTTGACTTTGTGTGCGCGCGTGTGTGTATGCTTATTGTTCGTCTTGTCCTTATGTGTTGGCTTTGAGTGTGTGTGTGTGTGTGTGTGTGTGTGTGTGTGTGTGTGTGTGTGTGTGTTGTTAGTTTTGTCCTGATGTGTAAGCTTTGAGTGTGTGTGTGTGTGTGTGTGTGTGTGTGTGGTGCACGCGTTTGCGTGCTGGGGGCTTCGTTTTGAGGAGGCTGCGCTTTTGGTGCGTGGCATTCCCTGTTTGATATTTCTCTTTGTTTTCAATGGCTGAAGTACACACATAATAAATTATATAGGCATTAGGGAAATAATTGTTTTCTGAGACAACTGCGTACAGGATAGAATAACAACGATATCTACTTTATTTACCAGGAATCAATGTTCTGAATACCTCTTTGTTACGCTGCATATAATACTCGTATCATTTAAAGACACATACGTAAAGAATTTATTTAATACTTACGACTTGAAGTGGTCTTATAATTTCTACACAACCTGAATGTCAGTATCATTATATCTAAAGGTGTTATCTTTCAATTTCAAACTTTCTAAGGAAAACCAGCCTTGCAGACAGTATCTAGGATCCTCGTGTTTGACAAACTGGATAACCTCTATATTGGTCATCTTATAAATTGTGCGAAAGATTTGCAACAAATCTATGAAGAATGTCAATCGGACTGTTATACAATTTAGCTAGAACGAAGACCATTTATTATGCTCATTATGAAATAAGCAAATAAATGACATTTTGCTCCTTATACGAAAAGATCAGTAGATTTTTTCTACAGTTACTGTATTCTCCTGTGAAAAAAAAGGTATGAAATATCATATTCAATGTTCTGTAACTTTTGACAAATCGGTAGAGCCTGGTGAAAACTCTTGTTTCAGCCATCAAATTTAGCCTATAAAAATCCATTTTACGGCTATATGGATTTCGGTGCATGAGTTTGGAATACAATCTTGAAAGTGAACCTAAATAGAATAGTATGGTTATAAACAACAGCTTGATAAAAATGTTCGTTTCAAACATCAGATTTAGGTATTACAAGCACATTTGGACATCTTTCGACTATATTGTTTGGAATTTAAGTTTTTCAAATTTTGAAACTTTGTACACTATTTCAAAAAGTGTGGAAAGAAATCTTTGAAATTCTTTCCAATTTAGCAAGAAAAAACAGAGAACGATAACTGAAACCCGAGTTTTGTCTTCGGCGCAAGATAAGGCGATAACGAATGAAAGTTATGGTCTGATTCTAAACGTGTTATCGTGTAAAATAAAGATAATGAAACATAGAACACATGCGCTATCACGTAACGGAATAACTTGTACTTTGTGTCATTACAGTGATATATCAGCACAGCTAGTGACTAATCCTGCTTACATTTCTACACCTGTTACAGGTACATCAGAATTGCAGTAAATAATAATATTCTGGTACCTTTTGGCTACGTTTGGTTGATTATTTCGATAACTTGAGCCTAGGCTAATAAAATGTAACTATTCAAACTCAATGGCAATGAAATATTAGGACAGGTGGTCGATGTTGAAAACTTTATATGGTTTTCGACCAATCCAAACGCCCTCTTTAAATACCAAATAACATTATAACTGGCAATGTGATCACTTTGTATCCAGCAGTTTACGAAGAGTATTTTACCCACGTGCCTTGTGGTGACGCCTTAATTCTCTCAGGGCGGATAAATTGATTAACAGAAGAATACGTTCAAATATCATTGAAAGAAGGAAGAAAAGATGCAGTACATAGAAACCAAATGAGAAAGTGATCAGCTTAAAATAGCTTATAAAGAGTTACACTTTTATGATATTCGAAAGATTCAGACGACGAAAGCAAAACTAAATGTTCCGTTCATCGAGTGGAGATGAAACAAAGATAAGAAGTTTCAGCACGTAGTTTATACTTTGATGTAAGATCAAGTTCAAACAGCGTTGGTCAATTAGTTAGACAAAATCATAATTTGGGTTTACGTGATGAGGTTCATTGTTACTGTTGAAAACTGGCAAAACATTAAAGTTAATGAATGCTATAGATGGTATCAAAATGAACTCTGGAATATATATTTTAGTACTAAATACTTTAGTTACAAATTAGTGAGAAAGACATTTCAATATGTTGAACGTCCGTGAGATAAGACTCGTATATTTGTAACAAAACATCGTCTAGCAGGAACTTAACGAAATACCAGTCAGTTATAGTACCCGATAGAAAGTTACGCTGAAAATCATTAGTTGTACATTTGTATACTATTTTATAAATTAAATTATTCAGTAATATGATTGATCCCCGGAAGTATTGTACTCATGAAGTAAATACTTTTGGTTTAAACGTCACGACGACACAATTGTAGGTGCGATGGCGACTCTCCAGCTTTCAATTGTGGCAGAATACCCTAGTTAAACCTGAATAAAACCACAGACCTTCTGTTAACAAGATGAATGGGATCCTCACATGAAAAAATTCTACATTTCAAGCAAGGTTTCGGAACCAACAAGAGAGGGGGCGGCAACACGTCCATGGATGCACCTTCATTTATTCATGAAAATCATAAGTAAACGAGTCATTGAGGTTAGGTTGCCAAAATAAAACTATATATATAAGAAATATATGTCTGATTTAAAAAAAGACATTCTCTTCAACATGATAATTATGTTAGCTAGTCTGAGACATAGTCACATGGGCTATCGGACCCATTTCGCTGCCCCATATATTAAAGGCATAGGTATATCTCTGTGTCATACAACAGTTGATACCCTTAATGCCAACGAGAGTTTCGAAAATCTGATATATGATTTGTTGAGAATCCACTAAGCTTCGATGCAATCATTTTTTGAATTTTCTTTCCATACTTAGAATAATGAAAATATATATTAAAATTTTGCACATGTTCTATATTTTGGAAGTATGCGCTACAAACATTTTATAAACTCGTCGTGTAACATTCTCATAGATATGTTGCTGCAAAAAAAAATGTCATACACTTCCAATATCCATTGTATTCTGTAATAAGGGCCTATATTACGGGTTTAACACATTTCATACCTGACCATGCTTGGAGAAGTTTAGCACAACGAGTGCTTAAATTGAACGAAATAGATTTTAGATTGTTACTGTCAGTTTGTGTTTTTGTCATTCGTATAATTAAAAGGGTATGTGGTAAGGCGCTGTACAGGAATTGACACTTTTAGAAAAATCGAGATAAATTCTTTTCTCATAAAAATTGTTTATAAGATACCATTAAACCAGACGCAAAGTCAAGCTCTTGTCTTTTTTTTCCACAACACCCTTTGTCATTATGTAAGTGGATCTGATCCTAGATATTTGGCTAGAGTCAAAATATTTCATAATTTAATGTTCTAATGATTGCTTTTTATTTATCTTAAAATTTGAAGTAATTTCTATAAAGTTAGTATCTTAGCCCAAAATCGCATGTAAGTGAAAGAAAAACAAGAATTTGTCTAAATAAGGCCCGGTCACACCGACCGAACTTTGTTGGAGCGTTCCTGGAACGGTGAAAAAATTTCATCACAGCTCGTTACCGTTCACCACCGTTTAATAGAAGTTGGCCCCCGTTAAGGCAACGCCGTATACGCTCGGCCACCGCTGATGGTCCCTCCTACCGCTCCGAAAGTTTTGAGCTGCACAAAATATTGCGAGCGGTGAGAAGCGGGCAATTTTCCGCTCCGGCAAAGTTCACCACCGCTCTAACAACGCCCAGTCAAGTTTGGCACCGCTAGACGCAAGTTCGTGGACGCTTGGGTCCGCTAGGCCAACGCAGAAATCTTGAACGCTGGACCACCGCTGCTTCGCCAGCTTTGCCCGGGCGGTGATTAAACGTTGCACAAACTTTGGTGGAGCGGCTGTAAGCATTTTACGAGCGGACACGGGATTGCTGGAACGGTGTCGGGCGTTGAAGCAGCGATCCATTGCGGTGATGAACTTTGGTTTGGCGTTGGTATGGAGGTGTCGGAGCGGGACCAGAATTTGGCGCTCGCGTCACCGCTAAACCAACGCTCGCTACCGCTCGCTACCGTTAAACCAACGCTAAAGCAACGCCGGCTTCAGCGGTGCACCTCTAAGGCAACGCCCGTGTTTTCGATTTTTTTCCCATTTTGTGCGCGGTGACGAGCGTTGTCTAAATTCCGCCCCCTCTCCCTACCGTTGAAGGAACGCTCCAACAAAGTTCGGGCGGTGTGACCGGGCCTTAAGCGCCCTTTCGGTTTTGAAGGAACTTCTTTGTATGTTTTATTTTCTGTTGGATATTTACCTATAGTTTCAAAGGACAAATCAAGAAATGGTCAACTTTGCTAACACTATGATAATCATCTTTATTTCATTACTCCTACAACGCAAATGATAAAACGAGGGCAATTACCATTTAATTAAACACTGTGAGGTATTTAATGTCTTGCTACCTGGCACTTAAATGACAAAGAGATTTAGAAGAAATAACAAAATATGGAAAGATACTTGTTAAACATGCCGTTTAAATTCGTTTTGTTAAAAAAATGCTCCTGTATATTTTTTGACAATTTGATAAAGTTCATTTTCATGTTAAAGCTTCCTTCTTAACCTTGATGATGCGATAATGTTGACAATATGATGATTTATCGCGTAAATAACGTGTTCCTGTTACCTTAATTTCTTCCGCCGTTATCATGTATCTATTAGCCGTGATATGTTTATCAAACTTGCTGTTATACAATTCAAAATTGGTTAAACTTGAAGTTAATTTACACTCCCTAATTAAATCTACCTGGAAGTATACAGCTAAAAAGTTCTCATAAAGTTACACCATTCGAAGACCTTGGTTTGAAAAATACTGTTAAACAAATCAGAAACTCTTAACTTCGGTTAGTGGTTTGGAAAACGCTTCATTATAATTAGCAGCTCGTATTCTTCAAAGAATTCAAGGAATCATTCTCTAATAAGGACATATACCATCATCACCGACTATGGAAAGCTGTAATAAAGTTTGGATAATCTTTAAATAATAGAAATAAAAACACTCATAATTTCAAAACGTCTTCAAGTAAGCATATGAAGTCTATTGAGAAGATTTTCCAGACAAAATGAAATAGCTCATTTTCTGAAGTATCTGCCATGTATTTGGTGAGAAATTCCAATATCGCTCCTTTCCATTAACATGAAACAACAATTAGACGCTAAACGAAATATAATGCACGCCGATTGCTAAGAAACCATGAAAGCGTGTTATACGTAGAAAACTGATGACAACTCACTATTCATTTCGTTCACATAGGAATTTATCTTGACAGCTGAATGCGGAAAAATCAATTATTATGATACAGATCCGAGCCTTGTGGGATAAAATTATTATCAGTGTAATATTTGCAATATATAAATATTAAACGGATATGGATCTACCTTATTGAGTACATTGTATTAATAAAAGGAGTAATAGGAAATCGACAAAACTGCTAGAAGACATATATTAAATGGATACTCTAACAGCATTATCAAAATTGTTAACGTTACAATTCTGTTGAATAGAATACTGACCATAGGGTAGAAAATAGCATGAGAAAAAATATACTGAAACAGTAGTCAGAAAAAAAGAAGTTCGGGATTATAGAAATCGGTGCACGTGGTATGTTGTAACCTTTACCTTACACAATTGATTCTACCTTTGCGATCATGATCTACAGTGGTCGCCATTGGAGTATCTTTTTGGCAAGCACCCCTTTAAACAGTTGCAGTACTGTCCAAATTGACAGATGGACACTTTCATTATAGAAATTTAACAGGGTAAAGTTTAACAATACTGCATTTGTTCCGTATTCACTTAGAAATCTTGATGAAGTGACAGGCGATAAAATGTTAATCTAAATCTAATTTAATTATTGAATTTCGGCAGTTTTATTAAAATGAGTTCTATAAGCTTGAGGATAGGAACATTCGTATTTAGCAAGGTGTGCAAATCCTAAAATGATTCAGCTAAGCACAATTAATTTCATAAAAGGAGAAGTTGAAACCAAAACCAAAATTTTCTTAAGTTAAAATCAAATATAGAAATAAGATTTAAACAGATTGTATAGAATTTTAAGACAACTTTTTTGGTGGAGGATAAACCTTGACTTGACCATTATTTCAAGAACGTGCATATAACTACCAGCATTCCGTAATCATTCCAGATGACTTCCTAACATGAAATAATTGTACACATTAAACGAAGTTTACATGTAGATGAGTGGCCAATGATTCAATTCAGTGTCTCATTGGCCGCGGAAGCAATATAGCTTTTATTTTTATACAATATTAACGTTATATAAAACGTAAAGTAGAAAGTAAAACTGTTCGCCAGTCTTATATTTAAATGAGTGTTTTAAATTATTGTCGATATCCTTATTCTAATACAAATGAACTTATTTTGTTGTATAATACTCATAGAATATACCTATAATGTCACACACTTGGGAATATTAGTTCACAGTGACGCAAGTGCTCTTATACAATCAAGGGATATACTCTTTTGCTTCCATGTTCTAAATTATTTACAGAATAATGTTAAACTGAACAGATTAAATCGCATTACTGTAAATAAATGGAAAAGAGAACGGAATATTTTTCGCTGCTGGCAATGTACATCCAAACTCCTAATATCATTACAGAAGCTATAGAAGATAAAGGAGAATACGGTAATGTCGTTATTCAAATGACAATACTCGTCTTCATGAAACTTAATGTCGTTGACTGTTTGTAGAGAATACCTTTTTATTAGGAAGTACAACATCTCGGCTAAGCAACAAGGCACAGGAAGATATTATTTTATGAGTTCAAATTGGTTACATTAGTATCCAAAGCTTGAATATTTGCATTTGGAAAGAATATGTCGGTTTGATGTAAAACGCAACAAAACTTTCAGCTTTTATTAAGTACTTAGCCTCATATGCAATGAACAGCACAACGTAACAAATAACAAAAAGGAAAATATTCAAAGTAATATAAATGTTGGTAACATACATTCAATGTAGCGATATATAAGGAAATGGCAACCTAATTTATAAACTGAATAGATATTTGTTCGAAGGGTGATAAAATTATGTGTTGCTTCAAAAACAAATTGATACGATTAATCGTCCAGAATTAAATATAATATTTATCAATTCAATATTTCAAAACAGACTTAAGGACCTATTTTGTTATCCTTGAAATTAGTATTAATTGAAATAATTCCACTGATAAAAAAGAATTATGGCCACATCAACTTGATCTGATCAAGGAACCAATCGTATAGACAAATTCATTCAAAACATATTTCAATTTTATGAATATTAACCTTTAAAACCATTGCTGATATCAGTTAGGTGATGTTATCTTAAAGTTGAAGACTGGACCAAATTGTATCCTAAACGATCAATCATTTTAAGACTATAAGATATATATGTTTTCTCAAACAATACAGCAATTCATGTATACCCCTACAAAACAACAATGATGGCATTTACGAAATTCCTTAACTCCATAACGACATCAAAACTTAGCAGTTTGAAGACATATTACATAATATCAATTTGAAAGCAATAAGCAATAAATGAATATGGTAACAACAAAAATATCAATAATATAGAAATAAAATTTATGTGTTCGTTAGTTGACAATTCGAATTTCCGTATCCTTATCGAATTCAAAAACAATTATGCTCTGATGCGGGCAATTATGTATTCTCGAGCAGAAGGAATAAAGCACTAAGCTATAAAATCACGTAATAATGCTGTATGAGGTTTGATATGAAAAAAAAGAAAATACGTTTATTGTCTTATAGAGTCTTCCTACTTCCTGAAAGGAGCACGAATACGAATTACAAGCATTCTAAATAACCATTGGATGATTAGAAATTAAGCGATTACAATATCAAGTATCGTCTCGGTTTTGTTGAAACATTCCAATACTGCACTTTTCCGAGCACAACAGCAAACACTATTTGGACGGGAAAAGAATAAAAGGCCGACTGCTAAATCCATGTAAGCGTGTTTAATATGGAAAATTGACGACAGGTCAGAGTCTGCTCCAGTTGCAAAAGGAATACACATCCTGGTGGCTGAAACTTGGAAAATAAATCATTTTACGTTGATCAGCGCAAGGTGATGTAAAGATGTAATATAATTTTCATTTCTGATGAATATCTGCAAATATACGTTTTAGTTTTACAACTGTTTAACGGGTGTAAGTGTAGAAAATGCTATATATGATGAAAGTGTTTAAAAATATCAAAAACGAAGTTATTAAATTTGAACCTGGCTATTTTGTATTCAGCAAAGCTTTCTTTGCGGTTATCTCACAATATTTTATTCAATATCTAGCAACATTGATAATGTTTTGCAAAAGAGGAAACATAAGAAATACTGATAAAAATGGTAATAAATAACATTGAATAGATATATGATCGTCTGATGGAAATAAATAAAACAACCTGAAACGATATGAAATTGTGTTTTAGTTAAAGATATCTAGCTTTATAAAGAGAGCACACTTTATGTGTCAAAACCTTATTGTATGAGATCAGTATTCAGTTTTAAAAGTACTAAATTGAAAAGTGTTTAGGGATCATCTAAACGAAAAAAAAAAAAGAATATTCATAGTTTCACTGAAACATATTTTCACTGAAACATATTTTATGCAGAAGACGGGAACGTTCGTATATAGCAAATTGTTTATTTACGAAACATTTAATTACTTTCACAGCCTGGATTACTTTATCAAGTCTGACAATGGGCTGTACATGTGAAAAGGTGTGGAGAAGAAAACATTCAAAAGTTGGACATGAATCTGAAAGTAGTAGTAGTACTCCGCCAAGTATGTCTGATGCGCAGAAAGCAGTGATAAGAAACAACTGGCAAACTTTAAAATGTCACGTTGCGAATATTGGAGTTATAACATATGTCAGGTTTGTATATTATCTTTAACTATTTAGTAGTAGTTGTCATATCTTGTAAATTGACCATTACTGTATGATTAAGAGATGGCAACGAAACGAAATGTATGCTTAAAACAAACATTATTATTGGAGTAGATGTATTGAGTATTTATTCCTACAGCTGTTATTTATATTGCGTTTGTGTACTCGGTCACTAAATTTCTTTCCCGCTCATTTGACTTTATCCCTCTTTTGCATACATTTATTAGTATTGCGTAAATATGAAGGCGTGTCTCTTTACGTAGTTCGTCTTGATGAACTGTAACAACAGGGAAATTGCCTTTGTTTAATACACGACAAACACTGAATGATTTTAATGTTTATGAAACAAATTTTGTGTGTTTGAAGTAAATAAATTATTCACATGTTTTCTTTGTTATATTAGATCTAATTACATAAATCTTATTGCATGCATAGTTCCCATAGCAAGAGCTTTTTATGAATTTTATCATTTAAATCGTTTTTGAAATTAATTATGCGGCCGTATTCTGTTTCTAACATCTGAATCAGCACTGAATCTTCACCAAGTCAGCAGATATGCAATACTCATACTTAAAGATAGAATAGCGACGGACACAATCTCATTCAAATATCTGAGTGAAATAATTACTGTTTTCGTTAATAGAATATTTTAATACTATCGTACTCAAATTATCTAAAGAGAGAACAAACAAATGACGTAGTCTTTTATAATCTGAAAATCAGTTTATGTGTTCGATAAAACGTTTCTGTCAGTCCCTTTTCATGCAGTCAGTATTGTTGTAATATTATGTAACTTATCAGCTGTGCTATCATAGAATGGATTTATTTCCAGCATGTTTGAAAGCAGACCAGAGCTTTTAGAACTGTTCTCGAAGTTCAAGGAACAAAATATAAATGAACTGCGGCGTGCCGGATTGCTCAGGCAGCACGCATTAAGAGTGATGACCACCATAGACAAAGTAATTACGCGCCTTGACGAGCCTTCTAGTTTAATAGTCATGCTCAGGGAAGTTGGAGCACATCATAAGCTCTATAAAGTGCCGCCGGATTATATACAGGTACCCCATTTTTATTTTCTTTCAGACCAATAGCATCGATTGATACATATGATTTTTCAGTTTGTTGCTTCCAATTCAAAATCAAGTCTTGTTTACTGTTCCTGCCTTCATTTTATGTGTAAAAGTGCAGGACGTGGATGTTATTAAAGAACAAAATATATAGCTGAAGATTGTTTTGATATATATACACTGTAATACATATATATAATCGGATTATGTCTTATTTTTAACATTATAGATCTTATATCATAAAACTGCTTCTTGGTTCCTGTATGAAGGTTACCGTGACGTCACCGTTTCAGTATTTAACAGACGATACACAGGGAATAACAGGGTACTGTTTTTTGATATCAAAGTTATTAGGTCGAGGTTGATATGGGCTGTGAAGGGATCCGCCCATGTCTGCCGAACCGGATAACATAGATAATAAAAGACATTTGACTGTTATTCTATTTATCATGAAACACAAGTCATAGAACCTGACTAGAGCAATATAATTTATGTTCTCATCTCTAAATGTGAAAAAAGCAAGTGTAAAACTCATATTTTACGAATTTGAAAATTCATCCGCTCCTGAAACATCTGAACGAAATAATACGGTAGTCATTGTACCCCCGACAACACAGTTGTAAGGGGGCTGGGGGGTATACTGGTTTCATGTTGTCTGTCTGTCCGTCCGTCTGGCCGTAGACACAGTCTTGTGCGCACCATCTCTCCTCATCCCATTGACACAATTAAATTAATCTTCACACAAGTGATCAGTAACAACAGTAGTTGTGCATGGGGCATGTTAGTTTCTTTCAACAACAAAAATTGCAGAGTCATGGGACTTTGTTTCTTGTTAACATACTATGTACATACAGTCTGCATATGCAATCTTGTGCGCGCCTAATCTTCCGGACCCTTGCACACAATTTAATGAAACTTCATACAAGAGATCAGTACCAACCCTAGTTGTGCATGGTGCATGTTACGTTCTTTTAGATAAATATTCTGCATAGTTATGGGACTTTGTTTTTTGTTACTATACTGTATACATACAGTCTATATACATACAGTCCACATAATTATGCAATCTTGTGTGCATCAAATTTATATGTACTGTGTCAGTGCATGCGGGTGGTACATTCATCACCTTTAGTGATAGCTCTAGTATTGAATTCAACTTCTAAGGACAATGTTTATTAACTGTCTGATACTCTTAAATAAAACTAGCAATAAAATAAACTCTTACCTGCGTAAAAATAAAAAAATAAACATTCTCTTTAATAAATCAGAACATGCATTATTTCCACATTTTCAAACATTTGACTTAGGCAACTAAATCTACAAGTTCAACGAAATAATACGGTAGCTATATTGAATTCAGCATCTAAAGACAATGTTTATTGACTTTCTGTTATTCCTATAAACAATGCAATAAAAGAAACTCTTACCTGCGTAAACAAACATAACACATTCTCTTGAGTAAATCAGAACATGCTTTATTTCCACATTTGACTCAAGCAACTAGATCTACATGTCCCAAGCGCCGCTGAAAATTTCATTTCCTGTTCCAGACTCAGTCAGAGAGACTTTCAAGTTTAATCACTAAATGCACATTGTTCCAAAAATCATAATTAACACAACCACTTTTTTCTACTTAATAAAAAAAGATGCTTTAAATTAGGCATACGTCAAGAATAACTATAGTGCCAAGTGTATTATAAACCTTACCAAAAATCGATCATTAATAATTATTGCCTTTGCGATGAAAATGGAGGCAGGCATAGTTAAGGAAATTAATAGTTGAGATAACAGAATCTGTTCAGAAAAAAACGGTCGTGAAACATTTAAACTGGACTCTGTAATAACTCAATCTGGAAGGAAATTGGTAATAACTAGTCCGTCAATACAGGAGGAGATTAATTTTAATATAAGGTCAATGGCCTGATATCATAAAAATATATCAGGCAAGTGGTACCAAGCACTTTGCATAGTAGTTGCATGATAAAATGTTAAATGATATAAATTTTTGCATATAAATTGATCTTACATTTTTTTCCAGATAATTTTGCCTCATTTCCTCAGTGCAATCAAACCTCATATAGAGGAGCATTGGTGTGATGATCTAGAGACAGCCTGGAAAACTATGTTTGCAATTATAATATTCCATATGAGTGAAGGTATGACTCAGCCGGTACATGGTCACAGACAATTTATTGCTGATCCTTCATCTTAAATGGATTTATTGAAATGTGTAAATGAGTTGATTGTGCAGTTTCACACATAGTTGTAAATAACATACACTGGTATATACTGATTAAAGGTGATAAATTACGTGAACAGGCCTTGGTACCATGTGACGTTGCTGTTTTAGTGAAATTGAACTTACTGTTGTCCATAAATTGTTAACTGAATTTTATTTTTCATACAAATGGACACATTTGAAACGCTGTGTACAAATGCCAAAACGTCTTACTCAGCCTTTTAGTATTGGTTTCGGAAGTTTACAACCATTTTGTCGAAACAATGTATGATTAATATTATATGACAATGCCAGCTGATCAACATATGGTTGAAGTGTTCTTGTACATGTATAAAGCAATGTGACCTGCTGGTTAGAATCTAACGTTTCTGGAAAATCGGTCTAGAGGATAAAAGCACATTGCTCTTTATTATACAAAAGACATGCTGGACAAAACGCTTCTGTAATATTTCGGTTGGCTCATTTCTTTTAGAAAACACCAATATTCAGTATTATTTATAAACAAAGAAGATATGAAGTGAAAGTTTGTAATAAATGAAAATCGCGCATGCGTATTACTAGTATGTCTTTTTTGCGGCATGTCATATGACGAATTATAGGGTTGAAGATACATGTATTCTCGGTGATTATAAACGAGTCAATATGCACACTGTCTTATATCAGTATTTGGTAATAATACGATAATTCTTAATCTGTTTCAATTAAACATACAACTTATTCGTATGAATCATTATTTCTGCGTTAAATACCCCAGACGCCTTGAGTGAGTTCCTGGTACATAGCAACAATCAATTATATCTATACAATTTATTGACTACTTGAACTCTCCTTTCTATTTGCTTATGTTTATTTTTAGTACCACTTACACGCCATATAAACAGAAATAGTCAACAACAGGCAAGATAATACTGTATGACCCGAAAATGTCCATTATGAATATGTTTTGATTTGAAAGACGACGTTGTTTGTTAAGTACCTTGTTGACTCTAGTTTTCTGTCTAGATGCTTTTACATAATTTTACGATATTTTTCAGAAATATTTCATGTATCGAAAACGTCCTTGTCAAACTTTGAATAAACCATATCCAGGTTTCGTAAGAACACAATGAAAGTAGTTTTTAAAACAATCATAAAATTAGTATGCAGTGATGTAGAACACAAACTTCAAATGACAAACATGGGCAGATGTAAACCAAACGATTGCCTTTCCTATTCTACTAAGTTTACAATAAATATATATACAAATGCAACGCCAAGAACTATTTTATCTTCTGTCATCGAAAGGCAGATCTATCCCTGCACTGCTTTGATTTGTACACCTCCCACGGTGATTTCTATCTAAATCTATGCAAATTTCATAGATAAATTGAAACGTTTTTATCATTTTTGCCAGTGTTTACATAAACGACACAATTTGTGGTATGTATTAAAATCTGATTCAAAAAGTACACATACTAACGCGCTTTGTTAAATTCTTTTATCTTAATCTGAACCAAGCATAATTTTCGACTTCTTGTGCATTGCACATCATCATTTTATAGGTGTTTTAGGCACCTCGTCGATGCATTTGTTTTATTAGAATATGTCACGACCCCGACTATTTTGGGACATACCTCATACTTGTTATTCAGCCCTTATGCAGTTTGACACTCCACTTTCCTCCTGACCTTCTCGTGGTATATATATATCAAATTTTGTTTATAGATTCTGTATGCATGCCCATTATAAACATATCCAGACGGACACTGGTGAAGGGTTTTGATTAATGATGGATTGATTCTTATAACGTTGCAATTCCGTTTCGATCTGTGTCCTTCCTTTCATAGATTTTCTAATTAACAGTTCCTTATAGCGTTGCTATAATTTGCTTAACACATTCCTTAAATCGCAAGAATACACGAAAATGGGAAAGTCGAAGATAAACGCTATCACATAGGGAGAAATGATTTTCTTGCTATCGTTTGCTTGATAATTTACTAATGGAAATGTTAAAGACGTAATAGTTTCAGAAATAATAAATGAGAGAGCGGAAAGAAATCAATATACTATCGGCAGCGTAAATTTAAGTTTAAACTAAAGTTTCTAAGTTCACACTAAATGCGAATACAGCTTTCAACCCTATAAAATTATATATTTTAAAACGTTCAGCTGCTGAAGTTTGTATGTTAAACCAAAAATACCATGAAGTGTCTACAAAAGAATCCAAATTTGATCTAAAAATGTAATAAATGAAATTGAAATATAACGAAATAAAAGTTTCATTTGATTAGTAGTTCCCATTTAGCAATTACTTAGAAACAATTCAGTTTAATCCATATTCTAAGGTAATCTAAATTTTGAATTGAATATAAACAAATTTAATGGCATAAAATACCCGGGCCTAAGGAAGTAATAAAATACTTGATACATAAAGGTCGTAACACGATCTGAAATGCTTATCATATTACAGTACATGTATATAAATCGGCTCTTTATCGTCATAATTATTTTTACGTTACTGAATTCTTCTCAGAATGAGAAGTTGTCGTCACACAAACAAGGGCAATAAATTTGTATTTGCTCATTTTGTAATTCTCAGTGGTTGCAGATAGAATAAATAAATAGATTATTTTGAAAAACCAGTTGGTTTCCAAGACAACCACAATGTAGAAATAAAATTGTGTACTCTATATATTGCAGCTATCTTTATTGTGAACACATACAAGATTTGATAATTTGCTTGTCTAAATACAGTTTAGGCAAATCTATCGTTTTAACTCGGATGTTAATACTGCCTTTTATTATTTTTTTTCATACCTCAGCCACATTATGTTAAAAATAGGAAAACATGACAAACATGATATATAAGATTGATAATTCAGACATAAGATCAGACTGAGATAAATATTTGCTCTGATTTGCTGATCTGAAACGTCAACATCCTTTTCAAATCACTAGTTACAACTTATCCTGATGGAAGTGTACTTTTATTTGTTTGCTTTTTCCTCTTTGTAATTTGTATGTGGAAATTTTGTATATGTTATTCACGCATGCACTATTATGAAATCTCTAATTAAGAAATCTGCGTTCTTAGAATGTTGCTTTTCATCCTTTTTGTTGTGTTTAACGTCACACTGACACAATGTCGACTTTCCAGCTTTGTTGATGGAGGATGACCCCAGGTGCTTGCTTTTCACATTTCACATTTATACAAAAATATGTGTCTTTTATCTGCTTGGTTCACACTCGTCCTTTATTTTGTTTATGTATTTTCGTGTATATATTTGTTATTCAAACATCAATACAAATATAAGGGTTGGGATTTGCGGAAGATGCGTTCTTGGAACCCGGCCTATAAACATATTAATATTATAAACAATTATTTAAAATACTTTTTACGAAAGACCCGCGGTGACATTTCAACTTCATTATTTCACGATTTCTGCTTCATGAATTCACGAATTCACGATTTCTGCTTTTCCACTTCATGAATTCAGGATATCACAATTTCCACTTCATGAATTCACGATTTCACGAATTCACGATTTCACCATTAAATATCACGATTTCACAAACTCATGATTCCCACTTCAAGAATTCACTATTTCTCGATTTCATGATTTCATAATTATAGTACAATTTCATCTTTTCGCGATTTTATTAGTCACATGACTAATGTATGACGTAGAAAACCGCGGGTGATATTCGCTTCATGTACGATGGCGTGTTATATATTTGTACAACCAGGTTTAGGTACTGAAAGTGAAAACTAGCCGAAAATGCCTCAACTGATGAGGAAATAGACTTACAAACAATACTTTAGAATGCTTTAAATAGGAAATTTTTCCAGTCCCTTTTTTCGGTTTTAGTAAGCTCCCCATCTTTTTTCTATTAAATGAAAAGCGATGCATCTTATTCGCATGTAAGCTATTGCCACCTGTTGTGTAAATGGAATGCAAACTGAGTTGATCAAGAGTATGGCCTTACCACGAGGGTCGTTTAAACCGTTAAAAAGCGGCATAGACGTTTTACTACGTTACAGGCGTGGAAAGGATATACATACAAAATATAAATTCAATCCATGCAAGCATTCCCTTTTAAATAAACGGAAACCAATGTGTCTATGGACGGAAAGACGGATTCCAAAATAACGGAATGACGGACGGACAACTGCAAGGCTTAATGCTCCGTCGCCATAAATAACGGGGGCATAATAAACATACTTATATATTTTGGAATTGTCTAAAACAGTAAAGCTACTTGGGCATCTTTTTTTGTTCATACATGTTTTGGTGTTGAAAGTACCAAATGCTGTGTTGGTACAGGCACCAATATCCCTCCCTAACCTCCAAACAGACGTATGCAGGAGTATAAACTCATCATCTGTAACCCAGACCATTCATTACGTTTACACTTCATTGAATGGAGAGTAACGGAATGGATTGGCCAAATGGAAAAAGTGAAATCATGAAATCGTGAAGTTTAATGGCGAAATCATGAATTCATGAAGTGGAAATCGTGAAATCAAGAAATCGTGATGTTTAATCATGAAATCGTGAAGTGTTTTTTTCGTGAATTCGTGAAGTAGAAATCGTGAAATCAGGAAGCAGAGATCGTGAAATCGTGAATTCGTGAAGTGGAAATCGTGAAATCATGAAGCAGAAATCGTGAAATAATGAAATGTAACCATGGGTTTCATGTTTTCTTCTGCATTTTATTGGATATGTGTTTTGTACAAATTATGCTGCAATATTTTTTCGGCGTGGTTTATGCCATGATTTTCTTGCCAACTTCAAAGCCAACATCAATTGTTTCTTATAATAACAACTTTAGTTGATAAATGATATTCTAATGCGATGGAGATTTATAGATTTCCATCTCTAAAACAAAAATTGAAGACTATCTGTTATTGCCTCAAAAATTTTGACATCGTAGTTATAGTCTGATTAGCAAGCGTTTGTTTTAAATGATCCTATCTTCGAAGGTTTGTTGAATTATTTGAAACAAGTATCTTTAAAAACAAATGCACACTTTAAGCTACAAAATGTGCATGCACTCTGCACTTTTAGATACGATCGGGTACTTATAAAGCAAAACAAAATGTAGTTAGGCGGAAAAGTGGTGGTGGGGGGGGGGGGCGAAATGACCATTTTTGAAATCGTCAAGGGATATGAAATAACCACTCGGGGACGAGTTGACTTGGTATAGCAGACGAGTTGAGTGTAAATCTTTTACGGGAGATCACTCCGTATCAGAGTCATACTCTGCTGCAGGAGATTCAGCTTTATGACGTTTACAAGCTATTTTCACAGGAGCCTTGCAACGAATTATACTTATACTGTCTAACAATACAGCTCAGAGCACCTGTACACCCTTGAGAAATTATTATCTATTCCATTCGGAAACCTGTGGAATCTTTCATTCACCAATCAAAATGTACAGTTTTATCAGCTGTTAAATGACCTTCACCCCAAATATAAACAGAAAGTTAAAAGAACAGAAAAAGATTTATGACTTTGATCAAAGACTGTAACTGAAAAGGAACGTCCCATATCAAAAGAATCTTAAAATTGCCTTTCCGGCGCTCCCATATATTGCGTGTTACAAGTGTTTAATCTTTACCCTGCTTGTCTTATACTGACTGGTTCTTAAGTCAATTGGACCAAAATAACTTATTTCTCAAAGGGATTTTCACTGAAAATTTACTGACTTTGCAGACCATGATAAGCATGTATGGATGTGCAGGATGATTTTTGTTTGCTACAGGCTGAAGCTTAAACACGTTTGAATAAATAACGTCGATATGACTAAAACATGTACACAGTGAGGAAAAAGCAAACAAATAAAGGATTTAGAAATCCTGTCTGTGTGGATAAGTTCATTCACACCGTCCTGTAACTTTGATATTATTGTTTGATTTTTTAAAACCGGTTTCAACTTTAAATGTTGAGTTACTTCTTAATATTCTAAAACGGTGCACCACTGTTTGCCTTCATTGTATTGTTTCTGAAATTGTTTTAATTGGTCTAGTAGTAGGTAGTGTCTATAGATATCCATTATACACGACAATTCATACAAGCACTAATGTAAGGCGTCTATGTTGTTCTAATGTGACTTGAGATTTGTCTGTCTTTGATCAATTATATCATTAAATATTTGTATTTCTGTAACACTGATACTTGAGCACAAATGTTGAACACTATATTGCTCTAGCTTTACGATTGGATATTCCTTCCTGATATTGTAAGAAATTATCCCAATCGGATTTTCTTTCTTTTAACAAGTAACCAAACTTAATTTAGCCCGATTGTGATAAAAGCTTTAAATTTCATTGAATTACTCCCAAATCAACTTTGTAGAAAAGTACTGGTGTCATGTGTGTAGCAGAGCCGACGGCCCCTGAGTTGTACGTCTTAACACATTTTATATATTAATAATATGTCTTACTTTAAATGTGTACGTCATATAAGATACATCATGACCACCGTCTATTTGAACATTTCCGTTGTTAACATATATGTAATTATTGTTTATGAATGCATTGCCTTATTTCCCAACTACTCAACTATTAGCTGAGCATCTGCCTTTTCTTAGATAAGCATTGAGTAAACTATTATGAGGGATGACATGACGCACTTGGGCCAGCACACTAATTTGCATTATGCATTATAAACAAACTAAGAGCATAATTTATACTAGTAAATAAAAATGTTCCATTCGTTATCCTGTTTTTACGTTGAACTTCTCAAAAAGCTATAAAGATATTCACAACGATCACGTCTGTGCTTCACTCATATAATCACTACTTTGAGAATTTTCGATTATATACACAATTTATATACAAATGGCTATAATGTAACGCTATTCAATTATCTTGAACAAACTATTTACGTTATCTTGTATATACAGCATCACCATATATCTTGGACATATATAATTCCGCCCGCTTAGCTCAGTAGGTGGATCGTGGGGTCGTGAGTGCGATCCTCGGGCGGGGCGTATGTTCTCCGTGAGTATTTGATAAACGACATTGTGTCTGAAATCATTAGTCCTCCACCTCTGTTTCAAGTGGGGAAGTTGGCAGTTACTTGCAGAGAACAGGTTTGTACTGGTACAGAATCCAGGAACACTGGTTAGGTTAACTGCCCGCCGTTACATGACTGAAATAGTGTTGAAAAACGGCGTTAAACCCAAAACAACAAAAAATATATAATTCATTGGTACGTGACTGGCATTCTGGCCTTCATAACTGTATTGTAAATATTAGATTAAATAATACAAAAATAATTACGTGTTTTCAGGAATACAGCATAATATTTTTATGTCACTGAATTTCTCAGTTGTGTATTCAACAATTTACACAAATGTTATTTAGATAACAATTGAAATGTGAGTTTAAAAATGTAATAATTAGTAACTCCGTTCGATATCGTTAAATATTTTCAATGTCGGACGACATTTATGAACAATATTCCCATTTTAAACTTGGAATCAATAGATAATTATTTTCCGAAAGTGTTTTGTCTGACAGTTTTCCAAGATAAACCATCATAACATTCATTATTTGCACAAATATATGAGCCGTGCCATGGGAAAACCAACATAGTGGGTGTGCGACCAGCATGGATCCAGACCAGCCTGCGCATCCGCGCAGTCTGGTCAGGATCCATGCTGTTCGCTAACAGTTTCTCCAATTCCAATAGATTATAAAAGCGAACAGCATGGAGCCTGACCAGACTGCGCGGATGCGCAGGCTGGTCTGGATCCATGCTGGTCGCAAACATACTATGTTGGTTTTCCAATGGCACGGCTCATATGATGATTAATATGCACACATTTCCATAAAGATAAATGGTTATTGTCTGGTATATTTGTCTCAATAGTTAGTAACTGCATGTTACATTATTACTTTATTAATAATTCAAAAGATGACGAAATTCCATTCAAAAGGAAATTTTTAATGAAAATGAACACAAAAGTAATGTAAACCGCGTAAATGCTTAGCAACTTCACATAACTAATATTCTTCACATGCCAAATCTAAACTCAGTTACAGTACGTATTTAAAACGGGAAGCCCTTTGATTATACGACATATACTTTATTTTATTATATACCTATATAAATTCTGTAAAAAATTCGGCTTATATTTCACAATTAAATATGAACAGACAGACCAAAATTTCCGTATTGTACCTTTTAAATTCCGTATTGTACCTTCCGTATTGTAAGCTGCCGGACTATTTTCATTATTATGCATGACCCGACACATTTCTATAAATAGCGCACATAAACATTTCACTAAGTTCCATCTAATATCGATAAACATTGAAGATTTTGTTCATGTACAAAACAAGAATCAAAAAGGTAAAGGTATATAATGAAAAAATATATAACAGTAGCTAGATCTGGGACTTTGTATTCGGCTCTCGTGGATTTTGCACGGTTGAGATCCGATCTAGCAAAATCCACTCGAGCCGAATATTGCATCCCAGATCAAGCTACTGTTATAATAATCCTATTGTATTTCACTTTGAGACATACGTGAATGCACATTTCTTCAACGTATTTATCCTAGAGAAAATTCATGGTAATTTCTACAGTGTTGCACTGTCTAGCCTTATACAATGTATGCGTGTTTGTGAGAATAGCCCACGTTTTTCCAGACTTCAGCAAATCGTAAATTGTCCCTATCATAATAACTCACCTCTTAAGAAAATCAGTAGAAGAAACAAGTTGGTATAAGTATTTGTCTTTAATCTCTCCATTATTGTTTTTTGTCTGTGAGTGCCATAATATTATATAGATTGAAATATAACGACATTTTAGTTGTTATAAGTTTTGAAACAATATCTTAATAGCCAAAATTATTTCACATGCCCACATTTCTTATACTAAGGTATCTTCTCTATATACTTTTATACTGTTTTATTATATTAATCCGTTCAGCTATTCTGTAGTATGTACGTCTGACTAAAATATGAAAAAAAGACATGGATAATGTTGTTTCCATAATCAGTGGGACTTATACTTATATTCAAAGATTTGTAGCATACATCGTATAAGAATCATTTGCATTCTTGTGTAAAGACAAAACAAAGCAAAAACAAAAACAAAAACGAAAAACACGTTTGTCGGAAAGTAATGACAGGAATATCATTGCCGACCGTTGCTTCAATTAAACAAAACGGTTTCTTACGCCATCCTGTGATCTGAGATTTTCAGTGATTTCAGCAAAACACTAAAGTTTCATTGACGGTTTATTTTCTTTTTCAAGCATATTTCAAGATGTTATCACAAAATTGATAATAAACGTCTTTATCTTTAGGAATTCGTTATCTCAACTCCTCTCAAATTTATGGAGAATCGTAGATGCTATCTTAAATTTGCTGAAAAAAAACAGACACCGAAAAATATCGTATCTCTTGGTAAACGTTAGATTTTCATCTTAACAAGGCAGTCTGAAAGACAGCTACAGTGCAACCTCTGAAGAGCAACCACTTTTGGACATACAAATATTGACTGTTATGTAAAGGTTGTTGTTCTGGAGAGGTAAATTTGATAGTATATTTTAGCTTAGGGAATTTTTGATGATGTTATAGAGAGGTTTATGCCTAAGAGAGGAATGCTGTGGAGAGGTTGTACTGTATATCCCCCGTCGCTGTTATGGATAGTGAAAGCAATGTGCCCAATCACGTGATCGCGCTACGTCATTTTGTTCCCGCAACAAGCTCGAAAGTGAAAGTGAAAAGGTAAACAAAAATTATAAATCAGGGCGTAAGTTTGTTATTCAATATATTGTATAAATATCATGCACATGATTCGAAACCTATTTGAAAGTGCTACCCCCGGTACTACCATTTCCCCACCAAACCAACCTCGTTTTAATGCTATTCCTGTTCAACCACTTTCGATATGTGTGCTCTGAGGTGTTCCCACTACAAGGCAATTGCAAAAAATACAGAAAACACTTTCTTGTGGATAAAATTCACAGCATAGGTCATCGCTATAAACCATTGATTACTTTAAGACCATAATTAGCTCGGATATTTACTCGTAGTCGCTTATTGGACAGAAAATGCCATTTTATGGAATGTTCCCACAACAAGTACATCGCAGACCATGTTCTCACAGAAAGCAACTTTTTGTTTTTCATTTGTCATCTAGGTGCTAGCGGCGAGTACGTATGTGCAGAATGCGGAAAAGCTTTCGCCACCTTTGCAGAGATGAAACAACACCAGCTAAGAAAGACATGTACACGTTTGACTTGTGATACGTGTGGCAAAAAAGGGAAAACCTACGCACACACAATGACATTAGGACATGCATAGTTTCATAGAATATCCAAACTGTCCATCTACATATAAACACAGGTCGGCTCTAAACCGTCACATCAGGATGGCACACAAGAAAGACTGATGTGATGTTTCTCTTTGAATGTTTCATTTTTACAGCGATTTTACACTACTATGTTCATTCTTACAAAACGAAGCCCCTAGTGAAACAAGTCTTTCTAATACGTAAAAAATCACAAACTGTTGTTCTAGTCCACTAGTATTAAAATTTCAGTGGAGTAGTTTTAAAATTTTCGAAACTAGTTTGAATCATTTTCGAAAATTTAAACCTTTTTAAGGTCTTTGCCGTATTATTTGAGTAAAATTACACACTTTGTTTAAATTACTGTTCCAGAATGAGTGGTAGTATTAAGCTGTGTTCGACCACTAGGTTCGATCGAGTTAAAGTAGAGCCGTCTGGCGACAACGTCGGTACACTTAAGGTTATATGCGCCACCTAACGATTTTCAGCGGATTGTTATAAATGTTTTGCCAAATGAAAGTTGATAATATTTTCGATTGACATTTATGCTGCGACGAAGATGTATTTTAACTTTGTAATGTCTAGATTTTAAAGAATTCCAAGGTCTTCGCTATAAGCCAAACTTGTAATTCGTTCGTACCCAGTGAGACATTGGCTTATTGAACTTATTTCTGATCACTCAGATACGGTACTAATTCATCATTCTTTTGACAGAATATTTCAACTGAGAGAAACGCAACCAGCTTCATTGGGTGATATGATTTTAGAAATCCAGTCATAACTATGTTAGGATCTTTAACCCTCTATTAACACGTGTTGGAATATCTCATTAAAAGTCTCATTAGATAGCGCGCTTTCTCAGGTCAGCTATCAAGGATCATCTGTGATGACCCTCTTGCTTTATCAACATAATTTATTTGTATTTTACATGCGCCACATGTTTTGTTTGAAAATAAGAATTGTAAGAAAGAAATGATATACTTCATGCTTCCTCACAGAACCAAGATTTCATACAAAAAGTAAAATGCATCTAGATAAGCATATCCTCGTTCAGTTTAGTATCATTTTATACGTCAAGACCCATCTCCAGAGTAGGTAGAATTATTTAATCATTTCTGCGTGCAAAACCGTCATATCTAACTCACATGACACACTTCTTAAATGAATTTTGTTCACGTTATGACTGAGTGAGTTGGGTTTTACGGCGAATTGATACAAAATGGTCATATATCGCCTAGGGTTCACGTTTTATTGAGGTCAATTTCATTTTCTGAGTCCAGTGTGCCCTCTCAGCAAAATCATACTTATAATCACTGGATTACATAAACTTACGAATTATTTAGCAAAAAAAAATGGCGTACTCATCAATTCTACTATTATATGCAAATTGTATCCTTATATATATCAAGTTCTTATATTTAACATAGAGTGCATGTTAAGAAAAACAAAAACACGCTCTTTAAGCTACATCATTCTACCGTCTTTAAGACCTACAGTCAAACTCGCTTCATACGAACTTTTCGGGACCTGGGAAATGTGCTCGTATCAAACGAAATTCGTATTAACGAATGTATGACTACCAGGTAATTTGCACGAGCAAGTTGGGCAGTATCACCGGTATCGCCGGTAAATAGCTTCCGATAAATAAAATACAGTAGTGAATAGATGCTCATTAGTAGTTTTAACTGATTAAGTGAGTGTGTTCAGTTAACAATGAAATAACTCAAACACGTAAAAATGTATGAAAAATAAATTTTAATGTACAAATGTATTGAATCACCAAGTGTTTATGGCACATATCGATCTAGCACATATAGATACACAGGAATACACTGTAACGTGTATATGTCAATGCATTCTTGCAACAGGTACTTTACACATGGTATTTCAGACATTTACTTGAAAAAAAAAACTGGTAACTTTTTGTTGTATTTTTGATACTAAAAGTACACTATATAGCCTTAAAACGTACAATGAAATTGTAATTTCATGGAGAGGTGTACAAATGAAAGTAATTATCGCTGAATTGCTAAAGACATTATTACTTGGACTCGATTGTAATGAATAAAATAACTGCATACATTAATCTCATTATTATGTATTTATCGAATACAGGTGATAATCACTTCGACTAAATATCAGCACTGTAGAGATTCAAACTGTTAAAAGATCAAGCGTAGCAAAAAAAAGACCGCCGACTTCTAAAATTAGTTCTACCTGTAATGGGGTCTTCCACTTGTTCTGTCAGACACAACCAAAGATGAAAGCGATACGTTCATCTGTAAAATGTACTAATATCAAACATGCGGTTTGGCTCAACAAGAGTGGGTCGTAACCATTTTTGATAAAGTTTTGTATAATCTTCACAGAAAACACTTGGAAAATTATCTTCTGAATCACCTTAAATCTTTAAAAGTATGCAAATAAGTCCCCATAAATGTTAGGTTTAAATGAAACTTATAGTGTCTTCAAATTGCTTTCAAGGCCAGATCTTAATTCCGATTTTAACATTTAGAAAATATGTATGCAGATTGTGATTTTGGTAGCCTTGTTGAAGGAGTTTTTAGTAATATATTAATTATGTCAAATGCAATTTTCGTCATGACTTCAGGCACATTTAAGTCAGAAATATAAATCCCATAAGATGTTGAGCGGAGAATATCCACATCTAGAGAAGGAAAATGCTAAAATTATTTTATTATAAATTTGTTTATGTATGATTTTGTCAGATATAAAAAGAGCTAAATCCAAAATCACAGGAAGCAACACGATTCGAATTGTTAATTTTATGTTATTATATTTATTTAATTGGATCTACTGGAAATAAAAAGCTTCAACATTTTGAGCAAAGTAAAACGGATTATCAATACATGTATTAAGAATTTCAATTTCCAAATGGTATCAAGTGCAGTCATTTTGTCAGCCTGTATACCTTGTGGGAACAGGTAGGACACAATTGGTTCACATGATAATACACCTGTCTTACCGGGAAAACGCGACGACAGTAAATGTATATAATAATTGAGCTGCACCATGAGAAAACCAACATAGTGGGTTTGCGACCAGCATGGATCCAGACAAGCCTACGCATCCGCGCTGTCTGGTCAGGATACATACTGTTCTCTAATGGTTTCTCTCATTGCAATAGGCTTTGAAAGCGAACAGCATGGATCCTGACCAGACAGCGCGGATGCGCAGGCTGGTCTGGATCCACGCTGGTCGCAAAAAGCCACTATGTTGGTTTTCTCATGGCGCGGCTCATATTAATATTAAAATTAATTATGAAATAGCAGAGTAAAGGTCGAAAAAAGACTAGATTCACTAAGGGAATTGTTGCTTTATGGAAATAATATATCTGTAAAAGAAATAAAAGGACAGTTTGATATTATAGAGCTTACATTAGTATGCGTATTGTATAACGAATGTTTCTTTGCTACAGTAATCATTTTCCCTTGACATATATGTATCTGCACAAATATTTCTTAATTTGTTTCCACCAAAATGAACATAAAGGGTAAACAGATACTTTATATCTTCATTATTCCTTGATGTGTGACTTCGAAGGACGTTAAAATATTGCTTAATAATAGACAGACTCTATGAAATACGTACCGTAAAATCAAATTTTTTTCATTTGTCCTTTCCAGCAGAAACTGAAAGACTCTCGGACTAAGACTCCTCAGATACATTTGACACGTATACAGCTACTCATACAATACTGAATTTTGAAACTCTCTGTTGCCTATCCCAGAACAAGAATCAAGTATCAGCTATTATAAGAGCAGATAGCAATTTCATGTAATGTATGTGGCAATACGTCATGGGAAATATATCAAATATAAAAAAGGAACCAATTTAAACGAGTGGTACTGCCATTCAGTGCATAATACAACTGTCGTCACAGACTTAATGAAAAATGCGTATTTCATCAAACGAGATGGTGGATGACCTTTATCTGCCTCCTAGAGATGTGGAATAAGGTAAACTAAGTGCTTTTTATAAGTGAAAGTTGGCCGTTTGTGGTGTTTACATACATAGAGGCAGCTTAGCACAGTCTTATGAATAAAGTAAAATGGTTACGACACCTTTCCTAGAGTTTTTTAAATTTGTCTACCATTGATCTTTTACAGTATGGTGTGCAGAAAATATTGGGAGAGATTTGTAAATATTGCCTTATTTATCTATCCGAAATATTAAGTGCAATTTGAAAAACAACAGGTGTGCAAGTTAAATATATTTCAAAGATAATGTTGATAAATTAATTTCAGTATAAAGACACGGATTTACGACAAACCTCTACGATGGTAAAATATTTAATATATCAATACTTTGCAAAACTTATTTTTTGTTTATCTCCAGTCTATTTGGTCAATTGTAAAATCACATTGACCAAATGTACTGCACCTTATCCAGTTCGTTGTACTTTTCGACCAGTAGGACCACATTTCATGATTTGAACTTGGAAGAAAACAGTCAGGTTTGCTGTTAAAGACATCTGTTGATAGAATGTTCTAGTTTAACTTACATACTTGCGGTGTATTTATTATAAGAACATAACAACTTACAAATACAGAATATCTTTCTAAGTTTAAAATTCAAAATAACTGTTAGAATAGTGTAACTGAACGCATGTTTTTTTTGTTGTTGTTTTTTTTATTAATTCAAGCGTGTTCATAATTTGTTGTGTTATGTTGGTGCATCTGCCGAAACGTAAAGCATATTCATTATCTCTTGATGTTAATAATACGGTTCATATATATGATATATTGATTAAATATCACGTCTCGGTAATTCGTTTCCTGGTTTACAATTATGACATTTACAATTAAAACGTTTGCCACATGCTCAGTATGTTCGATACAGAATTGTTCAAACAACACATATATGAAGTATCATCTTGTATCCTATCACTTAATGATGTGATAAAGTTGACAGTATAGAGATTGATCACATACATAACGTGTTCCCGCTTTTTAAATTACTTCCGTTGTTATCATACGTCTATTATTCATGACATTTTTATCAGACTAGCTATAGGTACTATACATTTATAATTGAGATATTTAAGGAGTGTTTAACAGCAGGATTCGGATCAGTAAGCAGTGATTTAGAAACTTCAGCATATAACGGAAGAGTCAACCCCTATGAAACTTTTTAATGGATATTTTGGAAATGAATTTTATACAGTTAACATACTTTGGGGTAAAATTGGATAAAATTTAAACAGCTGTTTTACATTTTTACTACTTGCGTAGCTTTTGGTATGGCTAATAGAAATTTTTTTATTAAAAATGCCAGTGTAAATTTACATTTTTTTGCATTATGTGACATGTGATTTCCTGTATGGAGTGTTTCCAGTTTGATGTCCTATTGTTGTGTGTAGTCAAAATATTACACTCACATGGCGGCGGATTTATGCCATTTCGTTCTGTCGCAGAGAGACAACGACAAAACCGAAAAAACGAAAAACGTCGCCTTGCTGAATATCGCCCCGCCAGGCGTCGCCCCACCAAATGTCGCACCGCCGAACGTCTCCCGCCAAACGTCGCCCGGCCAAAAGTCGCGCCGCAGAACGACGTCTTTTCGCCTTCTAAAATGACGTTATGGTATCAATTAAATTTGAGATAAAAGTTAGTTAGAATTAATAGTGATGATATATTTGTTGGTCCCTCGTGAAGTGTTACAAGAGAATACTGCTCACTCTTTCACTCACCCCCTCACCTCTACCCAACTTTCAATCCATCAGTGACATTTTTAAATTACAAACGTTTTTACTATACAGATAGATAGAGAGCAATATGAGTGCGCGCGTACGCCTGCCCATGTATGATATATAGATAGATGGAGAGCAATATGCGTGCGCGCGTACGCCTGCCCACGTATGATATATAGATAGATAGAGAGCAATATGCGTGCGCACGTACGCCTGCCCACGTATGATATATAGATAGATGAAGAGCAATATGCTTGCGCGCGTACGCCTGCCCATGTATGATATTTATATAGATAGAGAGCAATATGCGTGCGCGCGTACGCCTGTCTATGTATGATATATAGATAGATAGAGAGCAATATGCGTGCGCACGTACGCCTGCCCATGTATGACATATAGATAGATAGAAAGCAATATGCGTGCGTGCGTATGGGCTTCTCGTCCGTCCGTCTAATTTTTGTTGTACGTTGGGAAAATACTGTAAGCATGAGACTTGCCAAACTCGCGTAGCCAAGTGTGACATTGACCTTTCAGATAGTGATCCTATGTTTGCTGGCAAAATCCGTCTCACTGAAGCAAGCATAAAGCTCCAATTGTACGACAAAGGTATAATCTGGACAAAAAATATTAGGACGGACGCATGCACGGACGGACATAAGCACATTCTGCTTCATCTGTATGTCATTGAAAATCTTGTTATTTAAAAGATACTCATCGTATCTTTGATGGACTCACTGATGGATTGAAGGTTGGGGGTGGGGGTCAGGCAGATTAGGTGGGAGTCAGCAATTTCCTCAAGAGACACTTCGTCGTGGACTGACAAATATATCAAAATTATTCATAACTTTTCCCACCTTTTATCTCTAATTTGATTAATACAATCATGTCAATCTGGAAGGCAAAAATACGACGTTTTGCGGGGCGATGTTCGGCGGGGCGACATCCAGTAGTGCGACGTTTGGCGGGGCGACGTTCGGAGGGACGACATTTTGCGTCGAAATTAGGCGTAGCGACGTTCAACGGGGCGACATTCGGCGGGGCGACGTCCGGCGGGGGATATTCTGTGGGGCGACGCTTGTCGGGGCGCCATAACGATGTCCGGCGGGTCGACGTTCGGCGGAGTGACATTCTAACGTTTGTCGTTGTGTCGCTGCGACAGAACAAATTAACGAAATGGCACAAATTAGACATAGTACACTCATGAGGTCGCATCACAACATGATCTGTATTAAGAGATCGGAAATATGCATGCGAATGGTTCAAAATCATAATTCTCCGCAATATAAATAAACTTGCAATATATCTCGGATTATCAAAATAGTTTAAAGCAATACGTCGTGCAGTTTAACTGAAGTGGTCTTTAAAAGTAGTTAAATGTGTACAGTAGATATCATTTTAAGAAAAACGCTGCTCTTAAACCTGCATTGGTTACCCTGTTTTGTTTCGAGATAATTCACACAGCAGAGAAAAGTTGCTTGAATCTATACAATCATGAAAACAGGATTGACTTGACAACAGAACTTGCTGCGTAAGGATGTATACAAATGTTACGAGATACCAGCTAGTGTTTTACCTGCCTGTTTCCAGGAGACATATTAAAAATATACTGCCAGCTGATCCCTTTGAAATACTTCCTCTACTCTGAAATGTAGTCTCTTTTTTTGCACAATCTGACAAACAAACATATCAATATCAATAGGAAAGAAGACTAATTTATATATTCTGCAAATTGTAAATAACTTTTCACACGGCTTATTTGTAAGGCAGATTGTTAACTTAATGCCATCTGCTCCCACGCTGATATTTGAATCTCTGACCATATGTGTACACATTCATGAATGTCTCTTCTCTTACAGTGCAGTCACCATATTGTATTTGACTTGTAGCAAATCGATTCAAAACCAACGGTATTTGACGTCTGTTTTGTGTCGAATGATGATGCTTTCCGTTGAGCATACACGACGGCAATTAACAGTTGGCTTGTTTAACACGTTTAGATTACATTCCGTGGAAATGTTCACAGTGTGACCTTCAACTAATCAAAACATAAGCTTTGTGCGCCAGAAAAAAATATAAACCACACTAACTTTCAACAACTGTCCAACTGCTCATGGTAAGTCTTTTGACTCTGCTATATAGCTTCCCTGTTTCTGCTAAAAAATAATCATTGACACGTATTCTAAGAAAATTCTGGCTGTAAATAAATCTGTTAAAAATCCATTGGAAGCACAGAACATAACCAGGCAACATAATAGCAGACCCGGTTTCATTAAGTCTATACATGAGAGATAATGTGATGTGTAACACTCCTCATGCCCCCTAGCACGTGCTTAAGGGAAATTGTGTTACAGTAAAAAGGAATGTACCCCATGATCCTAAAGGACTAAAACATATATATAAACACGTTGAGTCAAAGTACAGAAATACTTTTTACTATCCTATCAAGTACCATCTTTTTGTGACTATACAGCTCCGTAATTTTGATTAAAGAAATTATTGATTCAATAGTGATTTAATGCAAGGGGGATATCATTAACTGTTTGTAATAACCTTCTGGATTTCAATATATCTTTTTAGGACTGATAAAATGTTTGTAATACATGAAGCGATATATAACAGATATCTAAAGCTTATGCTTTGGATGGAAAGAGCTGACTTGTGAATATATTAAAAACCCGTATATTAATGTTTTACAATACTTTGTTTGAATCAGCTACGGTGTTTGTAATGGGCCTTTTCACAACAAGTAAAATGAGTATGTATTGAAAGATGTGAATAAAAATTATGTTTGTAATCAATTGTTATAACATCTTAAAAGTTGGTTACATGATGTAACAAATTCCTAATTTTCGAGGGTGAGAAACGTTGTCCATGTTTCAAAGCTACAGAAAACGTTTTTCTAAAGCCTGCATATCCCGTTTAACCTTTTATACACAGTCAAGAGAGGACAGGGCAAGCGTGAGCAAAAAGCCTAGGCCAGTGAGGCCCATGGAGGCAGTGACACATACAAGCGTGGCTGCCTCTGGGGATTCACATGGAATGAAACTGGTACATTCATGCCAAAAGGTAAAACTTTGACTGCTAGACAACATTCAGAAGTAATGTTGAAAAACTCTCCAAAATATGAAATAATTGCGTCCCTAGCTAGCCCAGAAAAATTTGCATGACAATGCCCGCTCGCATTCTGCCTCATCGAACGTAGAACTTATCAACTCCTTCAAGTGGCAATTTCCCATCTTCCATACAGCCCAGCAGCTCCCCTGCGACTTTTATTTGTTTCCAGAACTAAAGAAAATGTGAGACCAGGGTGCCTTTGATTTCAGCTGTAAATTGGTATCTCAGCTGTAGGTCTACTTCATTGTTTACAGAGGGAATAAAAAAAGCTCCCATGAAGACGGCAAAGTGTATAGCCGTAGGTGGGGTTTATGTTGAAAAAGAATTAAAAAAAAATGAAACAATTGAACAGTTTTTGAGAAAGAGCGATATACATGTATCTCACAAGTTAAACTATCTCAGCTTAAAAATCATCGCCCAGAAGTTTCCTAAATTACTTGATTTGATAAATAAATTGAATCATACATCCTCTTAAATATATACATAATTGATTTAAAATGTGGTTTGATGATTTTTCGGCGACGCCGTCTAAATTCGTTTTCGTTACCTATGCCACGTGACTTCAGTTTGCAAATCAAACTACTTGATAACGCATTATAGATAGTTTATCAAAATGGAAGATTTATGCAACACTCTGCCTGATTGGACGAGAGTGTCAATTTCTTTCACTCTGTTGATTGTGCTACGCTGAGTGAAATGTAGACAAAGCGTTTATCCTAAACGACGATGTTCACAGTTTTAAAGCTAACTTTGGCTCAGTATATTTAGCAAGAATATTGATACATCTCAAAATGATAAGTAAGTTTAATAAATATGATAAAAACCTGTTCAAATACCAACATATATCAAATTAAAGAAAGAGCTGAATACGGTCTGCGTATCACATGAATAAGGGTGTGATAAGAGTCTCTTATGTAGAGAAGTGCTTTTTAAAAGATTTTCCTTGTTACAATTGTCGTCTGTATATGAAAACATTTCTTGCTTTTGTTACTTATTCAGATTGCATATTAGAATGAGTACTTGTTTGCTTTGATATATTTGTTATAAATTATTTAACTGATTTATTATATATGAATATTTTTCTTTAGTATTGTATGCAAATATTGAACTCAGTTGAAATCTGTTTTATTATTATATATATGCTATATAATGACTGAATCTCATTACGCGGAAATGAAGCTACGCTGCATACAGTTTCTATGTGATATGACTACGGTCAAACTTTGCTTATGAAACAGAATATGACTACGGTCAAACTTTGCATATGAAACAGAAATATTGAAATAATTACAATTGTATGTTTTGCTTGACCTTCACTTTTTTATAGCTGTGACGTCATTGTCCAAAGATTCATGAATAGCGAATATGCTATTTGTTAAAGCGGGATCAGTTGGCCTATTTTAGAAATAAATAAAAATAATAAATAAAAAAAATCCTTTAGTAGATTTTTCTCATGTATTCTAATCAAACTTGATTTTTAGCATCTTTATTAGGCCCGCAGCCAACTTTGTTCAGCTGAGACATTTGACCCCTTTTAGGGGCTGCTAGAGCTAAAACTAGAAATGCCTTTATACAGCGTCTCATGAACAGCTTGGTGGATCTTTGTCATACTTGGTCTGGAGCATCATTATAAGGTCCTCTTCCAAATTTATTTATATAGGAACTTGGGCCCTATTAGGGACCACTATAGCTAAAAGTAGATATGCCTTTCTTCGCATTAACCACTAAAATGTAATGGATTTTTATCAAACTCGATGTGTAACAATATCGTAAGGTCTCCTGCTATTTTGTTACAAATGGGGATATAGGGACCAATTTAGCTAAAAATATAAACACGTTTAATGACCTCTTCTCATGAACCGCTTCATGAATCTTCATCAAACTACTGCTGTAATTATTCGTCTAAGGATAAACGAAACAAAATTGCAACCCTACGAAACCTTTGCGAAAAATTAAAAGAGAACCATTTAAATTGTTAAAGTGCGGTGTTTAGTTTTGCAATTTGAAAAATGTTAGATGAAAGTTGAATGTTAGATGAAAAATTCATAAACTTCTTTGAAAATTCCTTATTACAATTCGCCGACCATCATTTTTAAAGATATTTCTTGTTTAAAGTTTTATTCTCTTTCACAGTAATTATGCAGCTAACATTCCATCTAGATGACTACAAATCTAACAATCAGTGACTTATTGCATTATATGAACTGGTTTGGTGTTCAGACAAATGGACTTCCATGATAAACATTTCATACTGTTAATCCCAGGTGCCCGTCCGTGATGAAATAATGCACGGAGGGGCACCTGGGTTCTTGCCCCGCCATCAACGCTGGAAAGTCGCATTATGACCTATAAATGTGTCGGAGCTAGGTTAACCCAACAAACACGACACAAATGTACTGAATAACTGTAACGTAATCCTCTTTGCTTGGATAGACTATAAACTGGAAAGATTTCGTGATCAGTTTAAATTTATTCTTTTATAAAAACCATACAATCTTCAATGGAAATTTGCAACGTAATCACATAATATAAGCAAGTTCAGTCACAATTGGAAGGAAGGAAAGCGCTCACTGTGCCGATTATTTTCTACGTGCTGGTGAAAAATTCCAATACCGCGCTATCTGGCTTTAAGAACTCACACGCCTTTCAGAAAACACTATATTTGCGGAATAGAAATATAAAGCCGATTGCTAAGAAACCATATAATCGTGTTCTATGAGGAAATGTATAATAAGTTAGCGTGGTTTTCGTATCTTGAAGGCTAAATATGGAAATATAAGTTATTGTATTACAGAAGTACACGAGATGGAATAATGAAATTTGCAGTTCTGATAAACATCCGCAAATATACAATATAAAACAAATAAGTTTATTATTAAATCGAATGTGTCCATTCGGAGCAGGTCTAAACGGAATGAAGTTTCGTAAAAATATTAACCTTAAATTTAAGTGTGGAAGATTTTCTAATATTTTAAGTGGCACATTAATTAGCGAATAGGTCACAATATATATTCCAGTGCCTAATAACATTAGCATAATTTTCTTACTAATGCGTGAACTTAAGAAATACGGTAAAAAAAGAAATAAATAACATTGAATGGAAATATGATCTTTAATAGAAATAATCGTGCACGGAAAATTTGGAAAGGAAGCGTGTTTAAGATGAAACCGGCTTGGATTTAAGAAATTTGTGCACGCTGCAAGTGATATAATTAAAGACAGGAATATTGGTATAGCAAATACATTATACTTCGAGAACTTAGACAAATTATAACCTGGGGTGATTTATAGATTTCTGAAAATGGGATGTACTTGCGAAAAGGTGTGGAGAAGAAAACTTTCCAAAGTTGGACATAAATCTGGAAGTAATGATACTCCTCCAAACATGTCCGACACTCAAAAAGCAGTTATAAGAAATAATTGGCAGATTTTGAAATGCAACGTCGCAAACATTGGAGTTATCACTTATGTCAGGTTTGGGCACTTTTTCTCATGTTAAAGAGTCTTGACTCCAGATTTCGGCTGAAATTATTTTTCTTTACAATTTAGTTTGGTCATATTATGAAGTTTAATTTCTAAACAACTTTAAAAAGTCCGAAATTAAGAAAAAACAAGACCGAGTCCAGAATGCCTTGGAAATTATTCATTCTTAAAGTTCTATAATTAAAGACAGTTTACTTTCGATACCCAGTTATGAACGCTTTTCAATTTTGAATGGAAATATAAGTAAAACCAACTAATTTCCATGTGTTTCCATAACATATAACATGTCAGTAACTAAATTTCAAACATGAAGAAACAAATTATAGCTGCAGTAATTTCCTGAAATCTAAAACAGATTCTCCCATTGGTGTCGTGCGATTTTGGGATCAGTGCCTATTTATTGTAGTTTTTATGGACGTTTTTAAGAATTCTCAAGTTTTGTCATAGCTGGAAAATAATTCCTGATCCAAGATTAAATTTGTTATTTATTTTAACATATCAAAAGACAGGACTTCAAGTGAACAATTGAAGCAATAAAGCATTACATAAACCATAAAGAAAATCCAATATTTAACTGGAGTATGATTTAAAACAAGGCAGCTATTTTTTTTTTATCTAACATATTACTTAAGCGGCGAGTAATTTGTCTACCGTTTTTACGTATTATGCGAATATTTTCATAAGCAAATACGAGAACCTAATCACTTTCTCCTTACTTTGCTTTGCCTTCATTCAAAAACCATTTCCTAAATATGAAGACGAGTACCTTGTAGTCCTTTAAGTCATGATTTCTGATAAAATAGTAAAGATATTTCAAATGGGCTTCATTATACTGGTCATAGGTATGAAATAACTGTATAATGCTTAAAGTGTTAAATATAAAAAATTGGTTCATTCTTGTTTTCATGTTGATTATTTATCAACATTCTGATATTTTTTAGATTGTGTCATTATTATCTGTAGCTGGCTAGAAATTGAGTTCTTTGAAAGTCCTATAGGGCAATAAAACTATGGGCATTTTATTTATGTTACTTATAATATAAATTGAATTGATAAATAACGAGAATGTTTTTTTATTTTTGTAAGCATTATGACCTATTTGATATTTATCACACTAAAATAACCTATTTAAACAGGGATTTCATATAAGTTGCACAGTCACAATACCATATCAGTTATCCTGCATTTAGGTCACAAATGCGAACTGCAAGTAAATAGAAAATCATGCATAGCCATAAATGAGCCGTGCCATGAGAAAACCAACATAGTGGGTTTGCGACCAGCATGGATCCAGACCAGCCTGCGCATCCGGCTTAAATGTTTTTACTTTCATAATGTAAACAGTTCACTGATCAGACCCGTTATTACGTTGCTGACTATAAGTGCAAATGAAAACGGAATATAACGATGATAACATTTTCGAAAATAAATGAAGTAGGGCACGCAATACAATAATTCTTCATGTTTCTCATGGAAAGTGGGCGTTTCGTAAATGGTTGTTACACTGGTGTAGGAGCGATTTAAAAGTATGGAGACAAAGAGAGGTCCAACTAGCCAAACCCTTCCATATTTTCCAAGAAAAGTGTTGGGGTACCAGAAATAAACAACAAACGTTCTCGGCAACATACATACATAAAATCCTTACCTGTATACCAAAGTGTTCTATCAAATATGTGTTTTCCCCCTTTATATATTGCTATTTCTGTACATGTTGGATGGCAAAGCAAAGGCTGTGCTCGGGGCTACTACGCATAGGAATAACACAGTACTATTCTTTAATACGAGTATGGCTATGCAGGAATTGACTATTTTAAATTTTCGAAACTGATTTTGTAATTATTTATACCTGTGAAATGGCTTTTTTACATTTTTTCAGCCTATTTACTATTTACCATTTAGATAATTTTCCCTATATATATGTATGCACATCTTTCAGAAAAAGGCTAATTATCAGAAATGACGCGCGTGCAGTTAAACAAAACAATAAAAAACAAATACATGCGGCACGCAAAACCAATCTTAAAATTAATGCAAAAACACACAAAAAGTGTTATAATACTTGAATTTACCAATACAGTTATCGACTAGACCTTGGAATTCACTAACAATACTTATAAAAATTTGGTCTGGACGATTCACACACAAAGCACTACTAAATGTTTATTTTTGAAATTTTTTTGCGGTGGTATCTAAACATGTACTTAAAATTGATATCTTGGTTAGCTCTGTATCACCTATGATTTCACAGTTTGACAACACTTGAATTTAAGAGATTTTTCCACACGATGTCGGTCGAACTGCTTTTTCAAAAAACGATCTATAGTAACATCAAAGCTTCATTGTTCCGTTACTACCATATATGTACTTAAGATAAAAGGATCAAATGAATTACGCAAGTATTGTTTTTCTGCAAAACAATACATTTCCTTGCTCACTGGAAACTTAATCTGTTGTTTTCTCTTCAGAAAGAATTAGTGTACTTTTCTTGCATTATGTATATTGTTGTATTAGTTTCATGCGACTGCTTAACAAGGCTGCATGACTATCATTTATTTTATTTTCCAGCATGTTTGAAAGCAGACCAGAGCTGTTGGAAGTGTTTTCAAAGTTTAAGGGACGAGACCTTAGTGAATTACGGCGCGCCGGATTGCTCAGACAACACGCATTACGGGTGATGGCCACCATAGACAAAGTTATAACCCGCCTTGACGAGCCTTCCAGTTTAATAGTCATGCTCAGGGAAGTTGGAGCACACCATAAGCTCTATAAAGTGCCGCCGGATTACATAAAGGTGCTTCTTTTCTAGCTTTCTAGAATTGCTATTTCTTTAAGACGCATAATATTGATATATTATGTAGTTACATCGATAATTTAGTCTTTATCTTTTTTATCTTAATTTTTCGAGGCGGGTTTACCCTCTTTCAAAGTTAATACTAACTTCCTGAAATCAGACAATGCTTATTTCATTCCTAACAACATCTAAATTTCTGTGCTACATGAAATAGTTCCATTCATGAGCGGTAATGGTGGTCAAGCCCTGGTTACAACACTGACTGGTAACAGGTCAAACTGACCATTTAGATTATGTAAGATTTATCAATGGTAACGATTACATCACTAACTATGTATGCTCCTAATTCATGTGAGGTCTCGTATAGTTCCAGTCGGTCTGAGGTACTAATGATTTAGGACAACCTTTCGGTTTGGTAGATCAATACAAACAGGTTTATTGGTCATGGATGGACCAGGCCTGAATCTTCTGCATTGATTTAATTACTTGTATACTACATTGAAGCTGTTATCATGTCAGCGGACTGACTAATCAGTAGATGTGTTTATATTGACCTGTACACTGACAAGTTTTCCAAAATGGCTTGCTGGTGTTCATGGTAATACATAAATATTTGGTATTCGATTTGTCACATCAGAAATTATTGCTAAAGCTGTAAGTTATACATGAATAAATCTTATATTTTCAATTTCAGATCATTTTGCCTCATTTTCTTAATGCAATCAAACCTCATATTGAGGAGCATTGGTGCGACGATCTAGAGACAGCTTGGACAGCTTTGTTTGCAATCATAATATACTATATGAACGAAGGAATTAATCAGCCGGACCATGGTCACAGACAATACATAGTTGATCCTTCATCTTAAGTGTGTATATTGGTCGTGAGTTCAGTTCCGTATGACGTTGTAGATGCAATATGGCTGGATATTTCAGTATTAGTTTACGTTTAGTAGTAACAGGCAAGATATGCTGCTCTTCAAAGAAGTTAAGTTTGCTTACACTGTGTGGTTTTATTAATAACACGTAAAACTTGTGTACATATTGTAAAAAATGTTTACATGTGCTTGCACGATTATATATGGGCCGTTCCATGCAAAAACCTGTATTAGTGACATGATATTATTATTGCATATTCTAACACGATCCGCAGCAGTTGCTATATAAACATATAGCGAAATCGCCTATACATGAATCTACGATAAAATATAGCTCTTCCATTCCACCCTACGATTGTCACACGACTGCGAGATTCTACTCTGCTTCTGTTATATACCGACTAAATACTCGACTTTTTCAGTGATATGTAGATCTAGTAGACTAGTAATAAAATGTACATCAAATTTTCTGAAACAAACAATTTGTAACTGATGAATTTATTTGTTTTTAATTTTACCGTAAGTAAATGTTTCAGCCCGGTAAGTTTCAACTTCAACACCAGTGCATCTATGTCTGGTCGTGTCTGTAGTTTACAATTTCTGCGCTGTATGCACCACAAATGTCAACTAGATTCTACTTTGACAGTAAATAAATTGTAATTCATGTTCCAATCTTCCAGACTAAAGTGTTTACGTGTTTATATACCGCCGCAATGTTCTGGCGTGTATGTTTCAGTGCCATCATGTAGGTGACGTGCACTATTTTTAGAAACTCCATATATAAACATTGAACGAAGTATTTACTTTTGATTTCTATATCCGACCTTAGATGTTATTGAAAATAACATTTTATCCGAGGTAACTACTTAATACTTTAATTAAAATTTGTTGAATATCGGAAAATTCCGTTTTATGCAACGCTTTCCATTCGTGGGGAGGTTTTTATAGCCGAATGACATATCGAGCTAAAATGTAGTGCTGTAAAATGCGAAGAATTTACGTGGTTAGAATCGAAATAATAAATATGTTCCAATAATTTTATCAGTTAATAAAATATGGGCAGTCGTTCGGATGCGAATATTAAATCACTCGTGCTACGCACTCGTGATTTAATTATTACGCGTCCGAACTCCTGCCCATATTTTATTAACTGATAACATATAGGCACATATTTATTATTTCTTAAATAAGTACTTTAAAATACTGAATAAAATCATTGATTTTTTATGTTCATGCAGAGACTAGAAAAAAATATATTGTAGTACAGTTATCTCAAGCAAATCAATTTCTACCATATTTTACACATAAATTTTACTCGTGTTGTCATGGCAACAGAAATTCTTAAGCTCTCGTGCATCATGAAAATATAGAGGTAAGTAGATAAAAGGCCCGTGATGTAAAGCAAATCTATACAGTTAAGATATTTTTTAGTAAAATCATTTTAAACTGTACCTAAATATTCAAAAGTATAATGTTTATTAAAATTACACGCCATGCACAACGACGTCATACTGCTTTAGTGACGTTCTTAACGTCACCTCTCAAAATGCCTTCGGTGACTTACTTAAAATCAGTGTAACTCTTGGAATAGTAAGATAATTAAGAATATTTTATTTTCTCAATTTTGATTTTTGTCACTTATTCAGGTTTTCTCATGGAGCGCCCCATATATTAAACATTTAGTATTCACTTGGATATGTACGACAATATATCAGAATAAACGTATAATTATTGAGATATGATTTCACATGCACTTTTACATGTTTACAAACACCTAGAACTATTTACCTGGTCCTTTCGGATCATGAATAACATAGTGTTACTAATATACAATTCCGCTTAAGCTGGTGCAAGGAGGCGTCAGGTTGGAAGAAGGATGACAAACATTTCAGTAAAGCTGACTTCATACGAACACACTAAATCAAGCTAAGTGTACTATTGGTTTGCTTGATTGCGTTAGACGCATTTAAAGGATACTCTTAGATTGTATGAAGTATCACAATAACAGTCTTTAAGTGTCGTTTGGCGGCTTGAAAATGTCGCTTAATACTTGGGCTTAGTGTTGTTACATTGCCTGGGCATTTGGAATCATGACGAAAGTTCAGTGTTACTATTAAATTAATAGACTCACATAAAGTCACCTAAGTCTGCTGTTATTTTGCATGTTTTTGGTATGCTTCAAAAGGATTTTCCCTCACTCGGGGCGTTGAATTCTTTATGTGAGAAAGCTATCCAGCTGGCTTACGGAAGGTTGGTGGTTCTACCCAGGTGCCTGCTCGTGATGAAATAGTACACGGAGGGGTACCTGTGGTCTTCCTCCACCAACAAAGCATGAAAGTCACCATATGACCTATAACTGTGTCGGTGCGACGTTAAACCCAACGTAAAAAAACAACAAAAGGAGTTTCTCCTGGATTCTATTGACAAAAACCTAAATGCACGTTTGATTGTTTAATGTTTACAGCAGGTAAGAAACACGTTATCACATGTTTGACTTCGCGGGAGTGTAATAAAGTCAATGCATAAAATGATAATACACGAGTGTAATGAAGCTTTGACATCGACGTCGTTTATAATATAGGAGACGTTGGTCAAATTGATTTGTTTATAATAGTTAAAAAAAGTAGAAAATTTGATATTTCGATAAGAAAAGCTAACTGTGATTTTCCACATTGAATTTAGGCCTCGCATTTTAGTATTTTATTCAACTCGTCTAATAAATTCAATATGAAAAGACCCTCCTCTATATCCTCTATTTATATCTATATTCGATCAGAAGGTTAAAACATTGATGGTTACGACTTCGGAGAAATACTGGATAATACACACTACTTTTCTGTTTACTGTACAAAAAATCAAACAATATGTGTCTGTACATGTAAACGTGTTAAACAGTGCAGTACAAGTTCAATGTTCTCTCCTAGGATAAATTGATAATATATGGTCTTGTTAATACAAATCCATTTCGGTCATAATAAGAATTAGGAAAAGGACATACAGTAATTGGTTTCCTCCATCATTTGAATATTGTTGACATTTTGGCCAGAATTCTGAGTCTATGTAAACACAATTATCTACGTACATATGTTGGCTCGACATTCGTCTCGTTCATGCAAATAATAATCTGTTGTCGAAAACAGTTGTACTGAATATGTTGAACGAGTTTATTTTTAAGCCAGTCACTATTAATTACCAACATACTGAAATTACACAGCGTCTTCCCAAATATTTATTCTTAATGTTTTTTTTTTCATAGACAAAATACAAAATAAGGTTTATGCAAGAAGAAAACCTTTGTTCTAAGGATAACCACATATTATACCTCACTTTTTTCTACAATGATAAAATCCCATTACCCGAGAAAGAGATATTTTGACTATCAAAAACATTTTCAACCTTTTTGACACGTGACCAAGCGAAAATGAATGTCAGGTCAAGTGAACATGATGATATTTTGAATGTCATATAAGGGCAATTAACTGCTCTTATTTTTTAGCCATATGATTGCCTCCCTTGTACACATATAGTAGCACAATGTACAGTAAAGTAGTTCAATGTGTACACCGGCGATTTCCGCGCTAAAGATGAAACTGTTGAATTAAACGAATTAAAAACATTTTTTGACTTTATGTACTAAATTTTGTTTGGTATAATAAAATAAATATCATATGGCAGCGTGTGTTACATTGATATTGTCAACCCTCGAAACACTCGGCTTTCGCCTCGGGTTGCCCTTGGGTTGACAATATCAATGTCAAACACGCTGCCATATGATATTTGTATTATATATTGTTTCTGCCTGTGATACACGGTGAATATTCTATATTTACCAGTCTTATTCAATATTTCGTGCAATTACTTAATTATATAAATGTATATTCGGAGCGACTTTGTACATGTAAAGAATTGAAAAAATCCTTGTAGTGTCATGTCTTTAATTGCTCATGTAAGTGAAGTCTTGGCATAGCGACACCAACAATCTCGTTATTACACTTTAGTGCGTGATAGTGCATTCAAGTTATCATCATAGAACTTTCAGTGATAAGTATAATGGTTCATGAAGAGCTATCTCTGTAATCATGCATTTGTATCATAAAATAAACTGTTGCATCCCGGTATAATTAAATTACAAATTATTTCATTTAAGCAACGTTTAATGGCTTCCATTGATCGAAACAGGAACTACATCTTTCGTTAAAAATTTAAGTTTTCCAGTAAAGTTGGGCCTCCGTGGCCGAGTGGTTAAGGTCGCTGACTTCAAACCACTTGCCCCTCACCGATATGGGTTCGATCCTCACTGAGTTCTTCATATGAGTAAGGAATCCAGCTGGCTTACGGAAGGTCGATGGTTCTATCCAGGTACCCGCTCGTGATTAAATAATGCACGAAGGGGCACCTGGGGTCATCCTCCACCATCAAAACTGGAATGTCTCTCCCCACGAATACGATCAGTTTACTATCACTACTGCATTTCACTAAATGTATTTCAATCTTTTTCATATTCATCAGTTTAGATTCAGAACGGATCTTTTACAGGAAACAGTTATAAGCTAGGTAAACAAAGAGCGTCTTTGAGAACATTTTTGGTTAAATGGACTATAAGTCAACGAGCGTAACTCGAGTAACTCGGGTAACTTGAGGGAAGATATGTAAATTGTTGCACTTGGAGACGAGATGCATCCCATTTTTGCAGAAAACAAATAATCTTCTAATTTTATCTTTATTTATGTTTGAATAAACATTTATCATTACATTTTAATTTGAGCGCAAAAATGACGTCAGACATCCTGTAGCGTTACAAAAGCTCACATGTCATAAATTTCCATTTCTCTTTATTATTTAATTCTAGAAATATTCTACAAAGCACGCTGCGCGACTACAATTTTCATACCGTTATAAATTTAAAAAAGTAAAAATTAATACCCAGATGTACACATTGTAACTGTTATATTTCACTGATAATTCAAGTATTTTTAGCTGAAAACTTAATATAAAATTTCTGTTGGACTTTTATGTTGATGAGAAATTCCATTTGGCGTTGAATACCAGCCGAGAGTTACTTTCAATCAAAATTTTGCAAAACCTGAATAAAAGGTCAGTTGCTAAATAAATGTGTCAACTTATGTGCTCCAAGCGGAATTATGATGTAAGAATATTCAAAGCTGAATGTGAAATTTATGTTTGAACATATTAAGCTGCATTTAATTAAGATATTAATGAATTGCATATGTGTACTGAGTTCTGCTTAAATCGAAGATGTACGTTGGGTTTGTTGAATGTTGAACATTTCTGTTACCGCCTATGCTCAGTTTCGGCAAATGGTTTACTGTTATTTAACTTGGCAGAATTCTCTGTTTTCTAGGGAAAGATCTTCGAATAGATTTGATTGAGCTTTCAACTATTTCATCCATTCACTTACCAATTTATGGATTTTTTGCGAGCAGAATTTGATCACAACACGCCGAATTATGATGGTAATCGCATAAACATATTTAAGTTTGTGAACAACAAGTTATACTGCATTAAGTATTTCAAATGTTGCACAGAAGATATAAATTTTGCATAACCTGATAATATTGATTTTCATTAACAACAAAGTTTATTACATTTGTTAAATGACGTTTGAGAATATAATATACAGCTCCGTAGGTTATTGACGAGTAATGTTCCTGAATCATGGAATGAATAGATTTACAATATGCCTGCTCTTCATCTTAATTAATAGTAAATATGCTTTGGGGAAATGTGTTTCAGCCCCGGAGGATTTTCTTGTTTTAATTGAAATGCAGCGCTGCACACTGATATGGAATTTGTGAGCAGATCTTGGGAAATCAAATATCAATACGCGGGCAAGAATTTAAATCCAAGTATGACTGATGGTAGGAATGCTGTATTTAGAAATTTCCTGAAAGCTTGAAAATACCACCTGGAAAACTTAAACACTTGATTCAGTTGTATAACGCTTCTATTGATATGCACAAATACAATTTGTTTAAAGGTCCATAAAATACGGTTACTGCCTCAAAGATGATGTAGGGACCAAAGCCTATTGCAATTTTTATCAAGCATTACCTGTATCCAGATTCTCTCAAATAATTAATAGGAAGTTTTTGTCTTTATGAATACAAGAATATTATATGCAATTACCCCTGTTTCCTCCTTCTAACGAACACAATGGGCATTATTGAAACGTGGTAAAATATTTCATGCATTTGTACATGTAGTTTAGAATTAGTGGCAAAATTTAATAATTTCATTTCAAACTTATATCACGGAAACTCAGAAATCATAAGTATTGTTTTATTCAGTTTATAAATCAAACACATATAGTGTAGTAACCATGCAATAATGGAGCATTATATATAACTAAAATTGCATAAGTGTATTATTGTTCTGTTTCCTTTCCCTAGACTGGGGATTAGTAATTAAGATACCAGTGATATATGTGACGAAGGGCGGAACCGACTTGAGACATTCCATCAACCGCTTCGACTAAGTTTATAAATTGATATTCAAGCACATGGCAAATATGAATAATTATAATTATAAGCTACCCATATATGAATATGTCCAAATACAAATGATAAATGCAGGACGCAATCTTATTTCAACATCATTGTGACATTCGTGTACCAATTAATTATACACAATATATATTTTAATAATACTATGAAGTCGCTGGCTATGGAGCCCCATGTGGTTCTGGGACGATCTGTGTATGAAAAGATTGGAACCATTGCCTTGCCCTTGCATGATCGTAAGAGGCGATTAATAGGGTCTTAACACTTGGTTTTGCAGTAACTCTGTGATTCCAGCAGGTATGCAAATTTTGATTCCATACCTCAGGTTTTTATTTCGACGTAAATGAGATGAGGAACCAAAACTTTGTAGTCCTGTTTAGCGCCATATAACCTATACTGTGTTGGTGCGCCGTAAAACCCAAATAAATAAATAAATGCTGGCGATGGAGGCTGCATTATTGGAACGTGTTTTACCTGTTAAATACTCATTTCTGTTGAAGCACAATGTTCAAAATGAAAGTGTCCTTTTTTATTTATCCTATATAAGGATGACAATGTCATTGTGCCAAGATTACGTGAAAACTTGTAGATCCAAATTATAACAGTAAATATTGCTGACTTACATACACGTCAAATGTGAATATTTGATATATCGGGTACCTTTCAACTAATGCGTAATTATCACTTTCACTCAGTTTGTTATTACATTAAACTTGGACATGTCCAAAATCAGGCGTGATCATTATTGATTCACATCTAAACAGAAATTGTAAGCTCCAGAAAACGTTCTTAAGCATGATCTACAATTCTGCATTGAACAGCTATTAAACACATGCATGAACATACGGCATTTGGCACAGTTAAAAGTCGTGTTCAGTTTGTCCAATAAATGTTTTCCTATTGTTCACGAAAGAACAAGCACACAAGAACAAATATAATTAGTCCTCTCCCCAAACATGTGTTGATTTCAAATCTTGATTTAACATGCTTGTAAAAATACAAATTACAATGCGCTAATACGCTCAGAATTAACCCGAGATTGTGTGCTCCCCATTAACTATTATCCGGTAATGTTCCTAAATGAAATGGTGTAAAGAGAGTCAGCATCTATTTCTGCATCAACATTTTTTAAAGATTATCTTGACACCGTCTCCCTTCTAGACAGTTGACAAGTTAACAAGATGAAAGGTTTAAGATTTCAAGATTTAATACAAATATTAAAGACTGGCGTAATGATTAAAGCATTTACATCAGATTAGAACTGATAGTTTTGATATAATCGTTTAATTTGCTATACCAGATTTCTCATTAATTGCATTCCCGAATGATATTGCAAAATAAAACTTTGGTATGACTAAAATGCAAGTTCCTGAAAAAAATAAAACAACGACGAGTACAAAATAGATAAAAGTTTTATGAAAGTTATGCCTGCAAATAGAATCCCTATATATATTTTTATTTACCTATTTTACTTTAAACACATTTTATTTCAGAAAGTTATTAAACATTTACAAAAAATTACTTAAGGCATCGGACAGAAGGCTATAGCAGCTTACGGTTGTCCTCTTCTTAGCATTGCCTTTGCTGTATATTTACTTCGCTTACCTGTTTTATATTTGTAACAAGGAGTAAAGTTGATGTTCAGATAAAATATTTTGTTTGTGAAATCTCTTCCAGTATATACAAAAAAAAAGTCATTCAATCAATCCTGAACAAACAATTTATGTTATCTCATATATACAACTTTTACCTGTATCAGTATAATAATCAACGGTTGATGACAGACGTTCGTGCCGTGATAATGATGCTGTAACTATAATATTCTATAGCAGGAACAATAGTATTAAATAGGCAATCAAGCAGCACTTCCGGGCTAATCGGATAATGGCGGAAAGAAAAAATCCTCCATTTTTCCAGTTAAAGTGACATTTTCATGTTTTATGAAAGCCATGTCCTTAGCATGGCATAAACATATCTTACTTCATTGAAATCAGTCAATAAATTAAGTAACTAAATATGGAAAATAGATTTTAGTGTTTGCATGCTTTGTTGGTAAATAAAACACGGTTTTGAGTTTAGATGTGTTGTAATCTCATAACGAAGGCCTAAAGAACTAAAATCTGTTGCCATTCTAACACGTTCGAATTACACCAGGATACTTATCTGGAATCCTTTTAAGGCGGAATAGCCAAAAGTAGGTCCTTCTGCGAGACGTGTTTAAATCGGCAAAACAATGCATAGTAAAATCCTTCTTTGTTTATATAAAAGAAAATCTTAAACGTGTTAGAAGTTTAATTTGTGCACATACATATGTACACATTGTTTTATATTAAAATGCTCTTTGCAATATTAATGCAAACAAATTATTCCTGGAATAAATCGCATTCATAAGTAGACATATCTAGATCTGAAGTACATCGATATACTACAAGTTACCTCGGTAAATGTACAAAAGAATGTCACATTATGACTTTATTCGGGATACAATTGTGGGTCAACAAATAAGTATAAATCTTATTTTCTAAGTAACGCATCAAGTAACATTACTTTACAACATGAGGAAACTCATAGTGACTTGATGATGAATGATTTTTCATTGGTATTTCTAAACTTTGTAAAGACATTAGTTCAAATGAAATAGTTCTAAAAAGTGACAATTATAATGTTTCAAGAATATCATAATGAAAATTTAAAGAACTAGAATGTAAGCCTTCTATCTATTTAACACATCATATTTATAATATGACGACAGTTTTTATCAACAGAACTATCATAGTGATGGTTAATTCCAGCTTCCATTTCTCTATTTCTAAAAAATGTCAGTTTTGTTCGTGTACAAAATATAAATGTGATCCATTCAGCAATTTTGTTAGATTGTGATTTGTTCCTTATTTGATTTATTCTTTATAATAGTGCGTGCGTGCGTGAGTGAGTGAATGAGTTGGATCTTACGGCGAATCGACACAGAAGAAAATATACCACCGGGAAGAGGTTGTATCGAAACAATAAATTGTAAAGCATCTCTAAAAATATTTATGTTAAAACGTATATACATATAATTGGTTAAAATATCAATGACAAACAGCAAAATATGTGACTAAAATATATATGATGTATAATCAGAATATGTAAATCCGAAAGTCATGACTGGAATACAATCTGGGTTGCGTCCATTTTATCGTTATCGATTTCATAAGATCAATTTTAACCTTTAGCCTGCTGGCGGCAAGTGATTCTGCCTTTGCGAGCAGTGCAGGCTGATCATGGTCTGCACTATTCGTTACTCAGTCAGTTCATTTTCAGTGAACACACCTTCGAATAATAAATGGTACTGCCTAAATTGGGTGGACCAGTCTGTTTTAGAAACTAAGCAGGGTAAGGGTTAACGCCATCCTATGACGTAGCATTTCTAGTAATTTTAACAAGAAACGTAGTACTGATAGTGCAGAATAACAAACAGCTGACATCTGACTGTCTGCGCTTTTCAGATATATTTATACTGGTAACTGCTAACAAATATCTCAAATTTTCATAACATAGAACACTGAAATCATCATTTGAGAAATTTGTGATTTATATCGCAATTGTTCTAAGTATCATAAATCCTTATCTTTGTATTTGATATATATTTCCTATAAAATAACAATTTTCTAGGTACATGTGTATATTTGATGTTTATATGCCAATAACATGAACTTTGTGCATGATTTAATTTTAAAACAAAACAAAATATCTCTTTAGTCCATAAGCCTCAATTCAGCTTGATCCTTTCCAATCCCCCGCTACAAGTGGTTATAGGAATGGTCTCTGTCCGTCCTTCCGCATTTGTATACTTAGGTGGCTATAGGAACTATAGATACTGTACTTTGCCTTTGATGTCATTCATTCCGTAAGGCTTTAATGTGGCTATTTTTCATTACGTGAAAAAAGGAGAAGCCACATAAATACCCATATGTAGGAAGGTCCGTCCGTCGGTCACAATTGTGTCCGCTCCATAAAACTTAAACTTCTTAAGGATTTTCATGAAACTTGCGTCAAATGATCACCGCATCAAGACGATGTGCAGAACGCATAAGTCAGCCATGTCGGCCCAAGGTTAAGGCCACAACTCAATATTAATGTCAAAGGTTTAAGCATTAAATTTTGTGTCCGCTCTGTATCTCCTAAACCCCTTGAAGGATTATCATAAAACTTGCGTCAAATGATCACCTCATCAAGATGATGTGCAGAACATATGAGTCAGTCATGATGGCTCAAGGTCAATGTTAAAGGTTTGAGCCTTCCATTTTGTGTCCACTCTGTCTCTCATAAACCCCTCGAAGGATTTTAATATGACTTGGCTGTAATATTCCCCTTATTAAGACGATGTGCTGGACTCATAGTTAATCCATGCCCTCTCAAGATCAATGTTTGAGCCTTCAATTTCCTAAATGATCACCTCATCAAAACGATGTGCAGAACTCATGAGTAAGCCATTTCATTAATAAATTGTCTACTCGTGATTCTTGTTAATATATTAAACTTATCCCTGCGATCTTGGAACCAATTCATTGATGTTGTCCTACATGGACTATAAAATACACTTAACAACGTCAATGCTTCCACCCAATACCATCAACCCTTTCACTATCAATATATCATAGCTGTCTTTCAGACTGCCTTGTTGTCTATTTATATTCGCAATGTGAATTCTATTGACTTATTTGAGCCGTGCCATGGGAAAACCAACATAGTGGGTTTGCGACCAGCATGGATCCAGACCAGCCTGCGCATCCGCCCAGTCTGGTCAGGATCCATGCTGTTCGCTTTCAAAGCCTATTGCAATTAGTGAAACTGTTAGCAAACAGCATGGATCCTGACCAGACTGCGCGGATGCGCAGACTGGTCTGGATTCATGCTGGTCGCAAACCCACTATGTTGGTTTTCTCATTGCGCGACTTATTTGATTATACTATATTGTAATTACCGAGCGACTGATCATTAAGAAAACCCACGTATATTGTACGAATTAAAAAGGCGTACGTGAAAATCTGTGCTTTGTAATATACCATAAGAAACCCAGCGGGATTCGAAAACTAATTTCTTTCTGGTAATAGGATTGTCAATAATGTACAGTGAGAAATGGAACTGGGAATAGCATATAGTAAAACATGATACAAAGACTCCAAGTTCATTCGTCCTCACAATGTATCTGATATCATTGTCCATAGCATTTATACCAGCGCATTTTCATTGAAAGTATTTCAGCAATTATGCGTCATCAATTTTAAGTCCTTGCAGATTTCCCATGTATAAATGGTTCTTTGTGATTCAGATGTAATTACAAGAGATGATTATAAAAATGCTTACGAGATGGATTTCCATAATAACGCTACAATTCCAAAGGTGTTTCTAACGGATCAAAACTGTTGCACAATTGCACATGGCTTCAAACAAACGCAGCTATAATTACAGTAGTTTATATAATTTACTACTTCAAACTGGTATTCTGAAAGTGCCAAAATATTCATGGAAACGCAGTTTCATGCTTGTACATTAGTTTATCTTGTAATGTCGTTTTATTATTATGCGATAGGGTTATTTGAAAATGTCAGTCGCAATTAACTCCACGTCATTGTTATTCACACAATGTTTGAAAAAATATTGGAACATACTTAAGAAGCATAGAAATAAACAAGCAAAATTATAAAAAATTTGGTTCGACTGGGACTGTTTAATAGCATAAAGAGATAATGAAATATGCTATACTACTTACGCCTCCAGGCACCAGCGTAAGCAGAATTCTATGAGTAACAAGTCAAAAGTTTTTCCGCCGCCAGAAATGTATATTCAGATCAGTCATAATGAATGTCCTTTTAATGATCTCTAAAATAATTGGGGCCATCTGCAGGTCATGGTAATCTAAATATATTAAATTACATCCTAAAAAACCTAATATCTATAATCTAATATCTATAGTTTATGCAAACTAACCACATTTTCCTAACCAGAATCCTAACAGAAGTAATGTAAACACATTTCCATTTACTCATCTCTATCAAAGGTTATCAGCTCACTGAACAGCTGATTATTTGTTTACATGTTATGTACGCGGATATTGATGACGTCATGCCTGTTTTTACAATTTAATATTAAGAAAAAGCATAATTCAACAAATCTCCGATAACCGTGGTAATCCTACATTACCATCAAATTTTAAAATTCTTGTATTTAAGAAAAATGTACCACATGAAAGGCGATAATTGTAGAAATAAAAATGTAAACAAAAGGATCGTGTGAATTAGGTCACGGTCATCCGAGATGGTTGTAACTTACGGTGTGTTACGAAGATGGTCGAAACGTGTCACGTGACCCAAGTTTTTTTTCTTATTTTTAAAAAACAAATATATATATATTTTAGTTTTAGTATACCAATAAACCCGCCGCCTCCTGGTAATAAACATTGAATGGACTCCATGATCCCAAAGGACCAGAAAATATGAAAATATTGCATCTAAAAGTAAGGGACCATTTACTTCATGCAAGATATATAACAGCTAACAAAATTATCCGGTAAGTAATTCCGTTTCCGAAAAAGGAACACCTGATACAATGCTACGAGTACTTTGATTTCCGTAATAAATGTATTCAGTGGAACGGTATCAATCAGACCACTGCAGTTAGTCAATGTGACATTAATACGTGTCATTTGTGTTTATGGTATTTTGTCGGTTCTATGGTCTGTCATGCCGATGAAATGTTATGTCGGTGCTATGTCATAAACAACCAGCAGCACCTGATACAATGCGCTGTGTAAGTTGTACGTATTTACCTTTAAAATTGGTTTAGTGGAATACAACCATTGCACAAGTGAGATATTACAACATATAGTTCTTGCGCTATTTTGCCTTCAAAAATCTACTATCAAGATTTTCTAGCCAACTTAAAGCTCTACGTGAATAGTTTGGGTTTTTTTCAAAATTCTTTTGGAAACGTCTGACATTTGAAAGAGATGCGAACATTCAATAGAATTATTTGATAATTGGAACCGAAATGATGATTTATAAGGTCGCATCGAGTTGCGCAAATATTACGTTTAGTTCTGCCTTTATTGAACAATCTTTTGATTTTAATTGCATTTTCAGGCTTATTTCTCTTTTATCAGTGTCAGTAAGTAAGTGGATATCGCATATCAAGGTAAGAACCCTAAACACACTTTTGAAACAGTAACGCTTTGAAAGCATAACTATTCATAGGTTATCAACTATGAAGCATATACAAAGAAAGAACTGAACTAGTAAATTTCTTATTTTATGTAACGAATCTCCTGTCACAGTTTTATAACTTGTTATATTTCCTGAATAACAGCTTTAGTGACGGCATATTTCCACGAAATTTTGCCGTATGTAATATTTGTAACATTCTTGCAACTTTGTAATGTATAGACTGCAAAACTCAAAATTATTTTTATGTGAATTTTCAATTTGTGTCATCATGAAATAAATTTCATTAACGGCTTAACACACTTAACACACACTGCCATGACAATATTTATGTAGAAACAGTGATGATACCGTTGCCCCATCTGTCGTAGAACCTATTGCTGATCGACATCCGCAAATTCTATATTGATCTAATCTACAGTTTTCGTATATTAGCAATATGTCTGACATAGATGTTTAAACTTGGTTTCTTTATTTGCTTGTCACACTGTTATTCCAGTAGGATTTATATAGGAGCAAAACAGCGTTAATCAGATCCCTGGTGAATTTCAAGCAAATACATATAACAGTTTTATATTATTGTACAAAATTGTGCTTGAATGACTATATATATAGATATATATATATATATATATATATATATATATATATATATATATATATATATATATATATATATATATATATATATATATATATATATTTGTGTGTGTGCGTGAACATTTTGGATAAACGCTTGTATATTTGTCAAGAGTTGTATGCACTGATGTAAATTAAAATCACAACGTTTATAATATAGCCAAGCAACTGACCAATGACATATACACGAAAGGAGTTTACAGATCTCATACATATAACTGACATCGCCTCAAGCAAATTGTTTTGATTATACATGAAATCATTTTCATTAGAAAGCATATACTAGTAATTATCAAATTCAATTTTGTATTATTTGAAAGAAGAGTTATAAGAATCGCATTTTTCACTTGCTTCAGTTAAAGTCTGCCTGATATATATGATAACAGCTTGAAGCGATTACAATATACATTTCAGGCCAGAAGCCCTGTATTGTTATTACATGTATATCTAAACTTTCACATTCAATCTACACCTTTAACTCCCAAATTTAGAATGAACTGTTTTATAACGGATGCAACAAATTCAGGTTAGAAAGATAAGTAAGTGTAAGTCCAAATCTATCCACTCTATCCGCGTTTTGTTGCAACCAATTAAAGGAAAATAAGTTTACAAAATTAGACATAGATAATAGGTAAGGGTCGATTTCTCGAAAGCACAGAATACCGCAAACACAACGTCAGATCCACGCATTTGAAAAGTAGGCCCACAACAAAATGGGAAAAATAATATAGAGGGTTGCTTAAAAAATCCAACAAGTACATTTTAATTTTATGCAAAATATAGAAAAAAAGTGGGGGAGGAAGGGATAGGGGGTTAAAAAGGGGGCGGGGTGAAGGGGAAAATGGAACATGAATGAATATTCAAAAGGCAAAAGGGAATGTTAAGTTCCTTAATCACAGTTACCCTCAAACGTAAACTACAGCAGCGCAGACACTCACACACATACACACACAAACACACACACGCGCGCGCACGCACGCACGCACACACACACGCACACACACATAACTTATTTACAGAGATAAACAGACAAGTAAGATAAAACAACACTGTAGGGCACCACCCAAGACACACAGACGCACAAGCACACTAACTTACATACATAAGCAGGAAAAAGCAACAATCGGGCACCACCTTAGGAGGAACCAAATAAGAATGATTAAAGTTCAAGACGATCATTTTAAAACGTAAACACAACCGAGCAGAGAACATAATACTCGGTTTCATGAAATTTGTTTAAAAAAGTGATAAGATAATAACACCCCTCACAATCAAGCACCTGTGGATATTGTTTTATGAAATAACATGGAGTTGACTCAATAGTATCAAACTACCAGAAATATTAACATCACTAACAAGTATGAGGCGACAATATAAGGCCAGTACAAAGCACATATATGGGCAGGGAACTGAAACAGATGATAAAACACATGAACAGTGGCTTTCGAATCCGCTATCACCTACTGAAATGACGCAAAGTTATGTATCCGTGAATGGAAACAGACGTGACATTACTCATGCTTTTGAATAAAGACTGCCATTGCTTAAGACCTTTCATCACGCAAGGCAATAGAACAATGTATGTTTGAGACAGCAGATCACGCGAGTTAACTTAAATTGCATGTTGTAGTAAATTATGATCAGTTAGACTTATTGAATTGCAGGACGTATGCATCATCAGTGACAGTGTAGGTTATAAGACTGAAAATATAGAATAGTTTAGATTTTTATTGTATATGTTATTTCAACAGTTTATTTAACATGTATGATGTAGAACCCTACCCTATCTACTCGTTAGATGTAAGATAAGGCAGAACAAAGATGTGTCCACTGAACTTCACATGCATCATGCTTACACTAAACTTACATTTCTGTAAGAAAAGCCCAGATACTCCTTATTAAACACACATATATGGACCATTTTATTGGGGAAAGAAATATATTAACTGAAAAATATTAGAATTAGGCCCTTGAAATACTTATATGAGGCAAAACGCTACAAAGATCTTATAAGAAAAAACATCTATAATCTATAAAGCTTCTTTTGTTTCATAACCACGTCGATTGTTGCAAACGCAGACGGCTCCAGTGTTAAAGCAAACAAACATCGCTAATTTCCGCCCATCCCTTAGCAAATTTGAATTTAATCCATCTTTAGTAGTAATTCCATTTAATTAAGGTAGTAGACTAAGAATGTTAGAGTACGTTTTCTGTTAAAATTAAATTTGTCTGCTCAAGGTATATTCTTTAACAATTAAGATATTGTTGTCACCCGTAGGTATATTCTTTTTAAATTAACAATTAAGATATTGTTGTCACCCTTAGGTAGGCGTCGGCGCTATAACTTTATATGAGTTCCGCCTAAATTATGATAAGGGGTATGAGAGTCAGAGCGAGTTTTGATACCTTTAATGAACATACTTACTCTATTACATAGCTTAGTTGTTTTCTATATTTCTTTACAATCTCAAGAAGACAGAAACTTCACACACTGTGATAATCTGACATACAATGTTCATGTTTCGTAAGGTTTTCTTTAGTGGGAATTGATTGAAACCTCACATTATTGTCATTTTCTTACGAATTCAAATGTCTGGGTAACAACAAAGGTTTTGACTTTTGATATACAAGTGTGTGTTTGCGTGCGTGTGTTTGTATTCGGAAAATGATAAGAACTGGAACTATAATTATATTCAGATAAATATTTTGATACTTTAATTATTAATTTTACCGTGTATTTGATCAAAATGAAGAAATAATGATATTTGTTTTAAATGAAATACTATCTAGTTAATTAATCAAATCATGTACCTTTTTAACCTCCGTGGAAAACGTTTGTTTCTAAAATAAAAAAGTGGAAACTTCACAGGTCGCTCAACACGACAAAAACGAAAATGTCGCAGGCTCGGTTTGATTGAGCCTGTTCATGGACGGTAGTGGAAATGCATTCTACCGTCCACGCCCTCTAGCCCCGGGTTGAGCACTCAACATTTACACATGATAAAAGTACAAAAAGCATTTTAGAGACATCCGCAGATGTATTCAAACGGCGGTGAACATGGAACCTTCAACGATACACGGGTTGTGGCGTGTAATTCCATGAAAAGCGGCGTTTGGTCCCCAGATAAAGTAATGGGTTTGCCCCAAACGAGAGAACAATGGGCAGAACTAAACAAACTGGAATTTAGAAAGGGGATCTGAGGTTATGGAGCCTGCATATCACAGGAACTGCCAAAAGACAAAATTAAAAAGCAGGCACAATATCCAAGGGGTGATCATACAATACTCAAGGCTATAAAAGCGGGAGTACTGGAACCACCCTGGCCGAAATGGTCATGCTGAGAAACTAAATAGTACCATGAACACGACATAAAAGTCGTGCTGAACGATCTGAAAAGATCGAAATATAACAGCCCTGATTTAATCAAAGTTTAGTTTCATTTTTTTTTCAGTTCAAAGCAAGATTTTTTGGCCTGGAGAATGTTGTCAAAACTGAACAACATTTTTTATAACAGAGTTTCCAACCGTATTCATGCGTACTTTAACAGTTTAACAAGACACGGAACCTTCCAGAAAGGAAGCACGTTTAATATGTTGCTTTATTGCACAATCTAACTAAAGTACTTGATCTTCTAACGAAGATCTGAGAATGACCCATTCACTTTCGTCTTCTGTATATTTTGGATTTCCAATATTGCTATTTTTATTTTCGCAAATCTATTTTTATTTGAACCAATCAGAAGACTTGTTTGAATGTCAAAGAATAAGAAAAATTTGCAGTCAGTCCAGGGCTCGAACCTGGGACCCCTCACTTACAGAGCAAGTGCCCTACCGACTGAGCTAACTGGCTATCTGACATCTTACGACTAGAGAATTGTAGATATCAAAAACTAAGGATTTTTTAAGCTTGCAGAATGTTGTAAGTTAGCTTTTGATTGGCTAGCTGAAGGATCGTCTGAACGAGGCTATCAATAGCTCGTTTTCAGGTCCTACGCGTAGCGTAATAGGAGATGTACTTTAGTCAGATTGCTTTATTGCACTACTTGTTGCAGGTACATCTTCAAGTATGTTTGACTTGTGATAAAATAATTGTCGTCTTTCTTCGTCAACTCTGAACTCCGGACATTTGTACAGTACTGTACATCATAACAGTATTAATAAAAAAAAAGACAAAACTCAAAAAGTGAGTCCCACTTACCAAAAACGCAGCCTCCCCAAAACGAAACCTACAGCACGCAGACGTGCACACCACAAACACACACACACACAAACAAAGCCAACATGTGGGGACAAAACGAACAAACAAAGGAACACAGTGGGACACCGCCTTGGCATGTTTTTGTAAATAAAAGTAACCCCCTCCAGGTGAATCTCTAACACACGTAATGGAAACAAAAGGCATGGCATGTAAAACACAAAAATGCTCGTGTATAAATATATAAAAAGCAAAGCTTTAGAACCAAAAACGTATGTACTCAATGCCTTTTCAGAAGACAGAGCAACAAGAGAAACACCCTTAAGGGCCCGACGAAACAGGCCATAAGACAGATAGCAAAACAGTTCAGTCCTAGTATGATTTAAAAACTGCTTATCATAGAGTCCTCCCCCTCTTCCGTCAGACACAATCAAAGAGGGAAGCGTAGTGTCCAACTGTAAACGGGTTGAACACTAAACATGCGGTATGTCTCAAAACAGTTGAGTCTTAACCTCTTTTAATAAAACGTTTTATAATTTTACCAAATACATTTGGAAAATCTCCATGACCCAAGATCTTACGAATAAACCTTTCCACATCTGAGCAAATAGCATCTGAAAGACAAAACATGCCTCAGTAACAGCTTGAAATATATTCCAACTTTACCTGGCAGTCTTACCTTTCCCAGAGAAGTCAGACACAGTGTTTTGGCCCTAAAAACGTGGAATATATGGGTTTCGATGGGCCAAGCGAGTTTGCATTTTCATGTGCAGGTATACAACGAAAGTGTTTGCCAACACTAAACGCAATCCATATCACATTTGCAGGCATGTCTTGTAGTTTAGATACCAATATCAAAACAACATCAGTATTAATTTTAATGTTCTGACCATGATGTTTTTCAAAGCCCTGTGTTACCGTATCATGTACATAAGTGCAATTCTCTAAATAATATTTTGGCTTATTCTTGTTAAAAAACACCATTCTCATCTTTTTTTAATACAGTCGAACTTCGTTCGCTCGAACTCGACGGGACTCGACTTATCGGCAGTACGAGATATCGAACAATAAACACTATATAGGAATTTTGCCGGGATCTGATGATGAATTCGAGTGAAGGTTGGGGTATGAATTATCCGAGTTCGAATGATGAACAAAGTTCAACTGTATCTGATATCTCTGTTTCAGTGAGAACCAGCTTTTGGTTTTAGGTTAAAATTACTCTTGTTTATGCCCGTCCAGTCGAAGGAAATCAGACCAGATGTCCAGAATACTGGATATAGCTGCTACCCATATGTCTCTTGTCCGCTTCAAAACTATTTGCAGTACAAATGTCCCATATCATGTCTAGTCTGCTAATTTGTTTCAGCTGCTGAACAATAATGGGAAATAAATCTTTTTTATGAGCATAGCGATGGAATGTGCAACACGCAACAGGCTGCAACATTGTATAACAACAGCTCGTCAAAAATATTTAATCTACTGTGGGAAAATTTGTCTTTGTAGCAGGTTTTCCAAGCAGGTAAGGAGATAAGGGTTGCATTCAGAACGGTGTTCTCCAGTGGTGTTTTTGCCATTGACCGTTCCAAGGCGGTGCCCCGCTGTGTTCCTTTGTTTGTTCGTTTTGTCCTAATGTGTTGGCTTTGTGTGTGTGTGCGTGTATGTGTGTGTGCGTGGTGTGCGCGTATGTGTGCTGTGGGTTTCGTTTTGGGGAGACTGCGTTTTTGGTACGTGGCATTCCCTGTTTGATATTTGTCTTTGTTTTTTAACAATGGCAGTGGCCAAGGTTGAATCTCATGCCTGATGAAATTATTTGGGTCTCCATTTAGCGACTTGCATGCAATAAAGTGTAAAAAGGAGCAAACGGTCTTGTTTCAAAACTCTCGTGTGATTTGAATTCTTCTTTGAACTTTGTTTTTTGACATAAAATAAGGATGCTATTTTCTTTTTTTAAACGAAACCATTACGCCATTACGTATTTTTTTGGCGAATTTAGCAGAAATAAAAACCCGCAGAATTAACTCGCTATACGGTATCATAAAAATGTGTTGCTTACTTATCGAGATATCGACATGCACAGAAAGCATTGTACCAAACGTTATTGATGTCAAAGTTTATATGTTTATCAATTAGCAATAACAAGCCTAAGCACTTCAAAAAGAACTTCCATTCGCGAGTATGTCACTTATATTTTGACGGTAAACTACTGAAAGACCTAACTGCATATTATTAAAATTTCATATGAGTAGATGTGTTGTTTTGATTTCACTTTGTGATTGTCTTTTACTGTTTATGAAAGAAACGCTATTTTTGCGTGCGGCGAAAGCACATCAGAGGTGAATTCTGAAGTTCTGTGTATTTAAATTGAAATAACCATAGAGCATAATATTTATCAATGTAATCATAATTGAATAAGTTTACACCTTGATCTAACTGCTATAACATTACAATGAAAAATAAATGCTCAATGGACGAAGTGACATTACTTCTGGATCAATTCTCGTATAAATGACCAGTTTGAAAATACTTGCCGATCTTTTAGACATTTGTACTCTTGGCTAAATGTGATTATAGCGTCCAAAAATGGCTAAAGGTGATGTGGCTGAATTTTCCCTAAAAGTATCAAATTCAGTAAAAACGATACGCACACGAAGCCAAGGCTACCCCTCCCTCTGGTCTACAACATATATATGTATGTCGTATACAATGAAAGTACCCCAACAAAAGACCAGTTATCGTGTAGCAAATTGTATGAACGCATGTCTGTTAATCACCCATGATTTAGTCTCTTCTACATGAACTCGAGTAAACAGTTCTTACATTTGCTAGGCCCGTCAGAAAGGGGTGTTTTCAGAATACCGCTTTGTCACTGAGAATGATAATCCCTTGAGTGTTTGCCGTTGAACATGTTAACTATGCTAGGTGGCTTTCAATTCATATAAAAGATATGTAAACATTGCCAATGCAGCACACTCTTATACACAAATAATTTTATTCTAGGCATTTTGTAGCGTACAAAAGTCAGAGAATTTTTTCAGCACTGGTGCTTGACCAAGCTCATGGACAGCTTAATGCTTGAATAAATCCGATGTTGGAGCAGTTGGCTAATACCGTATAGCGGGCTGTTTCTACGGGGGCAATATTTTTGCGTTTCTGCGGTCTCTCGGTAGAATCGCAAAAATATTTCCAGCAGAATATTCATCCAGCAAAAATTAAAAACGCAAAAAAAATCTGTATTTTACTCAAGGTAATCCGAAGTTCACAATGGCATGGTCTAATTATTTGAAATAATCGTCGTCATCTAACAATTACCGATAATGGTATAACTAGGTGTGATGGTCAGCCAATGTCCTAGCTGTTAATCCCTCAGAAAACGTTTCTTTTTTGTTTGTTTGTTTGATTTCTTTTTGTGAATGTAATGAACTGAGTGCATTTTACTTTAGAGTTTCTTATTTATCCCTCATGAACATCTCCCGAACTATACCTTAGTAACCTTTATACTTGTGTAACCGTTATGCCGATATTCCGTAGTTTGCAATTGTTGATGGTCTTATATTTGTTCAATTCACATGTTATTATATCCTAAAATGTGTTCATTAAAAACAAAGCTACTTAACAGCAGTTACCGGTAATTTAGTTTGTTGTTTTCATACGCTATCAGTCTAACGACGTCCGATCATGCGGGGAACTACCTCCTCCTTGGTATCGAAAACGCAGAAATTTCACTTCCTTTTATGTGAAAACGAAGAAATTAAACACGCAGAAATTTCTTTCACAATTTTTGGGACCAAAACGCAGAGTATTTTGACCGCAGAAATAACCCGCTATACTGTAGTTAAAACAAAATGAAACCTTAATAATTGGGTATTTACTTTCTTAAGTGCCTTCATCGCATATTGCTTAACGATTGATTCTAATCGGATTAGGATAGAGTTTTAGATAAAAGAAAACACTTCTGCTTAATTAATTAAATATGATCACTCTCTCGTGACTGTTAATATGCTTAGAACTAAGGATCGGCAATACAAACTCTAAACATGGTAATTGAATCTACCAAATCCTTTTGTCAATAAGACCAGAAAGTCACGTAATAATTGTCTCGGAACCAGATCACTGGTGTCTGCATTTATTATCTGCCAACCAGCTTTCTTGCCTCTACTCCTAACAAACACTAGTCCCTCTGTCTGTTTTCTAGCTAGGACAATAGTGACCTTATTCATTGTCGTCTTACGAGCACTTTTAGTTTCTCTGTTCATTTCTAACCAGACAGCAGCTTCTCTGTGTGCTAGTTTTGCTATTCATTCTCTCCTAACCAGCGTCATAGATTTTCTGCCAGTTGTTTCAAACTTAGCACAAAAGGTTTTCTGCGAATTGTCTCCAAGTGAGCACTAGCTTTTCTATCAATTCATTCAAAAACAGCACCCTCGCTTTTCTGCCAATTTTCTCCATAACAGCATCCTGTTTTTTTCTTTCAATTGTCTCAAAAGCAGCATCCTAGCTATTCAGCCATTTGTCTCCAAATTAACACCCTAGCTTTTATCCCAATTATCTCAAAACAGCACTCTAGGTTCTCTGCCAATTGTCTAATGAATTTATGAAATAGAATTATCCAGTTTACACGCAATATCAGCATTAGTTACATTCATGGCGTATATCCTGTTACGTTCTTGCTAAGATGTTCCATTAATACTGTAGGTATTAAGAGCACTTAAACATAAGCTTTTAAAAGCTAAGTTTACATTTGAGAGCTATGAGAAAGGACATATTCTTCTTTTTAATTACGATGTTATAATCCGTTCTCCATTATCAGCGAAAAGAAATCGCCAACTCTATAAAAACTGAAACCAACACACAATTTTTTAAAACTTCCATCATTTCGCAAAGCATTTTTAGCTAATGTAATAGTTTCCTTTCATAATGTTAGGGCTTACAGATATATGTGAAGGTGTTTCTTAGTTAAACCAAATTGCATAAAATACTTTCTTCTCCTTATAAGTGTACGTTAACAATTTCACTTGTACTGGTTTTAGCTTAATTGAGGCATTTGTTTGCTATGAATGTTCACCTCTTGTCACAGTCTCTGTAATAGCGGTAACGACAAAAAGCGGGAAAAAAAGGTTGTGTGCGCTTGATTAGGTCTATTGTCTTCATTCCTTATAATGTAACACGCACAATTATTGTTGTCGGTGAAATGTTATTCAAATGTTAAGGTTTAATATCATATTTGACGTTTGAGCATTATCTCGATTCATTATGCTGTACGGTAGAATAATATTGGTTCGTTGTTTTATCTATTACTTTCTATTTTTCACATTCTTTAATACTCAAATTTTCTTCGTTATATACAATTAAGAAGATTACTCAGTGGTTTATAATAATATAATATTGTGCATAACTATGAAATTCTCAACAGATGTGCAAAAAATGAGTCCGGTCATTTAGAAGCATATTTATTTTAACTAAATTGTGATCTTGTGTACTCTTATTACTATAGCTGTGAATTCCATATTCTGGTTAAAAATCTTGACTTACTTTTTATCATTTTTCATCAATGGTTGAGATATATTTTAATTTGACGTGTCATATATTCTGTCTACTTATATTACATCTTTGGTTATGGACACAGCAACAATTTATGACCCAAACCATGTTAACGATTACATTATCAATTCTATAAACCAGAAGAAATAAACATCGATTCCGTTACATGATTCAGTTCGATCATTCGAATTGATTATGTTCTATTGATTAAACAAGGTATTTAACATTAAACGCATGTATAGAGCGGTATTACTTGCTAAATGTGGTCAATAGCTACCTTGGGGACTTTCAAAGGAAAAGAAACATTCAAACATTGCCATATTTTTTTAGTTCACATATGACAATATAATTATGCCGGAACGCAAAGAGAACTAGATTTTGTAACCGGGTCAAAAATGCAAAGACGAACCTCCAACTTGTAGAGGTTCGTTAAAAATACGCAACCTCCGCTAAGCGCAACCCAAAGGACGCGGACGTGCACACGACTAGCACATTCAGACAAAGTCAAAGCGAACACAAGGAAAAAACGAACAAATAAAGAAACACAGGGGCGCCTCTGTTGCAAAACCTCCACTGGGGAGCTTAAACCGCTTTATGTAGCGCACCTAAAAACAGTTCTTTTCTTGCTCTAACAGAAAAAACAATCCTTTAGAAATTATGAGCTGTTGAATTACAAAAGTTTACAGTGCTGCATTTAAAACAAGTATTCTTTAATTACAATACTTCCTCTTCTGACAAACTGGAAATTCAAAATTGTTTAGGAAGCATCACCATTCTGAGGTTTTAAGCTAGCTGCATATTGATTGTCTTAGTTTTAAAGACGTATGATAACAAACAGGATAGTTATATGAAGTCTACGCAGGTACGGGATTTAATAGGCGCTTTGGGGACTGAAACTAAAACATACAGGTTTAGATCAAGGCATTAAAATATATCTTTTATTATTTACTTTTGATCATATGGTAAAAATATTTAATCATTTTCCAAATCTCATTTGAAATTTGATAAAACTATTGAACAATCAATTTCGTCATTATTGTGTTTAATGGAGTAATTGTGTAAAGACACGTTTTTTTTTCTAAAATCTACAATACTCTGTTTTGAACGTCGTATCGTGCGTTATAAATTGCATTAGAATTATGTAACATTTTATTACATACTCATTGTTAACCAGACTTCCATCTCCACTTTTCAAGTTAATTGTACCGTGACATAACTCCACTAAGTTGTGCTCTCTCTCTCTCTCTCAATATGGTTTAGCTTGAAACATCTAACCTATTTTATTTTAATGACGTTTACTTCTTGCTGTCACTAGTCTGGACATTTTTGGCTGTTCATTTTAAGATCATTACAATACAGTCAAACATGTCTCCAAAGAGCACCTTTGAAAGAGCCCTAAATTAAACGACATTTTACAAATTTATATAAAATGCATGAACTGAAAATGTAAACAGTATTTTTGAGCCTTGAAACTAGTACATCATTGTCAGTGATGTTTGTTAATGTTATAAATGTACTACTGGTGACAATTAATAAAGAATACACCAAAATAATAAAAACTTTATCGAGAATCGAACCAAGGACATTTCATTCCCGAGGCGGCACTCAGCCGCGTTGCCATCAACTTGGTTCAAGTACTGTAAAGGTGCACTCATACTCTGCCTGGCTATATAAACACTGCATAACACAGTCATAGCTTCATCTTGGAAAATAATTGATATAATACTATTTATTTAGGAAAACGTGACAGTTATTATAAGAATTTCAATTCAAACAAGTTGTTTTATTTAAAATGATTTAACCAACTACTAATTAAGAAACATTTTCTTTATTTACTGAAACATTGCAGTTAATTTCAAATTGGTATAACAGAGCAGCTGCCATGCCATAAAGACAAATGCATTGTACAGAACTTATCTTTTCAATGGTACAAAACATAACATCAAGCTCGCAGATAATGTTATGGATATGCTACAAAGCAAGATGCATTTTTGATTAAAATGTTTATGCATGGCATAGCTGAAAGTCAGATGAAATACCAAATGTACAATTGGACACATAACCGGAACGGATAGTGTGTAATAAAGGAAACTAATTTTCTTTCACCGTTTTAAGCACCGAACGTTCCAAGACAGTAACTAATCGTATTCCTCTAAATGCTTTTTTGTCCTTTTTCTGTTTACTTTGTTATCATGGTTTGTGGGAATGGCAATCATTAATATATCTTTACAAACACTGCTGCCTGGTCTGAGTTGAGGGGTATGCATTTTCGAAACGTTGTGTTTCCTATTAGAACATAATACTTTCTTTAATATAAAACTAAATTACTGTTCTCTGTTGTCCCTGAAAGAAAAGCAATTTGTCAACCAATGTTTGCATTAGATTAAGGAACTTAAGTTCAAACATATTGAAAACACCTGCTGAAAAAAAAAACATTTACAAAGATGATTATGTCTAAACTGATTAATGCAACAACGTCTTCTTTTACATAATGAAAAACATCGTTTGAAGAATGTTTGATCGTTATCTAGATAATTAAGCATATCATATATCCTTTCAGTTGGTATTGCATCATGGCTTGATCAAACAAGAATACAATATGCTACACAATTATATATTTCCGCATCCGATTACTTAATTTGCGTAACTTGATAAATCTGCTCCCTAGCAACACATCAATACTGGTAATTTCCTACCTTATAACATTTTAGTTTTTAACTATTATAATTTTTGCACTACCTTAGAAGACAGAAAACATCTGCTGAGACAGCTTTGATTCATTTCGTCACCAGGCGATATAATTATTAATCAATAGGCAGCCATATTTAAACGTGTTTCCCCTTAGTCTTTGATCACACATTTGTTCAGTACGATTTTGCTTAAAATTTACATACTGAATATAACTAAATGTTTTAGTTATGGAAAGACATTTACCATTTTTGCAACGTAAGGTAGGCAGGAACTTATTTATTAGTTGGGCGGTCTTTGGCAAAAGTACCCTTTGGAGTAATACTTATTTGTATGCACCATACTTTACTAAAAATCTGTAGAGATGGAAATACCTCATAGCTTTTCCTCTAATGCCACAATGCCATTTTTTTCACGTGAAATGGCATTCTGTTATAGAAGTTAGAATCAATCAACCTGTGTATACTCTTGATTCAGAAAATACTTAATAAGTATGTTTTACCAGCACAGCTGTATATTAATCGATTTATTATTAACAAGAAAGGGTTAAATACACAAATGATCATTTGAAACAAACAAAAAAATAGACGTTTCCTTCTTATGTTTTTCTCGACAAAACTTACTAAACTTAAATGTCATAAACGCTAATGCAAACTGCACGTTACTACAGAAGAATATTTTCGCATTATTTTTCTGATGCGCTTTGCTATCTCACAGCGCATAAAAATTGAATAATTTGTACAGAAGTACAAGCAATACAACTATTGCTACGTCCATTACACCATATCTTAGTGTAGGGTAATGGCTCCCGTACGTCATTGTATCTGTTAAAATACATGACGAAATGTTAGATATTGCTGCTTCTGTCTCTGCTGGTGTGTTAGTTGTCGTTGTTGACACCGCTTCTGCTTACTCAGTTGTTTCAGTAAATGTTGCTACTACGTAATTTCACCATTGTTTAAATTAAATATAGCATAATTTTAGACCACACTTTTCAGTGTAATTTATTCCCCAGGGGGGCATTACCGCATAATATGAGCTCGAAACAACGCTACTGCAATGGTGAAAAGTCGAAATCATGATGGTGAAAACATAAGATCGTACTTTTGATTTTTCACTATCGTTGTTTCGTTCTTTCGACTTTTCAACAGCGTGGTTCCGTTGTTTAACTTTTCATCATCGTGATTCCGACGTTTCACCATCGTGCTCTCGACATTTCACCATCGTAGTTTCGGGTTTTTATCATCGTACTTTCGACATTTCTCCTTTGTACTTTCGACTTTTGAACATCGTAGTATCGCCTTCATGATGCCCATGCGCACAGACAGGTATGTTTACCATTGCACGGCGTAAAACGTAATCATGTCGTCTGAAGATGAAGGTACAATTACTTTATTACTCTTTTTGTGTACAATTACTTTATTACTCGTTTTGTACATGTATAAATATGCAATTGTCTAGGTAGATATCTGTTTAATCAAATTGAATAATCCAATTTTGTAAAACAGGAAATAAATATAGATTGATAAAAAAGGGTCTCAATGGCCGATAATTTAAGGTTGTTGACTTCATTTCTCTTACCCAATAACTCTTTGGGTTCGTGCCAAACTTTTATTCAGCTAACATATTAACTTATGGAAAATCATTTTGGTTACTAATTGATGGCCATCTGGCCGACATGATACCCTGATAGATTGGTGGGCTTCTTTTATGTTTTCATTTATGTGCAATCAAACCTTAGACAGAGACATTACAATCAAGTTTAGTGAACACTGGATTTGAACTACATGTACTCAAGTTAGAGAACGGACAACATTTATTTAGTTGAAGTCATTCGCTGGTTGCGCGCCAAACGCAGGTAATGATATAACAGTTCACACTCTACTTGCTGACCTGTAATTATTTGAGATTTTCTCAAAGGTCTGAGACCTTTAAACATATCCGTACTTATTCTGTGTCGGTCTCAAATCGTAATAAATACGCAAGTATACAAGGGGCACAAGTGAACAATAAAACAAAAAAGAACACTATTTAGAGAACGTTTCCTGCAAAATATAATAACTTCTGCTATAAATCAAGATTAACAATATTTTAAGAGGGTAGTAAATATTTGTCTTGAGAAAAGCACTCAGACACAATAAATATTCCATATCTTAATCAAAGTACTGTGTCGATACAAATATCTGACTGATGTAAAAATAAATTCGAAGACAAGAAACATTTTACTTACATCAGTTGGGCTGCATCGAAAAATGTATACACACTATTGGTTGCATTTGTCTTTCGTGACTGTATATGGATAGTTTGAAAGATTTGTTTGAAAGAAAAGAAGTTACCTTATCTAGTTATTTGTACGTCATTACTGCAGAAACCTAACATATTTGCTTATTTATTTGTTTAGGTATTTATTCTGTACTTATAAGATTTTTCTATTTATTCTTCATTAAGTCAATTTGATTTCAAGAAATTTTGATTGTGTAGACCCATTAACACATCAGTATAAACACCACGTTAAATCTGTTTTTTTGAGCTTTTATGTTCTAATGCTTGCGGTTTTACCTGTTGACTTTGCGAACTGCGAAAAAACATCGGCATGTGCCGGAAAGATTCGGCTTTAATTTGATTGTTCATATTTATCGCAGTGTGTTCAAACGTCACGCGGATCGTAGCTTAAGTAACACTAGGGTTTTGGCCAATATATGAATCACGTCAGGAGCATGATTATGAAGTTTTCGATTTCTCTAGTTTAATATGAATTAAAGTGAATATTTAATAAGAACTGACCAAACGTGGTATGACCTGGGGAGAGCTAGAGAGGAAAGCACAAGACAGAGAAGAGTGGAAAGCTCTAGTCCTTGCCCTATGTGCCTCCGGGCACAAAAAGGACTAAATAGGTATGTAGGCCCAAACCTGGGAGTGGGCACTGTTAATATTCGCAGTTTTGAGTAATTCAAGCACCCAAACACTAGAGAGACTTGAAAATTCCATTTGGTTATCATGGAAAAAGATTTTTTAGGTCTATTTGCATTTAAAATTTTGTCTCATATCAAAACGAAAATAATTTTAATTTTAAAGATGAGTATCCATGAAACAGTATGTTTTAATAGCACTGCCCTTATTAAAAGATATGCGACACATTATCTTTATTCTTCAGTGCATATAAATGAAAAATAATTAATCAGCCAGTAAATTCTGAAGTTAAAAAGAGAGTTGTTCTCATTGTTACAATTATCTTCAGGTTGGCACGTGGTAAACTGCAAAGTAATGGGGTGTAGCAACTATGCATGAAGTTGCACCTGAAGACCAGGAGGTTTTAATGTCCGGATTTCAACCACCTGTACAGTCTCTGCACCCAGGTGTCGGTTTAACCTCAGTTTTAATACAAAAACCTTCTGTCATCAGAATGAGCAGCTTAAAATCGCCGCTAACGAAAATTTAAACATATTTATTAATGCTATCTTACACTGACATTCAATCGCAATAAATGTACAAAGATTTAAAATGACACTGTAATTTTTCTGTATTGGGATACACTCTCTGATGATACAAATATGATACAAACAATAATTATACCGGCCGATCAAAAACTCTAAATGGAAACTTAATGACTATCAATTCATAGGTTTATGACCAAAATACTGGAGAAAGGAATTAATCGAAAACCTAGAGAAATGAAAAAGAATAAAAAATAAGGAAATCAGTACATTTCTGCAGTCGCCATTTTCATCTTCTGACACTCAAGATGAAAAATTCATAAGCAACGCTGAAGACTGCAATAACGTTAGTAGAACCACATGCAGCCAGTTGTTGTAGAAATTAAACTGATGAAAAGGAAATGCGAAGCAGTGATGGAAGAAAACAACTGTATTGAAAAAGATTGAAAGTGTGACATTAAGTTTGAATCAAGCTGATCAAAATTGATGATTATGTTAAGATCATAAACAGACAGAAGTGTGATAAAGAGGCTTTAATATGACATTGAGAAATATGAAAGGACAAGTAAAGAACAGAAAAAAGAAATTGACTTACTTTTAACTAATATTCAAACAGCTGACGAGAAGATTTGAAATTCTATAAATATTAGAGATTTAAATAAAAACCCAAAGGAAAGAGATGTAAGCGTTTAGAAGTTTAAAGCTGAATTTGCAAACTTTTAAGAGTAAAACAAGTCAGTTGCAAAGTGAAATTTATCAAACGACATAGTTGGTAGAAACAACAACTTTAGAAACAGATATTATTCAAAAGCTAAATCACCAGCTGCAAATAATCAGCCAAAACTGTAAGTCAAAATTGGTGAGTTGAAACTGAAATGTTGAGGAAAACAATAGGGATGAATCATGAATTTAGGAGCCAAACCGAAGAACAGCAAAACAAAATTAGTTAGGTAGAAGCAGTCATAGGTTTACTGAAGAGTAATATTGTTTCTACTTTGCTGGATGGCAGATACACAAACCAAATCAGGGAATGTTGTATTGTCTTGTTAACTGAATTCTAGGTAATATAAAACATGTCCTTCAGTCGTTTACAGGCAAAGTTCCTGAGCGTCTTCCGCGTAAGACTTTGCGGAGCTGGCTAATGACTGGAGCTTGGGTGATTGCGTCAAGACATATTTCAGAAGAATTGTTGAAAGATTTCAAACCTGAAAATGAAGGTCATTGCCTGCATCAGGATGCATATTATTACCATTACAAAGGAGCTCAGGTCACGTTGAAAGATGGAAATTCTTTGACGGTTGGACTAAGAGAGGCAGCTGAATCTGATAGTTATACAAACATACAGTCGGTAAAAGAAATGATCATTGATTTGGCTATGTCAATATTGAAAAGTTGTCAAAAAGATAATAAAGCAAACCTTATGTGTACTATAAAAATTTAATGGGCGATCAATGGTCAACAAATAAAGTGCGTATTTCAGGCTTGCTCTAAGTAGTGCAAAAGCATTTACTAGAAGGGGCTGTGAGGAACCAGGTGTACCATATTATTTATCTCAGGGCAGACATTATGTTATTTCATCCGTCTTTTGAATTATAATATTTTATGAATGTTTTATCTTTGTTTGGAATCAGTTTTAAATTTACGTTATATAATACATATTTTCAGTAGATTTAAATTAAAAGCTTTTGTCTCCATTTCACGTAAGATATGTAATATCTTATACGTTGCTAAAAATGATCAAATTATTTTACAATTCAAAAGGTCCGAACTGAGATCTTGCAATGGAATTCATTATAAATTATCCAATTCGACTGTTCCATATTCAGATCTTTTCTTTCAGGAATATAACATCTTAAGTCTCTATACAATCTTGTTCGGTTATAAGCGAATTTGCAAGCCTGGCTACCGTAAGCGAACTAAAATTGTGTAACAATAGTTAACGATACAAAAATAATGGACAAGTTTCATTGAAATTATATTTAAAAATGGGTATTTAACTGTTTAATCTGTTAAACAGACCGGAAATTGCAAACGCAATATTAACGGTCAACGTACTGATTCTGAGTATATTTATGCTAATAAATTCCCATGGCTTAATATTTTTACACAGAGACTGTAACATAAAGTTATTGATGTTTAACTGTAATAAAAGTACTTTGTGGTTTATGTTTTTACTCCATATGTGAATTAATTGTATATTAATATGCAATACTTTTCTGACAGGAATGTTTTGTTGAATATAGTTCTGGATGAAATCATAATTTGCAGCATAATATTTTCTTTTTTATGTCATGGGTATTTTTGTTCGAAAATAGTCGATAACCTGATTAATAACACGAAAAAGCTCAGGAGCTTTGTAGTTAATGTTGTCTTTTGATGCGGTTATGAAAATAACTATTATTTAAATGATTATATCAAACGTTCAAGTTTGCTTTTGTTGTACATGATACGAATTCAGATATTTAAAATAGAAACTGGCATCATGTTGCTTATATTTCTGTACATATTCTTCATATAAAATGCTTTGAGGATCTGGAATGTTTAAACAGTATGCATAATTGGTTGGCTGAAGTACAGCATAGTTTGTCAGGCGGCCATGCAATTATAAACATTTTAAACATTTTGATTAGACGTTTCATAAAGCCAGAGACATTGAATCGTGTACTTATCCATGGAGCTTTTTCATAATTTGTTTTTTTATGGTATATGTTCTAGTTACAAAAACCACCTTCACCATGTTCACTTGAGGAGAGGTAATGAAAACCATTGCTTGAACCTTTAACAAGACTCTTGCGGAATTATTTTACTTTATTTGCAAAGAAGTAATGTCAGCTGAAAGGAGGCATTTATTATTATTAGTTTACACTTTATAGACTTATTCGTCTGAATTTATGTCCCATGTGTCATTCATTCTCCACTGCTAGACAACCTTAATTATTTGAGAGTCGCAGGAAAACCAATTACAATATATATTATTCAGTAGGAGACGCATTTAAAAGGCAGTCAGTCTATAAGCCGTTGTAGGCTAATTGGCACTTCGTTCTAATGAACTACAATCGAGAAAGTTTGATTTCTTAATCTTCAGCTGACTGATAATCCGGTGGAACTGCAAGATGTGTTTACCTTTCATGAAAGGATACAAAGGTAACCTTCATTACTAAGAACACAAAAGAGCTTTCCTCCAGAAAGCTATAAATAAGTGTAGATTTACTGTAAATTTAACGCACCTGGAAATCTTACTGTCGATTCTTGTGAATGTGAACGAGGAAGGCACTTTTCACATTGACAATACTTTGAAAACACTTAAGAAGTGTACACAAAACCAGATTTTTTCGAACGCGTCTGATTGGGGTAAGAGTGAAGTTAGGTGCACCATAAACCGGTGTAAGCTCCGCATAGGTGGTTTTGCCACTGACCGTTCCAAGGCGGTGCCCCGCTGTGTTTCTTTATTTGTTTGTTTTGTCCTTGTGTATGTGCGCGCGTGTGTGTGTGTGTGTGTGTGTTGATCGTGTGCGCGTTTAGGGAGGCTGCGTTTTTAGAACGTGACTTTCCCCGTTGGATATTCTTCCTTATTGTGATTGTTGCTGTGACAAATATCAAGCTCTGGACTTAATATATACAAAAGATGCCGTCATTTGTTTAAATCTTAAAACTTTTACACAATATTGACATATATTCGTCTTCGATGAAGAATTTATGTATAATGCTACCTTTTGACTGTGCACTAATTTTGGAATATTGAATGTGGCGCGGTAGTAACTGCTCGCCAAATGATAATTTCAATGCCAGTTTGCCTATTCCAAAAACAATATCGCATTCCAAAAGGATTATTGTCATAGTCAGTACGTGAAACATGAGATTCGGTCGAGTCTGAAAATTGTAATGATGACTTTTATTCAAATGAAAGCAAAGAAAATTTAGCTGAAATGCAAAAGTAATGTTACTATGTTAGAAAAGGGAAACTGTAGTTATTTAACTAAGTATGTTCTCGTTACCTCAAAAGGCTATAATTTTAAAGACTATTTTCATTTTTGATGTTCGGATGAAGATATTTGGACATATCAGAAATTCAGTGGTTCATTCGTTTAGAAATGTAATATCGATCTTGCAGTCTTTTGTTTCGAGTTTAGAAAGTTTAACTTTTACAGTCTGATAGTTGAAATATTTTGAGTCAGTGCAACTTACATGGGGAATAGTTTAGCTTCTGAGTTACATTATTCGCTTTCACACAACAAAGGCCACTTACAAACATTTAAAATGATTCTCGCCCCTAGTTTGTTTAGTGTGAAAAAATAATTTTGGTCTGCTCCTAATTGGAATTAAGTACCGTTTGTACAAGACTGAGCTTTTCTGTATTTTACTGTGACATATAACTTAGCTACAAATCGTACAAGAATTTTTGCGTCTATTACAATAGAAACGTTTCAGAAATGTTATAACAATGTGGTTATATTCAAACCATCTATAAACAATACCTCTGACAGAAAGTAACGGGTAGCAATAATTTTTCAATTTTTAAATAATTCTATTTAAAATGAAATACGAGTAAGGTCAGGATTGCTTCACGTATAATTGTTATATACACTGAGCGGCATTTGCATAATACCAATAAACATAAACACCCTTTTAACTGCGCAATTTGTTTGATGTCAGTGATATAACTTTAATAATCAAATTGACAAACATTACAAAACGCCAAGCTGTGTGAGTAAAAATTATTGTAGCTTAAGTCAAAATCTCTGATTTTAGATGCAATAAATTGTGAAAATTTTAGTTCCAACGGTTTAAGTTTTGCCGTTGAGCTACAGAGTAACCTGAATGAAAAAAAAACTGAAACCGATCACGATCATACATAATTTGTACATTACAGCGAGTCTGCAGTTACTGTAACGCTCACAATCAATCACATTGTTCTCAGTGTCATTATTTTACGTGTAACAAAAGCAACCATGCTGACCAGCTTATATGCTCACATCAATGATTTTGTAACAGAAAGTACATGATACATATCAGTGCACACGAATTTTATTTGTTGGTTCTAAGAAAGAATCAGATTAAATGCCATTGCTGGTGATAATGATTGAATATGCACAGGTTGCATAATTATGTTACTTACTTTCCTTACTATATTAGACATTTTTATGATATAATTAGAAAATACATGTAATATATAATTATGTCAGACATATCTAACCGAGTACGTCATTAAACTGCTAATGAAGATCTTTCTGCTGCAGACGTCATTACAATAACATCGCCTTGAATCTTATGATAAGGAAAGACAGTTTACAACACAAATACTTTGTAATATTTGCTCATCCCCAGGCATGAAATACGAAACTGTATTCCCTTATTGTTTTTTCTAAAGCATACACTTTTTGGTACATTTTTACGTTAAAGATTGTAAATCTATTTATATAGAAACTCCTTAGCAATTTTTTTGTGGATTTTGCAATATCACACAAAAAAACCAGCACGTACACGAAGAACAATATTCGTGTAACACTACTGGATGCACATACCATTAAACATGGTTTAAAACCCTGTAAAATACCCATTAAAATAGGAAAAACCGTTAATTAACCCCATTAATTCTTGCATCACTTTATTTAACAGGTTTCACAATATTAATGGGTTACATGTTAAAATACCATTAAAACACCCATTTTTTACCATGAATCATGCCGTTAAAAATTAAGTTTGGTAGCTAAAAAAGTTTATGGCTTTGAAAAAATAGTGAAATTCTGTATATTTTGAATTGAACAGGATTATTCATGGCCCTTAAAATTGATTTAATGCCCATTAAATGTTCAGGTTGTGTACGATGACATTTAAGAGTAAATTTAATGGCCCTTAACAGCAATGTGATGCCCATTAAATCCTTCATTCTGTAAAATGTTATTCGTATATTTTCTTTTTTTGGTTTTTGGCTTGCACTCCCATTGAATGCTTATAATTCCAGTCCCATATTGTTCTAAAATGGACTTTAATCACAATAAATACATATTATGCACACATTATCTATAATATATCATGATGTTATGTTTAGTTGCATTAAAGTTATTTCCCCTTGATGCAGTTACGCCATTGTTTTTCAAATGTTTGCCAAATTGTGTTCCTACAAAAAATCGGATTTATTTCAATGAAAGTCGGATGAAAACATATTAATTTATTTGATAACATCAATCTGCATTATTTTGGTAAAGGTAAATATGTATTGATGCATGCCACTTTTCTGTTTTTTGTTTTTCCTGTCTAAATAATTAGCATTTGTATAAGAAAAAGGGTGGGGTAAGGAATTTACATTATAAAATGTACTCAGACCAGTTTAGATTTTCAAATTAATTTTCCAATCCTTGAGTAGAAACTAAGGTTTATAAAGAAGTGAACAGTACACACGATTGTGAAGATTTACAGTCTGACTTAAATTCATTTGGGGCATGGGCAGATCAATCGCTTCTTCGTTCCGATGAATCAAAGAGTGTGGTACGCTTGACTGGGAAGGGGGGAACTTGTGATGCAATCCCTCAAACATTTGCACAAAGTACTGAAGAAGAGCTAAGTTGTGATTGCCCATTGTGTGCTGACATTGTCATCAACAGTTGCTTTTTGAATACACCTGATGCCTAATGTCTGTACCAATAAAAACTCAGAATGTTGGTCAATATTATAATGTTGAATAGTTAAAAATACCCACATGGTCACTTGATCTATTAAACCGGTACCTGTAAACCTTTCTCAGTACAAAGCAATACAATACAAAATCCATTTTTTTTCTTATTTCATATGAACATATGACATAATAAGGATACAATATGACAATACGTACGAGGCTGTTACATGTGTTTACATTACAAAATAATGAGAGAAAAAAGAAGAAACAAATATTCTTCTAGCATTTTACAAAACAGTACATATGTATAGGTACTATTACACGTGTAGTAATACGTAGTATAAATCAATACGGCAAAAATAAATATGAAGTTGATTATCTTAAGATGTCTAATTCTTATGGCACATTTTCATGGCCCTTAATTTGATATACCATTAAAATATTACGAACCCATTAAAATTGAATCTGGCATATTTAATGAGACCATTAATCATTTTTTAAGTAATTAACGGGCATTAACAGAGTATTAAAAGAATTTATGGCCCCATTTGTTCTTACTAATTAATGGGGAATTCAGGGGTATTTTTTAATGGCAAATTAATTTCATGCCAATTAAATATTTTACGGAGTTTTAAGGAGCCTGTTAACTTATTTTAATGGTTATTTTAAGCAGCTTTTCATGGCCATCAAAGTCATTTTAACAAGGTATATTTTACCAGGGTTTTAATATACATATTTCATGGCTTTTTAATGTATGGCATTAAAACTATGGTCATGAAAATCCCATTAAATAGTAAGAACTAATGGGTGAATTTTAATGGTGAACTGTTAAAATTCTGTTAAAAACGTTTGAAAAAATTAAGGCCAATTTCATGACCCTTTTAATAGCATGTGCATGCAGTAGTGTAAACTATTGTTACTGTAACAGTAATAGTTTCTATCAAATATTCTATTTAAAATGCATAATAAAAGCCTTTTGTAAAATATTTATATAATTTTCAACATGTACTTTATACTTAAAAAGAAACACAGAAATCGTTTATTGTTCTATACAAGAACATGTTTAAAAACACGGCAGCTTCTCATATAAAGGGCACTATGAACAATTGTCAATGGATATTAGAAACAAACTCAATCGAACAATTTATGGACATATACGCATCGTAGCAATGTGCAATGTTTTGGGGGGTTTTGGGGGGTTTTTTTATCGTAAAGATATGATACTTATTGCGTACAACTGCAGTTGTAACAAAGATTCTTAAAATTCTTTACAATTTCATTAAACTCACATAAGCCGCAACTGTATGGTTAATGGCATTCCCATTGCTAATGGTTCCAACAAGATTTCAGACAGAAAGGTCATATAAGCCACAACATAAATGTAGTAAATCCGATCTTGATCATGTAATGGATTTGTTCCATACTTTGTCATCTCGCCTTTTACACTTGTTAATGTTCACAGGGCGCTTAGTTCATATGAGATTTTCACTGGTGGTGATCTCAAAATTTGATTTTCCAATCCTGGTTGCCCAACCAAGATAAGTCATTTGAATTCTGACAATAATACTTTTAATAAACTTTGAGCAAACTTTGAGTAAGGAATGATTTAAATGGAAGACCTATTGTATAAGACTTGTTAAGGAGTTGCTTCAACAACTATTTATTTAGCTGAAATTTATCAGAAATGCAATTTGAAAAAAACTATTCTTTCATATCTTGGTTGTGTAACCAAGATAGATTGGAAGATAAAAGAATTCAGATGCTAGACAGAGTTTTAAAACTTGCAATTTATATTTTATATTTCTATTTTGTTGAAGTATCCCGATATCTAACAAATGCAACTGGAAAAATTGTAATGATACTGAAATAAAAAGGAATAACAGGTTTTAAAATACCACCATATTAAAGGGCGATAATTACATCTTATAAAAGTCAATAAAATATACATTTATAACAGGGATCTAACACTAAGTTATGGTTGATCTTATTCCTTAATTAAATATCTAACAGAATATACTATGTATGAATATTGAAAATAAATCGTATTACTAAGATGTTTCTTAAACGTGATTGGCCATCTTTGATGGTATGCAATATAATGCAGTGACCTTTGCTCAAAGAGGTATTCCGGAAAGTAAGACCTTACATTTCTTCGACCAGAAAGTTAGAAGTGTAATTATGGTTGCCGCTAGACAGAAAGTACAATACCATGAGAGTATTTAATAAATAAAATCTTCTATACAACAGAAACAAATAGCATTTTAACTATCCATTCATTGACTGTCTTTCATAGTGAATGCTTTATATGGCCAACTCCGGAATATTTCTTTGAATGACTGAAATGCCGAAGAGTAGGTACTTTTCTGCTTGTATGCAGCTGTTGCGAAACTGGAAGGGTAATTTGAATTGCACATTTTTTAGCAAAGAAGATTAATAATAACTTCGATAAATATATTTAAAGCAACATGACGTGAACGTTTTTCTAAAAGCTTTCCATCTGTTCAGTCATCATTAGTTAACAGCATTACGCTGTAAAGGGGAATGACATTCCATTGGACAATGTGTAGAACCTTGTTATATTATCAATACATTGTAGAGAAATCATCATTTACAACTGTTTAAACTAATTGGAATTTGATAGGACTCGCATAATAAAAATAGACTAATTTTCTAACAGAAAATCATATAAATTAATAATATAATTATATTAAAAAGAGTTATGTGTAAATACAAAACGTAAACATTTAATGAACACCACAGTGCAAATAAACAATGCAAATATTCTCAGCAAAGCACCTCTTTGAAATGTGATAAATCTATCATCTTAAGGAATGATCGTATCCGCATGCAACGAACTAATGACCCTGTATATAATCCTATCTAATCGGACAGATAATCAGTTTATTCTGTCTTCTGTGGTGAGAGGTATTTATTCGTTCTTGAACAAAACAGATGTAGCAAACAAGAATACAGAAGCATAAGAAATATTTTCTCTAATGCTTGTTACCTTATATGGATTATTCAATCATAATACATTTCGTTAAGACTCTTGCATACTAGTAACTGTTGCCTGTCGGTTTTGGAGACAAGAATGACTTATGTGATTATACGTCTACAATTGATGGATAGGCTCTTTTGACTTTATGCCTCACGATGCCATTTGTTTGCCCGACAATTGCAATTATTTTAGGTCATATACGGACCATTATTCAGCCGGGATTTTATACGAATTAGGCTCTAGACATATATTGAAACGCATCAGTCATTTAATTTGGGGCGAAATGTCCATGATGAAAAAAAAAAAACATCCGTACACCGTAATAGGGTTTTAAGTGGCAGAGGACTGCTTTGTGAACGTTGTTCAGACTGATTAAGATCATCCCCTAAAATGCCATACATAGGATCAGACGTTTATGTTCAGACAACTTTTCAAGGTTTTGAAAATGAAATTAACCAACATATCTCTATTTCGCTGGGATCTTAGGCAGACATTTCCATTTTCCTTAAAATAAAGGAGACAAATCCAATATTTAAGAAGCAATTACCCATTTTACACTTCATTTGGAAATGTTTATATTTGCACAAAAATTGTTAATACATATGGACAATCAAAACAAAAAGACAGGTAATAGACAAATTCAAAGATGAAAGAAGTGCCTTGACGAAATAAGAAATCCAAAATAAACTTTCACGAACTGTATAACTCGATAATTACTTGACATTTTGGGGGTAAGAGTGAGATTGGGTGCGCACCATAAACCGGTTTAAGCTCCCCAGTGGTGTTTTTGCCACTGCTTTATTTGTTTGTTTTGTCTTCGTGTGTTTGCTTTGTACGCGAGCGTGTGTGTGTTGGTAGTGTGTACATTTGCGTGCTGTGAGTTTCGTTTAGGGGAGGCTGCATTTTTGGAATACATGGCTTTGTTTTTTATTTAAAATTTCATTATTGAATAATTTAGTATCGGTCTTGTCAGGAAGCTACCGAGGCTAGGCTGCTACAAGGATTACCCTGATTGTTTGAAATAAAAAAAAACAACAAGATATTGGAATTCCAGTTTTTCAAGGAGACGAACCTAACTTTTTGTCCGTATATCATGTGCTTCAGTCAAATTGGTATTTTGCCGGTTCTAAAATTAAATCTTTACACTTGCTTTTTTTTTCTTATTTCACACAAAACCTTGTTATTTCATACATTTAATATACATATGAGCCGTGCCATGAGAAAACCAACATAGTGGCTTTGCGACCAGCATGGATCCAGACCAGCCTGCGCATCCGCGCAGTCTGGTCAGGATCCATGCTGTTCGCTTACAGTTTCTCCAATTCCAATAGGCTTTAAAAGCGAACAGCGTGGAGCCTGACCAGACTGCGCGGATGCGCAGGCTGGTCTGGATCCATGCTGGTCGCAAACCCACTATGTTGATTTTCTCATGGCACGGCTCATATTAATAATCAAAAGATAACTGTTTCCAATATCTAAGTAATGGCGGAATGTCACGCGCAGCAGCTATACGTCATGCGTGAGAAAAAAAATTCTGCGATAGCTTGATAAATCACGTTTTTTATGTACAGGTCTTTGATACGACATCACGCCATCGTGTATGATCTCATTTGCCTCATATGTTATAACTACTAGGAAAATGAAGCTTAGTATAATCTTTATCATCATATTTGAATACGCACGTAAGAAAGAACATTGAAAAACGTATTCTAGTTTTCAATCATTTGAATCACCGTATAATTCACTTCATGAGTATCTGAACTATGAACCGTAAACTATCAGAAAATTAACAACTTGAAAACCTTGACTGGAACTCATGCGAATAATACAGTGGATGGGCATTACTTGTAACAATGATGAAACTGATTTTGTAACTTATGAGATAAATAGAAATATTTGCTAAAATGTCTTTGAAGTGTTCAAAGAACTAGTGTGGAAGTCTTCTCTAAATAAAGAATATGTGTTTTATTATGTTTTGCCTACACCATGGATAAAGAAGTGGCAAATTTATCGAAATGATGTATAATGTTTTTTAAATAGTCATTGAGACGCATCTGTAATACAGAAACGTCTTATTAATGAATGAAAATATTCAAAAAATACGCTAACGAGAATGAAATTGACAAATCAATATGACTAAAGGCGAAAATCTCTTCTGTATATGTCCATCATTATATACTGTAATGTATCTAATATAATAACATAAGGTTTTATATAATCAATATGAGAACTTTTCTCCTTTTGACCTAATTTGTTGAGAACTATGGTAATATTGCTGTATTGTTTAGTCTAGCTGAATGCATGCCTGTGAGAACATTACTTGCCTATTCAGACTCCAGCAGAATATTGACTACAAATGTTTTACAAAACTTTTACTAACGTCTAGAATATATGTTAGCGCTCTTATGCGCGTGATGTCTTCCACTATTTTGTACAATGTTATTGTTTCTAGATGTACAATAAAGGTACGAACCTGGAAAGACGTGTTCTTCCACATCACTTTATTACTTCCCAACATTGAATATCATTAGAAGTAAGTGACGTCTAAGCCGATGCTAGGGGGGCGTGCGAGGTGTTGCACTTTCCATTACCTCACATGAACAGACGCAATCAAACCAAGACTGCTATTATTCTTCTTGGTTGCATACTTTGCTTCCAAAAGATCGTTTTACAGATTTTATAAACAATCACAACAGCATCTTTAAGTGCCGTGTGGCACCCCGTACTTGGGATGCAGTGTTGTGATATTTTCTGGCCTTTGGGATCATGCAGTCCATTCAACATATTTGTAAAAGAGTTCCACTAAAGCCGATGTTAGGGGGCGTGAGAGGTTTTGAACATTCCATTACTTCACATGAACACACTCAGTCAAACCGAGACTGCTATTATTCTTCTTGGTTGCATTCTTTGCTTCCAAGGGATCGTTTTACAGATTTTACGTTACATTATATTATATTATATTATACCTTAAAGGTTGTTTTGTCTAACTTTATTAATCCTGCACTTCACAGATTAATTAAATTCATACGACTATCTCAAATTTTCATAAAACATCCTTTTATAAATGTGGAATTTATATGTTATTGATAAGAAATTTCATCTAATTTTATCCCCAAATTGCCTTTGATATTATTTCTATAAACGTATCAAAGTCAACACATGTTATTAGTGTTGCTTTGTTTATTCAAATCACAGTAACTTTGCCACATTATGAGAGCACCAAATAAGCAATTACTAAACATTTCAAAAGTATCAGTGTTGTTTTGATTATCAAATAAATGCTTATTTTGAAGTAAACCTACATTTTTTCCTGTCAGAATTAATTTTTTTCTAGTATAATTATTTCAGAATCATTGACAGTTTCAAAGGTTTAATGTTTATGAACATTTAGTATATATGTTGCATGTAATGTAACAAAACAGGCTTTTTGCAGACGTGTGTGAATTAAATTGGCATCATCCACATATTCAAAACTGGTTTTGACTGTAAGACTTTATTAATATATATAATTGACAGAGTGTCTTGATGATAAGTTGTCTGTGAAGCATGAAGCTCATACTTGATATTTGGTCTTCGTTCGAGACAATTAGATATCCATTAATGTAATGACATCGTTATATGACCAATCAACTGGCTGTGACGTTGAAGTAACTTAAGATGTTGGCTTCGGTTATGCCAGAAATGGATGGTGTTTGATCCTTCATAGTTTTAGCGTTTTTATAACAATTATAAGATATGGTCACTTTGAACTAGGATAAAAATTGATCAAGACTTTAATCACTGAATTTCAGAAAAATTGGGAAAATTTGAACAAAACATGATATTTTTGTATCATTGGTGAACTGATATTTACCTAATCGTGTTTACTCAGTTAATTGCTCTATTTGACATATATTTGTACCGTTTTTACCTTTTCAATAATATAAAGCATTGATTTGTTTTGTATAGTGGTAAACATTAACACACAAAATGCCTCTACGCCGTTTTTACTATCTGTCGGATACCTAGATTGGCTTCAGAACTTAATTGAATAAACAATGCGCATAGAAATGGAATAATTTATGAAATACATAAGTTACAACAGTACAGGCAATACAACTATTGCTATGTCCATACATCAGTTACAACAGTACAGGCAGTACAGCTATTGCTATGTATGTTACACCATGTCTTAGTGTACCCGTATTTCATTGTACTTGACAACACACATAAAAACTATTAGATATTGCTGCTGTCTCTGTCAGTGTGTTAGTTGTCTTTGTCTTCGCTGCTACTGCTCATTCAGATGCTACAGCTACTGTTGTTGTTAAGGGTTGTTAAGAAATATCACCACTGTCTAAAATAAACATTGTATACAATGTACGATAATCTAAGACCAAACTTTACATCTGATTCAGTGGATGTAAGTTTATGCTTTTATTTGATTTTGTTCAAGATGCATGAATATACTTTTCTGAGGGTTATTTTTCCTGCACGAATTAAAGACATGTGCAACTTTCAGCGTGTACACTACCCTTTAAACTGCCGATCCAACCTGAAGTAATGACTTTTGCGTATTAATAATTGCCGTATTAGTGATAAAATATCGAAGTACCTTGTTAACCTTTAGCCTGCTAAATTTCTAAAATGGACTGGTCCACCATTCATTTTGAAAATTCCAACTATTTTTCGAAGGGATGTTCACTGAAAACTTACTGACTGAATAGCGAACAGTGCAGACCATGATCAGACTGCACGGAAGTGCAGACTGATATTGGTCTGCACTGGTAGCAAAGGCAGAATCACTTGCCGCCAGCAGGCGAAAGGTTAACTGCAGTAGCGGCATACTCTGTGTCTAAGGACCTCAAAAAAATTGAAATAGTATAGTCTACAATTAATAACCAGCCTTAGATGTGGTACGATATTATACACTTAAATAGAAGAAGAAATAAAATGTTACAATGCATTCGGTACAGTTTTTTCACAACTTTAGAATGAATATCCCAGACGTATTCATATTTGATTGATCTAAACGCAAGTCACTTCGACTTACATAATATGAATATATTTATTCTTTTTGCTGAATATACGATTTCTGAAAGTTAGGATATAGATTGGAGACAGATTATTTAGTCAGAATATACCTTTATTGGTGGTTAATATGATTTTGGTCAAATGATACTTCAGTATCTAACCCCGCCAAGATAATTTTATTTCAGCATAAGTATTAACTTGATAAGCATAGCTTTCCTATTGAATGATATAAATACGATAACAACTGCAAAATAGAATTTGCATTACTGCATTACAGCGTGATAAATAAGGTTTTGGTCAAGTAATGGCTTTGTTTAAAATGTAATATGTATTTATGTTCAATGAATGGACGAATGGTATTTCTATCAAACGTGTTTTGACTTCGTCTGCTATATTTTTTTCATTTCAGTTCCTTTTGTTATGGACCGCTCTATGGCTGTCTTTGGGGGTGTTCTGTGTTTGTGGAAATTTTACCCTTAATTTTTATTTGTTCAATTTCTTTTTATGGAAAATAACGAGTTCTGCATAGAAAATAGATAAGAAATACATGTACATATAAAAATGACTGTGTAGCCGTTACATTATTGATTTCATGTCACTAGCCCCTCAACTCTATCAGTTTGGGTCTTGTATGGGTTCATCCAGATGACTTATCGAAGGTCACTAGTTTTACCCAGATGGTCACACTTGCAAAAATATCACCCTTATGGATTAATTGGATCTTACTCCATTATTACATGTGCTAAAAATATGGAAATGCCTCATATGATCTTAACTGTGCATGCGTGACTATATAAATAAATAATTAGAAAAGCTTGCAAGTAAAGAATAAACATGTGAATAAAAAATATTAATAAAAGCAAATTAAGGTGTAAAGCATTTGCAAAAATGGCGAAAATATAAGTAAAACACGTACATTCATTTGTTATAAACAAATAATTTTCGAACTACTAATATACAGTGACGAAAATAATGTGTTTATATTTTCCGAATTCTAACGCATACTTGTTGGCGTAAATAAAATTTTCTAGTTTTCGTATTTGTTTTCAAACATTGAGTTTATTCAACTGATTTTAATGACATCAAATATTCGTATCTCAACACTAAACTTTAAGATATGGTTAAATTAGCCGAGATGTTTATTGTGTCTGGGTGCCTTTCTTATTGCAAATATTTACTAGCCCCTTAAGACATTTTATTCACTTTATTATATATAGCATGAATCCTTCTCTAACTAGTGTTCGTTTGATTTTCCTTTTCGTTTCTTTCCTTGTATACTGCCGACACAAAATGAGTCCGGATATGTTTAAAAGTCTAAGACATAATTAGTACAGGTCAATACGTTAGAGTGTGACCAGTTGTATCAGCACCTGCGTTTGGCGGACAGGCGGCGGTTGGTGTAAACTTAATTTGTCAAATCTCTTACTTGAGTAGTTCTGATTTAGTGTTCACTAAACTTGAGTGTAACGTACCTGCCAAGTTCAATAACTAGCTGAAATTTCCAATTGAAGTCTCTGTAGTGTTTGCGTTCTTAAATTACTATAATTGTAGACATTGACAGTGTCCACTTCCAATTTTAGGCATTAATAGTCCAATTTTCACTAAACTGGGACACAGTGTTTATAGGCATACATGTCATTTTGATAACCAGCTGTATTGCCCTAAAAGCTCTGGAGTTATGGCCCTTGCAAATATTCCTAATACTAAGAGTGATCTTTACTTGAGTGTATCATGTGTTCACCATTTTAGATAGTCACAATATTTAAAGATTTTTTTTTTAAATATTTGCTTATTTCTTATATACTTCAGTTGGGTAGGAGGTGTAAATTATTTTAGTGTTTCATAAATATAGTCACCATTTTAGTTTATACGAAAAGAAAAATTGTGTTCTTATAACTTAATGTATTTATTTATATAAATATACAAAAATGTATGTTACAACAAATATTTAAGGGCAAGGAATGCCTGTCAATAAGTTAATTTAATACGAAAGCCATCTATAAGCCTTTTTGTAAAGGTGAACTAATTTTATAATAAGATTGGTACATCGTTGAAAAAGACATGGCAGACTGATCTGAAGAAAATAGTTGATCATGGAGACAACCATTTGAGTGTGTTTATCAAGTCATTCACACACTGCTGAATTCTTTATTTAGCATATAACGTTTAAAATAGATTAATTTCATATGTTTCTTGAGTGTTTAAATGTTAAACATGGTAATAATCATTATATGTGGCAAAAGTAGAGAAACTATTTTACAGAAATGAACTTAGACATGCCACCACATTCAGAATAAAACTTTACCATTGAAATGTTTCAGAACTGCTCATATACAACCAGTCAGAGGCTTCAACGAACAACTAGTGTCAAAGTCATGTTGATAACCCTGGAAGTTGTATGAGCTCCTTAAGGTAAAGCCATTCAATAAAAAACGTCAAAGTTTTTATCAAAAGTGCCTTTTAGTTGGTAGTAATAAATGTTAAACAAAAATTACATAAATAAATCGTTATAAGGATTAGGCTCACTTTTAACCAAATATATGTAACACCAATGATTATATGATGAGCTCTTTGTTGCGCAACATCGTTTCCACAAGATCATCCAAATTATGTATTTAATGAACGATCCTGCTAAAATTTAAATGCATATTGTGAAATTTTCGTAGGTAAAAGTAGAATTGGTAGAATTATATAGTGCTGCTTTGTGAGTTTAATCTAATTTTGTTGTCTTCATACCTATGTAAGTTTAGACACCGTCTCATATCGTAAAGAAATATTTCCGATATTCTTGTCGAAGTATGGACAATCAAACCAAGCGTTTTCACGATTATATTTCTAAGCATTGCATCCTGTCTAAATTCTAACAGCTGTATTATTTATTATAAAAAAAAGGCAAAAACCACCTTCACCCGAGGAGAGGTAACGAAAAACATTGCTTGAACCTTTAACAAGACTTGCTGAATAATTTACTTTATCTGTAAAATGTAATGTCAGCTGAAAGTAAGCATTAATTATTATAGTTTACACTTGAGAAATTTATTCGTCTGAATTTCATGTCCCATGTGCCAGTCATTCTCTACTGCTAGACAACCTTAATTATTTAGAGTTACAGACAAACCAATTACAATATAAATTATTCAGTAGAAGACGCTTTTACTAAGGCAGTCAGTCTGTATGCAGTTGAAGGACTACTGGCACTTCGTTCCGGGAATGTTTTATTTTTTAATAAGAGGGTACAAAGTTAGCACACAAAGTAACTGTCCGCCAAAAGGCTATACCTGCTAGAAGTCTAAGAGAAGATTTTAAGCATCTGGCATCCTTACTGTCGAATGTGAATGCGGAAGGTACTTTTCATACATCTGACATTACTTTGCAAACACAAAAGAAGAAGTGTACATAAAACCAGTCTTTTTGAATGAGTCTTTCATTTGTTGTTATCATTTTGATGCAAATTAAGCTCTTGTCTTCATAATAGTAACTAAGATACCATCATTTGATTATATCTATAAACGTTTACACAATATTGCCATATGTTCGTCTTCAAAAAAGAAACTAAGTATTTTACGCTATTTTTTTACTCTGTACTAAGTTTGGAATATTGAATGTGGCGCAGTAATAACTGCTCGGTAAATGATAATTCCAATACCATCTTGTCGATGCAAAAAACAATATCGCATTCGAAATGGACACATTTCCGATGGTCAACGACATAGTCAGTGCATGTTTAACAATACCAACATTAGATTCGGCCAAATTTATACGTACAAATGTTGCAAAGCTTTTAAGATTATTGTGCAGATGTTTCAAATTGAAGCACATAAAATTTACCTGAAACGCATCTGGTGGCCATTTTATTTGCAATATGAAAAGTTAACCTTGCTTTTTGATTCTTACAAAGAGGATGTCTTTAGCCTATGCGACTAAGATGGGAAATAGTTAAGTCTCTAAGTAACATTATTCTCTTTCACATAATAAAGGACTACTTATAAACTTTTTAGTGCGTCTCGCTCCTAGTTTGTTTAGTCTGTATGTAAAACAGAAATATTTATTGCAAAGAAGTCCCTTTTGTGAAGGACTGAGCTTTTTTTCTGTAGCATAGAATTTTGCTACGAATCATACAAACCTTTAAGACATATCAATGATAATGTCGTTTTATTTAAACCAGCTTTAATAAATACTTCTGACAGAAAGTAGAGGGTTGCATCATGGTATCAAAAATACTAATGATTAGTGGAAGCAACTTCATTTCAAAATGAATTTAAAAACCGCGTCAAAAGAGATATTTTCTTTAATGTTTGCGTGTGTCTTCTCCTTTTCAATATATGTAATAAATCGTCTCGTTAGATAATTTCTTATCTGCGTGCAAAGCTTTATTTATCATTTTAGTGGAAATAAGAGAAGTCGTATGTTGTATCAGGTACGTCAATGAAGAGGCAGTGCGCAAGTTTACCTTCAAAGTTGACAACTGTACATAATATCAGATAGCATTCTATTTTACTTGCTCTAGTGTTCAATCTGTACCCAAATACATTCGACACCATATTTTATTTGAGATGAAACACGAACTAAATGTGTAAGGTCGTGATTGTTTCACGTATAGCTGTTACACAGAGCTGCACATATAACATGCATTTGAATAAACACCCATTTAACATATACATTCGTTTTACTGCATAGTTTCTTAGATGTCAGGAAATTAATGTAATCAAATTGTCATTTATTACAATACGACAAGCTGTGTGATTTAAAAGAAATGGTTTAGCTTAAGTAAAAATATCTGCCTTTAGATGCAATAAAGTGTGACAATTTCAGTTCCAACAGTTTCAGTTTTGCCGTCGAACTGCGAAGTAATTTGAATGAAAATACAATTGAAACAGGTCATAACACACCTAAACAATCACACATATGAATGAATTGTTCACATTGGAGTGTATCTGCAATGACGTTCACCATCAACCACGCTGACAGGCGAATATTTTCATATCAATAATTTTGTAACTGTTACTGTAGGTATATGATACATATTAATGCACTCGGATATATTTTTTAAGTAAGTTCGTATTGATTCCCATAAAGATGGTTCATATTCCTATCAGATTGCAGTGCCTGGTTGTCTAAATTAATGTATTATGATTTGATTTGCAGAGAGTTATTCCAATTCAATAGTTAAGAAGTGTAATTTTGTACATTGTATTATACAAAAAGGTAAGTTTCAAAGCCAGCGTAATGAATTTGTTTTTCTTCGCACAAAAAAAGAAACTTTATTTTTGTATGGCAAACACTGTAACTCTTTAAGAAAAGGTACCCAGTTGTCAAACTGACTTAATTTCTAACTCTTTGAGTCAGAAATAGCTTATTGCCTCAGATGTGTATAGGAAATTGTTAAAAAATACATGAAATATATGTCAAGTCATTGCTGAGAAGCAGTTCAGTAAAAATGTAATAACTAAAATGTATTTTTATGGTCGTACCAATGTGCTAAATATATTTCCATTTTAGTAAATACTTAACAGCAGTATATCATTGTGGTGTGGAGGCACTAAAAGGTAAAAAAAGTACAACTTGAAGGATAAATGTCCAACAGGAAGAGCGCCCCGCTCCAAAATCACAGCCACACCAAAACGCAACCAAGAGCACACGGATGTGCAACAGGCTAGCACACATGCACAGACAAAGAAAAAGCAAACGCAACAGGACAAAATGAACAAATAAAGGAAAACAGTAGGGTATCACCCTTGTAATAGTCAGTGGAAAACCATCACTGTTTATGGTGCATCTAAGGTCACTCTTACCCATATGATGTTCCAAAGTTATTAGATAGTGTAAATGAAATATGATGCTCATGTGAATTTACATAAACTGTAGCTGAAATCTATGATGCTAAAGTTAATGGTCCCTTCGGATGAAGGAGTCAGTTCAATAGATTTCATTATATAGGAACCTGGAGTCATTTAAAAGGTCTTTACGACTCAAAAACGGACTCGATATAATCGAGTAGACTTCCCGTAGACTTCATTGTAATGATACTGCCTTAAAACTTATGATAAGGAACACACATGAAGCGTCTATTAATTTACTACAAATACTTTATAATATTTGCTCACCTCCAAGCAGGCAATACATAACTGTATTCTCTATGCATGAATATTTGGTACAAATTACCTACGTTCTAGCTGAAACGCCTTAGACATTCCCAATGTGTATCAAGAGAAACCGCAAGTGAAACAATGTTTTGGAAATGTACTTGTATCAATATGCAATACTCAAAATGTTATGTTTCTGGCAAAGATATGATCATTATTGCGTACGAGTCTTGAAATCTTTTACAATTTCATTACTTGTGACTTCTGCAGATTTTATGACAAGAAGGTTACTAAGCCGCAGTTGTATGGTTATTGACATATTCTTTTCTAATGGTTTCAACAAGATTTGAGACAGAGAGGTCATATAAGCCGCAACGCGATGTAATAAATCAGATTTTTGATCATGTAATGGATTTATTCCAGGCTTTATCATCTCATCCTTTACACTTGTTTATGCTCACAGGGCGCTTAGTGCATATAAGAGTTTCACAGCTGGTGGACTTAAAATATGATGTTCCTATCCTGGTTGCCCAACCAAGATGGTTATTAAAGCAAACGTGTAAATGTGACAAAGATACTTTACGTAATGATACAAATAAAGGACCTGTTGTATATGCACGTGTTAAAAGAGTTACATTAACAACTACATATTTAATTCAGAAACGCAATTTATAAAGATATTACCTTCTGTGTTTCTATCTTGGTTGTGCAAGATAGATTGGAAATAAATTAATTCAGAAGCTAGACACAGTTTTTTAATTTTTTTTATTGAGATTGTTGAAATATCCCGATATCTAACAAATGTAACTGTACAATAAGATATTATATTTAAATTAAAAGAAATACCGTCATATCACAGAGGGATAATTACAAAGTTTTTCAAGAATCAATAAAATATACATTTATAACAGGATCTAAAACTATGTAATGGATGTTTTTGTTCCTTAAATAAATATCTAACAGAATAATCAAATAGTGCAAAATGTCATAAAACTGTTGCTTAAACGTTAGTGACCGCCTTTAATGACTTGCGATATAGTGGCATTGACTAAAATTGCATCGACCATTGCTCAAATAGCTTCACCGGAATGTAAGACCGTAAGTTCCTTTGACCAAAAGGTTAATAGTGTAATTTTGGAAAGATGACTACCATGGCAATATTTAATAATATTCCGTTTTCAAACAAAAACCCGGGGCTAGAGGGTGTGGCCAGTAGCTTGTACTTCCTCTACCGTCCACGAACAAGCTCAATCAAACCGACCCTGCAACATTTTCGTTTCTGTCGTGTTGGGTGACCTGTGGTTTTCCACTTTTTTATTTAAGAAATAATAAGTTCCCAAGTGTGGTTTTTCGTAGAATAACCCGTGTTTTGAGTTCTTATGCGTAAGAATATATCACTAAGGCCGTAGGTGTATCGTCCTAGATTTCAACAGGCTTGACTGTCCTACATACATCTATGTAATATTGTAATATAACTTACTTTATGTTCAAAAGTCCAAATACCAGAGTTCTTATACTCGTTCGTTGAAATGAGTCCCCCGTGTTACAAGAATATCCACCACTAGTAGTCGTGTTAGTGTTCAAATACTATGAACAGTAATTTGTGTTTTCGTTTCATATTGACAAAATGATGATTCTTTGAAATTAATGTATCTTGTTGTTACAATGATACGTGGCAGTTACTAGTCATGCAAAGTAACACAATATGATAGTTTAAACGAAAAGACATCTATTATATTTTAAAGTCATTTTTAATTTTAGATCACTATGAAACGATAATTCGTATGTATTGACACAAAATCATAATTATTTTTCATTTTCATCGCTTCATTTTTATCTCTTGTTACATGTCACAAAATCTGTTACAATGTAGCTAATATATTTATCTTGACATGTTCAACTGAATAAAAAGTATTGATAATGAAAACATTTTTTGGGGAGGAAAAGTCTAATATTAATCAGCTATCTTTTCAAGTGTAACAAGAAAGTTTGCATACTGCTACGTTACGTTGTAAAAAATGAATGTAAAAAAGAATTTTCATTGAAGCGGCCTTGTTAAAGTGATGATAATTTATTGTCTGTTACTGACTACAAACATAATTAAACATCATGCATACATACAGAAAAGAACATTGTAACAAATGCTTAAATTAAATTATATTTGATAGAACTCACATGATCAAAACAGACTAAATTTCAAACAGAAAATCATATAATGATATATTCTGAGTAAAACCAGAAACGTAAAAACAATTATGACCATCATATACTTCAAAATATACAATACAAATAATTTGCAAAAATAATTCTCGGCAAAGCTCCTCTTTAAAATATAATAAATCTATCATCTCAGAGGAATGATCATATCCCCGTGTAACGAATTAATGACCCTGTTTTTAATTCATTCGGAAAGATGATCAATTACTTGTATGTTTTATAGTGCACAGTATTAATTCGTTCTTATCCTGCCGACTTTGCTCAAAAATAAAAGCGCAGATCTACGGATTTCGAGGTCGTTAGTTCGGGCGAGGCGTATGTTCTGCGTGACGATTTGAAAAAAGACGTTGCGTCTGAAATAATTCTTCCTCCACTTCTGATTCATCTGGGGAAGTTAGCAGTTATTTGCAGAGAACAGGTAAGTACTGGTACAAAATCTAGGAACACTGTTGAGGTTTACTGTCCGCCGTTACATAACTGAATAATGTTGAAATACGACGTTAAACCCAAAATAAACAATACAAAATTACTTCGTTCTTTTACAAACAGATGTAGCTATAAAATGAAACTATAACAAATCTAAAATGTTTCTTCTAATGCTTGTTACCTGATATGGTTTATACCATAACCATACATTCCGATATTTCGTTAAGACTCTGGCAAAACTCTTTCCTGTTGACTTTAGAGACAGACTATAGGTCTACAATTGATGGATAGGCTTTTTTGACTTTCTGTCTCACGATGCCATTTGTTTGCCTGACAAACGCAATTATTTTAGGTCAAATACAGACCATTAATCAGCTGGGAATTTGTACGAAGTTAGGCTCTAGAAATATATTGAAACACATAAATTATTTAGTAACTTAATTTGGGACGATACATTCATCTTTACACTGTTAGATAGAAGTACATTCATAATTAAATGTCATGCAGTTACAGCTGATTACATACAAAAAAAACAATATATGTATACAGTGTGTACTATTTTAAACTTATAAATAGTTCTGTTAATACACATGAGCTTGTTAATTTTATGTCTAAAATTTGTATGAAGTTATTGTCCATGTTTTAGATATGAAATTTAGATCTAATATACCTTCAAATACATCCGCTTTATTCTTCGTCTGAATCATCACGATCTTTCGCCCACATGATTCACTTCTTTCGTATCTGTACATTACAAAACTTGTAAGCCTTGCTTGTTTTGATAATTAATTTTAGTTGTAAGAAAAATTGAAGTAAATTACTGTCAAATGAATGAAATTTCATGGGAAACTCCTTTTTTGGAATCGTATTTTAATGGCAAATCAGCATGCTTATATACTTCTTTTGTTAAAAGTTCTATTAAAACGAACAGGTGTAAACTGAAAACTATTGAAATGAGGTGGTAGAATCTCATACGAATAATACAGTTGATGGGCCTAACTGAAATGTCAACAAGTACGATGAAAAAATTTAAAATGATCATATTTAAAACGCATCAATGTAAATCTACCAGGAAAAACTCTCTGCATGTAATGAGAAATTAAAGAAAGAAGATGCACACCCAACTAATACAATGATGGTGTGTCTTATTTATTTCAAAATACGCTAATGACGTCTTAAGCCAATGGATGAAATTGACAAAAATGTATGACTTCAGGCGATTTTCTCTTCTGTATAATATCAATCATTATATACTGTATTGTATCTGATATAACCTAAGGTTTAATAATAATCGATGCGCATGTTTCTCTTTTTGACCTAGTTCGTTCAAGGATTTGTCCTGCATGCTTGTGAGAACATTACTTCCAGCAAAAAGTTGATTTAATTAAATTTCATGTTTTGTCATATCACCACAAGACATGGATTCTTGTAGAGAAAGAAAAACGATGTGTTGATTTTACATGTAATGGTTTCTCGCTTCCAATGGTCTGTCTGTATAGCGCCATGTATTCATTATACAACGACGTTTGCAATTATTCTAATTATTGCAACCTTGTTCGAATAGTTACAGTTAGTTCATACAATCATTTGTAAATGTTTAATAAAATCTAAGATTATAAGTCTCATTTTAAAAATCCACTTTTGTCTTATTCCATTGATTTGTTCACTGACAGGAAGTTTGCCAGTTGGTGAGTCTGTAGTCTGACTATTTACTTTTTTATTCCTTTTTCCGTCTTAATACAGATCAAATTGTAGAAATCAACACAAATACATGATAGTTCCTCATTCATCTTTAAACCAATATTCTTACAATACTTTTACCATATCCATGACCTTACTATATCCGACACTAGAGTGTTTCAAAATAACGTTAATTGTTATAACAAAAACGCCTATGACAGAAGTTACGACTAGTTCCTTCTATCTATGCATTGCATCTGTTTAGTGGTACAATATTCCTCAGGATAATTTATATCTTTGCGCCCTCTTGTGATCAAAGCTCATTAGATTACATCGGAAACATTCTATAGTGAAGTTTGTTGTCATTTTAGCAATATCCTCAGTTTCAAATCATAGTTTGTTCAATTGTGGAATTAATTCATACTAATTTACTTTGGGACAGCTGCTGATACTGGATACATTAATCACTCATGTCTCCTCATTTTTGATGGTATCCGTCGCCTCGATGGTAAGATATAGGAGGAACAAGTTTCTACATTAATGCTGAGCATCGAAGATTGGAGCTATTAGTGCAATTTTTCACGTCTTTGATATGATGCGACAAGGCATCGAACCCACGGCACCCCTCACACAACGTGGACTCATTTTGGCTACCCGTGTTGATGTATGAATGTAAAAGATGTCATATTTATTTATGATCACAAATTTTAAACCATCCTAATCTAAAGGTTTCAGTGATTTCAGAAAGAAGCGTTTTATTGAACCTTGCGTTTCTGTGTCAGTCATATTTAGAATCTCATAACAACACTGGAAAAGTCGATTTGTCTGCGGAATAATTCAACATTTGTTTCCGCGCTTCTCAGATAAATTGAATTCATACAAACATCTCGATGTTTTATAAAGCGTCCTTTGATGCATGGGTGATTTAACTGTTAATAATTAGAAATTATTTATAATTTTAGCCTTATCATCGTCTTTGATATTACTTCTATAAACGTATCTATGCCAATAAAAGTTATTAGTTTTTCTTTATTTATTTCAATACCATGTTGTTTTGATTATCAATGAATGTGTATCGTGAAGTAAATAAGCAATTCATTCCTGCCAGAACTGATGTTCAAGTATGTTTCAGAATCACTGACGATTTCAGAGGTCTATTGTATATGAACGTTTCGTTTATATTTTGCATATTTTGTAACAAAAAACAGACTTTGCACACTATTGTGAATTAAATAAGCAGCATCTATAGATTCAAGACTAATTATTACTGTATGACTTTATTAATATATATAATTGTCATATATGTTTGACACAGTGTTGTGGTGATCACGTGCAGCTCGTGCTTGATATTTGGTGATAATGGCAATTAAATATCCATAAAAGTCGTGACTTCCTTAAATAACAAATGAATAGACTATAGTTTATACTTACCTTTCAACAATGCAACCCACTTACGGCTGTGACTTTGAAGTAATTTAGGTGTTGGCTTCGTATTGTGACAACTGAATAGAGCTTGGTCCTTTCGTGTTTTAGAGCTTTCTTTATCAAAGCTACAAGATATGCTCACTTTTGACTACAACGAAAGTCGATCAAAACTTTAATCACTAAATGTCAGAAAATGCGGGACAAGTTGAACTTACTGACTAATACTACTAAAACGGACTCAGCGTTCTATTTATTATCACTGTTTTATGTTTGTTTTGTTGGCTTTAACGTAGAACCGACACAATTTTAGGTCATATGGCGACTTTCAAGCCTTGATGGTGGAGGAAAACTCCAGGTGCCCCTCCGTGTATTATTTCATCACGGGCGGGCACTGCAGTAGAACATCTACCTTCCTTAAACCAGCTGGATGGCTTCTTCACATGAAGAATCAACACCGACCTTCCATAAGCCAGCTGGTTGGCTTCCTCACATGAAGAATCAACGCCCCAAGTGAGGCTCGGACCCATATCGATGAGGGCAAGTGTATGGAAGTCAGCGGTCTTACCCACTCGGTAATAGAGGCCCCCGCTGTTGTTTTGAGTCCAGACAGGATATTGCGTGCAGAAAGGTATACAATATACCTAGCATTTACGCTGTTTACATGTTTTACATTATACAGGCTAGTATTAGTCACTAATGCTAGAGCCTTTCTTAGCGGGGACGTGGGGAGAGAGATATTCTATTTACACTTTCTTTTCTAACTGGTTCAAAATAATGTAAGTGTCAGAATAATTTGTATATTTGATATATTGATAACGTTACACATAAGCACAGATAGTGCTTGATTCCCTTTTCATGGTATCATTGCTATAATTGTTGAATTGCTGTTAATAATAGGATTTGGTTCATTTGTGGCTGATTTGGGTTCATTATGCGGATAGCTGGATCCCAGCATCACACATTATGTCATATACAATAATTAAAGAGAGCCAGATATTTGATATAGCAAGTACTCGTTGTAAAATACTATGTATAAATTTGGACCAGTCAGAAACAAGTTCTATAAATAACACCAATCAAAGCTCACGTATGCTAAGGTATAAATTGGTAGATGGATGACAGAGAGATCATTCTGTATCCAGCGATCGAAGAAGACACGTCGAGGATTCAACTAATAATTTATCCCAGTACCTTGATGAGGAAGTTACTGCAACTACACTGTCAGGGCGGATAAATTATTAAAAAGAAAACGTTTGAAGTTTATAGAGTAAAGAAGAGTAGCAGAATTTCAAAAAGGTTTTGAGCTATAGGGCCAGCGCATAGGAGTTTTATCTTAAGGGTAGTTGAATGCTGTAGACGATAGCAAATATAGACTGAGCATCGGAAACTTATAGACGAGGTTCAGCGTTATTGGTGAAGTACAGTCAAGGCATCAGGTTTATGCCTAAACGGTAGTTGAATGCTATAAGGGATGGCATATAGGCGCTGAGCATCCAGGAGTCAGGGCAATCTTGAATGATTTTAGCCTGATCCCTGAAATTATCTAGCTCACTCATAATTGAAATCTTTTACGAATCATTGGTACACGAACCATTTAGGCAAGGTAGCCAGAGGAAAATTTTATATACGAGATATTTGGTCTCACCAGCTATACGTTTTAACAAAGGACATTCTACATTGTTTGTCAGCTAGTTTAAGACATAGTCACCTTAGCGATTCGACCCATTTCATTGTTCAAGATACAAAATGCGTAGGCTCTTCCCTGGGTCAAATAACTCGTATCCTGACAGTAAGTGGGAGGTTGGCGTATTTTAAACGCGTTTAGACCCTCTGTTGTCTTTAGATATGTTACTGACCCTTTCAAGACGGCGCACCTATTTTTCAATTTCTTATTATACTGTTATTCATTTCTTATTTGCTGGTGGTGTTATTTTCCTTATTACCACCAACTCTCCTTTACTATGAGTGAGGCCATCGTAAGTTGGTTTGCGCTCCAGCCTTGCTTTTTTTTGCCACCGGCCGTCCCAAAGCGGCGCCCCACTGTATTAGTTTGCCCAACTAGTTTGTTTGGTTTGCTTTGTCCTTAAGTGTGCGCGTGTTTATATGTGTTTGTGTGTGTGTGTTGGTTCTAAGCCCTTCGATGTTGACAATACTGTAGTTTGCGTAATAGGGAGACTGCGTTTTTGGAGTGCCTATTAGCCTTTTTCGATTTCACTACTGACTGTTCAAAGTCTATTAAGTATGCCACTACAGTTTCTATTTGTTGCAGGCCTACTTTGCTTTGCATGGCTCTGGTTGTGTTTACTGTGCTCTTTGCTTCACGGAAATCTACCCTTACCTTTTAATTTTTACTAAACACAAGTTTTAGCAATATATTGGACAGAATCGGTCATCACATTATTATGTCGATACGTAAACTTTGTAAAGATTCTTTTTCACACGATTATTATCTGCTCATTCTAACATGGCTAGATTGTTTTCGGTTAAACATGAAACGTGGTCATGCTTTGTATATTCATTTATAAACAACGATTGACTTGCGGACAAGAGAGAATGTTATAACGACTGCCTGGACACAATTGTTATAATCATAATTCTATAAGTATGTTATAATGAAAACAGACTAGAACTTCTTGTGTGTTTTATTTTGTCTGATATGCGCATTTACGGTTCTATATTCGCGAATATCTGAACTCTGTACTGCGAAATGTCAGACATTGAGCCGCTCAGATACCTTAATTATGTAATATTAGACCTGAGAAGGTACATTCAAAGTTGAGCATATTTTTCTTTAAATTGACTCCAGTGCATTATTAAACTGTTTATAAAATTTGCCGCTAATGGAATTTAAGTACATTTGTATGTTCAAAGAACATTTCTGAATAATTAACTAGATACCATCGTACTTTATTGTCTCCTAAACAATTATTACTGTATCCGTCCGGTTTCTACTACCCAAGCCACTAGTACTCTATTCCTTCTGTCCCAACCTGCAAGCGCCAGATTTTTCTATTCATTATCTCGTATACAACCAGAGAAGCGGTTTCTGTGGTTTGTTTTGTTGCCACTCTCGTCGCTATGCCATGCATTAGGAAATATTTTACAACTGCTACTATTACACAACGAAACTCCTTTTGAAGGGAAGTCATCTATACTTAACGATTCTTCGAACACACCGCTAATTATTTTGCTACAATATTTAAAGTAAGTAAAAAAACTAGTACTTACTTTAAATAGAGAAGAAAATATTTAGCATACTATTATTTATTTTAAACATAATATCAACTTATTAGGCGTTCTGTTTGCAAGTACAATTTTGAAAATTGTTACTTCTTTGAAATAACATTATACAATTTCAAAAGAATGGAAGCAGTCTATTATGTGTTATTCACATTGCGATCTCGACTATTGTTAAAAAAAATTCACATACAGGCCGTTTTAAGAAACTTTATATGGCTTGCTCTCTTTACAGATTTTATTGCTGAAGTAAGATCAATATCTTTTAGCAATTTCTCACATTTTTAACCCGATTACATACAGTTCACTAAAACAGTGCAATTTGCAGACATTATTGACGGATGCATCATTTCTGTGGCGACGAATCCCAGTTGCACCAACGCTTCAAATCAATATAAAGTACAATTAGGAGTAAGGCTTCGTATCAGGTTTGACTTGACACGATAACGTCTCGTAGAAAAACTGCAAAATGCTGAAAATGAATGTATATAACGTATAAAACTTATCTTTTTTTACATCATATAATAATTACACGCACGTTGCAAACGTACCGGCAAAATAACATACAACCCCATCGACCTGAAGAATCTCGGGACGCTTTTCGACTCTAATATAGATATGAAAAGGTAGGTCATCTCTGTAATATAGGTCACACCATACCGTATATGAATAGTGACGCTGCGAGACCACTGCATTGCGTTGTTGGGCAGAATTGAACATACTGCAATACACTGCTTGCCTTATAAGACTGTCCATGTGAAAAAAAATAGGAAAAACTGTATTTAAATATATTACTTAACAATATTCAACGCTTTTCAATCCAGGTTAGCCGTGACTTGAGTAGACTGCCCTTGGTATATTATGCGGACATTGATTCACTGCAATTCCAAGGGCTCTTCTCGAGTTGTAGCGACGCCCAACCAGCACTTTTTCAGTAAGGTAAGAAGAACAGTTGCAGGTGAACCAATGGTGGGCGAATATTGAGGGTGTGGCAGTTGTTTCACCTGATGGTCCTGTGAATACTGCTGTACAGGATTGCTCTTGTGTGCAATTGTGTTTACATGAATAAGGAAGATGTCCATCTAACCAGTTTGGATGACGTTTAGCGTATGCGTATGTACTATTTCATGATATTAAAACCTTGTCCCTGTAAAAAAAATAATAATAGATATGTCGGATGCACTGGGTATTTTGCACAACAGGGCCTTTGGATTTGAAGAACCCGTTCGCAACTTTGATTTCTCTTTGCGATAACCGCTCGTTCTTGCCCTTTCCAAAGCCACTGTTTGTTGTTTATTCGCTTTCAAGGTTTGAAATAATATACCCATGTCTCATCCCCTATATGAAGTTTATTCAAATTCTTTTCATTTGCATTTTATAGAAGATTTTTAACGTGGCACGCTCAGGGCTTCTAATGGTTTTGTGGTAAAAAGATTGGGTACCCACCTTTGTACACAGCTTCTATTATTTCAAGTGTTTTGTTAGAATTTCATGAACATTCCCCGATCCATTGCCCACTGTTTCAATTATTTCTGAAACTGAAGTTTTCTACTACAATGTCTGCTACAGCAGAACTGTTATGAGAGGATGCTGATGTTTAAAGGCGCCCTAAACAAAGAAGATCTAGGTCTCTCTCTAGATTCTCCCTTATTAAATATCTTTTCCGATCTAAAACCAGTGGCTTTCAATGGGAACGAATATCATGAACAGTCTTAAATTCTTTCAAAATCTGCATGGCTGGAATGTCCAGAGAACAACGAATCCTTATGTAGAATTTAACTCCATCCTACCTGGAGCCTCCATACTTACGATGTATACGAATGTGGTGTGTTAAAACGCGTAATTCACAGCTAAAACAACCAACCCACTCCTACCTCTACACACAGTCCCCCACCACCCTAGGAATATCTTAACGCTTTCGATGATTTATAAAATCACGGCTGGAATATAGATGTACATAAAGAAATGTATTCTATTCATTTAGATGTTAACGTCCTTAAAATTGTCTTGTCAGATCATTTTCGAAGCAATTAATCTAATAGTTCTCTTAATAGTTTGTATGCATTTCAGCCTCATAATGCCTTTGTTTAAAATGTGGCTGCCACATTTCCGTTATGATCATAAAATACATTAATTTCTTGTTCAATCCTGTTTCCTATAATTACTTTCTTTAACATTTGCCTTGAATATTGCAGAATATACTAGAATGCTTTATTGAATCTATTGTTTCTTATTACCCCCCTTTATAGCTCTAACTATACCAGTTCATGTCCAATATTAAAAGTAGTGCTTTTCTAGCCATGTTATTACGAATATTATCTATTTAGAAAGCTGTTTCGTCTGTTTTTAAAATAAAACTTTAAAGCATTATGGACCTTTCAAATGAAGTTAAAGAAGTCTGGACTGGGCCAGTTTTTCTCGTGTTTGTACCAGATGGCAAAAATATAGGCCAGAGTTATTGTAGAAAGCCTGAACACAGACTATTACACTACGAGATTTAACGCGAAAATCATTTACTCGTTAGTTTCCTTTTGTTAAGCGTTTGACAAAACATTTAGTTGGAATTTCCTCTCTATATCACTGACTGCATTTATCGCCGTATCATTGGCCGTGATAAGATCGGGTTTATTCTAAACTGCATTTTGAATAATCTTTTTATCATATTTATGTTTTAGAATTAATTAAATTGAGAGAAAATATTGTCTACCACAGAACTGTGTTAGGCGTTTCCGGAATTTGATGTAATTTTTGACATGACAACAGTATTATTCTATAGGGAGAAATACCTAAGAATTTAGAAAAATCACTTAATAAAACTGTTTTATAGCCAGTTCTCAAATTTATCTGATTTTTTGCTGTTTTTTCTGTTCCTCTTACAGACATCTGATCTTTTTTGTACATCAACTTTAGAATTCTAAAAAAATCACCAAGGAATAGGTCATTCAGTACACTCAAAAAGGCGTGATATTCAAGCGAAATTGAACATCACATTTGGTATCCTTTAGTTCGTCTTCAGATATAACAAGCTGCAGACAAATGTTTAAGGAACTTCCAGATTTAGAATCATAGAAAGCAACCAAGCAAAACATTAATAAACTGGTTCTGATTGAATATTTTCATGGGAGGTAATGAAATGTAAAAACAGCCTAGGCCCAAGCAGCGACCTAACGTAAACTCTCTAATTACAGATGGAACTGGACCATGATTATAGAAAAAAACTGAATCCAGGAAAGCAGTTTCGAAGAAAACAAAAGAAACTGTCGCTCAATGCAATTGCTATATCCGCTCAAAATGTGCTATTTTTCAAAATTTAAAAAGTACATTTGTAACCAATTAGAGACGCTAAACAATGGTATTAAGCAAAGTCAGTTTTAAACATAAAAATGTAGTAGATAGATTACGAATTTTAAAAAAGTTTGGACAATAGTTGATGTATACAAACACCAACAACTAGATTTTAGTCTTCTAAATTAGTTTAATCTGAGCCCCTATGGAAGAAGCATGAATTAAAAGATAAGGATAAATATCAAACAAGGAATGCCACGTTCCAAAAACGTGAAGCCCAATTATTGTTAAAACATGTCATAATGTTTTCATTGATGATTTCTCGGTCGACTTTAAAACTGGGTCATCTAGGGTAAACAAACACCCAGTCAAATCAAAGAAAAACACTGTGCACACTATAGAATACATTTTAAGTCCATTTATCATGAGAACTTGTCAGAATGTTTGTCTTTATGATATCTCGGTAAGTTTTGAAAATGGGTTCTCTGGGGTCAAAAACTATGTCACTCGGACAAATCAAATTAAAACCTTTTGAATACTTTAGAAGTCACATTTAAAGATCAGTCGTCATGAAACTTGGTCATACTGTTTGCCGTGATGATTTCTTGGTCGATTTTGAAACTGGGTTATCTAGGGTCAAAAACTAGGTCAACCTGTCAAATCAAACAAAAACCTTGTGTACACTTTAGAAGCCACATTTTATGTCCAATTATCATGAAAACTTGTTAGAGTGTTTGTCTTGGTGATATCTAAGTCGAGTTCTTCGAAAGCAGGTCATCCGGAATCAAAAACTAGGTAACCAGATCACATCAATGAAAATCTTGTGAACACTCTAGACGCCATTTTGTAAGCCCAGTTATCATTGGTTCATGTTTATTTCAAGTTTCATGACATTCTACCAGCTAGATACTGAGAAATGGCTGCGGACGCACGGACGGACGGACGGACAACGCCATTTCAATACCCCCTCCCGATTTCATCGGCGGGTGATAATAAAGTAAGTCAGTCGGTCAAGATTAAGACTATCCAAGGCAAATATTGATATAAACAATATACATGTGGTCCAAATTTCAGAGTGTAGGTCAGTAGGTCACAATTAAGACTATTAAAGATGAGTATTGAAATCTGTACCAATCAGTATATAGGTGGTATGTAGATTCCAACGATGTGCGTAGCTTCTTACTTGAAACATTGCCCGAGTACAGTGATATTTCGTTGCAGGCTGATCAATAGTTTTGTGTTTTGAGAAGAAATATTGATCAACCTGTTAAAAAGGCCAGGGAACCAAGCTTTCAATTTGAAACAGTCTGGATTTCATAGTTAAAGTCTTGAAAATGTAACAATTTTGCCTCCACTTAATAATTATAATTATAGTATAAGGATATGTAACCTCTTCAGTTAGGCGAACAATATATTATGTAATAATGGTATTCATTGTATTTTTTTTTCGTACGGGTTATTTCTATCCATATATTAATTAAGCTTATTTATGCATTATTATATGCGATTCTATGTTTTGCCTTCAGTCTGAATTCTATCGACCCTCTAGCATAGTTACAAGATAAGCAGTAATTGCGTCCATATGTCTTTATGGTCTGTATGTTAATGATTAGATTTTGCGAATTTTTCAGACACATACATCATTCAAAATTACTTTTGTCCTATAAACATTATTCAATTCACTATTTTGAATGTCAAGTCTGACGTATAAGCATTAATTCTATTCATACCAATTTAAAGTCAAAGAATATTTATTCGCTGTTTTGTCTGAGAGTATCACGTTTTCACATCTACTTCTCCTTCCTATTTCATCTTCAAACGGTTTAGATAAATTTGTTGCAAAATAGATCTATGAATATAATTTTTTCCATAATAATTCTCAGCAAATTTCTTCGAAAACTGAATTGGAAGAAAATGAGTCTGTTCTGTAGGAAGCACGTTTATTTTAACCGAATTGTGGTCATATGCAATCTGTTTACTTCTACTGTAACTTTCCATCAATGTCTGAGATATTTTTATGCATCTCATCCATTCATATTACTTCTTCTTTTTTGTGAAAACAGAAACCAATTATTTAATTAATAAAATCTGTAGAAGGATCCTCTGGAAGCAAACCATATGTTTCAAGTTCTATTATCAATGTCATTAAACCAGAAATAAGAGAAATAAATTCAGATACATTTCATTTATCTTTCAATTATTCGAATAAAGCTACATTTATTGAACAATATATCAAACATCAGAAGCATATACAGATTGACTTGAAAAACGTTGTTTTGTACGGTGGCTGACTTTTGCCATTTCTGGCGCGTTGACGCGTTTGAAGAGTGCCAACACGTTAACAAGCTAGATCGAAATTCCAGATTTATAAGGTGTTAATGAACGATTATCTCTAAAATGTGTGCATGGCATCTTTTCAATATCTTTTAGACATAGAAACCATAGTATAGAAAGTTAACAGTTCTGAATCCTAACAGTCATTTTACCACGAGGTGAAAGAGCATTATTCCATGTAAGTCAGAATGCAGAATAATAATTTTGAATTTACTCGTGAAGAATGTTGCTACCATAATCACACCCTATAAACGACTGTATTTCCCCTCTTCCTCTTGCGAGTGATCAAAACAATAAACTGACATCTAAACGTTGAAAAACAGCATTTTAAAGTGACTGATTTGCTTTAAAGGTATATATATTTACATTTTATTAGAACCTGAACATGACTTGTTTCTGTATATAATGTGCTAGTCTGATGACAGGTAGAATTATAGCAAAAAACTCGATTGATCACTGATTTTGTCGAGAAATTATACATTGTCAGCGTCAAAAGTACTTATTTTCTTGCTTGAAGAATGACCTATATGTTAATTCCACTGTTTCATGGATAAAGAAACAAAACTAGTTTGGTAAAATGAAATAATACCATTGATAAATACTCGAATTTGTTTATAACCGTAAAGGAAAGAAAATTCAATGCTATTTCGTGACTGTATGCATGCTTGCTTAATTTCTGTACAAGTGCTTGTGAGTTTGGTATAAAGACTGTATGCCTGTTTGTGAGTGACTTCTTTAAAAACTATCGGCGTTTCCTATGCTCCTGTAGTATTTCTTCATATTTAGAACCCGCAAACAATGTTTGAAGGAGGGTGGTATAAAGCAGTCACCATGCGCTCTGTCTGTTCGATCTGTTTGTGTATGTGTCCTCATATATTTAGTCGTGCAATTTCTTCAATGCTATTGCACCTACCTCTCTCAAAATTTTCATACAAACATCGGCCATATGTAGTTAATGTCCATCTTATTACTTTCCTTCTTCTTTTTAAAGTTACAGTTAAAGGTGAAACATGATCTGTGTTTCGTATCAGTGCCATAACGTCTTTATGCATTAAGGGATTTTGAAATAACTTGACACAAATGTTCACCATCATGAGACCGTAATGCGACAATGTGTCTCATACAAGACTATATTTTCTAGAATTTCAAACCAACTAATATATAATCGGAACTGCAATTAATAACATGCGAGAATATGAACAGTAAATGGGATGAAGCGGCGCGAGATTAAATCTACTAATCCTTTGTGGATCGCTTTCTTGACAGCGTCGCACAGTAATCAGCTTTATTTTAGTTTTGTCTTTGTATTTGCCATAAACACATGAACTTTAAATGAACCTTGTCTTATTTTACTGAAAATACATTCTGCGAATGAAATAAGTCCCCATTTTACAAGCAGAAGTGCCATTAGAGGAAAAAATGAGGGTCTATTACCTCACCTGAGCAAGAAGTGCTCTAGAAGAGCTTTTGTGACTATCCTGTGTCCGTCGTTGTCGGGTATTTTTCCCGATATCTGGAGTAATGGTGTTATTTACCTTTGTACAAGAATAAGGGTAGCATTATTGAGGTCAATATCATATTGTGTGAAGAACAGGCTGGATTTAGAAAACATTATAGCCCTGTTGATCATATATTTTCTTAAAAATTGTTAATAGATATGTATTTTGTCAATAATAAAAAACTGTACTGTGCTTTTGTGGATTAACCAAATTTCCCTCAACTCAGTCAATCGTATTGCTCTGTGGCGAAAGATTCTAAGTTAAAATATTGATGGTAAATGTTTTAAAATTATTCTCAACATGTATGATAAAGCGAAGTCTTGTGTAAAATCAAACAATACTCTGTCTGATTTTTTTGTGATACAGGAGTTAGACAAGGTGAAAATCTCTTTCCTATTCTATTTTCTTTATTCTGGAATGATTAATAGCTTTTTGTCTAGTAAATTTATAGAATGTATAAACACGAATTTGTATTTGTAAAATATTTCAAGCTTTTACCTTTTGACCTTAGCATTTCACTTTGTAAATTCAGATGCATGAATCATGTTGCCAATTGAAAAAGGTAGATTTGAAAACAATGCAGGAGAACAAAGTACTTGTCATTTGTGTAACAGTAACATATTTAGGAGATGAATTTCCTTTTTATTACAAAGATATATTTCAATGTTGATAACAAATGTAATATATTTTTTCTATCAATATAATATTCATCTATATATTTAATATATAGATGAATATTATTTTAAATATCCAGATACTCTCAAATTTTCTGACCTTATGAACAATTACAATAAGAATACTTTGTTAAAACTGGCTGTTTCCTGTAAGAAAATTATGTCTGCTTTTAGATAAATAGTTAGTTTTCGTCCTCCACATCATCAGTTACTTCTGCAACGAGGTTTTACATGTCAATCTGATTTTGTTACTATGACTTGTTATTGTTACAATTGTTGTCAGAGGCCCTTATGAGCATTGACTTGATTAATAAATTGTAAACTGTAAAAAGCAATGAAAACGACCAAATCCGCAAGGACATATTCCTGGCGTGTGTGCGTTATCACTATCAAATGCAAACTATTTCTAACATGAGAAATAGCGGTAAATCTTGACAGTCAGTAAACATGACGGCTGTATTTGTAACGATAACATGTTTATTTTATTATTGAGAAACGGGGTTAAACCATTAGGCCATTCAGCTATTTTGTGCTGCTTTTGAATCTTGTTGACTGATTCACCATGAAGTTAACTCTGAATTACTAATAAGGACTTAATCGACTTTTCCGATAATATATTCGTTATCCTTTTCTATTTATATGTTCATCCGCAGGATACTTGCGGGTGAAATAGTTTTGTTTGCTGTTTTTAAATCAGAGGATCATTTTCCTGCAGACGGACAGACAGACGGGGGGTCAACCTATAGTCCTCTCCTGTCTTATCTCACTGATATTTTGAAATCGTAAGGTAACATTACTTCGTGTGATTTCCATAGGGAATCGACGATTAATTTTTTGCAAGACATGGTAGGGACCTTGTGTATACATTCAGTTTCTAATTCGTATTTCATGATAGTATATGTGTGTAAAGCCAACTCTGAATACTTGCATGTAAACGATGCTGAAGCATTCAATTAATTATTTAATTAAGTAGGATAGCGAGTCACAGACACTCGAATCCAACCACCCCCAATGGATTAGTATAAGTATCGCATGGGGGTGGGGGTGTTGGATTCGACATTTAATGACATTATAAACATGACGACTGATCAGAAGAAACAATTTTGTATGCATACTTTTATTTCATTTACGCATTTTAAGGACATAAATCGCCTTTTGTAATCGCAAGATGGAATACAGTATCACTCGCAAATACGAATTCAGATCAAATATCAAAATTGGCAAGCCGGCATACAGTAAATGTTTTTTCACCGACTAGAGAAAAATTAATTTCATTCAAAAACGCAACAGAAACAAAACATTTTATTTACATACATTTATGGAGTATGCATACTTATTACAGAAAACATGATGGATAATTGGATTACAAATCAATCTGGCGTGATATTCATCAATTTCGTGACTTGGTCGAGAGAATTTTCATGCAATGAGTGTGATCAGTCAACATTTTTTAAACATTACCTGTCAGTTGCATTTATTATATCATCATATTCACATATTTATGTTAGACTTATCGTTTAACTTAAATACACATACAGTGTAAAGTCAAATAATGAATTTAATGACGATTCTTACCTTTTCCGTGTCATTTTATTGTTTTGATCACTCGCAAGAGGAAGTGGGGGATACAGTCGTTTATAGGGTGTGATAATGACAGACACTTCTTTACAGCAAGCGTTAGAATTCATAATGGACAGAACATTGCACAATTAACAGCTGTGAAGTCTCAAGAACGTTTTTGTCCTGTATCAAAACCATGCTGTAGCTACCTTTGACAGGATGAAAATATAATGAAATTGTTCAACGTTTGTAAGGCAAGTTAAAAACATATTTACATGATGGCGAAAGGGTGATCTATTTCTTATGCTCGAGGTGATACCAAGTTACTGCGCTCGTTTTTTGCCGGTCAAACGTCAAAGACAGTCACATATTTCAGCGAATTGTTTCGCGGTCACCGTTGATATTGTTTAATCACCCCTTGGATATGGTGCCTGCTTTTTAATTTTGTCTTTTGACAGTTCCTGTGATACGCAGGCTCCATAACCTCAGATCCCCTTCCTAAATTCCTGTTTGTTTATTTCTGCCCATTGTTTTCTCGTTTGGGGCAAACCCTTTACTTTATATGGGGACCAAACGCCGCTCTTCATGGAATTACACGCCTCAACACGTGTATCATTGAAGGTTCCATGTTCACCGCCGTTTGAATACATCTGCGGATGTCTCTAAATTGTTTTTTTTTTTGTACTTTTAGCATGTGTAAATGTTGAGTTCTGCTCAACCCGGGGCTAGAGGGCGTGGACGGTAGCATGCATTTTCACTACCGTCCATGAACAGGCTCAATCAAACCGAGCCTGCAACATTTTCATTTTTGTCGTGTTGAGCGACCTGTGAAGTTTTCACTTTTCTCTATTTTGTTTGCGTCAGATCTCATATTTGAGTGTCAATATGTGTACACTCATATGTGCTAGCCATTCGGTATAATTGAGTGATTAATGTTCTTCGGGTGTATAATCAACTACTATTAGCTTCCTATGGTGTAGTTATGTAAACAAAAGACGACAGATTTTGGTTCCAGCACGTAGCCTTATTCATGTAAACAAGCTGTTAGTTGAGTGCAGTCATATTTATCTATTCATGTCGACTTTATTAACAATATAAACGTCATACTAATTCATACCATACTCAAAAAGTAGTCAGCCAAACAAAGATAATGTAACAGTTATAGATTGAGCACGCACAAATATTAACACTAGTTATATATCTTTATACGTCAGTATTATAAGTGCTACCTTTTCTCTGCTTTATCACTGGAATTGAAAATAAAACCATAATGGAGGACTTCACTTCTACATTCAAGAAAACATTCTATCTGTGCATTTGGAATTATTTTTTCCTAGATCTTCGAAGTTGTTATGCCGTTAAAACATAGATACTAGTGAATAGACGAATTGTATTAATGATATAATGTTTAAGTTGATTTTTACGTTGCGAAATGCTGACGTAGGTGATGTGGATGTTATTTAAATCGTACACATGTTAATATCAAATGTGGAATCCTAGAGCCGCGCCCATCCAGTATAAATTCGGTGACTCTCCCATATCGAAATAACTGAACTGATATTGTCGCTTTCTATCGCTTCAGTAAAACATATTGAGATATGCCTACTTTTTCATTAAATAGTCTTTGAATATAATAGAAGTTAGTTTAAACATATTTTATTTCAGTAATACATGAAACATTTACAGAAAAATTAATTAAGGAATTGGACAGAAAGCTATATCAGCTTACGGTTGTCCTCTCCTTATATATAGAATATATATAATAGAAGATGAGAAATTTCGATAAAATGTTGTTCATACGTTCAACATAATACTATAAAAAAAACATTTAATTTTTGTAATGTGATTTTTTACGACGCACAAGCTACAAGTGCAACGATGACAATGATGTGTTCAGTAACAATCCAATTAATAACAGATCAGATTTAAAAAGAGCAATAATAAGCGAATAGCGAAATATTTGAATGCAAGTTAAAAGAATGAATTAATTTTGTTATTATATATAATATATGGAAGAGGCGGTTTCAAATATATACTTTTTTCTAAAGAGATTTTGGTAATAATAATGATTGATCTGAACTGATTAGAACTGGTGACAAACACAGACAAGACACACTTCGAATTTTCATTTCAAGAAAAACACGACACTGGTTTAAAGAGATATATTTTACTCTATTTCATTCATCCGACTGGTAGAATTAGCTGTAAAAGCTAAATGTATTATAGATTTTTTCCACAGTTTGTTATTATACAGAGTAGAACTTTTTATTTTGAAAATATAAGTGTATGTATCATTTATCTCAGGTTTCCTATACCCAGTGTTAGTAGTATAAGAAAGGATGGTGCGAGCGCAGTTTAATCTAATTTAACATTTAACCCTTGACCTAAACCGACCAATGCTGACCAATTTCAACAAATTTAAAACAAATTTTAACAAATTATTGTTAAAACCTATAGTAAAATATGATTAAACACTTCCACCAAATATTTGCCAAAATCCTGCCAAGTGGCAGCAATGTGGCAGTCGCTGCCAACTTGACAAACTTTTGGCAGAACGTTGGCAAACACAAATTCAACCAATCAAAAGTCTGCCATTTTTCTGCCAAGTGGCAGCAATGTGACAATGTCTGCCAACTTGGCAGAACTTTGGCAAAACTTTGGCAAAACTTTGGCAGATTTATTTTTAAAAATGTAATGTATTGATTTATCTTGAATTGTAAGTATATTATAGGGTACACATAGAATTAAAATTTAATTAAATTTTTAAATTTAAGCTTTTAAAAACCCCTTTAAATCCAAAAGTTGCTTCTACAGAGGATTTTAGGTTATCCGTATGTTAGAATCTAATAAAACTCCTATCAAAGCAAAAAATGTTAATTTGTAGATGCTGATTCGTCATCGGGTGAATATAAAAACATTGTTCCCTTGTTTTAGATAAATTTTATTTTTTTTTATACATAGAATTAACTTATCAGTGTAAAGTCCTCGGGTGTCTCAGCTTTTTAATTTACATTATCAAAATATATCAAATAAAAATCATCCGGGCCTATCTTCCGCCACCTAAAAAAAAAAGTGAATTGGACTTTTGTGGGGTTTTAGGTTCACCGGAGAGCTCGCACCCTTTTTAAATAAAATCTTAATATTTTTTAAAAATTTCCCGGTTTTTTCGACTATAAAACACCACTCAAAAGCATATCTTCATCTATTTTATATTGTTGGTTTATGCTTAAAAAACTTATAATCTAAGTAATTCCGGTTTATTTTCAAATATATTTAAATAGTTCAGATCGGCCATATTTTATATGTTGAAGTACCCGGGCACCACGCCGGTAAAAAATACTTTTTCATTTGTATGTAATCAAAAGTGGGATTATAATAGTATTAAAAAGAAAAAACGCTTCATGTCCATTTCCCTCTACCCTTTTTTCTTTTTCCGTTTTTCTTTTTAGTTAAGATTTTTTCAGCTAATCATCAATCGTTTTGTTTGTAGCAACTTCAGAGCAGATAAATTGTAAAACAAGCCTTTTGTTTAGTAATTGTGTTTTTTGTTTTAAAAAAACTTTTTTTTATTTTTGTAATTTTTTTCGCATTAGTGGTAATTTCTTCGACTTGCGGTTATTGCTTTTTTTAGCAGTAATTACTTGGTATTGCAGTGAGATTCTCCTTGTTTATCTGATATTTTAATACAGAGTCCAAATCATTTATTTTTTTTTTAATTTTTCATTAATTTTATCATTAATTTCTTAATTGCTTTTTCTTGTTTAGGATATTTAATAAGGCCCAAATCTTTTGTTTTTTTTTAATTTGATCTTTAAATCATTAATATCTTTTGTAATTTTTTTGAATATTTTTTTAAATTCTGATTTTTTAAATTTGTACGGTTGTAAACAATAAAATAATTTCAAATTTTGTTTTTTAAAGTCATCATTTTAAAATTTAAATTTTTTTTTTTAAAGGTTATCTAATGTGTATCATGATCATCACCTCTTTGTGAAGCTCCCTTTTTTCCTTTCGATTTATTTTTCTGCAAATTTATTTGAAAATGTATCGAGTAAATTTGTTCCCTTTTGTCATTTAGATTTAGTTTATTTATTTCTGTTCTGATTTCTAACTGATACATTTTTTGAAATTTTTTAGCTTCAAAATCTTGTCTTTTGTTTTTCATGTTTAATCATCTATTTTTTAATTTTTGAATTTGGGTGAATAAAATTTTAAAAATTAAATCAAAATACTTCTTTTATTTTGGGTTCTGTCAAATCAGATTTTCTTCAAGTTCTTTAATAGAATAAACCCTAGCTTTCATTCTTCTTCTTTTTTCCCTTGAAATTGTTTTTAATAATGAATTCTTTTTAAAATCTTTTTTTAAATTCTTCAATATTCTTTCTTTACTTCTAGTGTTTGTTTTTAGATTTGATATTTTCAAGTTTAAGTCATCTATTCCTTTAAATTTTTTAAACATAAATCGTCTTGAAACTGCATTTTGGGTTTATCTGGTTTCCTGGGTTGATTTTTCATTACCCCCATTTTAATGCTTTTCATTGTGTTATCAAGTTCCTTTTTCTAAAAGATACGATTCCGTTTTTTTAAGCTTTTTGAATTTTGTTTTTTAGTGCAAAATCATTTAAAATCAATTCAATTTTAACTTTACTTATACTTTCAGGTTCACTATTTTTTTAGCATTAAAAACTCCCTTATTAATTTTTATATTTCCAGTAAATTTTTTTTTTAAAAAAAATTCCTTGGGTTTGTCAATATATAAAAATCATTTTTTTTGATTTGTCATTAGCAAAAGTATCACGATTATATTTGTTCATTAAAAACCCTTTTTTTTTTCCCATTTTTTCTGGATATTTAAAAAATTAATGTGAACTTTTTAATTCGAAATTTTTGGGTGTTTTATAGTAAGACTGACTTAAAAAAAATAACAAAAGTTTTTTTGTGAGCCCTTTGAAAAGATTTTTTTTTTCTTTTTGAATTTTTTTATCTTCAATAAAAAAACATAAAATTTTTATCTTTTTTTTTTTCTGATTAAAGATTTTCAAAGGTTCATTTGGGTTGGGGTCGCTGAATTTTCAAGTATTTCTTTGGATCTACTTTTTTTTTTTTGAAATTTGACTTAAGTTTTAATTAAATCTTGATATTTAGATTGTTTGGGTTTTTTAGCATATAAGTTAATTTATCAAAATATATAAGGGTTTTTTTGAAGTATTTTCTTTATGTTTTTTTTTCCGTCCAGAAGACCCACTTTTAACATTCAAAAACATGAATTGGCTAAAAAAGGATAAAATTGTTTAAAGTTTTGGTTTATCTTTTTTTGTATCAAAATTTTGGAATTTTCCATTTATTAATATTACAATTTTTACAATATCTTACATTATCTTACATTATTTTACTTTTATTTTAAATTATTTTAAATTTTTAATAAATGCAATAAAAAATTAAGAAATGATAAAAGGGAAAAAATAGTTGGGCAAAGTGAGAAGTCTTAGAGAAGAAATAATGAGAAAAAAAATAAGAAAAGCTACAAATCGGGTATTACACGAAATTTTAAAAAAAATTATAAAAAAATTGAAGTCAAAAAAAAACAAATAAGTCAGTTAAAAGCATTCCCTGGAATAAAAAAAAACATTAGGTTATTAGGTGATGAAATGAAAGACATCCCAAAAAACAGGGGTGTCCCCACTATTTCCAAGAACCCCTTTACAACCATTCCCCACAACCTTTCCCGAGAACCAACAGATTATTACCCCCCGGAAAAGGATAGGGGTTTGGGGCTATTCCGAGCCAACAGATTATTACCGCCGGAAGATGTATGGGTTTGGATGATAAAGAGGTGATTTTAAGACCCCAAAAAAACCCTCCCGAAAAATTTCGAAGAATTTATAGCAAATTTGATATAAATACGAAAAAGATATAATTCAGAATAGGGATTGCCTACTTAAACAGAGTAGTTAAAAAAAAATAAAGGTTGGAAAAAAAAAAAAAGAGGTTCCCAAAAAAAATAAAGGCTTTACCGTGATAAAAATAATATGTAAAGAAAAACCAGATGAAATAATTGAATTTACAAATGCAGCTACGGCTGGGTGAGATTTTCGGAGTTAAAAATTACATGGAAAATTTTAAAAAGATCAATAAACGTTATTAAAATCATTAAAGACTAAAAGGGTATTTGGATGGGGAATAAAATATCAAAAAACCCCCCCCATATAAGTTTCAAAAAATGGACAATATGGTAATTTAATTAAAACTTAAATAACTTTAGGGCCCAAAAAATAAGTTAATTGTAAGGATGAATAACTGGAAAAGAAGTCATTAAAATTTAATTTGATGATGATTTAATTGTTTTGGTTTAAATAAAAAGTTTATAAAATAAGAAAAGCATTAAATTCATTCAATAAAAATTTTTTAAAGATTTAACAGAAATCAGGATTACCTATCAATAAAACTATGAAATTTAAAAAAGTAATTGGGGGAAAGGTTATGACGTTTGCCCATGTAATCCAAAAGAATGGTTAATGACTTGGAGTTAATTTGGGGTTAAATTAATGCTGGAAATAAATGAAGAACTAAAAAGAAGGTATTAGAATAATTGTTTGAACTTTTTAAAAATGAATTCTTTTTACAGAACAACAGAAATGTTTTTATAAAAAATTTTTTTTGAATTTAAATTTAATTAAAGTTTTTAATTATATAAATGGAACAAAAATGTATTAAGTTCTGAAAAGTTAAGATAAAAATACTCCGAGTGTTTTAAAAATCAGATTTGTCGTTTTTTAAATTTAGATAAAAAAAAAAAATTATGTTTTTTGGTTTTGGATAGTATTCCCTTTGACCTATTTTTGGATAATATAGTGTAAATTGAAAATTTAAAAGATTCGTATATAAGGAAAGGGATTGGAAAAGATATTATATTTACAAATGGTTTCTTACAGTTACACAGATATTAATAATTATTTAGGGAAACTTTTAATAAGTAATGTGTTTAAATTTTATAAATCAAAAATTTGCCCCAATAAGTTGGGAAATTTGATTTAAGGTTTTAAGATTTTGATTTCAATTACAGAAAATTTTAAGTTGGATTTGGGAAAAATATCAAATTTTCATACATTCTTGGATTTGAGAAAAAAAAATTGAAAAAATAAATGGGGAACTAAAACCCCAAAATAAAACTACTTGTGGATACAATTTACATTCTTTGTGATTTTTTGAAAATTTCACTTTTTGATGGAAATTTCATGATATTTTTGTTTTAAAGTAGCAGTTTTTAAAAAGAGCTTACCATTTACAAAAGAACCACAAAGAGTTGGATTTTCTGAAATTAATAAAATATTATTTTTTCAATTAGAATATATATTACAGAGTTTTTGTAGAAAATTATTTTAATGAGGTTAAAACAAGTTTTACACAAATTTTAAAAGAAATTAATTAAAAATTTTTTTTTTATAAAAAGTCAAAAAATTTTATGAAAAAAATAAAGGAATATTTATTTTTGTTGAGCTCAAAGGGAAAAAATCATTACGGAAGGTTCTTTGACATTTACGAAATTGCTTTCAAGGGGTTGCATCTTCAATTAGAACAGCTGGAAAAAAAAACTTTTGGAAAAAACGGAAAAACAGCACTTGAAAGTGGAACAAAAAAAAGGGTTTGGGAAAAGAATTGGAAAAATTTGCTGCAGCTAAAATTTTTGAAAAAAAATTAAAAAGAAAAACCCGCTCCGGCAGTTGGTAATTTAATTGCCCAAGGGAAATTACAAAAGAATAACGTAAAAATAATAATAAAAAAAAATAAGGAGGAGGAGGATTTCATATGAGAATAAATGAATATTGTCGGATCTGGGACTTTGCTCGTGCTGGAAATTCGCTCAACAAAAGTATACAGATTTTTATAAAAAATAAAGTTTTAAATTTAAAAAAAAATTAAAAAATAAATTTTATACATGTTGAACAAAAGAATATTGTGAAAGATATGAAATTAAATCCTATTCAATTTGATACAGCTTTAATTCTTCCCGGGAAAAATTGAAAAACAAAAAAAAAACGGATATACTTTTTCAATTAATGATAGAAGTTCTATTTTTGATTTGGTTTAAAGCTTTATTTTGAAGTAAAAATTTTAAAGTAAATAAACTTTCTAATTGTAATAATTTTTGGGCTGGTGGAGATGAAAAAAAATTGCTTTTTAATTTAATAATGCAGCTTTTAATTGTCAGTTTGTGGTTAAACAAATGGAAAAATTGTTTATGATGTAAATTTTTTAAAATAATAAAATTTTAAAAAGGGTTTTGGTTGAAAAATCGAAGATTTTGTAAGAACAACTGGAACAAATGAATTTATTATTTGATATAAAAAGTACGCGAGAGCAGGAAAGGTCAAACTAAATATAAATTGGGGTTTTTATAAGAAAAAATTAATCGAAGGTGGTAATGAGGTAAACACTAAAAAATTTCCTTTAAAAAAATTTTTTTTTTTCAGGGTTTAGAAACTAAATTTTCCCCCAATAAAATTCAAATAACATACGTGACAGTGATGATAATTTTAATTTTTTTAGCTTGTTTTTGATGTGGTAGGTAATTGTAACAAAAATTAATTCAGGGTTCCACGTTTAATTTTCAATGAATTTTGGGTTTTATCTAATTATACTGAAAAATTTAAAAAAACAAAATGGATCCTTTTGGGAAATGATGACGCAATAACTGATTTAAAAACAACAAAATTAAATTTGAATAACAGTGGGTATAAAAACCCCAAAATGTATTTGTTTATTTACAACGACCTGCCCAAAAATAATTACAAAAAACATAAACCCCTTTTTTGATACATTTAAAAATTTAAGCGCAAATGAAAAATTTCATTTTGAGTTTTGTGTCTTGAAATTGGTATGGTGTTTTTTTTTCCCGAAACAGAATAAAAGTATATCAAGAATATTGAGATGTAATTTAAATTTTTTTAAAAAAAAATAATAAGACTACTGGAAATCTTTTTAAAAAAGATCAAACTTTATAGTTTATTTGGAATTTTTTCTTTTAACTTGGAATATAAAAAAAGGAATAACTACAATGACCCCAGCAATTACATTAACAGCTAAATTAAATATTCCACCCGCAGCTAAATTGTTTTTTTACGTATTGTATTGTTGAAGAAACAGTTTAATAAATACTATTGGAATGAATTGATTGTTTAAATAAAATAAAAATAAATTAAAAAAATTAAAGTTAAATGTTCAAAATTTTATTGAAAATTTAAAAATTAACCTTACGATGGAAAAAAAAAAATTTAGACAAGCTTATAATAATAAAAAATTTCCCCATATTTAGATTAAAAACCCGAACATTTCTGGAAACCCTTCCCCCTTTTTTTAAAAAAAACCAAATTAATCAAATTAAAAAAAATGTTGCAAAAAGAAGGGATTAGAAATTCAATTTGAAACAAAGTCCGTTTAAGGGCAAAAAAAGGGGATTTTAGGGCTTTGGGTGGGTTTTTTAGGAAAAACAATTCTTCCAAAGGCAGCAAAAAAAGCTCCAAAATATTAGCCCCTCTAGGTATTTGGGGCTTTGTCTGGGTAGCCAGTATGGTGTTAGAAAATATTGGAATGGTATGATTTCAGTGCTAAAGATAAGAGAAATTTTGATTCACCTATCTTTTCACCTAATCAAAGGAAGCAATAGTGGATTAGTGATTAAATTAACACAAAAAAAAAAAACAAGACGGGGTTTTTTGGTAGTTGGCTGCTAGTTGGAATCCTTTGATTAATCTTTGTTAAGTGGAAAAGGACTACAGATTGATTCAAGCGGAGACCTTTCAGACGAATTCTATGTAAAAAAAAAAAAAAATTATAAACAAACCATATCTAACTTTGAAATGAACAAGGGTAAAAAAATTTAAAAATTTTAAAAACTTTAGGGGTGTATTTTGTAGAAATAATTTATTAAAATTAAAAAAAAAGGGTTTAATGTGGAAATTTTAAATTTGGACGTCTGTTTGGGCGGAAAAATTGGGTTTGTAAAATTTAAAAAATTACTTTTACCATTTGGCTTCCCCCACCAAAAAAAGTAAAACAGTATAAAAATGTAAAATACAAAAAATGTTCAATATCAAGACAAAAACAGTTGCTTTGCGGATATTTTGTTTTTTTTTTATTAAAAAGTTACAAAATAAAAAACGTTGTATGATTTATTGTATAAAAAACTAAAAAATTTTTAAACAAAAAAATTAAAAACAAAAAATATTATGAAATTTTTTTAATAAAAAAGGCATTTATTTAATGAATAATTAATATAAGGGAATATTCAAAAAATAAATGAAAAAATAAATAAATAAAAAAACAAATAGAAAGGGAATTAATAGAAAAACCCCTTTTTTTAAATGTTATATCAAGATATGTGGGGTTATTTAATGGAAAAACTGTAAATTAGTCCCCGGTTTAGTTTAAAAAAGGGAATAAAATAACAAATTAAAATTTTTAAATTTACTTAAATTTTTTTGTTGATGCAATTTAAAATTAAAATAAAAGGGGAAGCTAAATTACAATTAAAAAAAAAAAGAAAAAGTAATTTTTCAAAGTTTCGATGTAAAAAAAAAACAGAAAAAATGAATCTATTTCTTTTAATTATGCAAAAAATTTAAATAAATGTGTTATTTTATTAATTTTTTTTAAACGTTGAAAATATTCAGTTAAAAATTTAGGTTTTAATTTAATAAAAAAATTTAATAAAAAATTTATAAAAACTTTAATTAATTTAAGAATAAGCTAATGTATCAATACCATATCAGAAAATATCTTTTATCATATAACTGATAAAAAAAGTTTTATTTATAAATAACGGAAAAATTGTGTTTTTAGAACGAATAAAATTTAAAGGGGGTGTTACTTTGGGTTGAATTAAACAAGTTCTTTTAATTTTAGAACTTTTGTTTTCTTAACAAAAAGTTTTTTTAAATTTCCCTTTTAAATTTTTTTTCATTAACTTCGTTTTCTAATAAATATGAAAACTTTTTTCTTTTTAATCCCACAAAAATTCAACAATTTACACCGGGGCTTCACTTTAAATTTTCCAATTACTTTTTTTTTTAATTTTTTGAAAAAAAATTTTGAATTATACATAATCATATTATCAAATAAATCTTTGTCTTATAAAAACTCAAAGTCTTTGGTTTTTATTTCATAACATAATGAATCAGTGTCAGTGAATAGTAAATTTTAAAAATTTCCCCACTTTTCCTTAATGTAATTTAATGAAATCATACATTAAATTTTTGATAATTAGAATGCAATTCAACATAAACAAGGGCTGTTTAATAACAAACTTTCTTTTTTTATGAAAACCAAAAAGGTTAAAGTTAAACATCTTGAATAACAAATGAAGGTTTGGCTATATACTTTAATAAAATATTTTTTCTGTGTTAAATTTTTATTAAAAAACCCCTTGCGTAAATTTTCCCTGTCTTACGATACAGACTGTTCTTAAATTAAAAAAATCCTTTTAAATGAATTTTTTCTTTAGATCTTTTTTGGAAAATTTAAAAACAAAAATTTTTTTTAACCAAGGACTTTCGTCAAAAATTAATTTTAGATTTTTGTTACTTTTTAAACCCCAATTGTGTATATAGTTCAAGATTTTTTTTTAATGAAAAATACTAAAATTTTTTTTTTTTCATTAAAAGTTGGAATAAATTTTTTTACTTACTTTTTCCTTTAAATTTGTTTAAATTTTTATATAATCAGAAAGCATTTATCTGGTTTTTTTTTTTTTCGGAGCTAAAGGATATCATTTTGGGGTTTTTTGTAGTTCTTTTGGATATTCAAGATCACATTCAACTTAAAGTTGTTTTTCCTTTTTTAAATTTAATTTTTTAAATTGTTTTTTCGGGTATAAATTTTAAAATTTCCCGGGGTAAAGGGACCCTAGCCAACCGTAAAGGTTATTGGGTGGGTAATAAAGATTTGCTTTTTCTTTTGAATATTCCCCCATATATTTATTGTTTGCTTACTGATCTGTTTGAAATTAACTTTTTCCTCCCCTCGTCCCTTTTCAATAAAAAAATAATCAATACGTTATTAAATCTAACTTATTTCCAGTATTTTAAAAATTGCACCCCAAACTAACCAGGACAAAAATTGACAAGGATCTAATTTGTAATCAAACATAATTTTCTTAAAATTTTGAATAATAGCTAAAAAATAAAACGTCAGTTTTTTAAAAAAGATATGATATTCTCCCAGTGTTTTTTTTTTAAAAATTTTTTAAATATTTTAGCATGTTCGTATTTATTATCAGATATGTGTGTTTTATTTAAAAAATTTAATAAAAATTTTTTGGGGTAATTTTTTTCTTTGAATTTTTTAAAAGAATCCATGTATCTATGGATAAAAACCCCTTTTTTCTTTTAAAAAATTAAAGTTTCAAATCAAATTCTTGGATAAGTATTTTTTAAATTTTGGAATATTTTTTTCTAGGTATCCATGATGAGACATAATGGTATGAATCAAAAAAGACCAAGTCAGAAATCTAAAAAATGCCATATATTTTTCCCATATTGTTAGGAATAACTTAATTTTTTTTAAATTTCCCTATTTTTTGCATAATAAAATGCCCGTCAAAACCCTTTAAAAATTAGAAAAAAACAAAATTTTTAGGGGTTTTTTTTAAAATTAATATTACTTCTGAGTAGCACTTCCTCTAAATTTTTCCCTTTTTATATGCAGTGTCACGTACTGGCACTTACCTTCTATATTTCTTTTTCAAGATATGACAAAATTTTTGTTTTTAATTGGGTTTGAATCATTTTTGACATTTTTTTCTTTGTTGAATGTTTTTAAATTTTTCTTTCAATTTTCCTCTTCCTCAAGCATTTTTTCAATAAATTTATAAAAGCTTAGGACCCATAAAATCGGGTTTGGTTTTTGTATTTTATCGTCATAACAACAAACAATTTTATAACCAAACCACAATCTTATATTTTGAATGGTTAGTAAAAAAAAGTTTCAGTTGATGGTAAAAAGCAGTTAAAAATTTTTTAGTTATTGATTCAAAATCAGCATAAATTACAAAAGGTACTGCTAAACCTTTATGATAATTTTTTAAATTGTCTTTACTTCCCCTCTTTTGGTTTTTTAAACCCTTTGGGATCCCTTTAATGTAAAAAATTTGGAATTTTTATTTAAATTTTTTTCTTTTTGAAAAATTTTGAGCGCTTTTACAAAAATGTTTTTTTTTTGATGTTTTGTTTTTTTAAACATTAATTTAAAGTTTTTTCCAAACATATGTTGGACTACAGTTTTGGGGGTTTACAGTCACTGGGTTTTTTTTATCAGTTATTTACATTTTTTTTATCATTGTAATTAGCAACATGTCACAGGTTCTTCGTTTTGAATTTTGAAGTAAAGGAAAAATACTATTTTTTCATAACCAAAATATTTAAATGATATTTTTTAAAAATTCTATTTTAGGTATTGTTTAAGTACGGAAATTTAATTCCGTATAATCAAGATCGTTTAATGTTTTTTATATTTTGAAACTTATGGGGGTCTTTTAAACGGGAAAAATTTATAAGAAAAAGCCCCCATCTAAAAATTTCGTTTATCTTCTTTTTATTTTATTAACCCTTTAATGAATTTGAAATGGTTTTGGAAATTTCTAAAATAATTGAACGCCAAAGGACTATCTTTTTTTATTTATTAATGAGACAATGCCCCTTTTTCTCCAGCCACTTCCTTCAAAATAAATTACCAATCTATTTTTTATTTACAAAAGTTTGATGTAAATTTTTTTTTTATTTCATTTGTGTTAAAATTTAAACCCTTTGATTAAAAAATAAGTGTTTTTATATATTGTATCATTTTTTCCCTTTTTTGCAAAAGTTATTTTTAAAACAACTTTTATTTTTATACCTTTTAAAGTTTTAAGTCGATTTAAGATTTCATAAGGTCGTTTATAGTTAAATATAATGATTTTTTGGTTTTGTCTATATGTAATTTTAATTTAAAATTTTCTTTTAATATTGTTTGTAGATCTCTCGATTTCCATCTATATATTATATTTGAAAAAAAAATCTTCAAGAAAAAAAATAATTAAAAAAAGTAATAAAAAAAAAAAATAAATTTTTAAAAATTATTTTTAGAGAAATAAAATATTTAAATTATCTTTTTCCATTAATTTTTATATTCCCATTTTACTCGGTTTCCCCCTTCACAACACATTTTTAAAACCCCAGATTAATCCAAATTCTTTAATGTTTGTAAGGTTTCTATATATTTTTTCCATTAGATCACAGTGGGGACAATAATTTTTTTGGATTGTTTCGAAAATTTTTTGGTTTTGGGAAAAATCACAAAATTTTTTCTCTTTTTCTTCTTCAGTTAATAGCAACCACGACCCATTCAAAAAAAGTTTTTTTACGAAGATAAGGATCATCTTTTTTGTAATTTATCAAGACATGATTTTTATATTAAGGCTAACTTTTTATCAAGTTTTGTTTTAAAAAAATTTTTTTTTTTAAAAAATTTTCTTTATGAATTTTATCTGGATTCATTTTTTCCTAAGTGCTAGAAATTTTGGCAATTTATTCATCTACCTTTTATAACCATCATTATAATATACTTTAAAAAAAAATTTTTAAAAAAAACACAGAAAAATTTAATACAGCTTTTTTCTTTTTTATTTTATTCCTTTTAATTTTTAAATTTTTAAATTGCATTTAAGAGGTGTTAAAATTTTTTTTTTCTTTCTGCATTTCTAATGTATTGTAAAAATATCTAAATAACTTTATTTGGATCTTCTTATTTATTTTTCCCAATCCGGCTTTTGTTTTAAGGTTTTTTTTTTATGATGAGTATTTTAAAATAAATTTTTGTCTTTTAAAAAATTTTTAGTCTGTTGTAAAAATGGTAATTACTGAGGGAAAACAGCGCCAGCAACTGCTACAAATATGGGAATGCTGGAAAAGTCTAATGAGCGGGAAACAAAAAATCCCCCTCTGTAATATTATCCGTATTTATTCCACAAAATTTATAACTTTTTCTTAGCGCAGTATTTTAGTTAAGTGAAAAATTTATTGCTATTGTTTCTATTCCATTATTATTAGAAATTAGTTTTTATTGCTCATTTATATAATTAAACTTTTTTTCTAAATTAAATTTGTTAAGATCGAAAAATGGTACCCAATATTAAAATTTTTCGTATACCCCTTCCCATTTTATCAAGTTGTTTTTTTTTTATAGTTGTCAAATAATTTTCTACTAAAAACTTTTGTGTAGTAGGTAAAATTTCTTTTTCATAAAATGAACCTTGAATTTTTTATCATTTAAATTTTAAATAGGTATGTTCTGGGATTTGTATTATTAATTTTATAAATTAAAAAATTTTTCCTCTGTCCATTTTGGTGTAATTTTTTTTCAAAAGTTTTTTAAATTTTTACTTAAGCGAACCGATCCCCAATTTTAAATTTTGTTTTACTTTTTGGTATCTTTAAATCACCTATAAATTAAAAGTAAACAGTACCTTTTTTTAATTTTTTATTTAGTTTCGGTTGGTGTCATTTTTATATAAAATTTTTTGTTTGTATATTTATAACCAATCCTGCAAATTATTAAAAAAGTATAAGTTTTTTTTGCTGTAAATATTTCCACATTATTTTTTTTAAACTTCTATTAAATTTTCTTTTATACACCCTTTTCCCTTCTTTTAAAGTATGATACTATTAATCTTATTTTATTCAAAAGTTTCAAACTTTTTTATAAAATTTTTTCCCTTATCTCCCCATAAATTTACGGTAATCGCCCTTTTAAATTTTTTTTTCAAGTTCAGAACAGTTCTCCATTTTTATTCTTTAAGGGAAATAACCCAAGATTTTTACAAAATATATCAATAACGGTTAACAAGTTTTTTTACCCCCTTTATTATATTTTGAAAAAGCTTGCATGTCGACTAAATCACGACCAAGTTCTAATATTTTAACTATATCTTCTTTTCCAAATTTTTTTTTAAATTTGGTTTGTGTAATTCTTTCTAATTTATCGCTCCAATTTTTTTGGGGGTAAAAAGTTTGCTTACCCCCCTTTTCCCTTTTTTGACTTTTGTCCCAGCCCGTTTTTATTTTTTTTTTAATTATGGTTCACAACTAAATGTTTGCAAACTTTTCTCCAAATGTTTTTGATTTTGTTTTTTTTTAAATGGGGAAAGTTTTTTTTTTTTTTTTTGTTTTTGGGGGGGGGGGGGGGTGTTAGGGGGGGGTTTTGGGGGGGGCTTTGGCCCACATTAATTATATCGGAAGTGTTAAACCTTTCTAGGTAATAAAAAGGTAAATTCTTGTGGAAAAAATTCTAAAATTACCCCCGTTTTTTAACAAATTTGATTTCATTTTTCCCAACAAGATGAAAAAGACCTTATCTTTTTTTTCCCCTTTTTTTTTTAACAAAAGAGGATTTATATTTTTAGTAAACTTTTTTCTTTCAAACAATATATTTTATTTTTTTAAACTATTATATCAAATGTTTTAAATTATTTTTAAAAACTAATAATGTATTATTAATGGAAATAAAATCAAATAAGTTACTTTTTTTCAATAAAAATAATCTGCCAAAAATTGCCAAAAATTTTTAAATTGGCAGACATTGTACATTGCGCCACTTGGGAGAAAAAAGGCAGGCTTTTTATTTGGTTGAATTTGTTTTGCCAACGTTCGCCCAAAAATTTGTCAAGTTTGGGAGCGCTGCCAATTGCTGCCACTTGGCAGGATTTTGGCAAATATTTTGGGGGAGTGTTTTAATATATTTTTATATAGGTTTTAACAAAATTTTTAAAAATTTTTTTTTAAATTTGTTTGGGAAAATTTGGGCAGATTGGTCGGTTTGGTCAAAAGGGTTTAAAAGTTAAAAATTGATTAAACTGCGCTCGCACCATCCTTTCTTATACTACTAGTGTTGTTACATTTTCTCGTACTTTGGGATCGTGGAGTTCACACACATACTGTTTAACAGAATTCCGCTTAGGCCGGTGCCAGGGAACAAAGGAGGTGTTGCATATTTCATAACCTTGCCTTGCATGCTTCCAAATGATCTTTTTATTGATTTAATTAAGAGTATTACATAAAAAACCCTAAGTTTTTTATTGCTCCTGTACCATGCACAAAACCAGACGTTGTGATACACGTATGTTTGCGACGATGTCACAGGCATTTTCCATTGATATAAGTTACCAAGGAAATAATTGCAACTTCTTATTGGAAGATATTTCACTATCAACAGGATATCAAAATCATAAAGTATGATCACAATTGCACAGTTTGATTACATATAATCTCACAATTTTTTATATGCAGATTTTTGTTAGCTATAGCATCATGTAGACAACTTTACATAATTTTCAGATAATACGTTAGAACAGAAGAAGCAAGGAAATATGTTTTCTCGAAAACCCCAGGTTAGAAAAGAGTTTTAGTTTTGGGTTTTCAAATTAACTTGTAAAAAGCATGTTTGGGAAAAAAGTGAGTTTTTACTTTGACTTTTGTTTTATCTTTTTGCTTTACAGGAAAGTGTCATTAGGTGAAATTTAACCCCAAAGGAACCTCCAACGGGATGATTAATATTTCAAGTTTTTTGGTGTAAAAACCTTTTTCAACGAAATGCCATTTTTGTTTGAGTTTTTTGGAAAACAAGCAAAAAACATAAAAACGTTTGTGTTATATCCTTATGAGTTGCCTTTTCTGCGTTTCTATCAACCTTCATGTTTTGCAGACACTTGCGCTTCTACATGTTTTGGGAATTTGGTTTTACAGAATAAATCAATAGACATTTGAATACTAATCAACGATTTTATTCACTTACAATTTAATTTTGTTTAAGTTATCTTTGTTGAATTATACACATCTTGTTCAGTGGCGAAATTTTAATTATATGGTGGAGCGTAAAGAAATCAGACCTTACATTAAGCCCTGGTTCCTTTGCGAGTATATCCAAAAAAAGATGTCGATTATGGAAATTCTGTACTGTCGTATGCTAAAGTGAAGGATACGGCACAAAAAATTTTCCCCAAAAATTCACCTAAAACATTTCAGAGGGAAGGCTTATGATTTCCCGGCAGTTTGAATAAAAGATCGTCTGTGCTGATGGGTCCCCCCAATGTGACACCCGACTAAAATCCAAAGTTTTTTAAAAAATGCACAAACACAATGCTGAACAAAATGTCTTGTAAAAATTGGCTGCGTAAAAGCAGGGAAGGATAAGCAAAAAGGTAAAATGTGCCAAAATGGGTAAAAAGTATGCATTTTTTCAATTTTTTTGGCCCCCTTTCAACATCTTTACAAGAGGGTTAAAACCCCAAAGGCAAGATCTCGAAAAAAAAAAGTATTAACAGCTTTTAAAATTAATGCCCAAATAAAAGGTTTATTCTCCTGACCGAAAAATCCCTGATAATTTCCCTAATGCCCTTTTTTAAAGAAAATGCTCGCAGGGGTAAAACGTTTTTCCATAGGATTTCCCTTGGGTTAGTTCTTAATTTTTATTGTCACAACAGTTTTCCCCGATGGAGGTTTTTTGCAGTGTTTAAGAAGGAAAAGCGGGATTCAAAATTGGCTTCAGTCCCGGGGGGAAAATTTTTTTGAAGGAATGATCCGAAAATTGCTTTATCTGATTGATAAAAAATGCAGCGAAAAAAAAGTTACGATTTGGGTTCTCTTAGGAGTTTGCAAGTACACTTTAATACCAATTGTTCCGAAAAGCACCCGGAGACCAATGGGGTTGTGGTTATTGAAAACTGAACCTTAAATTTTATTTCTTCAAACCTTTTTAGCTTTAATAAAGAACGTAATAGTTGCAATGTAAATTGACATTCCACAAACACAATCGCAAGTGCTTTATGAAGTATTAATAACAGAAATATACCATAAACTAAAAAAGTAAAAACGTTTATTTATTTGAATTTTATATGATATTTCAATTGATAATCTAAACTGCCTTTCAGGGGATCTCATTTTGCTTAGAAGAATGAGTTGAGAATCTCAAACAAACTGTTCAATAGGACACAAACCAAGTCTTTATAGTGATATATGTCTTCCATTCTGGAACTGCTTTTGCCAAAATTAAAAGTGTGACACGGATACATCTGATGTTGTCTAGACGTTTAATTATGTAATTACAAATGATGAATTATTGTCCGTTAGATAGGAGGTTTATTTCTGCGTGGGTTGCTTTTGGTCGTGGCCAGACATTTTCATTTATGAGGATTAGCATGCTCATAAAAGATGAAACATCTTATGGACGTTTCTGTCTAAAGCTTTACAACAATACTTATTGTGCATTCATGGTACAAAAACCATGGTAGGAGAAAGAATTTTTTTTTCAATTTTTTTTATCCCCTCTAGCTGTCCCAAACGCTAAAAGGGATGGTTTCTTATATGAATTTTCCTCCGCTAGAACAGCCAAAAGCACCGGAATGCCGGACATCCATTGGTCTGCAAATATTTTATATTCTTGCCTTAAACGCCCGTTTCAGAACCCAAAATGTAAAGGTAACTTGTTCCATTGAAATATATTTTGTTTAAAGGCAGTTTATGTATTAATATTGTGAAGAGTTTTACTACTCTGCCTGCTTTGTCAAACGCATGTAATTCGTAAAATTTTACCATACGTAGATAGCCAATAAAATGATTCTGGTCATGATATCTTCAACTTCAAGAGACTTTTATTCGCAACGGTTTCTATTATGCTATGCAGTAATTTGATTGAGATTAATGTTATCTTTTCCCACTTATTTGAAATATATAAAAAGAACAGATTATTTCTTTTACGGAACTTATTAGCTGAGTTTGTCAGATATTTCTGAGTAAAGTCACGATTTAAGTAATACATGTACTTCCGCCTTTATGCCATGAAGTACTGCAAATCGTCTATGACTGATTACTTACACAATCAAACAGGTTAAAAATAAAATTGACTGGGATGATAGTTTGTTTAAAACCTAAAAAAGTGTTCTCATTTTCGCAGATTTATCTGTTTAATGCACGTTAGACTTTCACTGAAGGTATTTTTAAATTTGGTTTCTCTTTCCTGACAGTGTATTTTCTTAAATTAACATACGTATAAACTTGGTAAACATAGTACGACAATAATTGACAAAGACATAGTAAGGGAAAGTACATTAAAAAAATGCAACTTTGTGCGTGCATTTGAGGAGGGAGTAATACATACATTTATAACAGAGAACTTACTAAAATACTTTTTTGTTCTTTAATTATTAGCCTGCTGGCGACAAGTGATTCTGCCTTTGCGACCAGTGCAGAACAATGCTGATCATGGTCTGCAGTGTTCGCCATTCAGTCAGTATCTGTTTGGTAAGGACTCCTTTTAACAATAATGGTACTGTCCAAATTGAAAGATGGACAAGTTCATTGTCGAAATTTAGCAGGGTAAGGGTTAAATAAATCTCAAACAGAATATATAAAAAATGATTGACCTCCTTTAAAGGTGAAGGAAGATCGTGTATGTCAGTCTTGATGTTAAAGTCTTGAGCTCATGAACCAAAGAATACACATGTCAAAAACAATAAAAGCACTTTTTAAACGTGCACATGTGCATGAAAACAGTGCTATATAAATCTGGTATAATAACAGAAGAGTCTCAGGGGATCCAATCCCTAACATCACACTGCTTTTTTTTCTTTATCCATTAAATTATGAAATGATAAATTATGAAAGGAATTCTGACAATAGGAACTGAAGAGAACTCCAAACAATCTTAAAATTACCTTAATACTGAGAGCAGTAAATGTTGTAAATGCAAAGAACGAAAAAAACATAGATTTAACTGATCAAGCAAATGATATGTGTTCTAGAAAAATACAGTGCAGCCAGGTTTCTATAACAATTACAAAGCAAACTACATGTACGTCTTTTGAGTAAAAAACAAGAAAGTACTGGAAAGGCAAATATTACGTGATCAACATTATGTTTACATCTGTTTTTTGGCAACTATGTACGTTTATAAATGTGGTCTATTAAAATGCGGTCTATTTAGCAATTAAAGGTGAAGGTATTTCAAAATACTGCGCAAGTGGTATAAAATCCAGTAGATGAAGAATGGGTGTGAGGGGTCAAGTGGTTGTTACAGCTCTCAATGAGCAGAAACCGTTTGGCCCGCTTTATACGATGATATTACTGCTCCATAAAATAGGCTGAAATTCCATTTTTCACGGATACATCTTCTTGGATATTAAGTCAAAGTCTTAAATATACAATATATACTTATATATACCAGACTCTCTTCTATGTATCTCTATTATTGAGCTGATCAAGTAATCTTCTGGATGGTAACAAGCTTGATCTCATTTTATCTTTAGACATATTTTGAATACATTAACCTTTAATGTATTGTAAGCAAATGCTAAAACGAAGTGTTAGGACAGAGCGGTACGGATATATGTTAACAATCTATACCGTACGAAATCCTTAGCACAAGTAACACTTATTTCGTAACTGTTTTTTTTTTCTGTAGATATTTTACCAGTTCCTAAACACTGACTTTGCACTCTCATACAGTTTCCATTGGTATGTACCTATGATCACTTGACGACATGGCAGTCAAAAAAGCAGCGGTTTCAAAAGTACTTCATTACGTATTACTTGAATTCACAAACTTTTATCTTCTGATGTCGGAAGCACGCTTAAAGGGCACCTTCGTATCCGACCTTATTATACAATGACTTTTGAAAGATATCCAAAAGTGATGCAACCAAATAGAGAAAAGTGGAAACTTCACAGATCGCTCAACACGACAGAAACGAAAATGTTGCAGGCTCGGTTTGATTGAGCCTGTTCATGGACGGTAGTGGAAATGCATGCTACCGTCCACGCCATCTAGCCCCCGGCAGAACTCAACATTTACATATGCTAAAAGTGCAAAAAGCAACTTAGAGACATCCGCAGATGTATTCAAACGGCGGTGAACATGGAACCTTCAATGATACACGTGTTGAGGCGTGTAATTCCATGAAGAGCGGCGTTTGGTCCCCAGATAAAGTAAAGGGTTTGCCCCAAACGAGACAAACGAGAAAACAATGGGCAGAACTAAACAAACTGGAATTTAGGAAGGGGATCTGAGGTTATGGAGCCTGCGTATCACAGGAACTGTCAACAGACAAAATTAAAAAGCAGGCACTATATCCAAGGGGTGATTAAACAATGCCAAAGGCTATGAAAGCGGGAGAATTGGAACAAGCCAGGCCGAAATGGTCATGTTGAGAAACTAAACAGTACCAATAACACGACATAAAAGTCGTGCTGAACGATCTGAGAAGATCAGTTTGTAAAGGTGAACAGAAATACGTTAAAATGATTCTTCACATACACTCGAATGGCGGTTGTAACCAATGTATTAATTCAAAAGTTTTGATATAGATATCTAGATATATGGAGGTTATTCGGTAGAAAATACATTTTAGATAGCTATACTCTTTGCCTGTGTTATTCACATAGTTCGAATGTTCTGTATTTGATGTTTACAGAGTTGGTTGGAGAAAAAAAATAAGTAATCAAGATGATAAATGTATATGTTGGTCTATATATTATACTTACTCCTTGAGCCAATACTGTGATTTTCGTTCATATCATAAAAAGACGTTTTCCAAATTATTTAAATGTGTTTTGATCTCAGTATATGTATATTAATATACATACTTATATTGATATGATCTGTACAGAGATGCGAGATGCACGTTTGTGTGTTTTACTGCAGCATTCAATTTCAGTAAAGCACATACATGACATAGTGTGTGCTTTACTAAAGAAACGCTTTAATAATATTAACAAACTCTTGATAAACCGAATCTGCTGTTGTGTTGCTTGACTGCGTTCTATGCTGCGAAAATATCTATTCACAGTTTTTATTTATATTATATGATATATAATATAGATTTATCCTGAACAACAGGAGACAAAGCAATTACATCAAAAGTAGGTATAAGGCAGAATTACAGTATCAGTAACCATTTATCATTCAAAACAAAAGCACAAATAAGTAGATTTTAAAGTAATTTTCTTGATCTTTTGAGATAAGTGTATGTCTGCATGCAACAGTATTAAGATCCTGCATCATTTTATTTCAATATTTCACATTTTGGACGTCTTTATAGGAGGAATACGCAATTCCGCATAGACAAAAAAATAATATAGGACATATCTACTATGTTCATTCTTTATAAAAAAAAATAATCGCAATCGCCTGTTTTGCTTTTTTAAAATGCACAAAATAAAGGAAGTTTTTCGTATATTTGAAGCAGTTAAACTGTTTCAGTAACATGTATTTCGTTGTATTTAAATATTTGAACGTTAGTACTCTACATGTATATGAAGTATACCTTGATTGAAAGTAAAATGAAGAACAAAATAGATTAAGCCATTATAAGTTCAAGAAAAAGTCCACTTACTTCACTATCGCTTCTCGTAGCGACATATTTTGTCGTAAACAGTCCAAACTTGTAACCGAGACAGTGTACCTTAGTGATTCAAGGATACAAATTATTGTAGTATTTCTTTTTTTTATTTTTAATACAATATTTATTAATAATATCTAATATCTATATAATATATATTTAAGTGATATGTCTTTAAATTTTAGTAATAAAATTAGTAATAAAGTCTTACTTTCTTCTTTTGAATATATTTTGGAATGGCTGGGCCATTTGAAAGGGAGATTCATATGGCATTGATGATGTTGGAACATTTACTATTCTTTGCAAAACCTTCTGCAAAATACATATGAACGGAAGGTGTACTGGGCATGTGTCTTTATTAAACAATTACAAACAATAAGTTTGTTCTTATTAAGTTATTTTTGATTGTTTGATTGATTTATTTCGGCAAAGGAAAACATATAATGGTTTACAAACATTCTTATAATGTTAAAATTCTAACATATTGAAATATTAAATAAATAAATAAATAAATAAATAAAAATGGATAAATAAATAAATATTAAATAATACAAAATTAAACCATGATATGCATCCAATACCAAGGATAACACAAAAAAGCGCCAGCGCTTGTTTTCATTGTGGTCCTTTGATGTTTCATGTCACACAAGAGTAACAGAACTAATTACAAAGCACTATTATACTGATATGCTCGATTTATGATCGTTCCACTTTTTCCTGTTTTATAATGAATTAGTGAAATAAAAGCAATATATAATTGAAATCTTATTGCAGTGGAAACCTGATTCATATTAATTGTATTTTGCAGATAATTCAGTATTGACACTTATCTTTGTCAATGATATATGCGAATGATTGACTGACAATGACTGAAATTACAGCGGTTTTCGCTTATCTCAAAAGAAAATGAAAATTAATCCAAGTCTGTACCAGAAGGACATTAACATAGTTTTTGATAAAGGAGGACAGACTTTTCATTACTATCTAAAGTTTCGAATTCGCCACTCATGTTCAATCACACTGATTATTAATATTATAATATTGATATTGATCCAGCATAAATCAACCATAATTGCTTAACGGTTTGACTAAGTCTATTTCAGAAATCAATAAGTAATAAATCATTTTGTCATTGGTGTTTGTCGAAAGGTAATAATCTTTACACTGCTGCCTTTCACTTGTAAGTGGCTTTTAAGACTTCTACAGCTATCTCAGCTACCTTGAAGTTCTAAAATCCGTTAAAAACATCGATTTATCAGTTTGATAGGTTAACCTTGAAACTTAAACTAAATCTACCATGGTTCAATTTTGGTCGGTTCTTTTATCTTGTTTATACTCATGAAGAGTCTCTAACTTATTTCACATTTTCACTAAAAGAAACATATCCTCAGCCTAGTACTGTTTCAATAACCAAATCCTCGGAGATCAGTTAACTCTTGATTTGCGAGTAATTATCTATCCACCTGCTTCTGCCGTGATGGAGGAAACAATCGCTACATTTGGAAGATGCATTGGTTGTAAACATACTTAAATATAAATGGCTTACATTGTGAAATTGTATTGTTTTCTTCCGAAATGCGTCGTGGTTTTTCGTGAGCAGTAATGTAGATGGTTTCAAGTTGGACAAAGAATTAAGTGAAACGCAATTGAACCAAAACATTGTTTATTCATGTATTCATTAGAATTTGAGTTCTCAAACTTATCAATTTTTATATCGTTTATGACCTAACAAATATATCAGTTAAGGAAAGAGTACATGTATCAAATCAAAGAGTTTAAGCGAAACTTACTCAGAAGACAACTTAAGTGAAATGTGCTGAAATGACAGACGCATGTCCATTTGAAATTAGCGCCTAAACGCAAAACAGAGCATTTGTCTGAAATAAAATGTGCAGCAAAACAAATTGTCACGCGGAAGGAATCCCAAATGAAGCAACAATGTAAATCTAGTTAGCATGATTAGACGGCTTTTATTATCTGGCTACGTTTTAGTTTCTGTGTAACACCGAAATTCTCTTAACGGAGTGATAAAAATATACGTAAGAGAGGCATGTCATTAACCCTGAAATATGTCAAACATGCGCATACTGACGTCATAAATTTGACTTCACAATATAATGTCATAGTATTAAAAAGCGTATTTAATTTACAATATCATTTAAATGCTGCATACCTATTAACAGTTGGCTGAAATAATCTAGAAAGTCTGCACGAGTAAGGCAAATTTATGTGTCCTAAACCCTCGGGACAAAGCGGATAAGAAACCTTGTTAGCAATTCGTAGTCCACTCCATGCTGCCCTTTGGGATTTGGGAATATAAGGATCTTACATGCCTACCTGTATAAGACTAGTTTTTCTCTACCCGAGAGACAGAGACAGTTTATGACGTCATAATAGTGCCAGTGCTATGTGACGTCACTTAAGTGCACGCTATTTTAGACAAGGTTTTTATCTATCCTTAGCGCATGCTAGGACAAATGTAAACTTTCCCTTCTAGGTAGGCAAGAATATCAAGCCTTTCACAGGCATCTAAGATCCTTATAATGTCTTCTATATGCCTTTAGCAGCGTTTTTAACTATTCAATTTAATTTGCACTACATACAGTTACAAATTTCTTGCCCATGATCACTTAATTCTGTTTCCCTAGTTCAATTTAATTTAATTTAATCAATGTAAAGAAAAAATGTTGCAAAGGAAATGAAACTAGAATTAGCTGAGACTGCCTAAATAAAAATTGAAAGCATTCAGCTGTTGAAACAGGAATACGTAATGTGATTATCTATCTACATTTGACGGATTGGTTCTTCAAATTCTCTGTCTAATGGCGCATTACCTTATTACAACCCGACAACCTCAATTATGGAGGGCCATTATATAAACCATTATTTCCGAGATTCTAGTGTAAGTAATTCTCTAAAAGCAAATGTAACATAGCAATTTAGCCGCCGAGCGAGGTGTTCTTTTTCAAGCAAAACTTCAATTACTGAAACGGTTACATTTAATAGGCTTACTATTGACTGGCAATTATCATTATATTTAGGGAGAATTTATGCATTTATTTGATATAACATGCTAATTAATGAACATGATTGATAGTACTAATGTCGTAAGCGCCTGTATTAGAATAAGATCAATGCGTCCCTTTCATGAACTATTTTTGATTTGCACAGTCAATGCCAACCTGAGTAATGACTAGCTGGTTAATGACAGCTAGTAGAAAGTTTGTACTTATGCAATTTTCTTTGGATGAAATGCAAATTGGGAATGGTGGTAACAGGAGCTGGTTAATGCTTTGTTATTTGACATGCGCGCTTAATGTAGATTGGATGGAATTATATTGGCTGGAAAAAATAAATATACGAGACAAAACGATATGCAATACATGTAACAACAACAGACATGATTGCATAATAAATGATATTGCATGGGGCTGGGATTGCAGTTTAGATATAAGTAGATTGATATGATCAATTGTTCTAACTGATTTAATTAGAGTAGCAACCTTGAGGATTTTATATTGTTCCCAAAGGCTTCCCGTTTAAATAGAAATTTTAGGCAAACAGAAATATGTACCTGATGAATATTAAGAAAACTGTCATTGGTTACGTCCATATGACAATATCGGTTTTGCCTCATTTTTACGTATAGAGATCCTAATAAGATTCATAAGATTCTTTCATTTGCATAATACGCCCTAGGCCTTTAGGTTTGGATTATCTATCATTCATTGTATAATATGATAGATGTCATTATCATGAACGTAAACATAAGCCAGCACAATACTGGATTATCTTATCTTAATATAATGCAATTTTACTTTTTGTTTCCTATCAGGATTGCAATGTTTATATAACACTAAGTACAATGTCATATTGACAACTATTTGTGCACGTAAAATATTTAAATGAAGTAACCACAATGTTACATTAACTCAATTCTTAGTGACTTTTAAATAGATACTTACTGCATGATATGTACTTCACAGAGTTATTATTTGATAATCAATTGTCAAAGATCAATTACCTGAGAAAAGTTTGCATTTAAAATCAATATCATTTATCAACATACAACAAATAATTGCAATTATGATATTCAATGAAAGATGTTATTTGATGTAGACATTTATTTGTGCCAAGTAATATTAAAATCTATTCACTTATGACAGAATTATGAACAGAACTTGAAAGAGCGAATAAATGTCCGGAATGATGAAATGAAAGTGCTATAGTCCCGGAACTGGTTTTCAACAATTTGGGACTAATTAGGGTGTACAACTGTAAACGCTTGTGTATCTTACATGAAAGTGTTATACCAATGCTTTATTACTGGATTAAGGATGAGACCTAACATATCAGCCTTGAGAAAAGAAGAAATGGAGGCAAAAAGCACAATCACGCTATTAAAACACACAACTTTATTTTACTGAACCGTTAAGCAAACCACAGTAATTAAAACTCTTTGTATGAAAGTCCATTTAAAAACTTCAAATATTTCAGAAGGCATTTTATCCTTCTCCATTTTGCCGTTTGTTTTTAAAACGTATACTTATTAAGTACTTATTAAACTGTTCTTTTTTTTCAAACAAATTGAAGTAACTTTCATTTTCCCTAAGCCTAAACTAACATGACAGAAATATAAGAGAGGAATTGGCGATTTTATTACCGTTAAAACATGGCAAAACACTAAAACAAACGTTACGCTTCCATTGCCATATTTGAGAGATCACAAGTATACGGTTATATCTAGTACCTCATTAAATAACATAGTTCGTCAATATGTATTCTTACACATTAAATACGTAGGGTTGGTTATCTATCCTTGGAAAAGACCACAAACGCCAAGAGAAATTGTTCACTTGGAAGATAATAATAAAGTATTTGTGTTAGCTGAAGAAAATGTATACTAACCATGCCATGGAACTCAATGTGATGTATCATTAAAGATATTTTGTTTTATCTTTATTGCCTTTTAGCAGGAAAACGTTCGCATTAATTTCATATTTAAGTGAAAATAGTATTTTGTTAATAATGTTACAGGGGCATGTTATTGTTCTATAAATGTTAGGTTTCGCTAGAGAAAATGTTTTTCTTTGAGGTATTTTGAAGCAAAAGTACAAAGTAAATTACTTGCTAGGTTTTTGCTTCTTTGAACTATATGATTTTGTATATTTAACAAGGAATTGACAAACCTAATAAAGGAGATAGCACACTTATGCATTAGTGTTCATAACAATACAATATTCTTGTTTATAATCATGATAATAGCACTTGTTGCGCCATTTTCTTTTCGATTCTTTTTCGAGGAAAATATTACCCTTCGGTTCAACACATTGGTCAAAAATAATATCAACATGCTTTAGATTAAATAAAGAAAAAAGGTAAAAAGTTATTTTACATTCTTTTGAAAAATACGAACAAGGTTGCTACCAGCTGTAATTACAAACAAGAAGGTTTGATCAGAATATTTTGATGGACTTTCTCCGCTTATGATTTGCTCTAACGTACTGATTCAGTTGCAATTGATTTTGTATATTTCGCATCGTAAATTAAGTATACATCAGTATGAAATGTTCTTTCTACGATGGAATGTTTACCTGTGATTGCCAAATATAACCGAGTAAATATATAATTTTAGTATGTTTTCTATCTTATTTCATTTATTATTGTTCGACATTTGTCGATATCTGATTGCAATATGTTAAGAATCAATTGACTGCTACAGCTTTCAGTGTGCTAACACCAGCAAGCCTAGTTAATAATACAAAATTACTATCCCGTACAATGGGCAAAAATTCCATAATTCCTTGATGTGCATTTTTGTGATAGAGTCAGGAATCAGATTGTCTGACATGTATAACTATATTCAAGATACTTTTTATAAATACATTTTTCTCTGAAATTGAAATGATCTAATAATCCTATGCGTGGTAAAATCCACTATGTGTTTTATATTTTAAACAGATACCTCGAAGGCCAAATTCATTTATTGCATTATGGATAAATTTTCCAGATAATATTGGGACAGGCAATACAGTAAATTATTAATCGAATGTGTATGATGCTTTCATATGCTATTCCTATGCGGATACATATCAAACACGCTGACATGTATTGGATGTGTACGATATCAATAATGCAAAGACGTCATAAAACAACTAAATCACTTTAAAAACAATAATACTGCGTGCTAGATCAAGCAATAACGCCTTTACTTTATTACTGCAGAAAAGCAAAAGTCTCAATATTTTCTTTTTTATCATATTGATGTGAGCCAGGTCGTACATTTCTTGCATAAGCTGAGCTTTGGCAACGATATTGCACAGCTTAAAGATCTAGACATAGTTAACTTTATGGTATAATAAAAACCTTTATTGCGATTACGTCAACCAGTGGATATTTGTCTAGCGGGTATGTCTTGAAATATGTTTTTATATAAACCACATGAAATTAGATACTTAGAATACAGACCGAAAACATATTGCTATACGTCCTTTTCTCTCCAAATAAGACGCTTTAAAAAAGTATCTAGTTTTTCTCATCAATTGATTAATTGAAATGCACCGCAGTTCGTCAGCCAGCAAATGAATCTAAACAACCTTTGATTATCAGACTTTAATAATCAAAAAAGTCAAATTTTCCCGGAAAGAGAAGCAACAGAGATTAACAACATTGTTGTGATATTAATTATAGATATGACACATCGATAGAGACGATGACATCTGAACTGATAAAGTTTGACAAGAATTCAACGAATTCAAATTTTGATTATTTCTAATAATCATGGCGTATACTTCAAGCTGTACTAGTCAAGTACTCAATTTTCTCACTTTTCTACATGATTGCGATTTGCTCTTTTACAAACTAGTAAAAGTGGTAGATACAGAGGGATTCCTGGGTTCAAGCCTCACTGGGTTCTAAGATGACACCAGTACTAGTTTCTCCAGGATAGAGGACTCGAGCATGGTTCAAAGAAGCATGAAGCTTTCATCACAAACGGGCTTACATACATCAGAATAAACCAAAGTCGCAGTTTGATAGCTAAATGTATTACATATATTCCATTTAAAGTTGCAACTATTAATAAAAAAGTCAGTAATTCGATACGGATATCCCTAATGTTGCCTGGAATGTTAACTGTGTAATTAGAAAGGATGCATTAATATTGCTAGAGAGAAGTTTCATTACTGAGTTTCTAGTGCTGATATGCGAGGTGGGCTTGTTTCATTGTTGTCATAATTTCTGTTTCTGTTTCTATTTACTGTCATCATTGAATCTTCTTGTACACGACGAACACGTCTGAAAAAAACATTTACTGCTGACTGAGTACGCATTCTAAAATCAAGTCAAACTATAACGTGTATGACTGTAATTTTCTATATTATATATTGTTTTGTTACATCTTTGAATTATAATCACAGATGAATCAAACTCTATTTAGAATAATACTTTGTGCATGGTTCTTGGAGAAGTCTTACTTTGATTAAAATTTACATTTCAGTCAGCGTTGTTTGTCACTGAGTATGGAAAAGGCTTAACTTCACAATAGTTCGGTATTATACATACACTACGTTTACCTTTATTTTACAATGAATTGGACTTACATAAACTGTAAAATTGACAATAATGTAAAATGCAAGCAGTTAAAGAAACAAGACTGGCCAAAACAAAGCACAGAACAAATAGGCATTTTACTGTGGAAACTTGTCATATGATTGAAGGTAATACATCTAAGCGAACTGTTGTAACTTAAACACAATGTTGAATGCAGATCACAGTTCCATTTCTAAACGAGAAATGGTACTAAAGCATATTGTTTCATTGTTCAATATATCAGGTTTGACAAATAAAACATTAAGAAATACTACACTAAACATCAGTTCCATTGTAAGTGAAGAGGCACGTACTGACATGCAAAACAATATATGGACATACCCGATACCGTATTGACATACAAAACAAGAGATAGACGTATACTCGACACCGTATTGACATGCAAAATAATATATAGACATATACTCGTCACTGTATTGACATGCAAAGTAATATATGGACTTGGCAACGTACTGACTTGCAAAACAAAATATGGACATATACTCGACACCGTACTGACAAGCGAAACAATATATGGACATAATAAACACAGTATGATATTATATACGACTGCAGTATGTGGACGAGTCCGTATTGACTTTTAGATGTACATTTCAGATTCTTATAATACTACGTCTGCCAACGATTCTGATATATATGATCATAAATTCTGACAGTAGATGAAATTGTAGGGACGTTTGCTTATTATAAGTAGGGTAATGTTACTCACTAGTATGCCCGTGCAAGACGGTTACTAGCTGAGTTTCTGTTGAAATATTTTTGCCATGTAGAGAGAATTCCTCCGCTATTTGGCTTTAAAATCAGCTAGACGCCTTCAATAATGTCTACTGTCGCAGTCCAAAATTGCGTTTGGCCGCCAGATTTTGTCTGCTCATATGAGTTCAGGACTTGAGCCAGGGATTACGGGTCTGGAAAAACACGAATATGCGCCTATATACATATTTTATTTTTAGCGACAAAAAAATACCTGCGGCCTTCGCCATCAATATTTCATTCTAAGCGCAAATACATAGAAATAACAAAACCGATGAATGGCAAAATCTAGACAAATTAAGCATCAAAACATCTCCTAAATTATCTGGAAATACACACAAATAGGCGCCTATATAAATATTTTATAGTCAGTGATAAAAACTGTGGCCTTCGCCATCAATATTTATTCCAGGTGCGCATGCGTTATGCAAATTAGCCGGGAAATCGAAAATTAGAAAGCAGGCCCATCCATGTGGTTAGTTATTATAGTTAGTAAATTATGAATAAGTGATATGGGTAAAGACTCGACTATTTGATATGGTTTATATGAGATGTATTGGATAAAGAATAATGCATAAACTTGACTAAATACAACAACAAGACTACGGAAGACGATTACGGACTTAATACAATAATACGACTACGGAGGACAATACGGGACATACATAACATAAACAAATAGAAAACATAAACTGCGGGAAGTGCATACTTGACCCTGCGACACTACTTTAAAGTGCTCACCTTTCCCTGTGCCTGAATGACACTTAATATAATACAGGAATAGCGTATCAGCCAATTACCTTTTCTTCTTGATTGGAAGATATGATATTATCCTTATTATAAAGTGTGTTTATTGAAACTGAAACTGAAACTGGTTTATTTGCTTAAACGCCTATTTCTACATTTAAAACATATTCAATGGCGTTTTACAATACAAGTTGAAATAAAATATTAAATATAAAATATTTTAAATAAGATTAATTAAAACGAATCAAAATAGCAATTATTAATTTAAAGTCAATGATAATACTATATTTTAAAATATTACTAACATACAATTATCACAAACAAACATTAAATTTCTATCACTGTCACCAGCACTCAGTCAAAACTTAGAATAATGCAAAGTAGTCTCTGAAGAAATGCGTTTTCAACCTTTTCCTAAAGCAGTCAATTGAAGAACTTTGTCTGATGTTCAACGGCAAATTGTTCCACAACTTTGGCCCTATAGTACTAAAGCTTCTATCACTAAACGTTTTTCGCTTGTTGAAAGGGACGATGTAACAGTCAACTGATGACTCCGAGGATCTGAGGGAGCGCTGGGGGATTTTCGGTGTTAAGAGTTCAATCAAATATGCAGGCGCATTTCCAACATGGCAATTGAACATGTACGTCAAGATCTTAAAGTTTATTCTGGCTTTGATCGGCAGCCAGTGCAAATCGTAGAGTGCCTGCTTAGAACTGTCTCTTCTTCTACGATTCAGAACTAACTTCGCACACATATTTTGAATGCGTTGCAGTTTTGCGATGTCACAATCAGAAATACCGTATAAAATAACATTACAGTAGTCTAAATGCGAAATAACCAGCGATAGCACTAAGGTTTCAGTTGCATCCTGAGTCAAATATTTGCGAATGTTTTTGATTCGGAAAAAATTCAACATTGCCGTTCTACACTTTATTTTTATATGCTCTTTGAAAGTTAAAGTTTCGTCCAAATAGGCCCCAAATATCTGATGTTACTCTGTCTCTTGATTTTATCCCCACAAATATCTATCTCGTGAATGTTTAACTTATTCAACTGAGGGGCACTTCCAAAGGCAATATGTTCAGTTTTTGAGGAATTCATTTTTAGTTTGTTACTGTTCATCCACTCATTTGAATCTGTAGCAAACTCCTCTAGTTCACCAATGGATTTAGCCTCGATGGATGGTTCGGGCTTAAAACGTGTGCTTGCGGTGTGGTCGTCGGCAAAGCCAAAGACGGAAATGGACGGGGGAACAATGTCAAAAATCGTTCCTGCGTACGTGAGATAGAGCCACGGCCCTAAACAGCTTCCCTGGGGGACACTACACGTAAGCTCACGTGCTGATGACACTGTTTGATTCACACTCACGCGGCAGCTCCGTGGCCTCAGATATGAGTTCAACCAGTCCAATGCAACACCAGAGACACCATACTGACATTTCAAAACGTCCAAAAGAATATCGTGATCTACCGTATCAAAAGCTGCACTAAGGTCTAATGCTATCAATGCAGTCACTTCTTGATGTTCCATAGCGTCCAAGATGTCATTGATAAGTCTCAATAAAGCCGATTCGCACGAATGATGTTGCCTGTATGCGGACTGATTTTTCGGAAGGAGATTATGTTCATTTACATGTTTATTAAGTAAATACAGTGCTGCTTTCTCTATCAATTTGGACAAGAATGATAAGTTGCTCACTGGCCTATAGTTTGAGAATATAAGTTCGAGACCAGCTTTCTTTAACAGAGGTCTAACTATTGCCTGTTTCCACTGCACTGGGAAGACTCCTTGAGTCAATGAAAGATTCACTAGTCTAGTTATAATTTTTTATTCATTAGAAATGCAATGTCTATGTTGTTTATCAAAAACTCCCTTTCCGTTTTGATATACAGTCAAATTTGCATAAGGAGACCAATTCTATTAAGAGATCATTTGCATTAAGAGACTATTTTTTTCAGTTCACATTTGTGTTAATTGTGAACAAAACATGTTGTTTTAAGAGACAAGTTGTGTAAAGAGATTACCTTTTTCCTTCCCTTTTGTGATCTTTTAATGCAAGTTGTATTGTATTCAAAACTGAAAATTGTCTTTTTATGTCTTTTAAATAAATCAATTAAGTGCGTCAGTTCATTCAGCGTGTTGAATGATACTGATGTCGTTTCAGCAAATACTCAAATGATTTATTTGTCTGTCTGGTATGGAACATGAGATATAAGTAGATAAGCAACACTTATGTAGAAGAAACATAACAAGATAAAGTAACGGACTTACATAAACATTCAGGATTTTTGCACTTGCAATAATGTGGCAGACGCTTTCTTGGAGATGCATTTACAAGGACGAAAACATGCATTAATGGGAAACTTATCTTGCTGTTAGCGCAAACTCTCAGTTGTGCACGAAGTACGGACACACTGTCAACAAAAGACGTTGGATGTTGATCGTTCAGCATTTTGAAAACAAATGGCAAAAATGCAAATGCGCATAAATATGGTTATTGACATTTTAACAGGGTTTCTGTAGTCAATGTTACCTGATAATCTTCTAACGCAACAATTGGGTTTTGCTGGCATCTTAAATATTACCTAACGTGCATTTACGTTTCGACCATTACTTTGTAAATATCATATAGAAATGATACCAAAATAGATTTAACCCAGTTTATGATAATACTCCTTTTTGAAAGCACGTGTAAACGTATTTAATAGTTAAAACAAGTTAATGAGATTTTAACACTTAAACAAACTATAAACGTGCAACCACACCAATGATTTGTCAAAATTATAAAGAAAAGTAATCTGATGGGCGTATTTTGAGAAAAGTTAATATATGGTATTCAATATTGTGATTATCTTATAATCAGCTCATTTAAAGAGTCTGTGTATAATTTCGGTTTCTACAGTGATATACTTCATATTTTCAAGATCTAAAGTATCTCTGACATATGTTATTCTTTCGTACTTGCATAAGCCGGTAATTGATCATTTAGTGCCTTATATGTATGCGTTAGAATTTTGTATCACTTGAAGCCAATGGAGTTCACGCAACACAGGTGTTATATGGTCGTATCTGGATGTTCTGGTTACGATTCTGGCTGCCGTATATTGTACATTTTGTAGTTTATTCATTGACTGTTTTTGGAATCCCATATAGAAGATAGAAATTCGGTTACATTCGTGGTAAGATATTGTCTGATGTGACCAATTTGCCGTAACTGTGCATAGGACTTCCTACATATACTGTTCACATGTTGCTCCGTCTTCATGTTTGAGTCCAGGAAAGCAACTGCCTTGATTGTTTGGTTTCAGAGCCGTCCACTCTTTACAGAAACATTTGAAACAGATTATGCTTTGTGTTCAGATGAAAATATGATTAATTCTGTTTCTTCAGCATTGAATTTAAAATATGTTGGTATTCTGTATTGTAAATATGTTGTGCATTATAAGTATTATGCAAATAATTCCCTCTTTGGTTCCAGTCATTGTCATTATTGTATATCATGTGCAAGTAGTTGTTGTTATGTGCCGGTAGCAAACATCAAATAAATAGTTTGTCTTTATCATTGATGTAATTTTATTAAAGTGTGTTAGAATGACAATAGATATAATGTTCCTAATGTTTATCGCCGGGTTTACCAGTAACGCCATCTTGGCTCAATTTCTGAGCATATGAACTCTAATCAGGGGTTATAAGTCGAGATCGATAAAAAAACGCAAATGCCTTTTTTTCAAATGTTTGATAGAGTAAGTTTACATATTTGTTAAAAAATAGGAAATCATGTATATTGCTTATTTATGTATCAAGCCTGTAAATGTTTTTTAATATTATTAAAGTTCAGTTGATGTTTACTAAAGCGAGTGGATATATATCGATAATATTTTCCTTGTGTAATATTTCAAGCATGTACATGAATTAAAGGGTCATATATAAAGCTGTACACGAATTTAAGGGTCGCATATAAAGCTGTACGTGAATTAAAGGGTCGTATATAAAGCTGTACATGAAATAAAGGGTCGTATTGTGATGATTTTAGATATATATATATATATATATATATATATATATATATATATATATATATATATATATATATATATGTAAAACATTTATGATTTCAGCCCTTTCCTTTTTGATTCTTTACCTTTGCAATGTAAAATGATGAATGGTTTAATTTGTGTCCTAATTGTATCACAAATAAAGCTTCACTGTAAACAGTACTGAATATTTCATTAAGAAAAGTTTTTTACTCTCGTAAGTTCAAAAGAAAGAGTTTTTCCGACATGAATAGTGAAAAACTGGCAAGTTGACAAGTGAAAAGATTACATATTTATGAGTGTGATACTCAACATTGCCTAGAAGCATTTTATTTCAAGGGCATTATTTCAATTACTTCCAAACTTATTAAACATATGCCTTCTGAGTGACGTTTGGAATTCGTCTGTCAGCGTAGCTGGCGCACAGTGCCGTCGGGAGATTGAAAAGTAATCAGTGACTTAGGTGGTGTACAAAATAATTGGCATCGGGAAAGTACATTTCTGTACTATGCTTTTTTGGACAAGAATAAAGCACGGTGTTTGGCATAAAGAATAAAGTTGGTTAACACATGACGTTTGGGAAAAATAAAAACACCTACCCACAACCTTTTTATGTCTACTTTGCAGAGATAGATTACCTTCTTTATGAGGCAAAATATGCGACATTGTTAACGTTTTACAGTTCAAAATACGATATGTACATGTTTACAATTCAATCTCATTTAGCGAAAATATAACAAACAATGACTAATCATTTCTTTGTTTTGGAAACAACTATGATTAAAAATTAAAAAAATATGTTTCCCCTTCCTCAATACAATTGGTTACAAATGTTTAAAAGTAAGGAGTGTCTGTTAAGTACAGTTCTAGGGTATCAAAACCTAGGCATAGCCTTAGATAGTATTATGCAACTTTGATATGGTCATGACTTAACGTTTTTGATACCATGGCACAGTCTTAGAATAAGCATTGAGGTATGGTTTTAGTCTTTTATCGTCGGGGTGGGGTGGTTCTTAAGTCCGTGCTATATTAACTTAAAGGTATATATTATCACACCAACTTTCACACATAGGGTATTAATCATGCTTTCTGTCTTGTGCCACGTTTGTTTATTATTGTGAAGGACAGATATAGCAACAGGAAAAAAATCTGGAACGAAAGATGTTTATATATAGACTTGTTATGTCATTGATTGAACGAATAATTGCCTTCATTAATAACAAAGGGAATGCCAACCATAAAAAGACAGGAAAACGTTAAGTTGAGGGATTGGTTCTTTACACTTTCAGTGTCAAGGCTCATTCATTTATTAGGCATAGGAAATAGAGATCAATATAATTGCACCCTTACTAATCCTACCAGGTGTTCTGTAATACAAAAGTGGTTCTATTGTGACATTTTGATACAAGCAAAACTGTATTATCTGCACTATTATTTACCTACTGGTACTTCATTTTATTATTGGCTTGTTAAAAGTTAACTTTTTACCATATGTAAGTTGACAGAATCATAGGAACCATGTCCTGAGGGGTAAATCAAACACAAATGAATAAATCCTAAATGATTTTGTTGTGCAGAAAAGTATGATATTGTGTCTAAAACAGTTTTCATTTTCCACTCAAATGTGATATTGCAAGGGAAGTAAACTAATAGATCTCTACTTATAAGTACTAGCCCAAGGCAAGAGTTGTCATTCTTTGTGGATCACAACTTTAAATTAAAAATTAAAACTTCTGTTATTGATATTAACAAAACTATCATAAACTTCACATTTGTGAAATCATTTTTGTTTATTTCAAGGACTTGGAAATCAATTTCTAGACTTTATTTAATGTAATAATATCATTGAAAATTTTAGGGCCTATCTCTACATTTATGTCTGTCCGACAGCCTTAATTATTACATGTCATTTCTGTATCGGAATTCTAGGGGAATTTGAATGTTTGACCTATACTGCAACGTAACAATAACGCAGTTATGGATGTTTTTTCCTGCCAGACAGAACTTTCATTAATTAGACCTATTTGCAATCAGCTAGACTTTGTTATCAAGTCCAGCTGAACTAAAATGCTAACTTGAAGAAAATGCTCATGAACGTCATAGGAGAAGGAACTCAAATTCGAAGAACTCAGCCACTCATTCAGCACTCCGCAAGCATTAAGGCGTACATGTAAATATATAAAAACACAGATATTAACTGACACACGCAAACATGAAGGTCAAATGGACCAAGCACCTAATGAATATTTTCGTTTATATCGTGTTTTCCACTTTTGTTATTGAATATTCTTGCATAAAAGCTACTTTTTTCACTGGATCCGCCCATGTATAAACGGGAGAAAAATCGTGTGCAAACAAGGCAATTCACGTGCTGTTAATACATGATTTTTATTTTTGAAATGCTTTGCCAGGGACATATGTATGTATTTTTGCGCACACTTATATTTGGCATCTGCATCTTGTTTCTGCCATAACAACCTCTTCTTGTAGCATTATAGATACAATGTAATCCATAGTATGTTTAGCTGTATCAGTTTCTAACCCCAAACGTACTGCCCCCATCAATGTACGCACTAGCTTCTCTTAGAGTTCACTTCCTTTATAAAGCGTTTGTTCAGTTATTTACAATAACTGTGAATAAATAAGTATCGCGCGTAACTTGTGCTATTGTTCGTTTTTAGGTATTATATTTATGATTTATGTTAGTATCAGTCGATATGTTTTACCTGATTTTTCGCAGAATTCATATAACAAAAACAAAGACAAATATCAAACAGGGAATGCCACGTACCAAAATCGCAGCCTCCCCAAAACGAAACCTACAGCACGCAGACACCACAAACACACACACACATACACATACACGTGCACACACACAAAGCCAACACACGAGGACAAAACGAACAAACAAAGGAACACACACACACACACACACAAAGCCTACACAGGAGGACAAAACGAACAAACAAAGGAACACAGAAACCTTGAAAGCTAGTCACTACCCTCGTACTCATCCGTACTCTAACTGTGTTCGTACTAAAAATAATTCGAATGTAAATTTATTATTTTTAAAATTGTGTTCCTGTTTAAGTTATATGCAAAATTATGGGTAATATTACGTTTTTAATAACTAGAAATAAAAATAAGATGCTCAAAAACCTTCAAATCACGCTTTTGGTAGTGTTGCTGATCTGTGTGCCCTGGTTATGGATATTTAAAACATGTTTACCGTTTCCAAGAACAACCGAATGGTAACTAAAAATGTACCGGAATCGTAAAGTCATCACACATGAAAACAATGCATTAAGTCGTCGTGTAATGTTTTTTATGCAAGAATAGCGACAATACACGTTTGTTTTATGTATTAGCGTCTGCAGAAGCCCTTGGGATATGTTTGTGACCTCGACCTTCGGTCTCGGTCACAAACAATCACGCGGGCTTCTGCAGACGTTAGTACACAAAAAAACGTGTATTATCCCTATAAATAACGAAACATCATATTTGAAGCAAACGTAACTCTTCGAAAATAGGTAGTTCGTCATGTCTAGTAAAGTTATATTTGATATGATCTCACTAATTTAAACTATAAAAAAAATCTTCCGAATACAATTCAACTGCCGAAAAACAGAAAGTTATAGTGCATATTTTCTGACCTGGCGGAGATATTTATAGAAAGGTCATAAATGGGCCATTCTATCATTGAGTTTAGGGTAATCGGTTATATCATAAGAATTCGTTTTATTACGTCGGATAAATCAGATAAGCACCAAGTTACCTATTGATTTTAATGGTAAAGCCTGTACTAAAAATATCTTCGCCAGGTCAGAAAATACGCACTATAACAACTGTAAAACAAACGCATATAGTTCATCAGGACACTTCAAACAGACAACGAACTAAGTTTAGTATCATTACAAATAATATCGGATAATTATATTTACTTACTTACTTACTTACTTACTTACTTACTTACTTAATATATTACATATAACTTATTTTGTGAAATAATCCGCGCAGTCTGGTCAGGATCCATGCTGTTCGCTAACGGGTTCTCTAATTGTAATAGGCTTTAAAAGCGAACAGCATGGAGCCTGACCAGACTGCGCGGATGCGCAGGCTGGTCTGGATCCATGCTGGTCGCACACCCACTATGTTGGTTTTCTCATGGCACGGCTCATATTTTCATGACGTGACCGTTTCGCGTGTCTTTTCCTACGTATGTATGTGATTAATCAGGACGTAATGTGAAAGAAGTTATAGTTAGCAGTGAAGCAGCATGCAAGCATCTCGTTTGGTATTTGTCGTTGCAATGAGACCAAGGAGAGTGATGTTTCCCCTTTAGCATAATCAATCTCATTTATCCTTCTTTATGAATAAATATGTTTTCATTCATAGTAGATGATAAATGATATCCCAGCGGCTACGACAGCACACCGCATATAGACAGAGGATCCATTTTTGAAAGGAGTATATATGTGTCAGCTGTATAAGCTTGTGAGGCATTGTTATGCAGTGTTCCGCCGATTTAGGGACATTTCATAGAATTATCATCTTTGGACAGAATTTTAGAGTTTTTCACATATAATAGCTACTTCAATATGTGCTCAGTGATCCTAAGTGTATGTCACCATGTTTGTGTTTTTATGTCATGGACAGGATAAGTGCTTGGCCAATTTAGAATTTGTATTCAAAATTAATATTAGATACGAGAACTGAAGTTAACTATAAATAAACTTCATGACAAATGATTAAGTTTTCTTAAATTTACACTTACAGAGAATGTTACGTAATTTTCACAAAGAATTATAAGTCATTATAAATTTTCAAATTTACATTCTTTAATTTCTGTTTTTGAGAAAATTTCTCAGATAGGGAAAAATAGAACAGAAACTACACATTTTATCTTTTTTTTTTCTTGTTTTCTTTCTAACTGTAGAAGTAGCACATGTCATTTACATCAGAAAGAAACCATACAAATCATGGATATAATTGTTTGTTTTTTTCTTGCTTGAATCCCTGTATAGATCTTTTTATAAACTGAGATTAAAAGTCAACCAAGAGTTGGGTGAACATTTGATATAATTGGATCAAATGTACCTGACAGAAAAAATGAAAGAAGAAAAGAAAATTTAATATAGATATATATATAAATTTAAAAGAGTCATATCTGTGTTGATATGACTTGTCACAAGGACTATTTCAGACTTTTTTGCTTGGAGCCCGGGTAGTTATTTCCGGTCCATTTTAGAAGTTTATTTCGGAATTCCCGAATATAGTTTAGTGTAAGAAACAAAAATCAATCAAGAAGGAAAATATTATACCTCCGTCGATTGGTCAACGCTACTATAGCAGTTCAATGGATGGAGGCATTATATTTTGGGTTTCCCTGTGAAATATAAGGTCTGAAAACAGCACAGTTGGTTTCCTAGATTCTAAACGCTATGACTGTGCGTCGTTTTAGTTAAACGAAAAACAACATCTTCCTGTTCTTACTGTCCGCCAGTTTATTTTTATTTGACGTTCAATGTTCGCTGTAATAAAGTTGAATGTTCGCTGAATTGTGTTATAGAAATCAATATAAAATCAGACGACAGTAGCAAAATTAGAGATGTGATTTTGAGAAGAATAAAATTATAAATGAAATGGAGCCTTGGAGAAAGCAACTAGCTATATCTGTATATGTCTGTTTACTTGAACTTACTAAATATGTTAAAGTTTTTCAATTAGAAATCAAAAGTTTTTTGTCTAACAAATAATAGTTACTACACTTAGTCTAAAAAGGAACTTTTATTAATAAAACAATTGTTGACTTTTGAGCAATTGAATATTATACAATTATCGACTTTTTCATAGGTTGATATCAGGATTTATCAACCCAAAAAAAGTTATCTTCACCGAGCCGAATATTTGTAATACATGTAATACTATTCATATAAATTGCATTGTTATGTACTTATTCCAGGAAAACATGGAAGTTCAATAACTTTCTACTTCTAATTAGCTCAACAACATAACACTGTGGGCGTGATGTAAAAAGGACCAGGTCTCAAAAGCAAGAAATATGAGAAAGAATTACCACGAACAATTATTGTTCACTAGTTATCTCATGTCTTGATTTCCCAAAAGAGAGGTTTAATCAATCGCTAAACGAATACTTTTCCACTATAATATATACACCCCAGCCAATAAAATACCGCGCCAATAAGACAAGATCAAATCTAAGACGCAGTTTTCATTAAGGAGGTAGGTTACCTTGTTACCAGGGTAAATTCAAATTAGTTGAACCGCAGCATTTTTTTTATTTTTTTTTTTTTTTTTTTTTTTTGTATTTCGTGTAATTTAATGTTTGAATTGCTACAATCTCAATTTCGTTTATCTCTGCCCCTTCAAGTACAATTTTTATCCAGGTTTGAAGTTCATGATCCTACAAAGGTACTTTATATTGAGAGAAGAAGGAAACTACGGATATTTAACACTTTTCGGTGTATTTTGGTTTCATTGTTATCCGTAGAAGTCTGCATAATTGATAATTTTACTAGTATGTCCGTTAGCTTTCTAATATAAGCTTAAAATGTATATGTCGTGGGGCTCGTGTTTCCATGGTAACGCATTTTCTCTTATTTTTAAACATTTATGTATGAAAACGGGGTTCAGTGCCATTCTGTTAATGACCAACATGGAATACTTGGGTAATATTATTAGCAAAATACTAGGCACTTTATATGGTACCCTATTTGTCTTAATGTTTAAAGTAAACATGGCAACATAGATGTTTCAAATAGCTTATATCTTGCTTTTTATCGTAATTTCTTATAAAAAGATATTGAATAAAATTATTTTTCTTGATGATGTAGCTTTAAAACATCTTATTTCTAACGTTACATGTAGTAATACTTTCGTGTCATTTGCACATATTTAAACAAACTTCACAGCTTAAAATACTTACAGCAGTAAGAAAAAGTCGTTCTGCATGCTGCTATTATTCTCATGGATATTGTAGAAATGCAAATAAAAAGCCGAAGCTGTGTTTCTTAAATAGACCAGTGTCGACGCTTTTGAATTTTACGGGCTTCGTTTCCATGGTAACATCAATTTAATTCAAGAGACCCCAATTTTCTACTGAAATTTGAACAATTTTAGAGCTTAGTTTTAGTATATAAGTAACAAATGATCAACGGAAACTGTAAAATAGGTATTAAAAATCAAACTGCCAAATTTTACTTTGAAAATGGCCGTAATAAGTAACCTTTCACCCAACTATATTCTCAATAACCTTAGTTACCATCATCTATTTTCTTACATTCCGCATAACATCTCAATATAACTACATAAAAAAAACAAAATATTGATCATTCTAACACGGCCAGCAAATAATCTGCATACATGTAGACCAAAATCTATCTCGGGTTATTCTGCAATAAACCACTCGCGTGCAATGACGTCATCCGATCCAGGTGCGTAGCACGGTCGTAAAAAGTAGTTACCATTTTTTCTAACACTGTTGATACTAGTATGTCGTGTTAGAATCGAAATAACAAGTTCCCAAGTGTGATTTATCGTAGAATAACCCGAGTTTTACGTTCTTATACGAAACAATATATCACTCAGACCTACGGCCTTCGTGATATATTCTTACGCATAAGAACTCAAAACACGGGCTATTCTACGATAAACCACGTTTGGGAACTTATTATTTCTTAATTATTCGGAGCGAAAGACTCATAAAAATATTTCAGCAAATTGCTGTTTAGAAATATTTTTTTAAAAACGAAAATGCACAGAATTACGTACTTTCAAAATAAAATCTATCAATATTTCGAGGTAACTGACACGTAACGTCATGACGTCAATGACGTCATTTTAAGGCAACAGTGTTTTGAAGCGTTTCTGCGGCAATTTATTCCTTTTTTCTGCATTATTAAACCCTTAAGCATCAGATCGGAGACAGGTTCAGGTTTTCTTTTCAGAAGAATGGATATGCAAACACATTTAGTTTGCCGTAAACGTCGTCGTAAATCGTCACGTTAGCTTCCGGTAGGGCATGCGCACATACAAATATTAAGGTAACCTTCCTCCTTAATAGCTTAAACAAGCATTTACATCATTTTCATAGACATATAACGGGTATCTACATTAACATTTTAGTACTAGTAAAATACTATATATATCTGCAGCATGTTTCAAGATAAATAATACTTAATCCGCCAAAATGATCACGTAATTGTAAAGCGCAGCTGAGATTCAGTATATGTTAGCAGAATCTAATCCGAATAGGGCACAAGTTAAATCATAGCAAAAGTTCCTTCTAGGGCATATCTATATAAATATAAAATGATCATCTTGTAAACTTTTGGTTGCAATGTCTGTTTTATACTGCCAAAAAATTTCAAGTAAGTATTTACGCTAGTTATTTAACATAAATTGTTAAATCCAACAACAAATTAAATCTGTTACCACATTCAGTAGTCTAAGAGTAAATACGGCAATAAGACATTGACCCGGTTAATCAATTACGATTCGATGCGTGAATTTGTTGCGCATAATTAGAGGGTCGCAATGGGGTTTGTTTTCATATATATTAACTATGCATTTCAAGGTAACGATAATATTTAGTTGTTTACATTTAAACTTGCTGATATATGTCTATCTGGTCGACTGAATGTATGTTATGTTCCTCAAGAATGGAGGAAATAACATCCTCGAGTTTAGTAATGTGTAATCCACGGAACGCGTTCAGTCAGAGAGTCGCCTCAATAAGGAAAGAATAGTCTAACGTTAGAGGTTATTTCTAAGGTCACGGAGTTTAATTGGCCAGCTTGTAATGACAACAGCTTTCGGTATCAGTAGCTCAGTTAAGTGTGACTTATTGAACTATAATATTCCTTCTCAAGAGAAGGAATAATAAATATTGGCGTGATAATTGGCAGACTGATATATAGAGGAGTAGATGGGCAAAGCTATAGGGCTACAGTGAGTGATATGCAGTGAGTGATATAGATTATATCTCACTGATAAAACAAAATATTTCATCAGTTAGCATAAAATAAAATTTAAACTGCCACTATAATATATTTTTGAAGAAAATTATTATAGAATTAATAGTGAGAAATATGTCAGTATACTTAAATCGGGGAACTTTTTGGTAACAGTACATGTTGATATACATTTCATGTTGATATACATGAAAGAATTTATTAGTACATGTATTTCTACTCAACGTTAAGCGTCTAAATGTTTAAACCGATACAGCTGAATAAAACTAGCTGACCTGTTTGTCTGACAATCTAAATTTATGACTGACAATGAAGGTGTCGCATCTGCAATCTTGTTTACAGCTCGAATTTCAAATATTCAGCTTTAGTAACATGTTTTCTTTTACCACACATCATGCTGACAATCCTTTTGGCTGGACTGGAAACTTAAAAGGTCATAATTGCAATAACATGACTGTGTTTGGTCTAACAGTGTTTGCAATAAATCATTCCATCAAGGTGTTGCTTACTTTTATGGTTATATAGGGGATGATTTTGAAAAATGCAGTAAAATGTGTACAAATTTAATGCATCGTTTATCACTCAATATAAACAATATATGAAGATGCCATTCTGAGATAGACTCGTTCAGCCATAAACAGCGTCTTTGACGACTGACGTGTTTATGATTTCGCCGTTTCTAGGTCTTAATAAATACTCAATCAAACAATCAAATTTATCATTTACGGATGTAGTTGATGGTATGTACCAGCAGATATAACGATTGAATTGTTTTCTTTTTTTTTTTTTTTTTTTTTTTTTTTTTGCATTTCGTGTAAATAATTTTAATTTGTCACCGTTTCTGTTTTCAGTACCTATATTGACATTTTTTAGAAAACAACTACAGGGTTCAAAATTTTAACATTAAACTTTGTTTGTTTGGTGTAAATGTTTTAAAAATAAAAATACTCCCTACGAGGGCAAAATCTCGTGTCTCAGGAAACACTTTTGAGAAAGTACGTAAGTATTGTTTTCTAGAAACGGTGCTTACAATTAATAGTTGGTGAAAAGCATATGGTCCTGTGGGATGAATGTGTCCGTACATGTATATATAACTTCAAATTACCTATTATTATAGCAATTTTATTCAAAATATGACCGCTTATAGCAAACACGAATAATTCCAAAACTATGATATTTAACACTTCGGAAATGTTTTGCAAACAGATCAAGACTACTTCATACCTTCTCGAATTGATGAATGGCATGTATCATATAATATTAGGTTATTTAACATCGTTCTGTACAATACGGAGATATATTTGGACGAATACCAATTATAGGTGAGTCCAATATGGTTTTCCCAGCTGGGTACGAGTCCAAATATATCTCGTATTGTACAGTACAATGTTAAATAACCTTTTTTATTCTGTATCTATTCTATTTAGATTAAATTAAAATGATTCACTGAATGCTGTATTTCTGCCTTTTCTATATTTTCCCAGCTTGGTATGAGTGCAAATATATATTACACAGAATAATGTTAGGCCCTAAATAACCTTTTTATTCTATATTTATTTTAATTCATTTAGAAATATACGTGATACATTGAAGGTTGTATTTCTAAGTCTCGGTATTAAATAAATCATATAGTGCAACCTCCCTACAACAACCACTGCAGACGGACATAACCAAACTGGCTGTTGTAAGGAGGTGACTGTTGCTCGGAGGGAGTTTTCGCGTGGGAAGGATTCAACTGGGCGGGCAGACGGACAAAATTCCACAACAGTATTTTAAGTACATATTTTTTTCACTGTTATAGGCAAAAGTGTATTTTCTGCAGCTTTCAAGACAAATAATAAAACTCTGTACATAGAGCGCCTACTTCACCCGATTTACATTCGGAACATTTTCACGCGTATCTGGCTTTATCTTATGTTTAACATGGGACAGTTGAACCGTCCAAATACAGAAAAAATACAGGTTTTTTGTACGCACGTGTGTCCAATACGGTAATATATTGTACGGTCACGTGTTGCAAATAAACGTTGACGTTGGATAAATAAAATAGATATAGAATAAACAAATTTATAACTGTACATACAATTAAAAACGAGCTTTTCTCATCACGACAATGCTACAATGATATATCGTACCTACATTTTATTCCGGACAAAAGATGGTGACAAGTGTCAGATGTTTCAATCATTATATGGAAGTCCAATTAATATACAACCTGCTGCATTAAAATTATCCAAGATCATAATAAATTCAACGAACCAATGTCACGTCCATGGCAAACATAGACTTTTCATTTACACACGTAAAATTATGTGATGCCATTATTCTATAAGATCTTACAACATTAAATGACATATATGAAGTTCTTACATAAAGAAACCTTACGAAAGAAAATTTGCATAATTTAGGAAATTAATACCAGCCTCATTCAATGTGTTAATTTGTTCGCAAAACATGAGTGTTTGTGTTTTAGAACCTGATGTTCACGTTTTGTCTTTTTGAATTCGCGCGTGGCATTACTTGCAAACATTAGTGAAAATAAAACATATTCCACATAATAACATCTTTCGTTGAAAATGCATCAATTCTGATCCCTTCAAATATAATAAGTTGAAATGTCATGCTTCGACACAGGCAAAAATCAGACTGTTATCACAATGGAATGACAAGAATACCATTTAGTTTTCATCAATGGCATATATATTATGTAAGTAACGTTGTGTACCGATATTAATGATTAAATATCTTAACAAGTAATATAATAGCAAAATTAAAATCTGATTTGGCAAATAGTTATGAAGTCTTGCAAATTAAGTGCATACCTCAATATACTTGCATTAAATGGATTCTAAAGTAAAGGTTTAACAATTGAAGTGATTTGATTGCAGTCCCAATGGATCGACCGTTTACGTGGAAAACGATTGTTTTATGACGCTAACATGGCATCATATTATGAGGGGCTAAAAATATAAGAAGCACGTTTGTAGAGCGTGAAACAGGATATTTACCGATGTTAAATACCCATCCTTCCGATGTTTAAATTTCCTAGACATTATGTATATATACTTGTAACATTTATATACATAAAATCCAAGGTTTGACATAAATACTTATTCATGAAGGTAAGAATGTCCCCTGAATTGCATGAATTCATAGTAGATCTTTAATGTTAGTTAAAAGGTTAGCTTTTTGTAAAAGCTTGTCAGCGGTCCTATGTTTATAATTCACTGAAATCATATCGACAGAGAGTAATATATACTTATAAACAAGTCCACGACGAAGGATTCTAAAGTCGCAGAAATGCAATTCCTTCCAGCAGGTCAATGACACTGGTTCTCAGCTTGCCAATGCAATTGCAATCGCTCGCAGAGATAGCAAGGTAGAAACATTTTCATGGGATTCGGTTGCTTTGGTCGTTTTCGTTATTTCTAAACAAAAAAATCCTTACGTAATACCGACACACTGGCCAGAATAATTCTTATAAATTTCCCTTATATATGTATATTGAGTTACCTTAAGATTGAAAAGGTAACAACGATGTTGAGTCATGCTAACTAGCTGATTTATGACCTGTCTAATATCTTGTCAATATCATCTTGTTATTCAAAAACACATGTTATGAAAACGCATATTTTGAACAGCTTTTACAACGGGAAATTAAATTCGCATTTATATAGAACTTCCAGCTCTTTCTATGATAGCAAATGCATTCCAACATAATATGAGAAATATTCTACTTTTTACAAGGTGTGATTAGGTGCACTTTTCAAATTGTTGTGTTCCAGTTTGTAGCTTTAGCAACGTGACCAAATTCATATATAAAGTTATTAAACCAAAATGTTTATATATCTGACTGCCAGAAGAATGCATTGTGAAAGGAAAAACTAATCAATGTGCTTTGTATTTATGATATTGACATTTGTAGCAGTTTCCCGCACAGCAAAAAAGAAATGCATAAATGGAGATGTGTCTTTAAATCAGCGTTATATTCCTAAATGTTTCATGTCAGTTATATATTTTTATGTTGCCTTTAAAGGTCATGACTCCAATACTTCATCTTACGAATGACATTTATGTTCTTTAAGAGATTGCAATATATTATTTACATCATTTATCACTGTGCTTTATTGTTTTATTAATGGATATGTTGGACGTGTGATACGGGGGTTGGAGAGTTTATTACTTGAATAAAATTATTCGAGGGCTGAACGAGTCTGGAAGTAGATTTTCATGCGCATCAATAAATTGTGAAATGTATAAAAGCTCAATGCGCTTAAGAAAGACTAGAGTGAGTGAAAGAAATACCAGTTTTCATGTTTGAAAGCTCAAACTAGCAATAAAGCGTAAACTATTGTTTGTTAGTTTCGTTTTTTATGCATTACCAAGTAGCATTGCTTTCCAACGATGTTCCCGGCTTCTATTACAATTTGCAAGCAATTTAATGTGACACGTTCTGTACAATAATCCGCCTTTACTTAAAGAAAAAACTGTTTATAGTACTGTTAATTCACCGAAATCCTACCTATATGAGATAAACTAATAAGAAGGACACATATGGTTTTAGAATAGTATTGACCTCTTTTGGTATAATAAATATAAACTGTTGTTACGGAAAGTCTGCTTGCGAATAAAATAAGTTTAATAATTCTAAAACAAAATGATATCACTCTAGCAAAAATACCTTTAAAGTTGATGATTATCCATTCGAGGCCTGTAGTTGTGAAAGAGTCAACTAGAATATTCAACTCTTGTACTCGAAATAAATGAGATTAGCAACGAAAATGCCAAAACACAGATTTGATTAAAATCTTGCCAGAGCGTCTAGAATTTCATTTATTTAAATGAATGGATAAAAAAAAAGTTATAACACGGGGAAATTTATTTAAATTGAAAGTGCACTAACCACACGGCCGATAATGTTTTTTTACCAATAACGACATTATTCGGGATCTGTATTGTGTCATAAAGAGCTCTGAGGGGTGTTTTGCAAGTTGGACTGAACAGGAACAATAGTTAGTTCAAAGTAAATCGGTAAGAATACGTTCCAATACATGCATGACGTCGTTGCCCAGCAGTGATTATTCTATTGCTAATAGACTACTGATTTCTCTAACACGAACACTATACTAATGATACAGAAAGTATAAGCGGGGATTTGTTTTCCTTCTTCCTCTAATATTTGTTGTAAATGAGGAGTAAATCAAAGTTGTTTACTCAATTCTACACGTCAAGCATGTTTTACCGTGTAGTCTGTTTAATGTGAAAAGCATCTAGATATATTTGATGGCAAACTGTCCAATTCTATAATATTTATAAAATATAATTCTCGCTATTTTATCTTTTATATTATAAAACGCTCATTTTTGTTTCCAAATTAATTTATCAAATCAAAACACAAAAGTAGTATGTTTCTTTTCTAAAAGACATACATACACCATCTTCTACTCCATAAACAACACACTATTATCAGCTTATTATATATATTACTAAGCGATGCCGTGACAATCACGAGTTTACTATTATGATATAACACTATTTGCCGTCGCGAGATTTGTTTCTAACTTATATTAACAAGAAACACGTAAATAGGTTTCAAATTACCTCTCTTTGATTATCTTATTTCTTGATTTCCCGAAAGATGTTTTACACGTATAACTGATATAAACTGATTCTTCATATAATCTAAGATCAATATAAATGCCTAATATTGAAAAATGAAGCCGATTTAGATAGAACATATTAAAGGTTACATCTATGGGGAAAATCAGAGGGAAAAAAAATATCTCGAAAACTTGACTATTTTCTGGTCTTATATCAATACCCTATCCTGTATAAAAGTTGCAAGATAATAAATATTTTCAATACAGTATAGAAATTATCTGATGTATTCAAAACTCTCTATTAATCTACGTTTACTATTGACTATAAAACGGGAAAACTATTAATGAATGTTTTGTATATACTTGTAGATACTGATCTGATCAGCAGTGTTTTTTAAGAATGTGCTTTCGAGTACTGATTTCTGAGTATTTCTCGAAACAAGAGTATATTATATATTATGGACTTCTGTAATTTAATAGTCTTTCCTACAACTAAATATAGAAAACATGTATTTCTGTTCCTTACCTTTTTACAGTTATAGCACATTTTCGTTTGCCGATATATATCCGTTTATGTTCGGTCAATATATTTAAGAAATAATTTATAGCAAAACAGTGCTTTATCACTATTTATACGCGATGTACGGTTAAACGTCGGGCGTAATAATTTCACGAGGGCTGCGTATAACCGCCCGAGCGTATAAATAGTGATAAAGCACTGTTTTGCTATAAATTCTTTCGATTCTAATATGTTCTTTATTGTAAAATTGATATCAAATATGATGGAACTGTTTCTTCGCGCAAGCATGGCGCCAAAAGTAGGTCTTTGTTTATACACGCCAGACCCGGAAATGGTAATACGTCTTGTGGCAGAGTTCAGTTCGGGCGAAAATAATTGTGAATTATTCAGCAAAGCGAATAACTAACTCAGTATGTTTGTAAATTAATCAACACATTTGTGCAGTTTAAGACATGTTATTAAGTAAAATATTTCATGAAATTTGAAAGCGCTATTTCTTGATGCGTACATGGCGCTAAATATCACGTTGACGTGACGTCAATATAATATCGTTGTGATGATTAAAGCATTGTTAGTCATATTAGATTTCGATATCATTTAGCCTCCTTAACGTAATAACCATGTTTGCACTTCTCACGATCGCGTAGAGACCACATTAATTTTCCACTCAATATGTTCCATTATTTAGTGAACAGGGACGGACCATGTCTTCGTACCCGTGCAATATCACTGCCTGGCCAACCTGCAAACTAATGGAAACGGTCTTGAATACACATTCTCGCAGTTTGATCAGGCATCTTACTTTTCGGAGTAGTGAATCATTTAAATAGTTTTGAAATTAATGGATTAATATCAATTTTACATTAACAAATTATATACATGCAGCTAAGCGAAGATTTGTTTAAACAGTTTAACTTTAAATGGACTGGTCGTGTTTTAAAATGTTTTTATCCGAATGAATATCAGAACTATCGGCATTTCGTTTGCATTGAGTAACATATGTGTATCTGTTCTTATAAAGCGTTCGTCTAATCCATTAAATGAATGAAAAGAAATAAATCAGTACTTTACAGTATATGTACATATAGAACATGAACCCTATATCTGACATTTCGGTCACTCCCGCTTTCATAGATTTGGGTATTGTATAATCACCCCAAGGATATGGTGCCTGCTTTTTAATTCTGTCTTTTGGCAGCTCTTGTGATATGCAGGCTCCATAACCACAGATCCCCTTTCTAAATTTCAATTTGTTCAGTTCTGCCCATTGTTTTCTCGTTTAGGGCAAACCCATTTTTTTATCTGGGGACCGCTCTCATGGAATTACACGCTAGTGTATCATTGAAGGTTCCATGTTCACCGCCGTATGAACACATCTGCGGATGTCTCTAAATAATTGTACCTGTAGCATGTGTAAATGTTGATTTCTGCTCAACCTGGAACTAGAGGGCGTAGACGGTAGCCTGAATGTTCACTACCGTCCATGAACAGGCTCAATCAAACCGGGTTTGCAACATTTTCGTTTTTGTCGTGTTGAGCGACCTGTGAAGTTTCCACTTTTTCTATTTCATTAAGCAGATACTGCAGTCCTGAGAAGCTGACACGAAACATGTTTACCACGACCGATATTCATATTTTACAGAATGAAAATTGTTTCATATCTAATAAATGCAATATCTATATAGTATGAAATGGTATTGTAAAGACTTGTCATACAATTTCACGTAAGTTCAGTGATTTTGAAAAAATGATACGGGAAGCAAACTAGCATTGCAGCCACGATGTAATGCGTAATAGTTTCAGTAGCTGGAAATAAGAGAAAAATATATTGCGCTCTAGTTATCATATGTCTAGATTTCCCAGAAGAAGTTTAAACGAGCGTTATAAATGAATGATTTTCCACAGTAATAGGCCCACACCATCCGAGATAATAACATATTAACTCCGTATGTCAAACAATGTAGAACTAATTGAAAGGTCAAACAACAAATCAAACATCTACTAGCAAGTCTGCAACTAAAAATGACAAATAGTGAGACGTAGCTGCTGACAAAATTGAAGTCAAAAATTGTTCTAAGCTGTTTTGGTGGACTTTAAATTCGAAAACCACAACAAAACTGTTTTAATTAGGCAATATGTACTTACGTTTGGTGTACAGCAGTTAAAGTTTTGTTTCCAAACTAGAACATGTTGATGGCAATCATTGCTAAATCAGCGAAAATCATGATGCATCTATAAAATCCGCTTGAGAAAAGTTTGTTTACTGTATCATAATAAACTAGCCTAACGTTTTGATTGCAGAAACGTTCAAACAATATTACGTCGTTCGAAAACAGACAGTACGACATACCATTTGTAGTGATACCAATCCGGTATATGGATTACTATGTAAGCCATGCAAGTAAACTGTATATGTTGGGGAAACCGAGAGGAGTCTGAGAGAAAGAATAAGTGGACATTTTCGTGACATCAGACAGCAGGTTAACAAGCTGATCGATCGCCATTTTGTAGGTCAAATAGAAAGGGACTTGCGGGAGGTAGTACTGTAAAAGTTGTATCATGAAGGCCACCTACACACACATATAGTAGAGAAGAAATAGATAAAGAAGCTTGCAATAAAATTTCCACACGGCTGCAATGTAACACATAAATTGACTGACAGACACATGTGAAATATGATACATTACGTCGTTTGACGTGTTGTTTACATGAAATGACGTCACGTCATTTAGACAAAACAAGTACTGTAAAATGGATATTACATAGCTGTATTAATGGCTTTATATATTTTGACGAAGACCAAGAGGCAGAACATTTAATAAAGAGTGATTGTTAACAAGTATTAAAATGCATTTAATTTCTCTAAAAAGTTAAAACGGAAATGCATTATAGACATAGCACGATAATACCTGTAAGATTACATTTTCCTACCCTACGCGTTTTTCTCACTATATTGGCATATCTTGCGCTTTATGTATTTAGATATCTTATGATTTTTCTGTCCAATACTGATTCATATAAGTCCGTTTAACTAGACATCTATAAGTTAAGTAATGCATACATTCATATTTGATATTTCCTTTGACTGCTTCCAATGGCAAGATGCTCAAGGGACAGAACAGCTAACACGAATACAATTCCTGTGGCTAATATTAAGGTGTAAAAAAAACAGACTGCTGGAAAAGGAAATACAGTCCTTATGGCAGCGTTATCATCCTCATATATAACACATCATCCCCAATATATTTCTCTGGAAATTGCTGCCAGACTAGATTTATTTGTCCTATTTCCCATGAATTACAGGATCATGAAAAACATCATGTTGTGCCAATGCAAAGCAGATAATTTTCAATCTGAATGTATATTTACAAACAAATCTGGCCGAATCTTCTGAAAACAGGAAAACAAATACAATGACAGAATTTAATGACAGTCCGTATTAGGAAAAAAAGATCGGAGAGCGATATAGATATGAAAGCTTCATATTTTGGTATGTCAAGTTATCAGAATGAGCTATAATTACATTTCACAAAATTGTTTGTGCACTTGAATGTTTAACCCTTACCTTGCTAAATTACTATACTGAACTTGTCCAGCTTTCAATTTGGACAGTACCATTAACAGTTAAAAGGGGTGTTTACCAAAAAAGATCTGACTTAATGGGGAACAGTATGAATGGGCAGGCTGATCTCATGATCAACATTAGTCTCAAAGGCAGAATCAGTCTGCCCAGGCAATCGGTAATTATATATTTTGATAAATGCGACGCCTACATTATAAATAGTTATAATAAGAGCAAAACGTTTAACTTATTACGTGTTTTTCTTTGCCACTTCTTTGAGGAAATCATGCGTTTATTTTCTTATAATGTGATTCACACCGCGTCACTCCTGTATTCTAATAACTTTATTTATCACATGTTTCACGTCGCGGGAGTTAAATAAAGCCATTACATAAAATTGATAATGCACTACTGTGTTTAAGATTTGGCATCGACGTCGTTTAAGGTAAAGGAGACATTGGTCAAATTGACTTGTTATAATAGCTAAAGAAAGTAGAATTGTTTATGTTTCGGCAGGAAAAGCTAACATGTAATAAAAAGAATATTACATTTGTGACTTTCCACATTGAATTTATTAAAATCGTTGAATAAAATTGATAAATTGATCGGCAGAGGCTCGCATTTGATTCAACTCGTTTAATAAGTTCAATATGAAAAGACACACACTCTTGTAACATTCTCTGTATATTGCGTCTGGTTAACATAAAATCCAGTAAGAATAAACATTACACAAAATGTTTTGGTTCAATAGCTGCTCGGATCTGATATATATATGGTCTTGGCAATATTCTAAAGGTCACACCATTTACTGTCTGGTCTCGCTTTGATTGTTACATTTAAGGTTCATTTATGCAATTTTCTCGTTAAATAAGCAATTTACATGGTTTGATTAATGTGTATGATAGAGAAGCGATACAAATACTCGATATTTTATAGGTTTGGAAAAATTACGAGCGTAGCAACAAAATGGAAAGTAAGACATGTATATAAGTTTTGTCGTGTAACATCTTGGCGTATTGCTTATTGTGTAGGAATTTAGTTCATTTAAATTTGATTTGAGTTCATTTATCATTTTCTTTCAAATAAAGCATAACTAGAAAATACTTCCTACATATAATATTCCCGCCAGCTTAGCTCAATAGGGAGAGCGCAGATCTACGGATCGCGGGGTCGTGAGTTCGATCCCCGGGCGGGGCGAATGGTCTCCGTGACGATTTGATAAAATACATTGTGTCTGAAATCATTCGTCCTCCACCTCTGATTCATGTGGGGAAGTTGGCAGTTACTTGCGGAGAACTGGTTTTTACCAGTACAGAATCCAGGAACACTGGTTAGGTTAACTGCCCGCCATTACATAACTGAAATACTGTTGAAAAACGGCGCTAAACCCAAAACAAACAAAACAAATACATATAATATTAAAAATTTCAACACATTTTACAAGGATAAACATCTCTTAGACACTGTTTCCTGTTGCGATTCGGCACCAGATGGTTGCAAAATTGATATATCAATCTAACTTTAATAAGAACAATTAAATGCAATAATCTGGCAATAATCTTCTTACAATTTTTACAATTTAAACTCTGACGTAACCTTTCTTTGTATTAAAGATTTTATCTTTACTAAAAATACCAGTTAAGACAAGCGTTTAGTTTAATATTTGAGTAATAAACATTCTGTTTGACAGAATAATTTGTAGTTTCGATGTTTTCATAACGAGCTAGTGCTCAATTCCATTTACATGATATTACTGCTATAATTACAGTTGAATTACTATAACTAATAAGATCTAGGTACTTTATGATCAATTTGGGCTATTTACAGTCATAGCTGGATCCCAGTATCACGCACTATACTATATACAATTGTTAAAAGGAACTAAGAAATCGTTTTGTTTATTTATTTTTGTGTTTGTTTTCTTGTGTTTAACGTCTCACCGACACTATTGTAGGTCATTTGGTGACTTTCCTGCTTTAATCGTGGAGGAAGACCCAAAATGCCCCTCCGTGCATTATTTCATCACAGGCTTCCTCACATGAAAATTTCAACGCCACGAGTGAGGCTCGAACCATTTTGGTAAGGGACAAGTGATTTTAAGTCAGCTACCTTAACCACTCGGCCACGGAGGCCCCCTAAATCGTTTTGTAAAATATTATTTACGACAATAGACCAATCAGAATGACTTCCATTTATAGAACCAATCAGGGCACTTCCGCTAATAGCACAGGAGTGCTTAAGGTATAAATAGGAGGATTTGCTGTAGGCATGGTGTTTCATAATTGCATTCGGTATCTAAGCTGAACATCAATCAGTCATGGCAAACAGTGCAGCTTTTATAGAAATGACTTCTGAGTTTTAACAAAGGGCGTTCATTATAAGTCAGCTAGTCTAAGACAAAGTTATTTTAATGATTTGACCTATTTTATTGTTCGGGATATATAAAGGTGTAGACACTTCCCTACAGCTGTGTCTTAACACCCTTTAGATCTAAAAAGGCTCAACTGATTATGTTCTTGATATTTTTTTTTGACTAAACGATCTGTACATAGAATAAAAAGTAATTACTAAACCATTTCATAGTATCAAGAGCATTTGTTTATGTATATAGTTTGCAAAACCACAATGTAAGCCAGTGTGACGTTAAAACAAATGAAGAGAAAGAATTTGATAATAAAATAAAAGACATTATAAAATCTATACGTATTAGTTCTGAGAATGGGTTTTGTTCATTAAGCGGCTTCAAATATTATAAGCCTGTTAATGTTATATATCACACATTTCAAAAGGATTTTCTATTTTCACAAAATACATATTCTACATTTACAGTAACACAATCCGATTAATTTATGATCCTATTGATAAAAAAAATTATTTAAACTGTGTGTTATTTTGCAACACATGTACTGTCTGTATGTCACAATTATTACGCCATAGTGTCAGACGTCATAGAGGTGCGCTTGAAAAGAAATCCACATAAAATAGGCAAATATCGGTGAATATCTTCAAAGATGTAGTTAATAAGCTTTGATATCGTCTTAGAATTGAAATAATATATTCAAACATTAATTTGCTCTTTAATAAAATCATTGTTTTATTTTGACTTTCAGGTGCATATTTTTATATGCATCTTGCTTCTCCCTTATGCAATTTCCTTGCATCTACACTCCAAACAATAATTTTATTCAACGCTAAATTACTCTTTGTGATATATATTATTTCTTTACTAACTCTGCAATGAATATCACTGATAATAACTGAGTTTGCCAGTTAGGTAATTAATTCATTTATTTATGGTAATAGGCTTTGAAAGAAAGATAAAGACTATTCTTTTTATTTGTTTGCACTGTGAATGATGTTAAGGCTTGTATCAGTTTATGTGATAGCAACTGATTAAAGTAACAATAACAACGTCCGACAACGAAATGTATTTGTAAATGTATGTATTTGTTTGTCATATATTTTTATCAGTTATTTCTGGGACATATATCTGAACTCTCTTTACAAACGGGCCGTGATAAATGGCGCTCTTGACTAGAAGCAAAATGAACGAGTTTATTTAATGTTTTATGGGCCTGATGGCGTCATATTGGACAATGCGAGCAATATTTGAAATATTGTTTAGACAACGCGCTGTTGAATGCTAACTAAAGGGAATAAATTAGTTTAAACTTTTGCAAGATATCGGTCATATATATATATACATGTGGGGTCTCCAATTAGTTCATTCCGTAGATGTTGAGTCTCTACCTATTTATTGGGCCTTTCTTCTTTCTTGTAAGCATTTATTGGGTCTCCAAAAGATAAAAGAAAGACTTAATATATATTACTGATATATTTAAGAAAATATTATTCTTACAATGCGCGGCTCGATTGCCAGTTAAACAAAGAAGAAATTCAAGCTCTGTATATTTTGCGACAAACAACAACTCGTGACTCGTCCCATTTTATTCTTTCTTATTAACCAATACTCAAGGAACAGTTCGTACAATCTAGCAATAATGAAAATTTATTTAAAGAAATTGTATACCGGAGAACAGACTGATATTTCTCACTTATCGGACAGAAAAATCTCTATTTTTAGAAATGCTGGAAAATCTTATCTCACATGGGTTATCCCACACTCCTGTGACGGACTACTTCATGCACTGAATATACATATTATTTCTGTAAAATAATTAAAAATCAGGTACCTTTATCTTTTCTCTCCGTTCCTTATAGTGTATTTCTCGATTAAAAATTCGTTACTTTATGATAAGAACGTACCGTTACGCTATAAACGATAAAACTAAAGCGGAACTTTGTTATTGTGCGTCACTGAAATGTCATGACGTCTATTCTGCTTACGGGCGTCAATTTCCCGCGTTTTAAATAGTTCAATATTTTCATGCTTATTTTCATTGTTTCTGTTGTGGTAAGTGAGAAATAGAATCCATTATAATGTTGGTGTTCGGTGAAGATCGGAAATCCCAACCCTCGGGCGCACCGCTCAAGTCTTAAACTCGGCACAGTTTCGTTTAAGACTTGAGCGGTGCGCCCTCGGGTTGGGATTTTCTGATCTTAACCGAAGACCAATGACAGATTCTCTATATCTTAAAACTAAATAAATGTCACAAATAAACGATCATCAGATTTAATAGAAATGGAGGGATTCATCACTATAATATAATATTATTGAAACAAAACCATGAACTGAGCAATATATCAGACAGAGTTTGGTCAATATAACATTTGAACCTTTTGTTTGGTCGTAGATGAGGCCTACTCAGGGCATTAAAGGCAACTTGATTTCGAAACATTTCATTTCTCACGTATACATACAAACACCATTTTCCCTGTTATATTCATTCATGTGTTAGGAAGCAGCACTGACAGTAAATCAAACAATGTTAATATCTGTGAGCTATTTAGCTAATATCAGTGATTTACTGAATAAGATCTGTGCAAATAAGATTTTCCTCTAGACAGATTTCTTACAATTCCACGCTACAGCTGCCACTAAATCATCACATCCTGTTCCCGAAAAATCAATACAAATATAAAGATTTATGTCACAGACATTAGCTTTTCCTGTTTGCAGTATCAAATTTGTAACGAGAAAATGCCAGTGTTGGAATAAGAAAGAATACGATATTAAATGTTCACAAGATGTATAATAATTATGTTTCAGACATCAAATTGAAAATAAGATTTCGCTATCATTTAGATTTAGCAGCATGCGCATGAAAGTCATTAAATGCATCCTTTATACCATTAATAACATTGATGCAATTATTGAAAGGTTCTTGTCTACATATATGATTAACAGATACATTGTAGCAACGTCTGTGTGTATATAAACTATAGTATAAAATAAAAGGTGATTGGAAGGAACTCAACAAAAACACCTTTGTACAGAAAAGAATGATTTGAAAACATATAGAAAATAGTTGAGTAATCACAGTATATTTTGCGAATGAAACATATATGCGAACACTACATTCATACGCAATGTTGTTGCACAAACGATTCCTGTACTGTTTTATTGAGATTTGTGATCAGTGTGACTAAATTATATGATAATACATTGTGTGATGATTAGCATGCCGATATTTGTGATGTTGGCGTTGTTTTGTACATCAACAATTTGCACCTATCAATAAAACGTCTACATTCTGTTGCTGACATATAATAACATTGAACATGTTTAGTATTTTACGTTTAGATTAACACCTTTATGTCCCATTTCTTTGGAATAGTTTCCCGTGAGATTTGGAGTCGACATTCATGTTTTCACAATATCAAGAACTGTACGGAAAGTTACAGAGAGAAACGTCATTTTTAATGTTTTCAGATAGATGTCGGTAGAGCAGTTTAAAAAATTTATAAGAAGATCCCTTGGAAACATAAAATGCAATCAAGCCAACTAATAGCAGTTTTGACATTCTTTACTTTTAAGTAGTTATGAGAATCGGACAGCTGAAGCAGAATCGATTAATTGTTCCGATTCTGATTTCTCTCCGATTCGATTAATCGAAAGATCAATACAGACTTTTGTAATATGGCAATATGGTAGTAATAGCAAACCTTTGTCACGACTTTCAGATTATTGTATGACTACTTTTGTTACTTTTTATGAAGAATTCTTTGACACAGCTTCTGTACTGTACAGCCTTTAGCAACTGTTGGGCAATTATGGCCCAGTTGTTGGAATCTTTAACCGGCTGTTAACCTATCTGCTGGTTAGATCTTGATTCAAAATATTTGTCTTGATGGGATTTTTTTATTTCACTATATAAAGGCAGTCCTTAACTCAAGGATTTGTTTTTCAAATTCATCTAAAATGTCGACATATAGCCTTAAAAGTTAACAAACCGATAGCTTAACCGGCTGTTCAATGGTTCGAACAAATAAGTCCAAACTGCGATATGGGAGGAACTATTGGACCAAATGCAAAAGTAACTAGAATTCATCTTTTCTCTATGACTCAAGGCCTGGGATTCAAGTCATGCTAGATGCACTGCCAAATTTGACATGGAATATATGCTGGGGACATTGCTGGCAGGTCTGGAATTAGTTTATCATCTTTTTTTAAGTAAATCCACTATTTTGTATTAAAGGAATAATAAAAACTTGTCAAATGAAATCTGAAAATTATTTCCAATTAGAAAAAAAGGTGGTTGGGATACCTTCGTTAATTTACGATTTAAAGCATATTTTGCAAACAGCTCTAGTAATATTTTTTCTTAAAAGGAGCCAACACCCGGCATTTAGGCTTCATGCAGAACCCAAAATATTTTGGGCAACAAAATTTTTATTATTGTTAAGATCATGACAGCTGGTCTGACAGCGTACTCCATTTTAAAGAGCAGATATTTTGAAATACTAACCCAAAGATTATAAAAGAGCAAAAGTATTTAAGCTAAACAGCGAGAAGTGTCTGAAAAAGTCCTGAAAGCGGGATTTTAATTTTTTTAACAAAATCAGCGACTAGAATCGATTCTTTTTGGTCAGAATCGATGTCGCCGACTTTGAAACTTTGGCGATAATTAATCGAACATCGGCGACAATCGGAACATCACTACTTTTAAGCTATCAAACTTAGGACAATGTAGACCAAACTACTCAACTGAAATTGATGATCAGATATTGTTTCTACATAAGCAGCAGTTACTGCAATTTGGTCCATGCACCATTTGTTTTGACCGGTTTCACAAATTAAAAACAAACTTATTATTTACGAGTTGTCTGCAAAATAAAGTTAATGTATCGACATATACTGAAGATAATAAATCTTATACAAGAAGTTATGTTATATATATCATACCTTAAAATATGGCTTAAATACTAATTTGTAATTAGTACATTCGGTAGACCAGACGGAATGTCAATATATACCACGAAATATTCATTTTCGCAGGTTCGATTCTCAAAAATGGCATCACTGTTTTCTTCTTTTGCACTCACCAGCTTATGCCAGCTTGCGATTCTTTGATTTGCCAGAAGTCTCAATGTAGTTCATACCCGTATAATGCACATAACAAATAACATTCAGTTTTTATCTTTACATTTTTACAGTAGCTTCTACTACAAACATATGTGGTTTCTTTGCAAACTGAAGACAATCATAAAATCGATCTTTAGATGTTTACAATAACAAGATAGAACGGACAAAAATACCCGTGCTACATGTCCTGCTTGCACTGTAATTCGCCATCCGATAAAAATACAGTTCCTACTTTCTATTTATCTTTGACTCAATCTAATGGAAAGGCGCATAGTCGTATTGATTCAATTTTGATCTCAATGAGTTTTAGGTACAAGTGAATGGTCTCAATGGAATTTAGATTGCGAATTTGAAATATTTTTCCGAACGACGCCATTTGCTTATGTTTTTAATTTAATTTTTATTCATTTATTTATTTTTTGTGGGTGGTGATGGGAGGGGCGGGTCGCCCTTGATATCATATGCACCAATGTTATCTATACGTAAATAAACGGCATTTTCTTGTTATACAAAATACATAGTGAATTTAAATATTTACAAATAGTCCTTTACCTTTACTCAACATTTACAACTGAAAATGAACATTTAGTAAAATATGCCTGTTTCACAAAATTAATACCATTTTCAAATGTGAGTTTGTGAAGCTCAAAAATATCAACGTATTAACTGATATTTAATTTTATGATTCTAAAAACTTGACCATGCAGACCTACTATTAAGAAATGAGTACATGAAGTCGTTTTGCGAAAGCACAAACAGACGGAAATTAACAAATTTATAAGTATTTATTTTGAAATGCATACCTACAAAAAGTACTCCTTTGTTAAAATAAGTTTATTGTGGATAAGAACGTCTAGGTATATGACGTGATAAGAAACTATTAACAGAGATATGAGCTAACGAGAATAAGGAAACAGCATGATTATTTACTGTTACTGGTATCCAAGTCTACAGACATAACAACGATAATGGACGTAGGAAGGCTGTCATAAAATGCTTACATAAAAGGACATTAAACTTGATATATATTTGTTCTTCTTCAGACGGATTTAACATAGGCACACAGCTGGGATGTAGGCTAATGACGTTGAAGGTCAGTCTCATTAAAACATACGAAAAACAAAACAATCTGTTATAATTCCAAGTACGAGATAAACTGCGTAAAATGTTTCATTGATACATGATTAAGAGAAACGTAACATTATTTTTAGAATAAAATTAACAAAAAATATCATGCAGAAAGTTAAGCAAAATTCACAGAAAAACTATGAGCTAAACCTTTTTTCTCAATTGCACTTTGTCACAATAGTAACATTTCAAATTTCTGGACCTAACTTACTTGTTATAATAATTACAAACAAAAATTATTGCAAAATTTCTGATAAAATGAATATCCGTAACAGATATAAGAATACTAGATATCAGCTCCCCCTTTAAAACAGTTTAGCAATTTAGTGTTTTTCATAAAAAATATTCCAAAGAAGTAAATTAGGGTACATATAAGATAGAAAGCGTAGTCAAACATCAAATTGAACAGTTTATTATGAACTAGGAAGATTGCCATTCTATTATTGGTAGAGAACAATCAAATATAAAATGAAAATGTTTTTTGTTGATCGACTCAATCATATTCCATAATTGTCCGTCAAGATAGTTCAAGTATTGCCTACTTTTGACACAAGTATAAATTACTTTCCTGTTTGAAAAAGAAGTATAAGTGATCAGCTTATTCAAGAATGGAATACGGCGTTACAAAAACATATCATTAACAATATAAGATTCTTATAGAGAATTAAAATTAACGTTTAGCTATGAATCATATCTAGATAAGATTGCCAGTGACCCATGTAGAAAACAACTCGCATGTAAAAGACTTTGTTCACGCAATTTATAAATATATTTGGGTAGATAATTATGTTCGTACATGATTGTATCTTCGCTTATAACATGCAAACTCATCATGCTGAGTACTTCCATCAGAAAGTTAATAATCATGGCTGGAAAACAAACTGCAGACAACATCCTGTCAATGGCATAAATTATGTTTTATCAAAGTTGCAGGGCTTTCCGTAACCGAGGGATTAGGGTTACTGATTTTGAACCAATGTGCCGATGTGAGGAAGCTATCTAGCTGGCTTACGAAAGCTCGGTGGTTCTATCAAGATGCCATTCCTATAATAATGCCGTTTTGTAACCACTATCATAAAACTAGAACAGTCATAATCATTGTGCTAGTGTGACGTTAAACCCAAGAATACAAATAGAAATTAAAGGTACAGCTCTGATAAATAAATTATCTGGTAACACTGTAATACATCTACTAACATAGATGATGTTTTATGTCTGGAGACGGTTGTATATGTTTTAATCAAGGAAATAATGATGAACTAATGATGTAAAGAAAACAACAAATAAAATATTTTTTGGAAAATTCTCGGGGGACTATTTCCCGATGTTTGAATAAAAACTGGGTAGAAAGTAATCTAACAATAATATTGATACATCGAGTATAATTAGAAAAGCTGTTCATACTGATTATGAATGACACGATGTTGTAGAATATATTTGTTTCGTATCACTTATGCAAATTATTTAACTTAAGAGTAAGATTAATGACTCTCTTCTAGAAAATAAATACTTCGTGCATTTCATTTTAAAACGTAACGGGAAAAAACGAAAAGCAAATTTGAAAAAATCACACACCTTACTAATTTATGTATATTAGATTTTATTAGATAAAAGAGAAAATCCAAGTCTTCACCTGCATTGCAAAATGCCAAATGTGCCCATGCACAATCGTACAAGATAAGGAGCGACGTGTTGTATCTTTGCTACTGTTGAGTTAAATTCAGCTCGCATCAAGTTACATTTTAGGTTCACTTTGAGACCATGGCCAAAACAAATGCAAGAACACAACAAAATAATGCCGGGCTTGATTCCGAAATTAGATAACTGCTTTGTACGTTAGATACCTATTTCAGATAGAACAATGTTAAATCAGCGACAATCTTTCACGAATTAATTCCTTAGGTCAAGAAATTTCATATATTTTAGACAAGTCCTAATTACAATGACATTCCACAAACATTCAAAACAACCTTCGTATATTTAATATTTAATATTAAAGAGTAAGGAATGCCTAACTAGAATTGTTAGTCATCGTGTAGACTTGCATAGCGCTGAACTAAAATCGTTATTAAGGAATATAATGACGATTTAACAATTTAAAATGGCTGACCACGGAGGCAGCCAATTTACTGTTCATGACACAATTTAGCACTGCTGAATTATTTATTTAGCCAAATTGATACTCTTTAAAGGTAGTTCTGCACGTTCGGGTCAGTTTTATCTACAATGTAGAATTTGTTTAAAACCTGCTTTTTTAACTTCAGAATATACCTCAAGAGTTAAGCACATAAAAAGATAGGGTCGTGTGTTTGTGTGTTTTGATTTTGATAACATTTTCGCTAATAGAAATGTTTTGTTTTTTTTTACAATGAAGTTTTTTGGTAAACTAAATAAAATTTATTGGTCATTGTGCTTATTTTTGAGATATCTACCCATACTTAAAGAAATACGCACATTACTCGCTGATTTTAAAACAGGAGTTTGCATTATTTAACGTATCCAAAGTTTAAATAGCAAATTTTATCTTTTAAATTAGAAAGACAGTAACGTTGTCTTTTTGATAACTTTACTGACGTTTTGCCATTAATTCATAGAACGCTTTATTCTACGTTAAAAGACGTAACGTCATTACTTCCAGTTTATCAAACGTGCAGAATAACCTTAAATAGATGAATTTATATAGTTTCTTGGGATTCAGATGTAAATCTTGACAAGTTTTTTTTTTCGTATTATTTGGAAAAGTGGATAAATGCATTTTCAGAATTATTGTGTTCAAATGAGTATCTCAAAACAAATTATAGCGCGTATTCCGCAATTTTATTTTGCGTTGCTATGGAAACAACATGACTCCAATTTTGATTAGATAATGAAATTTTAATATTTTTATCATTTTTAAGTGGCTAATGGTAACTCTTTCACTGGCTTATATTTTTGAAAACGACCTAAAGGACAAAATGAACGTTAGATCAGAGTGCTTGCTTTTCCCTTGAAAGATCATTTTACTTAACCGTACATTTAATTAAAATAGTTATATATTTTCCTCGTGTTGTTTGGTTGGTGTTCGTATGAGATTTTTCCAAGGTTACCAAATCTAAATAATGTGCAAATTTAACAAAAGATATTTTGCATTTTATTTCTTAGGGACGTGATTTTGCAAATGTTATGTATGCATAAATTGAAGAAAAATAAAGATCAATCCTATATAAAAGATATAACATTATTCCTTTGACCTTATCGAGTATCGCAATTAATAGAACGCCTTCTCTGAACTCTCGTTTGCAGAGATACTGGTTTTAGTGTTAAATATCATTTGTCATTTATAATGTTTCTACTTGTACAGTGGGCCATAAAGTGTCTTATCTATCAGACGATGAATTACAGTGGAGATATTGCTTCAGAGAATTTCATATGACATGGAAAATGCAACCATGCCACTTATAGAAAGACCATTAATAAAACGTATTCTTTTTGTAAAGCTTAGGTCAGGGAAACACTGCAAACAGTGCATTTCCTTACACACAAACAGGACACCGAAATACTTCTATAAGAACAAGTGATTTTGCGAATTCAAACTTGAGGTCTTTAACATGAAAAATAAACTATTTGATAAATTAATGTCTTACAAATATGTCTACTTTTTCATGGTATGAACTTAGTGTTTTGTCCAAGCTAAGGGATGTGATAAACGTAGCGAAAACCTGATGCAAGTCTAAATAAATAGAGAATATTAGGTTACTGTCTTTCTTAACTTAAGTTTATCCACTGAGTTGGAGAAAGGTTTATCCACCCGAGGCTTGCCGAGGGGGATAAATCTTTCGGAGACGAGGTGGATAAACTTAAGTTAAGAAAGACAGTAACCTAATATTCTATTTATCCTGCAGTCAATAAAATCTGTGTATAACATATATTTACTTTCAAAATGTTTTTCTCTACAAAAATAATCCAGAATTTCACTCACTCATGAATTCCTACGCCCTTCAACTCTTGTCTGCTTGATCCAGTTACACACGATTCCTTACAATAAAACATTATTTCATGCCTCATACTTTGCCTTCTGAAGTTCTGTGTATTATAAATCATCGGTGCTAACAGGGCATTCGCGTACAAAACAAGCAGAATGGTTTTGACTCGGATAAAATACAGCCGAAAACCACGCTTGAGATGAATTCAAATGCCCGCAGTCTTAAATTTACTCCATTTCCGTACAAGACGATGTGAGATAATGAAATTCCTTCCACGATGAATAGTTTAGATCCAATAATTACAATAAACGACTGCTTAAATCTGGTTATTTGTGTAAATTTCTACCTAAAAATGAGTGAACGCCAGATAAACAAAGTCAAGGTCGATTCACACAGACTTTAAAAACCGTCACCGTACCATTCCGTATAGAGGTTTACAAGGACAGAGTGAACCAATTTTTTATTTTTTTACCGTGGCTGTCGTCATAGAATGATGAAATGTTTGAGCTTCGAACTCTTGGCCCAGTTTACATTGCCTATATAGCACATATACTTGAAAAAGTAGTCCGTCAGTTGCATTGACGGTATAAACCTGCATTGACTGAATAAACCTCAAGTTTACACGGCAGGCAGATATCGGCCTGATAAATGCATAGTGGTAGGATAAATAGAAAATATTTGTTTACTATACTCTAAGATCCATCCAACATTATTTTTGTCATCCGCTGCTGAAATCCAAATGCAGTTCTTTCAAGATATTGTGTACAATTATTTGGCGGACCGGAGTTCTTGAAAGTGGACCTACTGGATATATATTTTGTTTTCAAACTTAAATGTTTAATTTCCTGCTTTCAATATCTTTGTCAATCATCCTCACATGATTTTTCACTGAACTTTAGCTGTTGACAAAAATGCTTTTAGTGATTTTGTACTGGTTCATTTGGTGAATATGACCTTATTTAAATCATTTAACTAAGCAGATAATATCTGTCTAAATGTACACTGGAACAAAGTGAACAGATAACGTTATTTTTTTGTCTGTAGATTCACTCATTTATAAATAACATTTCTATCGAAACTGTTGTCTGGTAATAAACTTTGGTGATATTATCATATTTTGTCAGTCATTTACTTGAAAGAAAAACACAACTAATGAACTATTATTTAGAAGTTGCTTTGGGGAATATTTATGTCAGTAGTCATTTTTCGAACGATACACTGGGTAGAAAATAACTCTCATTTAATTATAAGATTTTATTAGCATCTTGATGAACATATGCAAATCTGATCACGTTGACTGTGAATGGAACAAAGGTGATGTGATGCCTTAGAAGCGTTAATCTTTAAGAATTAAATGATTACTGACGTGATTTACATGCCCACTGCTTGACTGAATTGTTTTCAAAGAATTAATGTGTTAAAGGTAAAAATCAATTAAATTCCTAAATAGCCCACTAACATCTGAACTTCTTTTTTTTTTTAATAATGCCATAATGATTGTAGTGTACAACTTGTGTGAAAATGATTCATAATTTATAATGTCTCAGTATTTAATACTTCAATGAAGTAATTAGTGTGTCCAAATCATTTCGAAATACAACGGAATTCAGTTTAGAGGTATTACCTTTGTGTGCATTACATGTACATGTACCCTACCTAGATGCAAATCCAAAGCTTATAAAATTGACTTTGTAGCAGCTATTTTAATTCATTTTGGTTGTTTATATATAAATACAGCTGCTAAAACATATAGCTGTCGCTAAGGCAATAGCAGCATGCGTACCTACTGATGAATGTATTACCAAAACAAACGAAAACAGAAAGTACATTAATTTAGATAAACACAACCAAATACAGACATGTATCACTTAAATTAGAAATTAAATTAATGATTCAAACACTTTTCTGCGAGTATATTATTTCTAAAGCATGCATTCATCCATAGTAATTGTGTTGTTAAATATCAAAAATGACCTTTTACACGAAAAAAAGGTACTCATTTCAAGATCTTCTTCATCACAAAACTTGTTACAGGCTTTCCAGCAGGTTATTTACTTGTGACGGCAAATACACCCATATTTTCTTTCGGAGTACTTTTGTTCCTCTTAAATTAGTTCTTGTAAAATACCTAATGAGTGAATGATGACAAGTCCATTTTAATACTTAAACAAGCTTTTGTGTGAATTTTTTCATGCTCAACACAGTTCGAATCTTTGTTTCCAGAAGTTTATTTTTTGGCAGGAGTTATTTACAGTCAGTGGAATTGGCGCCAGAACTACGCATGCTTATCACTTAGGCCAGACCAAAACAACAGTTGAGGTCATATAACATACATGTATGATACGTGCAGCTGTAATAAAACATGATAACAAAACCAAACATTTAACGCATTTACCGTTTTGAAATGTTAACTGCCCGGGTACACGCACGAAGTAGCGTAAGGATAAGAACAAGTATAGCTTTTCAAAAAGCTAGAAAGTGGTTTGCTTAGCTTTTGTTATGAGAGGGCACGGATGGAGCCCTAAGTGGTATGCCATTATAAAAGGTCTATGAACGTTTAACAGACGAGTACTACCTCAATATTCGAAAAGTGTCCACATAGTTCCGATGCAAACTTTGTCATCACTCATTATTACCACCAAAGAAGCAATCAGAATCATTTTGCCTAAAAATGAATATAAACATGTATCCAGTCCCTGAAATATTTCCAGTGTTAAGAAATCCTAATGGCATTCGTTTCAAATACGCATGACTGGCTTCGTTACCCAACGTTTCCGTAACTGTTAAGTTCGTTTCTGTAATTGATGCAATATTCTACTTGCGATAGATTGGTCCTCTGTGTGTCTTTTTTTGTTCATTAGAGATGGCCGCGGCCTAGTAGGGCACTATGGCTTTTGTAAGCCAGCTTTCGATTGGTCACTTCTTATAAATGAACCGACATTTTGTTTTAGGCTGCTGACTAGCTCTTTGTAATTAAAGAAAATAGCTGGGAGCCAGGAATCGAAGATGTTCGGCCTTTTAGGCAGTTTTCATAGTAAAAATCGATCGTAATACTGTCTCGCCGAGGCGAGCCAGCAATAGATGAAACACATGGAAAACGGACGAACAGAACCAGGAACAGAAACAGGAACACGTACTTTAGTAAAAATAATTAAATAAACATTAGAACTCGTCCAAAAGAGACTACTTTCATTGGTTAAAAAGCAATAAACATGGAATGAGTAATATACTGGTTTTCCTTTGACAAGTGCGGGGATAATTTGAGCAGATATGCGTTAAAAACAAAACAAGATTGCCGAGAAACTTAGCGAGGACAAAACTCCGTAACGAGTATTCCATGATTTATTGAAATATCTGTAGGAAGATAACAGTTATAAAACAGAAATAAACTGTCTAACAGCTAGGACATTAAACTTAATAAATAGATCCGTTGAATAGGGAGAAAATTGAACACAAGCACATAATTAAGAGCAAAAACAGAAGGCGGATAGTGCACAAGATTCAAGGACACACTTTGCTTATGAAACATGTCTTTAAAATTTGATGTATATGGAACCCGCATGTACACTAACCAATAGAGGACTCTGTGTTGATTGTCGTTCGTCTCAGTTCTGTAAAGCTTAGAAATAGAAACGGAATGGAACAACAAATCGTGATCTAATCGTAAGTAATTGTTATAAGAATTATGAAACCGTCTCCAGTGCAAAGATTCTTAACAGGAAAAAATTTGCTCCACTCCACCAAACGAAGGGAACAAATCGCGTTAGAGTTACTGGCGAATTATTATGTATGATTTGTCTGATTATTTGGGATTGGGGATGTTTGTTGTAGCTGCTTTTTGTTTCGTTTCGATCAATTGGTTAAACATCGTTTTACAAACGTATTTTGTCTGTACATGTGCGAATACAATACAACTTAAGCAGTCTTCTTCTAGTAAACAGTCACCTTTTCTCCGAAAGCCGCTGACAAGTTCCACACATGAGAAAAAATGGCGCACAAACTTTAAATTCAAATAGTTCAGTCAATTATTAGACGCTTTATTGGAGTAATCGACTTGATACTCTTGTACCTTCCTTAACAAGACAGCCAGTTTCATCGTGGTTTTAAGTAAAAACGTAATATTGTGCACGTGGCGATACAAAATTGCACCATAACCACATTTACAGTGTCCGTAGAATACATGGTAAAATGTTACACTATAATACCATATTGTTACGTTTATGTTTGAGCTGTATTGTACACGTTTTGTGTTTCCAATGAATATTGGGATACTTTTGAAACATTAGTATAAGTTAATATATTTACATTCGCCCTATTCCTTTAAATTGAAAATTATGCTGTTCATTTCGTATGAACAGCAAAAGGAAAGGTGGGCCGCTGTTTTGACGGCGCCCGCGTATACTCAGGGAGAATGTTCGTTAGATGACGTCGCAGTTGTTTCATCTGGTGGAAAGAATGGCCGGGAAGCTTATTTTAATGTTAAATGCAAAACAATGTGTGCAATATGTAATATAATATTGCTTTCATAGCCTTGGGTATTGTATAATCACCCCTTGGATATGGTTCCTGCTTTTTAATTTTGTCTTTTGACAGTTCCTGTGATATGCAGGCTCCATAACCTCAGATCCCCTTTCTAAATTCCAGTTTGTTTAGTTCTGCCCATTGTTTTCTCGTTTGGGGCAAACCCATTACTTTATCTGGGGACCAAACGCCGCTTTTTCATGGAATTACACGCCACAACCCGTGTATCATTGAAGGTTCCATGTTCACCGCCGTTTGAATACATCTGCTGATGTCTCTGAATTGCTTTTTGTACTTTTAGCATGTTCTGCTCAACCCGGGGCTAGAGGGCGTAGACGGTAGCATTCATTTGCACTACCGTCCATGAACAGGCTCAATCAAACCGAGCCTACAACATTTTCGTTTTTGTCGTGTTGAGCGACCTGTGAAGTTTCCACTTTTCCTATTTTATGTAGGCTCAAACGTTCCCCAGTTATTGATCAGAAACCGTCGTTAGTCTCAAGATGGCTGTGACATTTAGGTTTGACATATGGACTTCGAAACCAATAGAGACACTGACAATCAAGGTATAATATCTCTTGCTGCCAAGAAATCTCATTACATTTTATGCATATACGGATATACTTCTTGTTATACCCAGGTTTTATTGTAAATCGTAAATTGATATATCTTGCTGTCAAGAAATCCTATTATACTGAAAGCGTGTTCCATATGAATGACATATATATTATCTATTAACAGGAATACGTGTTTCTTGAAAGGTCTCCTCTGTTTTACTATGGTATCATTTTCATATTGAAGGAAGTAAAGGAAACATACTGGGATTTTCGTGTATCGGATTTTATTAACAAAGAAGCCATTTCTTAAGAAATTCGTTGAATGGTGAAATTAATGTAGACACTATATGCCATACGGAAAATTAAGATACATCCAATTTTCGCATGCGAAAATTTTCTGCGGCCTCTTAGATATTATGTTTCGCCATTCACAATATAAAGTTACTTAACTATATTGCACTCTAGACTATTGTTATTTCACTCATTTCCTAAATTAACTGTTAAAATAATGACTACCGTTGAAATATCCCTGTAGAGTAACGGCATATCTATATGTCTAGAAAAGACTTTTACAAAACAATAAAACAGTATTCAGTAATGAATGATACAAGCATATATATTCTGGTCTGGCACAAAAGAAACTATTTATTATTTAGTTTATAATTACTATAAAACATATAACAACAAATATACTTTTCTTACAAATTCTTATTTCAACTTCTGTCATCAAACGCCGGAGATATCCTTACAAAATGCCTTATTGTGAAAATCAACCGATAGTCCATGAAACTATCAACTACATGTAACCCTATAAACATGTTTCAGAATAAGTGTAGACAAGTACTTTTACATGATGATTCCTTCCCGTAAAGAGCATCTCGCACATTCTGAAAATACCTTATACTTTACAGACTGCTTCAGAGTTACCGCACGTTTAAACTTGTACGGAAGTTAAGCATTTAGAGATAGAGATAACGCACGCTACCAAGATCAAATTTACGGCTACATGTTCAGTATGAAAAGAGGGTTTTAATTTCGAAGTAACCTTTCAACCCAACTTATCATTTATTTATATATTAAAAATGTTCGTACAAACATAGCGTGAAATGGAACGTTGTTCCTTCTTATCGATTCACTTTACCCTCATAGCACATATACAGCATAACAGAAAAGAAAACTAAATTCACTAAAACTGAAACTGACACTAATTTATTTGATTAAATGCCTATTTCTATACAATGACCTATTCAATGGCGTTGTACATTTAATTCAAGAAGCCTTAACGTATAATGTAAAAACTAACACCTAAAACAATGCCATAAAGTCTCTAAAATACAGTGTCTTAAGATCTTGTTTGAATTTCAAGTGATTCAATTTTGCGTAATGTTAACGGCAGTTCATTCCAGATTTTTTAACCAATAGTACAGAAACTTCTATCATTTAATGTTTTGCACTTGTTGTATGGAACAACATAACGACATTCAGAATTTTCTGACGATCTCAAACCTTGTCTATTAGGAACATACTTTGTAAGCAGTTCTGTTATACAAACGCTCTGCCAATGTGACAGCTATACATGAAAGAAAGTGTCTTAAACTCAATTCTTGCTTTCATCCGCGACCAATGTAATTCATACAATGCTTGTTTGGAATTGTCAAATATTTCCACTTGTTAAGGACAAGTTTTGCACACATGTTTTGAATGCGTTGCATCTTACGCACCTCAACGTCAGCTACACCATACAGTATGATAGTGCAGTAAATCCAGATGTGAAATAACTAGGGACAAAACGAAGATTTCAGTGGCTGCTTTGGTTAAACATTTTCAGATGTTCTTAAGTCGTAGGTTTTGAACATGGCTGTACGACATTTGCGATTTACATGATCTTTAAAGTTCAACATCACGAAATGCACCAAGATATCTAATTGTGCATTCACGTTTGATATCATTACCAGCAATGTTAATTGAAATTGTAAAACATTTGTTAAATTGAGGTCTGCTACCAACTATAATAAAGTCAGTTTTTTGAAGTGTTCCTTTCAAATTTGTTTCTATTCATCCAGTCATTGATTGTCTCCGACCGCTTGTGATTCTACAGAAGCAGATGCGGGACGAAAGCTTTTATCCGCTATATGATCAGCAAAACCGTAGACTGAACTAGATTTTGGAATGACATTATAAAGAGTTCCTGCGTAGGTGGGATACAACCACGGACCAAGGCAACTGCCTTGGGGCACACTGCATTTAAGATGGCGGCCTGATGAATATGCATTATCGCATAGTGCGGCAATTTTCCTTTGATCTTTACAGTATGTTAAACATGTTAACACATATTATTACTACAAAATCTGTGCTGATATTTTACAAAACTGTTACGATATATATCAACACGGAAATCTCTATGGAGTTTCATTAGAAAGAAATTGTTGTGATATATATCAGCACAGTAAAACTGTTCCGATATATATCGCAACACTTTTTCTCTTACCGTGGCCAGGTTCTATGGAGGGAGTATATTTTTTTCCTTTCAAAGAAAAGATGATTTCAGCTCCAATTTACAGTTCACAGAGAAAGAATTATCACAAACACCTACATTTATAAAGTAAAAGAATAAATAAACTAGAATATTTCAAAGACTCGATAGTTATCGCCAGATTCAGAAATACATGAAATATATGAAATTCTGAGTTTTCTCAAATGTTTCTTTTTCTTTCTTTGCTTTTTTTTTGCAAACAAAACAACAAGTTTTACAATATGTTTGACCAATGAAATGCAAAGATTTAAAACCAATGCAGAAATTTGTTGGATACTTTTATCTGGGGAACACATTTTCTAAAACAGAACGTTTTAGTGTTTCAGTCAGCGAGGTGCAGAAAGGGAATCAAAAGTGTAAAATTAGTAATAAACAACTTTAAATGAAAATAATGTATAAATTTTAATGATAAAACTATGCGATAAAAAAGTTATTATACGTAATGCTCGTGTGTTACGAGGATATATCAGAGCTAGGGGTACATCTCGGTATTTTTCTCTTTACATATCTGTCTCGGCCTACAGGCCTCGACGATATGTGCAGAGAAAAATACCCTCGATGTACCCCTAGCTCTGATATATCCTGGTAACACACTCTCACACATAATATAACTATTACATATTGATATTACCCTTACAAGTACGGGGCCTTAAGTAGGAATTTATCCATTGAAGAGCTGTTTCACGGACACCATACTGTGCTTTTAGGACATCTAGCAGAATGTCGTGGTCGACAGTGTCAAATGCCGCACTTAGTCAATTGTAATAAGGACCGTGAATTCCTGTTTCTCTATACCACTTAGAAGATTATTAACAAACTGAAGCAGCGCAGATTCACATGAGTGATATTTCCTATATGCAGACTGGTTAGTTGACAAAAGACTGTTTTGATTTACTTGTTTGTTTAATCTGTAAAGAACAGCTTTCTCAAAACGTTTCGACAGAAATGATAAGTTACTCACAAGACGAAAGTTGGGAAGCCTTAGTTCAAGACCTGCTTATTTAAGCAAAGGTCTAGCAACAGCTTGTTTGTTTTGTACACTGTGTTCTAGACCTTGACATTCACCACGTGTTCTGAAATATGATCTCTCTAATGTTCAAGTTTTTAAAAGTCCGAACATACATAAAATAAAAGTCATTTTCTGAACTAGTTCGCAATAAGTCAGACATTGGTGAAAGACAATATTCTAAAACATCGACGTATTTTGACATTTTCATATTACAAATTTCTAACTATACACCTGCTAGTTTAAGTACTTGAAAAGAAATGTTAAGTTTTTGACAGAGCTCCAGCAGCCTTTTCCGCTTTATTTGCACACTGCTACCTTCCTACAACAGCGCTGAAAATTGATATTCATATATCAACTTTATAAGCTTAAGTATGTTGGGTAAATTAGGTTTAACGTTTCCTCAAATAATATAATAAAACACCTCTGTATCTTTATCTTGAAATAATTATAGTTGTTTTTCTGTTGTATTTAAGGTGCATTATCTTTGACGTGTATGTTTTCAGAGCTATTATGTTATCTCTCAGAGAGGAAAACACAAAGGGTTATTTCACCCTTGAGGCTAGACTATCATACAGAAAATGCAATTTTCCCACACAAAGTAGAGCATTTATGCCCTTATGGTTTGTACATTATGGTTTTATCAAATAATTGTATTTACGTTTGTAATGTCAGAGGGAAGGGGATATATAACTAGCGCCGCCGTGAGAATAAAAGAGGGATGAAATAAGAAGCAATCGTAACAGTTAAAATGTCTCCATTTATCTCGAAATTACATTTTACTTCCTTTTCTGTGACAAATAAAGAAGTCATAAGACAGGATATACTTGTCTCAATTTAAGACACTTTTTTCAGTGGCGTTATATTCCTTGAAAGAAGGATGTTTTCATTTGGAGCAAGAACGTAAGCAAACTTAATGCAAATTCGACTTGAATGCGCTAAATTTAGTTTTCTGTAAAATAAAGATGAGACAAAAATCATTTGAAAGATCAATTTATCCTCTGCCTCAATTCATCCTTTTAAAAATAATCACATAAGTATCTTTTTATAATGAATATACTTACATGTATGCATGTATGATATTTAAGGAATATTATATAATTATCCCTCTATCATGGTGACTTGCAAAAAAATGACAAGGTAACAAAACAACGTAGAAAACAAATTTCTTTTTTTAACTGACTTTTTAGACGCATTTGCAGTAGTTATTTGCAAGGAAATGATAACCACAGGATAAACCAAGGAACTGTCTGACACGCAATCGAAAAAGAAGGAAACAGAAGATATTTTGAATCAGCCTAGCGAATAAACATTTGTCCTTTAATTCGCTTGTTAATATAAAATTGAAAACCAGTATTTTTACTCATTATCATGAGCAACCTTCAAGTACTTCGGCTTCATCAGAGAGTGACCAGTTGCAACATATCCAATATAGTGTACAACCACCTCCATACGATGAAAGCATTAAAAGTCTCAATGATGTACCCGTGAACGAAGGAAATTGTCGACAGTGCATTTCCACTTCGCCACATATATGTGCATTTTTCACAATCGAAGCCTTAACAATGTAATTATCTCGTCTTTATGATGGTCCCAGCGCAGCCTACATTACATGATAACCTATTCAATATCCAGGTCGTCCAAAGCGCAACACCTTCCTTTTTAGTTCTACCGTCCGACAATCACCCAAATCTTCACCAGTATGTGGACACGGTACCTTAAGAATAATTTCATGTAACTGTAAGAATATGCAAACTAGTTTATTATTTGTTGAAAAACTTCTTGGTAAAACTGATATCATACTTTTACAAGAACATTTTTTGGTTGTTTCAATACCAGCTGTCAATGTTAGGAGAAGTTAGGGATAATATTGGATATACTGGAAAAGGTACTGATTTTCTTTGCCCTATCCGTCCTCGCAAATGGACTTGATGGAGTAGGTATATTATGCCAAAGATCTCTGAGAAATATGTTCGATTTCTTCAAGCTGGTGGTAATCGAAACCAATGTATTCAGACCGATAAGTTCATGAACAATAGAGCACTCTTGATTATATCAGTATACCTACCCAGGGTTGAATATTTTTCAGTGTGTATAGACCAACTGCGTGATATACTCCAGAAATATGCTACAAGCTTCTGGTTAACTGGAGGAGACTGGAATGAATCGCTAGTCGAGAAACTACTATGTTAATCCCTCTGGACAATACTGTACTGACATAAGCTGCCTATAAGGAGTGGAATAAAGCACGCAAATAATACATTGCTTCTAGAACACAAACGTTGTACAAAGTCGTTTCGAGCAGCATACAGGCAACAGCTGGCAAACAAAATTGAACTGAGAAAGACAGACTATAAAAGTTTCACAGGTTTGTGAATAGTTAATGAAAGCAAGGTAACTCATTTCTTACTGATTCGCATTTGATTGACAGTTATAACTCTGGAGAAGAAAACGCCATGCAGGAGGTTAAATAACATTTTGAAGATCTTTGTCGTGAAAATTGTGACGATCCATATCAACTGGTTATGTCTGAAACTTTCCTTTGCGACAAGTGCAGACAAAGGTCAGCATACGCATCCGTCTATGGTCTTCACTGTTCGCTATTCAATCAGTACATTTTCAGTGAACAGCCCTTTGAATAATACGTGGTACTGCCCAAACTGAATAATTTAGCAAAGGTTAAACCGTAACATAATTGGTAAGGCTTGAAACAGTATTTATATTAAGACGAGGATTCTCGTTTCATTATTTAAATTCATTAGGCATCATGTAACAAAATATTTTTGGTTTGTTTCCAATGGCAATATCAGTAATTGAAATAAGACTCGTGAAGCCGTTTCCTCTTTAGAAATAGCCCAGTCATTTACGTGTCTTGTTTTCATTCTGGTGTTCTTTTTGTGTTTTACCTTGCTGCTGCGAATTCCTGACAGACCATAGGCAAAATTTTAAAGTCATTTTCATTCAAATGGAGCGTGCGCAAGTGAGTGCATGTGTTCGGGTTTAGCGTCTTTTCTCATTTTAGTTTCTACGCAGATGCAAAATTCAAAACATTTTAAAACACGAGCATTTCGTCTGTCTCATTTTTACTATCTATTTAGATTTAAGTTGATTAAACTAATCTTCGCGCAGCCACATTGGAATAATGTTTTAAATTAAAAGTTGATATTAAGCATTCACTTCAAAACTATTTAAATTATTCACTACACCTGAACGTGCATAATGCCTCTTATCAAACTGGAAGAATGTGTATTCAAAGCCGTTTTCATTAGTTTGCAGGTCGGTCAGGTTTGTTTTTATGGCAATGATATTGCGTGGGTACGAAGTCTGGGTCAGTCACTGTTCAACAGATAACGGAATATGTTGAGTGGGCAAATAAAGTTGTCTCTACGCGATCGTGATAAGTGCAAACATGGTTATTACATTAAGGCCGCTAAAGGATATCGAAATATAATTGACCGAACATAAACGGAAATATATTGGCAACCAAAAATAACGCAGTTGCATAGCGCTATTACTGTAGAAATGTATAGAACTGAAGTACATGTTTTCTGTAGTTATTTGTAAGAATGGTCATTCATGTACAAAAGTCAACAATACATATTACATGCTTTCTTTTGACGAATCAGTACTAGAAACACATTATTGAAATAACCACTCCTGATCAGATTAATATCTGTAAAACAATAAATGTCATCCGGATTTTTTTAACAATAATAAAGTTTAACATTGATTGAAAAGTCTTTTGAAGAAACAAAAAAAATATATATTGAAATTATGTATTATTTCGCAACTTATATGCAATAGTGGGTACTAATATGATAACCGAAAATATACATGTTGTCGGGATTTTTCCCTCTGATTTTCCCCATAGATGTAGCCTTTAATATGTTCTATCCAAATCGGCTTCATTTTTCAGTATTAGATATCTATATTGATCTTAGATTATATGAAGAATCAGAAAGCATCATTTATATATATAAAGCATCTTTCAGGAAATCAAGAAATAAGATAATCAAGGAGATATGATTGGAACGCTGTTTACGTGTTTCAAGTTATTATTTAGAAACAAATTTCGCCTCGGCAAAGATTGCTATGTCATAATAGTAAACTTTTTATTGTCGCGGTAGCAACTAGTAATATATTAAAATGACAATTATGTTTTGTTTATTGGGTAGAAAATGTGAAGATATGTTTTTTGGGGGAAAAAAGACAAGTGTTTTGATTTGATATTTTTGAAACAAATATCATAGTGAGCGTTTCCTAACATGCTGATCAAATTGCGAGATTCATATTTTATTAATATATAGATAGAACAGTTTGCCATCAAATATTTATGCCATCAATTGCGCAGGGGATAGATTTTCTTCATACTTTACAGACTACATAGTAAAAGATGCTTGACTTGTAGAAGTAAGTAAACAACTTTGGCTTACTCCTCATTTACAAAAAATATAGCCTGAAAACAAATCCCCGCTTATGCTTTCCGTATCATTAGCATAATATTCGTGTTAAGGAAATCAATAGTCTACAAGCAATAGGATAATCACTGTCCATTATGTTGATAATATTAGTAGCAGTGCGACATTTATTTCTTACCAAGAAAACAAAATGTAAATAATTGCAAATGTCAATCACCCCTCCTTATCTTTTACAAATAATTTCCCAAAAGATTTCTACGCAAGATCGACAATTGCGAAAATAGGAATTATTTCGACATATGCGTTTCTAAATAAAAGAGGTATGACGTTTAGGAAGCAGCAAACAACATTTTGTTTTGTCGGTACATTTTCAAGTCATAAAATTTCTTCATATGATTTAGACTTTGAAAGGAAGATAAAGACTGTACTTTTGAATTGTTTTCACTAAAAAAGATTTTAAGAACAGTGCAATTCATGTCAATGGATAGAAGTGATAATAACTAACTCATAGGACAAGTATGCATTGTATTAAATCAGCAAGAACATCTATAAAAATATATGCCTCTCAAAGGTTCAGATACCAGTTTACTTGTCAGCTATTCAGCACACCCACTCGGTAAATTGTTTGTTTATATTTGTTTAATATGTATTTTTATTTTTTTAATTAGTTTTTTCTATGGCAAACAACAATCTAAACTGTCATAAAAACTGGCTTAGATGAATGGCGCTTTTGACTAGAAGTAAAATGAACCAGCTTATTTAATAATATCTGGATCTGCATGATAGTGTCATATTGGAAAAAAATATCGCTTAGACAATTCGTTGCTAAATGCGCACATAACAGTATAAATTAGTTTCAACTTTTGAGTGATATCGGTGAGTCTGTTCATATTGATCTTCGACGAAGATACTGAACGTTTACAGAAGAACACGAAGTTCAATGAAGTTATATCACAAAACAAACTGACATTTCTTAAAACTTTATACCAAAATATCGGAAATTTCGGAAAATAAATGAGAGATGTTAATAATAACTTTTTAGAACCAAAAATTTTATAAAATTATATTACTAGAATAAAACAAAGTAATTTGCAATATACCAAATGGCATTTGGTTTATATAACAATTTATCATCTGAAACCTTTTGTTTGGTCGTAAATGAGACTATTTCAGAGCATCAGAGACAACATGTTTATGAAACATTTCATTTTGCACGTATACATACAAAACCGTTATTAATACAGTTATAATCATTCATGTGTTAAAGACCTGCTCCAGTCCTACCTTTTAACCTTAAATTGTCGCTGAAAAAGCATGAAAATCCTGACTAAGAACAGTGACGCCTGTCAAAATAGAGTCTATTTTATATAAAATTCTATATGAATACCTGTCGTTTTGCGTGCTAAAGTGTGGCACGTGGCCGTTAACTGTAGCCTATCCTAATGTAATCATGGGTTGCATACACACAATAGTATTTGAATAGCCGCGGAGCAGGGCTTTAAGAAGTATCACTGACAATAAAGCAAACAATGTTAATATCCGTGAGCTTTTCAGCTAGTATCAATGATTTACTGAATAAATTCTGTACAAATACGATTGTTCCTCTAGACAGTTTTCTTACAATTCCACGCTACAGCTGCCACTAAATCATCACATCCTGTTCCCGAGAAATCAATATCAGTATAAAGATTTATGTCACAGAAATTAGCTTTTCCTGTTTCCAGTATCAAATTTGTAATTGAAAATGTTGCGATAAGGAAAAATAAGATATATGTATGTATTCATGTTTCTGACACTACTTGAAAAATGAGATATTCCGATTAGTTAGGTCTAACAATACGCTCATGCAAGTCATTAAATTCATCTTTTATCTCATTTATAACTGTTATACTGATTCAAGAACTGAAAGTTGCAAGCCTCCAAATATGAACTGAAAGCTTATATAATTTTTGTGATTAGTGTATTATTTCACTTTTTGATTTCGTGTAATTATCATAATTTTACTTCCAAAGAGTCTATGTCAGGGTATGCAATCGAAACATCAGTTTATTGTTTTTTGACATTTATATGGATTTGACGTCCCAGTTGTTTCTTGCGTGTTATATACATAATTGTTAAACTTATTAGAGACAGGCTAACAAAAACCTTGATAAAGTTTGATGAATTGTCACATTAATATTGTTCCAGACTACCGTCTTCACGGATGATATTTTTGTAACTGATATTTATAAACAACAACTCTTCACTGTAAAATAATACATTTTCATTCTTTAAGGCGTCTTTTGAGGAATAGTTACAGACTTTTGACAGAAATACAACATACGTATGTATCGAAATGTCTGTAATTTTGATAAAACTTTCAAAAGAACTTGGTAAGCTCAGCAGCAATACTACTATGTACAACTTTGTACAACTAAGAGAAAAAATATTTCATTGATCAGAATTTTACACAGAGGGATACATGTATTGCCATTAAGTGAACTTTATTCGAGTCATCTTAAAATTTGAAAAAAAGGTCATCCTACTTCGAATCAAGACCTTTGAAATGATTTATATCTTACATAAGCATAGGAATTACTAGTATTTTTTTTTTACTCGGAGTACTTATTTGTTTTCGGTTTCCATAGCATCCCAATCGTCATACCCTTGCCTTATTATTCATTACCCTTGCGGTATTTACTCATTAAATGGTCATAATGTCTTTGATTAAAATGTGGCTGCCACATTTTTGGTATAAACATAAAATATGTTATTTTCTTGTTAAATCCAATGTTTCAGAATTATTTTCTCATGTATTTGTCATAGGTTTGAGTATTTGACTGTTTGATTAACATAATTGAAGGTATTATAAATTGTATTGTTTTGATTATCTTTCTTTATGACCCTGACTTCAAAATTCCATGTGTACTATTGTAAGTAGCGTTTTTCTAACTATTCAGTTATGTGTAGTCTCTATTTGGACAGCAGCATTTAATTAATCTGTTTTTAACATACAACAAAAAAGCCTTATGGAACTTTGAATAATTGTCTTTTATAGTTGCATTCCGAAAAATACCGTTTTCAGGGGAAAAAAGAGAACATTGAAGTTTCATGAGTCAAGATACTCCAGTTTATTCAGCAGTTTAATCAAAATCAAGGATATTTTTCAAACACACAATTATAAGAATTAGAGAATTTTGACTGAGTCCTTGTTATAACAAAATTAATACCATTTTTAAATGTAAGTTTGTAAACCTCAACAATATCTTCGTATTAATTGATATATAGTATAATTCTAAAATAGCATGACCATGCAGACATACTTTTAAGTAATGAATACAAGGAGTCGGTTTGTGATAATATAAACAGACGGAAATAAACCCATTTGTATATGTATTCATTTAAAAAAACATACTTACAAAAACTTACAAAACACTCTTCTGTTGACATAAATTCACTATGGACCAAGAAAATACAGGTATGTTGCATGCTAAGAAACTTTTATCCGATATATGAGCAGATGAGAATAAGAAATCTGCAGGATTCTGTACTGATATTGGTGTCCAAAGTCTACAAACATGACATAACAACTATAATGGGCGTAGGAAGGGTGTAATAAAATGCTTACATGAAAAGAACATAAAACTTGATTAATATGATTGTCCTTCTACAGGATACTTTAACAAAGGCACATAATAGGGATGTAGGCTAATGACGTTGAAGGTCAGTATCATCAAACCATACAAAAAGAAAACAAATAAATGTTGCAACTCCTATACGAGAAAAGATTTACAGCGTACAAATATCTCAACTGATGCATGATTATGAGAGATGTAGCATTATTTTTGCGTAGAATTGAACAAGCAGATAATGACAGTGACTTATATAGAAGACAACTTAATGACAAATACTTTGTTCACACACTTTAATAGAATTGGGAAGATAATTATGTTCGTACATGGCCGTATCTTCGCTTGTAACATGCCTATTCATTATGCTTTCCCTCAGAAAGTTAATAATCTTGGTTGGAAAACAAAATGCAGACAACATCCTGTCAAAGAAATATGAGTATTATAAACATACATTGTAACATTTATTTGAACATGTAACGGGAAAAAATGCTTATTATGAAATACAAATTGTTTAACACATACCTTATTGATTTTTAAAATGTATATTACAACTAACAAAACTTTTTCTTAAACAGCTTATTTGTTGACACGAGCTTAGAATTTTTGTCAAGTAAACTAAATACTAGAAAACGGGAGCGTGCTTCAGACCAACAAAGCTATATACCAGTTAAATCAACATTTGAAAATCTAAAATGCGAACATCATTGTTTAGATGTACCCTAGTTTCTCTTTGTGTTCTAGTAGAAACCTTGTGAGTGAAAAGTAATTAGTATATTTCAATAGTTAAACAATCTTTAGTATGAATGTTTTCATTGACAACTTTTTTGACGTTTTGAAATGCCAAGCTTAGGTCATTTTTCATTAAGCTGTATGGGCTATAAAATCAGTGCCATTTGCGTCAACCTACACCCCCGCCCCCACACCTTCCCAATTCCCTATATGACACTGTACATATTAACGTCAGACCAAATCAAGTGTTAAGGTCAAATAATTTAGGTATACATCAAAAACATAATAATACACACTACTATACAACACACATTTGAACCGAGCATGACGTCATAAATTATTAGAATAAACAGTTTTAGTGTAACAATCATAACATAATAACAAGCACCTTAACTTTTTTTTTGTTTGTTTAACGCCGTTTTTTAACAGCATTTTAGTCATACAACGGCGGGCAGTTAACCTAACCAGTGTTCCTGGATTCTGTACCAGTACAAACCTGTTCTCCGCAAGTGACTGCCAACTTCTCCAGATGAATTATCAGAGTTGGAGGACGAATGATTTCAGACACAATGTCTCTAATCAAATCGTCACGCAGAACATACGCCCCGCCCGGGGATCGAACTCGCGACCTCGCAATCCGTAGACCAATGCTCTCCCTACTGAGCTAAGCGGGCGGGCGCCTTTATCAGAGATAGAAACTGTTTCAGTATATATAACTTTACAGTACTAATAAGTGAATACCAGAGTTCGTCATTTTTTGCCATTTTTTAGTTGAAGAACAATAAATGAATAAGAGGAATAAGTAAATTCAATACTTTTTACAAGGTATTTTTGCTGTTACTTCTCATGCAAATGTTGAAGAAACGCATTTCTATTCAGAATGTGACCTACCGCCATCAAGTCGTTTCTGCTCTGTACCTTGTATCTGTATCCCTTACCATTGCTTGTCAAAAATATTTTTAATAACTATGTGACGTATGGCACGCAATTTTAAGCCTTGTCTAGACAGAATACATTAAATGAGATAATATATTTCTCCTCACTTGGTCAAATATGAGACTATTTTAATAATATGTTAAAGTATGGAAATGCTAACATGCAAAATTATAGTCTGAACGTATAACTTAACGACATATGTATATTTATATTCCGCTAAAACATCACTCTCCAAACAAAAGCAGATATTCAATCGATTTTAATGTGTCTATCCTGTTCTCTGCAAATTACTGTAACAACCTGGTTATTATCTTTAAGAAAGAGTTTGTCGTTATTGTACCGGGACTTATTAATAAGTTACTCTCTACTGAATCCTTTATACAATCAAAAAGACATACTTAAAGTATATTAACGGGAGTTTTGTACTGTTAGATTATTGTACCGGTATGGAATTAAAATAAATTAAATGTGTACCATGATTCCAAAATCAGCAGTCAATTAAAATTGCCAGAAAACATGATTGACCTAGACGTTTTTTCAGCTTTTTGTAAAAACTTTCAATGCAGAGTAAAATGAATGATAATCGTTTCCTGTACAATCATAGTTATACAATTCCTACAGTTGAATTAAATTCTCATGGATTTAGTTTGCATCAGGTTACAATTTTTAAACGACCAATATTGAGACCTTTGCTAAAACAAATGTAAAGAACACGGAAGGGGTATAGTGGGGTCTGCTGGAAAATTGTCATTTTCCTTCTTCTTTTTCAAAACTGAAACGCTACCATATAATCTAAGTTGCGTAGGAGTGACTTTAAACCAAAACAAACAAAACATACAATATTTACGTCTAATCTTATTTATTTTCCTAATAAATGAATTCTGTTTACAGCTGGACAAATATTTCTTGCGCTGGTTATGCCATGTTACCTATCAGACGCCAAATTAAACTGGGGGAAGCAGGAAGGAATATTTCATCCTACAGATCTTTATTTGATACTTGTAATATACCTTCGCTTTCTAAATGCAAGGGAAGCTTTTCTTAAGCTGGAACTGAATTTAGAATACATTATTATTAATATCAATTCAATCACAGCAATCGCTTGATTCTGAAAATAAATACCTGCTTTTACATTTAATACTAATTTCATACTGAACAATGTGAAGTCAGCCACAATTCTCTAGAATTAATTCCTAAGATCCACATATTACTACAAATACAAGGAGTGTCTAGAAGCTAACTATATATAGAGAGGGCATAACAAACGCCAAAATGCAAACAATATCATAGGGAAACATGCCTTACCAACTGTAAGTCATCTTTTAAACATCCTGGACGCTGAACGAATCATTATTGAAAAAGATATGGCAATTTTAAATTTTAAGACCACAGCTTATCATGGAGGCAGCCAGTTTAGTGTTAATGACGTAACTAGACTGCTGAATTATTTAAGGTGCACATCGTGACAAGATATTTCGTTCTAGCTGAGTAAAGTAGACCCATTCAAAAGTATTAATTTATTTATTTTGTTGGATCTACGTCGCTCCGACACAATTATAGGTCATATGGTGACTTTCCATTTCCGTGCATTATTTCATCACAAGCGGACATCTGGGTAGAACCACCGACCTTCCGTGAGCCAGCTGGATGGATTCCTCACATGAAGAATTCAACGCCCCGACTGAGGCTCGAACCCACATCGATGAGGGGCAAGTGATTTGAAGTCAGCACCCTTATCCACTCGGCCACGGAGGCCCCAGATTCAAAAGTAAGATTTATATAGTTCAAATGCATACTTCAAAACAAATTTAGTTCACTATTTTTTTTACGTTACTATGAAAACAAAACTGCTGCCATTTTGATTTAATACTGAAATGTATATAATCTCCTCAATATGAAGCTCATTTTGATAGTCGCCTTTCACTGCCTTAAATTATTAAAGAACACTACAATCAGCATATATTGAAGAAAAAATTAATTTCAACCTTATTTCATTGATGTAACTATATCTCTTTGACCTTGTTGGATATGGCAATAAATAAAACACTTTTGTCAGAAATCTCGTTTGCAGAGATACTTGTTCTTGTGATTTATTATCATTTGTTACTTATATAATATTTTCCACTTGTACAGTGGGCCATAAAATGTCTTATCTATCAGACGGCGAGTTACAGTGGAGATAATGCTTCAGAAAATTTCATATGACACGGAAAATGAAATGCAAGTTAAAGGAAGTCCATTAATAAAACGAATCCTTTTTTTTGTAAATCTTAGGTAAGGGAAGCACTGTAGACAGTATATTTCCTTATACACAAACAGGATACTTCCATAAGAACATATTATTTTGCGAATTCAAACTTTAGTTATATAATTATGTCAATATCTTTAACATGAAAAATACACTAATTAAGAAAGTAATGTCATATAAATATAGTGTTTTGTCCACGCTAAGGGGTGTGATAAACAGATACAATTCTAAATAGATAGAAGATATTTGTCTGTTATAGTGTAAGATCCATTCAACAATTTTTATCTCTTGAACACTACATGCAGTACTTTCAAAATCTTGTGTACACTAATTTGGGCGGCCAGGATACTTGAACGCTGACTTTCCTATTGGATATTTAACTTATTGTTAACCATAAATGTTTATTTCTAACCTCGCGTGAATTTTAACTCGACATTTTATCCGTTTACTGATTTTAAACCTGTATACATTGATGAATTCACCTTATTTAATATACGTAATTAGGAAAATAATATCTGTTTAAATGTACACTTAAACAAAGCAAACAGATAAGTTAAAGTTCTTCTGTCCTCTTAAGATTCACTCATTTATAAAAACGACATTTATATCGAAACTGTTGTCTGGTAATACACTTCATGGTGGACATAAACCCTTGGTGTGGAAAATCATTTCTGACATTAGTTGTATATCACAATATCTTCGGGAGACAGTAATCAAATTTCCAATTTTTTGTAAGCAATTTACTTGAAAGAAAAATATAACAAATAAAGTATTATTCATAAGTTGCTTTGGGGAATATTTATATCAGTAGTCTGTTTTCGAACGATACACTGGGTAAAATGTACAGCCATATTAGATTTTATAAGCATCTCGATGAACATATACAAAGCAGATTACACTGGCAGTGGATGGAAGAAAAGGTGATATGAAGCCTTAGAAGAGTTAACAACGTAAGCAAAGCAACCTTTAAGAATTAAATAATTTACTGACGGTAAACTGATGCAAATCCAAATTTTATAAAATTTACATTTGAATTTAGTTTTGCTGTTTATATATAAATGTAGCTGCTAAAACACAAATTTATCGCTATGACAATCGCAGAATGCGTATTTATTTTGACAGATTTGTTACTAAAACAAACGAAATAGATAAACACAATCATGCACAACACTGTATCAGTTCAATTCGGTATTCAAACAACTTTCTGTGAATGTGTTTATTTCTAAAGCATGCACTCATTCATAGTAATTGTGCAGTTAAATGTTCAAAATGACATTCCAACTTGGTTAATAACTTAATATACGTACACGAAAAAAGGTATACATTTCAATATAACATTTTTAATGTCACATTTGATTTCTGAATATATCATTCTTATAAAAAACAATATTGTGATAGGCTTTCTAGTAGGATATTACTCGTGACGGCATATACGTAGACAGTTTGTATTGGTGAATTTTACTCCTTCTTTAGTTCTTGTAAAAAGCTAATGGGTAAATGCCAATAAGTTTATTTTATAGTAAATAAATCGTTTGTGTGAATTGTGTCGTGCTAAACACAGTTTGAATCTTTGTTTTCAAACGTTTATTTGTGCTTGAGGTATTTAAAATCAGAGGTATTGGCACCCATTGTTTTCCTATGGAACTACACATGCTTATAACTTAGGTCTAACCCAAACGACAATGAAGGGCATATAGCAAACTAATATAAGACGTCATATGCGGCTGTAAAACACAATAAGAAAATTAACATAAAACGCATTTGACCGTTATGTGTTCACGGTCCTGGTACAAGCACATAATACAATGTAGTTTTTGGATAAGAAATAGGCCTATTTCATAACATGGAACTCAACAACGGACGTCTTTTTTGTTGGGTTTAACGTCGCACCGACACAATTATAGGTCATATGGCGACTTTCAAGCTGCGATGGTGGAGGAAGATTCCAGGTGCCCCTCCGTGCACTATATCATCACGAGCGGGCACCTGGGTAGAACCACCGACTTTCTGTAAGCCAGATGGATGGCTTCCTCACATAAAGAATTCGACGCCCCGTGTGAGGCTCGAACCCACATCGATGTGGGGCAAGTAATTTGAAGTCACCGACCTTAACCACTCGGCCACGGAGGCCCATATAGACGTCTTTACCAGGAACAGAAAAATAATTCAGTAAATATTAGATCTCGTCCAAAAGAGACTGCACTCATTAGAGAAAGAGCAATAAACGCGGAATGGGTAATATACTGGTTTTGTTGTGACAGGTGTGGGGATAACTGGAGCTGATACGCGTTTCAAACAAAACAAGATTGCTATGAAACTTAGCGATGACAAAACTCGGTTAAGAATATACAATGATTTAATGATATATCCGTAGGAAGATAACAGATGTAAAATAGAAATAAAACGTCTAACAGCTAGGACATTAAACTTGATAAATAGGTTCTTTGAACAGAGAGACAACTGAACACAGAATATAATTAAGGGCAAAAACAGAAGGCGGATAGTGCTAAAGATTCAAGGACAAGCTGGAAACGAAACTTGTGCTTATGAATTTATTATCTATCTGGAGCTTGTAGTACACCAACCAATAAAAGACTTTGTTTCGTATTGTCAGTCTTATTTTGATACCATTTTCTAAATTAAAGTACGTGAATTCTTGTTTTAAGTTCAGTAAAACTCTGAAAGAGAAACAGACTGGATAGGCAAATTGTGATCTGCTTTAAATAAAAGAGTCGGTTATTGTGACTGTCTTTAGTGCAAAGATACTTAATAGAAACAATTTAGAAATACCATACTTTTGTTACACCCTATCCTTATAACATGTTCTAATGTCAAGTAAATGATTGAGTTTAAGTTTTCAGTGAAAGCTTGTTTTCAGAGCCTTTACATTACTTTGATAGGAAATTTTATTGTATTTACATGATATGTTACTACTGTTTAAACTGAACTAGAAACAATTTGCCTCTGCAACATGAGGAAAAGTCACCTTAGAGTTACTGGAACATGATTTATCGTGCATTATTTGTCTTTTTAAGGGATTTCGACTTGACACCCTTGTATTTCTTAAATAGGCAGTCAGTTTCAATTCGATTTTAAGTAAAAGCGTCATATTAAATGTGGAGTTGGGTTGGTTGGTTTTCACGGCGAATTGACACAAAAAGGTCATATATGCGCGTTAATATTTTTGTTTAGAGATACATAATTGCAGTATGCGCATTTACGAGGGGATTGTAGATGATTCTTTATCGTTCGTTTTTTAAATCGTAGTAAGTTTCAAAAAAAAAGAGAAAAGCAACTGGCGCTAGACCAGAAAGAAAATGCCACTGTACCCTAGGTAGACTATGAGAACCATGGTCATGAACGGGTAAATGTACTTTCATTTCAATCGCGCATTTCACACCTTAAACGCACAGTTCGGTAAATGGGTACCATTCATATTGAACAAGTGGTAATTTTATTTTCTATCTTGCACAAATCAAATTGTCTCTATAGGCGAAATGTAAACAAACAAATCAGAATTTAAAATGTTCAAAGTTATACGATAAAGATCGAAACGATGAATGAAAGTCATCTTAGAAATGATTTTGAATTTGAAATAAAATCTTACAGTGATATACGCTTGTATTGTTTATTCAAATCACGTTGCCTATTTGTGTTGCATATACACATTCTAGCGTACATCTGTAATTTAAACGACGATCGGCATATATTTCTATATAATGTTGTTATCTAGACCGATACTACATTAGGGGAGTTCATCCAAGTTTTTTTCTGTAAGGTTGACAAAGCATAAAAGATGCGGAGTGTCTTTGCCATATGAAATTTTGAGAACATGTGACTGATGCACGATGGAAAATAAATTAATATTTGTGTTCAGTATGCATAGTACATATTTACCGATCTGTGCGTTTTTAGTGAGAAATTCGCGATTGAAACTGGTTAGTGCATTCATAACTATGATTCCCATAGTATATCTAGGGGTACGGAATAACATCTTCAGTGGTTTTTTTTTTCCTTTCTGATCTGGTACAAGTGTGAAAAGCATGCTTCAGATGAGTGTCTCTTTAAATAAATTAAGGATAATTACTAGCCTTCTGTGTGCATAACAACACACCAATTACAGGAAGGCTAACATTCCCCCGATTTACTGATAATGATCTTATTACCACTCTGTATCTACTGTGATGTTATTCATCGTAAAGTATGCAAATGTGTTACCAAGAATCTAATTTAAGTGATCAATTGATTCTCCTAGTCAATAAGAATGTTCAAACCTTGGTCCGTAAACAAGAGTGCATTCTTGAGGGAATTTGTAACTGAGTATGTTGTTTTCCTAAATGTAAGTCTGCGATACTACTTGTCTAGCAGTATGTCACTGATACAGATTTCGACACCATTACAACCATAGCAGATTTTCCTGCTAAAGTCCTCAAAAAGGTTATAACATGATTTTCTTTACTTTTGTTAAACGTTTATATTTAATTCTAGAAGCAGAAATATTGATATTACGATAACGACTTGGTCATTATCTCTTGGCGATTTTAGAACGTTTCTCTACACAGATATTTACATAATAGTCAGTATTCTAATAACAAATTCAGGAAATATTTGAAATTACGTCGTCTAGAAGACAATGTTGTTTACATTGTGAATGAATATAAGATAAATGCAAAATATCTATGTATCTTAATTTTCTTTATGACATATAATGTCTACATCCGCTATTCAATATATTTCTTTAAAATGACTTCTTCGTATTAGCCGTGACATTCATTAATGTTTCTTCTCTTGCTTTCAATGTGATAATGATAAACACCATATAAAATCAGAGAAGTCTTTTCAAGAATTCCTGATAATAGATAATATATCTGTCTTTTATATAAAACAAAGCTTTCAATATGATAGAATTTCTTGAGACATGTCAAATTTTAATTTTCCACAGAATCCTGTGCAACAAGAACAGCTAATGAGTACATTTTGCATAGTTATTAGAATCTAACTGGATTTCATGGCAGCAAGAGATCTCATACCTTGATTGCCATTGTCTCTCTTGTTTCGGGAGTCAGTATGTCAAAGTTCCGCGTCGATCTTGAGACAAAAGACGGTTTCTGATCAATAACTTGTAAACGTCTAAACATACGGTTGTCACAGTTTATAAGCTGAATATTTAATTCCCATTGCAGTTTGGATAAGTTGGCCAAATGTCAAGGTTATTACCGTTAAGTTAATCTCAAGTCTGAAAACGGTTTCCTCACAATAAACAGAGAATTTTTAACCTGTGATAGTGTCATGGGATGATTGTCTGTGATCAATAAGTGACCCATTTTGCTTTCTGAGTCAATTTCTTAAAAGTCAATGTAACAGTGATGCTGGGACTGAAAATGGTTTTCGATCGCTTGCAACTACTGTAGTCAACCTTTATAGGATGACTGCGTAATTCCAGTGGATCTCCCCTATTGTTTTCGGAATCAGTAGTCAAAGGCCAAGGTCAAAGTGACATCGAGACTAAAATAAATTTTGATCTACAGTTGGAGAAAAATATGCCTAATTGCCAATAAATTAAAAGAAATATTGACCAGGGTTTGCATTAGGTCAAACGCCAAGACATAAATCATACTGGAACTTACACAACCTATTACCTAAGACAGGCCAACTTTGGTAGCATATGTATTTGACAAACTGCTCTTGTCAATGGGTGCAGCAACATCATGAAAATGTGCTTGCCAAGTACATCTACAGTGATGCAGTCTGACTTATAGAACAAGGATTTGACTCAAACGAAACCCACAGCACGCTGACGTGCACACTACAAACACAAACACACACACGCATACGCACATGCCCACACACACACACACACTTGCATAAAAAGCAAACACACGAGGACAAAACGAAGAAATAAAGGAGCACAGTGGGGCACCGCCTCGGAACGGTCAGTGGCAAAAAAAACACCACTGGGGAGCTTAAACCGGTTTATGGTGCGCACCCAACCTCACTCTTACCCCCACCATGTTCCAAAGTCACGGGACAGTGTAAATAAAAGTAATCCCGGCGAACCTCTAACACACGTAATGGAAACAAAAGGGCATGGCATGTAAAACACAAAACTGTTCCTGTGTAAATATATAAAAAGCAAACCTTAAGAACCAAAAAAGTATGTACTCAATGCCTTTGCAGAAGACAGAGCAACAAGAGAAACACCCTTAAGAGCCCGACGAAACAGTTCAGTCCTGGTGGGATTTAAAAACTGCTTATCATAGAGTCCTCCCCCTATTCCGTCAGACACAATAAAAAAGAGATACATAGTGTCCAACTGTAAACGGGTTGAACACTAAACATGCGGTATCTCTCAAAACAATTGCGTCGTTAATTCTTTTTATAAAATGTTTTTTGATTTTACCAAATACAGTTGGAAAATTATGATGACCCAAGATCTAACGAAGTTTGTAAACCTCAAGTCATTTCTCAAGGACCGATCCCAATGAATAGTTGTGGATGGCTTCATGCGCTTCCTGTTCTCTCTGGAGTTTCTCAAAGAGCAGTCATGGCCCCTGTCTCTTCCTAGCCTACATAATTGACCTCCCAGGGTCCTTCAAAAGTAAGTCATGACGTTTTGCAAATGACACCTTTGTCTATCTTGCGGTTAAATCCTCCCTTGATTCCCAGTCCCCGCAAAATGATCTCCATTCCCTGGAAGCCTGGGAAAAGGACTGGTCAATGGAGTTCAATCCAGATAAGTTTGAGATATTGAAGATTATTCGTAAAAATCACCTATCATCTACAATAATACACTCCATAATATTGCACTAAAAACTAAAGAAGATGCTAAATACCTAGGCGCCACACTAAGTAAAGATCTCGGTTGATGAAAACATATTGATAACATCTCATCAAAAGCAAATAGCTCGCTTAGATTCATCAACAGAAATGTCAAAACAAACAACAGAAATGTAAAAGAAACAGGTTACAACACCTATGTCCACCCACAGCGTGAATACTGTTCTTCTACATGGCACCCCTAGAAAAATCTCTGACATTCAAAATTAAACACAACGATCTGCAGCCCGATACGTATGTAACAACTATGATCAAACAAGCAGTGTCACCCAAATGCTTAAATATCTCATTTGGCAATACCTTGAACAACGCCACATCAAACATTCCCTTATTATATTTTTAAAATAAAGTATGTCTTATTGCAGTTGACCATAATCATCTCATACCTACAAGGAACTTGAATTACTTGACTGCTCAATCCCATATGCAATACCATTCAAACTCCTTTTTCCAATAAAATTCATTCTTGAAATGGTTTCCCTCTACACATGCAGCATGCCATCCAGTCCAGCCAAAGTTTGATTCGATTCACTGAGGGGCTGGCAACTGTAACCATAAATTAAATCTATATATATGTTTTTAAACCTAATAATTTAAGTTCTTTTAAACTGTGCACGTAATGAGCTTTCTCGTCTTTTAAGAGTCTGTCCCACACAAGCGCTTACCAGTGATAATCATAATTGAATGTTTGGCAGTAGACCGTAGAATGATGTAGATGTAGAGATGTAACTCTGTTATTCTTTTCAACTAAGTCATGCCCCCTTTTTGACTTAAAGTTGTTTTTGGTTACTTTCTCTATATAAGCTTGTATCATATTGACGTGCGGGAATGAATTTAAACTTTACACACTTGTTCACTGTGACGACCCATACAAAGGTAAACCACCTTTCTGATTTACGAATGTTTGGTTATTTTTTGTGTCATAAGCTGGTAACAACTGCTTGCGGGAATGGATTGTATCATACCACACTCGTTCAAAATGATTGCACAGGTCCCATAAATATCTGTGGGACGCCAGTTTTTACGCACTTAAGACTACACTTGTCAGTTTCGGAAATAATATTCACTGAAGTCGAAAACTCAATTTAGGTTAAAGAGAATATTCATTTCACAATTGATTTGTCATATAAACACGTTACAACTAGTGATGTTCCGATTGTCGCCGGTGTTCGATTAATCATCGCCAAAGTTTCAAAATCGACGACATCGATTCTGACCAAAAAGAATCGATTCTAGTCGCTGATTTTGTTAAAAAATTAAAATCCCGCTTTCAGGACTTTTTCAGATACTTCTCCCTTTTTAGCTTAAATGCTTTTGCTTTTATAATCTTTGGGTTAGTATTTCAAAATATCTGCTCTTTAAATTGGAGAACGCTGTCAGGCCAGCTGTCATGATCGTAACAATAATAAAAATTTTGTTGCCCTGGCAGTAAAATATCAGACGCCTTGAAATATTTTGGGTTCTGCATGAAGCCCGAATGTCGGGTGTTGTATCCTTTAAAGGAAAACCTTGATACTACTAGAGCTGTTTGCAAAATATGCTTTAAAGCGTACATTAACGAAGGTACCCAACCCACTTTTTTCTAATTGGAAATAATTTTCAGATTTTATTTGACAGGCTTTTATTATTCCTTCAATACAAAATAGCGGATTTACTTAAAACAAAAGATGATAAACTAATTCCAGACCTGCCAGTAATGTCCCCAGCATATATTCCATGTAAAATTTGGCAGTGCATCTAGCATGACTTGAATCACAGGCCTTGAGTCATAGAGAAATGTAATGTAACTGTAAACGTCACGCACAATGTAAACTTCCGGTTTTCTCAAATACGCTTACCGAAAGGTGTAGGACGACTAGAGATGTAAACAACTTAGTAAACAGTTTATGACACAATAAACAGTATTTCTTAACATTATAACATTTAATAATAGCAGAATGACGTTTATTTCCGATCATGGGTCGTATGAAATATTAATCACAATATACTTAATACAGAAATACAGAAATTAAATAAAGAGAATATAAAAATAAATAAGGCTTGATTCTGGTTATTAAAACGTAACTTAACTTAAACCTACAAGGGTCACTGACTTGAACAAAGATCATTGATTAACTATGCTGTCTGTATTCTATATACTTTTCTATATACCCCAACGCCCAAAACACACCAATAAACACTAGTAGATCAAGGGATAATTTGAAAGGTAAATGAATATGGTTAATAGTGTTTTACATGTGTTTACTCATTCCTTTCAGCAGTAAAATAAATAAGATATACCCAGTGAAAACACACATCACATTTTGCCCATTTTGTAAATTTAATCGTGGTAGATTGCCTTACTTCATCTGGGGTGAACTTACCGCACACAACACTTCTCATCTTCTGTAATCAACTCCTCGTCTGAAGTAGCAACACTTTCTGTATCAGACACTTAGATGCAAGAGGGACCAGGTTTCGGGCTACTGACAACTGCTGTACTCTTGGATACTTTTGTAACAGGCTTTTTACTTACATGTTTACATTTTTGTTTTTTTTGTGAGCTTTGGATTTCTTTGCGATTGTTTCATTGAATTCAATAATTTGTTCTACAATATTGTCTTCATTTATAGGTTTACCACTAACAATGTTACTCAAACCCCTTTTCTTTTCCACAGGCTCTTTATCTTTCTTGACTAAGTTTTCTTTCATTTAAAAAAAAAGCTTTACCCATATGTGGATGCTTCTTGCACTATGGTAGAGACATTATTGTCTTTGATAGAGTTTTTTTGTTTGATTCCCTCAATACTGTTGAAGGGATAAACTGACTAGCATCAATTACACTTGGGTCACATGGATATACTCCAGCTTTCTTAAAAGCAGAGAACAAGTTCTCTGGGAAAGAGCTTTTGTATAAGCCTTGCACCCTTACATACATATGGTATCTCTGATAATACATTTACCACAGTTATCACTCATACACTTATGGGCCAAAGAATTAAAAATCCTTTCAAAGGGCCCAAAACAACCAACATCTGTTGGTTGCAACACATGACTAGTGTAGGCAGGTACCACAAATAATATAGTATTTTCCTTTTTGGCCCATTCCATTACACTCAGCGAAACATGGGATCTGTGCCCATTACACAACCTAGTACAGTTACTGTTGTCCTGTAAGAGGGGGTAACGGACGGTGGTTTAGTACCAAATTCAGTGACAACACTTGGTGGCATTAGTCATAGCACTTGGGGAGTACGGTCGATACGGACCTCTAGTGTCATGAAGAACAAATCAGTAGAAAAAGATATTCATGCATAACAACCCACGAACAAAGAAATGGCTTTTTTCATTCAATTTTCGCCGTACCGCCAAATTTAATATTTTTGACAGCTTTGACAGATGGCAGGAGCAGTAGTCAAAATGATTTCATTGTGTTTCATAAATTTTTTTTGAAAAATTCAGGCAAAATATTAAGGCAATAAGAAAATGGCAGGATTTACCATTCTTTAAAGTAAAATCGTAACACTTACCTAAACAGAAGTCTAACTTGCGGTTTGTATCTAAATTTAGATTTGCGGTATGACGTCACCAAAAGCTGAGTATGTCGTAAAACGGATGTGAACAAAGTGCGTGAAGACTGACGTGCGTGAAAACGAGCAACCCGACGACAGGTATTATGCCCGTTTTAACTTAGCTATGTATTGGTGTAATCTAGTATCTAAATAATCGTCATAAGAGGGGATGTTTTTCAAAACTGCTGCCCTTTTTGTACTTGTTTGTGTTTTCATTATATCATATTCTAGTGCCCAGGCTTTTGAACAGACAAGCACTGCTGTCTAACAAAGGTTCTTGTCATATATTCAGTTTGTAGCTTTTACGTACCATCTTTAAACGGCATTACGTCCTAAAATGTAAAATGTTTAGACCACTGGCAAAACAAGTGTATGCTAACAGAAGGGTTGATAGTTCATTTTTGGTGGATTTCATTTTTTAAATTTCAATTAGCGTCATGGATATCAAAATAAGGACACAATTTATACACGTTTAAGTACTCGTGAACGTTCCTTTACAAAACTATAGCAAGCAACTTTTAGTAAGTGGTATGGAAAAGAAACATTACCAACATATACTTTCTACTTTGTACACTGTTGTTCTTTACGTAGACATGCCCTGTGTATCTTTAAACATGATATCTCTTCAAACTTTTCTGTCTGAATTTAGATAGGGAATTTTAAATACCGTAAGAAATTTCAAAATAAACCAGATATCGGTGCGCAAAACTATGTATGACATCTAAATTTCAAGGCTGTATCTTAAAAGTCAAGAAAGTAGGTCAAGGTCATAGTCAAGTGACCCCTAATTACTTGGGGTCATCAGATAATTATAATTATAAAACAGTCTAGGAAATATGATCAGATAATGTTTTAAGTATTTTTTCCTATATAACTCCTACAAAATGCGACCCCCGGGGCGGAGCTTCTTTTCACCCCTGGGGCATAATTTGAACAATGTTGTTAGAGAAACCACTAGGCAATGCTACATACCAAATATCAAAGGCCTAGGCATTAAACTTTCAGACAGGAAGATTTTTAAAGGTTTTCCCAATATACTAGTAAGTCTATGTAAAACATGGGACTCTCAGGACATGCCCTCTTTTCACCCCAGGGGCATAATTTGAATAATTTTGGTGGAGGACCACTAGGAAATGCAACATACCAAATATCAAAGGCCTAGACCTAGGCCTTGCAGTTTCAGGCAAGACGATTTTGTTCCCTATTTAAGTCTATGTAAACTCGGGACCCCCTGGGTCAGGCCTCTTTTCACCTCAAGGGCATAATTTGATTAATCTTGGCAGAGGGCCACCAGGCAATATCAAATATCAGAAGCCTAGGCCTTGCAGTTTCAGACAAGAAGATTTTTAATTTTTTTCCTATATACGTCTATGTAAAAACCCCTGAGCGGGCCTGTTTTCCCCCAAGGTTAATAATTTGAACATTTAGCAATGCTACATATCAAATATCAAAGGCCAAGGTCTTGCGGTTTCATACAAGAAACATTTTTAAGTTTTTTCCTATATAAGTCTATGTAAAACTTGGGACACCCGGAGCGGGATCACTTTCCACCCCAGGGGCATAATTTGAACATTTTTGGTAGAGGGCTATTAGATAATGTCACATACCAAATATAAATACTCTACGCCCTGTGGTTTTGGACAAGAAGATTTTTTAAGGTTTTTCTTTCGGTTGCCGTGGCAACCAGAGTTCTGTGTGGAATTTCAATTCTTTGAACAATTTTGAAAGAGGCAAGGATCATTACTGTGAAGTTTGGTGTAAAGCTGTCCAGTGATTTTCAAGATGAATACTGTTTAGAAATTATTGACGAACGCACGACAGACGACGGACATCAAACGGTCACAAAAGAATACAAAGAGCTTTTGGCTCAGGTGTGCTAAAACATCGAAGCATTTTGACATTTTCAAGCAAACAGATACTTCAGATTGTAATAACATCTCAAAACATTAAACAATAAAAGTTTTGCCCTGCTCATATACCTTCATATCTGAATGCTCATGTTAATTATCTTAATAAGACACGTTTGTTTATCTTTCAACAAAGCTTCAGCAGCCATTTCCGCTATGTTCGCACACCGCTACTTTCCTACGACAGCGCACGAAATTGATATTTATAGATGCATTTATTTTGAAATTGTTTAAAAGGTATATATATTGCTAGTTAAATTACGTGTGACAAACACGTTTAAAGTTTCTCGAATATAATTGATTTATCATCTGTTTTTTTTTTTTTTTTTTTTTTTTTTTCTCTAAATATTTTTGTTAATATCCTGTTGTCTTTTAACGTGCAATTATATTATCTCTCAGACTAGGAAGCAGGAAGCATTATTTCACCCTTGAGGCTAGAACCTGATAGAGAAAATACAATTATCCCAGACAACAAAACATCATCTATACCCTAATACTTATTACATGATGATGTTTTATCGTATAATTTCATTTACGTTTGTAAGATCAGATATCAGAGAGAAGGCGATATATGACTGGCACCCCTGTGAGAATAACAGACGGATGTAAGAAGAACCAATCATGATAATGTCTCCATCTATCTTACAGTTATATTTTACTTCCTTGTCAGTGACAAACATAGAAGCCGGAAAAAAGCAGGAAATACTTGTCTCATGATACATAATTGTCTTCAGTTTGTGACGCTTTTTTCAGTGGCGTACGGTTATATTCCTTGAAAGAAAGATATTATCATTTGGTTCGATAACGTAGGTAAACGTAACGTAAATTTGACTTTAATGCGCTAATTTAGATTTTCAAGCAAAAACCCTTTGTGTTAAATGAAGATAAGACAAAAAAAAACATTTCTTTATTCAGTATTTCTAACCTTTTTTCAACATCAATTTATCCGCTGCCTCAGTCCGTACGATTAAAATAACACTCAAATATTTTTATATAATCAGCAAACAACTAATACTTAAGAAATATTAAACACATCTCTATGGTGACTTGACAATGAAATATACAAAGTCAGGTAACGAGCATATATGAGTTTTTGTCGAAAATGATGTTTTCATTTTTGTGATACGTTTCGCTATATGTTCTCACAAAAAAAAACTACAATCCATTCTAAAAAAAATCTTTCTTTGCTATTTTTTCATGTAATACAACAATGCAGACATCATATTTCATAATTTTTAATATGACTTTATAGACTCATTCGCAAAGAAAAGAAAATCACAGGATATAAAAAAATGTACAAAAAACCGATCATATTTAGAAGCCAAGGGATATTTGGTCAGCATAGTGATGAACAGTGGTCCTACAACTCAGATTTAAACCTAAGTGTGCGTTTATCAAAAAGGAAAATCAAAGCCTTGAGATGTCTGGTGGTTGCGGGTTTTGCTATAGTAATTTTCATTTTAAATGCCTATCTATAAATATACATGTATAAGAAACAAATACTAATGTGCCTCATATCTAAGATAAACTCTGCCTGACCTTACATGAACAGCTGGAAGTCAGTGATGTAACCATGGGCTGGAATACCTAATCATTGACGGATCTTATATAATCTAATGGATAGAGGATGAATAAGAACTGCTTGATCATTGATAATTCATCCGCGTTGTTCATGAATAGGACTACTTTGTGTAGCACATGAACAAATTCCTTTGGATGTGATTTGGAATCAAATAAAGATACTACATGATTGTCAAAAATACACTTAACTATGATAGCGGGATAAACCCGCAACCAAAAATAGTTTGTGACGGCTTGTTTACAAGTAGTATTTTTGCATGTGCTAGCATTTCTTCAATTTTTTTTACTTCATGTGTTGATGTCTTCTAGTTTAAATATTCCAATGCCATTTAAATTACGTTCAATAATATAAAAGCAGGAAGTATATCGTATACATTCTATACACCTCATTTACTTTTTCTTTATCTATTCGTTCATAAACTATTTAAAGTCTATTTTAGCCATATTTCGTAACACTGTCTTCCTTTTTGTATCCTATTTTATATATATTATTCAGTTTAAGATTTAAATAAACAACAAATAATTATGATTATGACATTTTATTGATAAAATACTTTAACCAATAACCAATATTGAACTTCCACTTCAATGTTAAATACAGATAAGCAAATATATGACATTTAATAATACATAAGCAACCACATTGAGTTGTCTCGATACAGTCTATCATGTATTTTCACAATTTCGTTGTTTTGTTTTGTTTTGTTTATTTTTCAAATATCCTGCAAAATACAACAATGTAGTAATTCATATAAGTACATATAAGCAAGTATATGACTTTTGCAAATACATGAATTTATTTTCATATTTTCGGTGATTTCTCTACACCCTACATAATAAAACTCTAATAAGATACATACAGTGTATAAGCAAAGCAAATGTATGACTTTTAAAAATATATAAACCATTAATAATTTCTGTTGTTTAAATACTCCGACCACTACAATCTCTGGAGGCTCTGATCAAAGAAACATCTTTCATGTTAGAAGGATCAAGATTCTTAAGTGCAGGAAAAAGCACATGGCGAAAGTCCAGTGGATCATCTGAAGAATAGCTAATGTTCAGAATACGAAATGGTGTGAAGAGTTTATAACTACACTTAACATTTTGTTTCTCAGATAAGATTTTACATGGCAGAATGTTAGCATCTGTATTAGTTCTGTCAACTTTGTCAATCAAAGTGCAAACGTGTCACACTTCTGGTATGTTTTCTGTAGGTAAGCTAACTGGTTCTAATATTTGGTTGTTTGTCGTTGAGCTGTAGCTAGGTAGTTTTCTCTTGCCACTTTTCGAACTTTAGCATGTGGGTATCTGGTTCATCGTCCAGGAGGCTGTTTTTTACCAAGAGACAAAATGCCTTCGTTGAAATGGTAATATGTTTTAAATTCATAAGATAGATTCCAGTGTGGCCTAGGCAGATCCGGAATCGGTCTAGACAAACTGGAATTCTAGTTTGGTGTACTAAGCAGATTCCGGATTTGCCTAGATTCCAGTTTGACCTACGACATATATACTATATACAGTAATTTTGTTAACGCTGTGAAACTTCGCCTGTGTTCCAACAGCAACCTTTGTATATGTAGACACTGAATGCCGCATACTATGAGCCGAAATATGTTTGCTTATGAAACGCAAGCGATTTTGCCTTTGATTAAGAATGTTATGTATTCGAAAATGCAAACAAATTTAATTCAAAGTTAGAATTACTTCAGGTATTTTTAGGGGAACGAAATACAAAACATTGAACACTGTGTACAACTTGGCAAATGATTTACTTTATACATTGAACGTGTGTTAAGATAAATTTCAAAGATCTGCGAAGTGAAAGTACGATTAATTTAATCAAGTATTCATGCAAAATCAGGTAACACACATTTTCGAGTTTTTCTCGAAGATGATGTTTTCATTTAAAACAAAAGCACTTATCGCTGTATGCTCTCACGAAATATCCGTGGTTGTTTTAACAGTTGTTTGTTTATATCCTTCTTACAAAAATATAAAGACAGATCTGAAACATTTACATAATTGTTATTGGTCTACAAACATTCTTATGCTCCATTTATCTTTACGTACGCTGCAATAAACGTTGATATTTCTCTAAAGTGTTGTTTATTGATATACTTTTCTGAAGCTTTTATGACTTCATTGGGTTTAGATATTTTACGACAGAACATAAATGTCAGTAAGCAAGAATAATATCAAATTTTAAAAGCAGTCACCGTAAGGGTGTTTCTCTTGATGCTCTACCTTCTGCAAAGGCATAGAGTACACACGTTTTTGGTTCTTAACGTTTATTGTTCTTTATACAATTAAACAGGAGCATTTTTGTGTTTTACATGCCAATTGTTTCCATTGCGTGTGTAAGAGATTCACCTGGCAGGGATAACTTTTGTTTACTTCGCCCCGTGAAATTGGAACATGGTGGATGTAAGAGTGAGGTTTGTGAGCACCATAAACTGGTTTAAGCTCCTAAGTAGTGCTTTTGCCACTGACCATTCCAAGGCGGTGCCCAGCTTTATTCCTTTATTTGTTTATTTAGTACGCGTGTGTTTGCTTTGTGTGTGGGTGTGTGTTGGAGGTATACGTTGGAGATGTGCATGTCTGTGTTCTGTGGGTTTCGTTTTTGGGAGACTGTGTATTTGGAGCTTGACATTCCCTGTATGATTTTCATAGACATCGATAGAATAATTATCGTCCTATATTTTTTAATCTGTTTCATATTAAAAAGTTGAAGATAACAGCCATCGTTCAAGTTTCTGAGAGATGTCCTGAGTGCCCTCTGACTGTTGATTCTGACAAAGACATTGATATTGTGAAAGTAATAAAACCGTGCTCATTTCACGTGCTATCAGCGGCAATAACACGCTGTCCTTTTGGAGAAGACAAATAAAATAGTGTTATCTTTCAAACAATTATTAAATCCACAGATATTTATTATTCTTTTGATCGCAACAGAAAAAGCAATAAATAAAGTTTAATCCCAGAAATATCGCTTGCATACGTACTTTTGATACTAATGTATTTATCATCAAATGCCATTAATCTTGTTTACCACATTTGCAACTGACTATAAAATGTCTTAGATAATTCGTTTCATCTATCAAACGATAAACCACATTAGGGAAACTGGGAGAGCCTTTATGCTTCAGCGAATGATGTACGATACGGAAAAAGCAATTATATCATTACAAGATCAATTCCTTTTGATGACTAAAGTAGTTATCTTACTGTAAAACTGGTTAAGGGTAGCACTCACCTCGTACATAGAGAGGAATCGAAAAAACTTCTTGTCACAACATACTTAAATTTTACGGCTTTGGATTTTGGAAAGCTAATAAAGGACATGTCGTTGTCACACTGAGTATATTAGATAATGCTGTTTCATTTCAAGCTTGATGCAGACACTATTAAAGTCAAACAATCTGACTACGCCTATTACAGACCAGGCACACAATGCGGTCACTGCAATATTTAAATGGGTACAAAATTTCACCGAATGAGCTTTTTCTTCCATTTAAATTATTTATCTTGACTTCACAAATAAAACATTCTGAATTGTGTATTGAAATAGATCTTGTAGCATATAGTGACTTCTACAGTCTTATAGGGTTTATCATGTTTTACGATGTTTTACCAGTTATCATGTACACTGTAGATTATTTCAGAACTGTCCCGTTTTTAGACTTAACAAAGTGTTTCTATATCAGTTTGATCCAGTGACCTAGTTTTTTTTCTCTCTTAATATAACCGACAATAAAATTGAGATTGATCTAGATTTTAGTTACACTTTATTATGACTAGATATCATGCAACTCAAGTACAAAATATTATATCTTTGAGACACGGTATGTACAAAGTAACCTAGACCTTTAACCCAAACAACCGGTTCAGATTTCTTCTAATTTCAAAAGAATAAACATTTTAAAAGGTTTCAGACAAATTAGGTAAAAACTGTTAGAACATTAGGGATATAAATTAGATGTTTTTGGTAGCTTATCTCGTCTCAGACGAACTACTAAAACAAAGAAGAAAATGTTTTAGCCACGTTGGAGTCTAGCCATCTTTCTACTCTACTTAAGCCGACAGCTAACCCTTTTTTACAGTAAGATTTCCCATTGACTTCGCAAATCCGTAATTTATGTGAAATAATTTGGTACTAAGCAACGCTTTTCAAAACAAAAAGGAAACAGACATTCGTTTGTCCAATACTGCACTGATTTCATGAAGATCAGCATGACGAACACGCCGATGATCTGGACTGTCAAAATAGATTTGACACAATGTTTACATATATTAAAAAAAATATATGTTGAACAGGATTGTTCGTTTTCACAAGAAATCAAACTATTTTTAAAACAAACAAATTTTTCTATGAGACTCTATTCCACACATAAGTATAGGATGACAGATCCAATTTATTTCTTGTCTAGCAACTAAGCGGACTGTCAAGGAAATATGACATGTAATTATTAGGTACATTAAGTCCTAAAATAAACACTGCGTGTTATTACGTCAAAAAGGTGGTTGATACATATTGTGCGGGAGATGAGGATATTTAGCTGAGGAGAGGCGTCATGGTACTTCTTTATGTATATACTTGCATATTTGCAATAAACGAGACACAAGGATGAACCTGTGTGCACTTCAATTTATAACCAAGAGGTAGTTTCTTGTTCCTTTAATCTTTAGCCTGCTAAACTTCCAAAATGGGCTGGTCCATCATTTAATTTGGGCAATATCTATCTATCTATAAATACTGCATGACACCCTTGCGAGTATTTTATGCAGGTGCGCGTCAGTGCTTAAGAGTTTAAAAGCAGGAATGTACAGGAGAAATAGAGTAATACATAAAGTATTTGTGAGAATTTGAGGCAAAGCTGATAGTGCTAATAAAAAGGCGAAATGTACAGTAAAAGGATTAAAAACAGCCAGGTCACTCAGAAGTCCCGGCCCAGTTTGGTTACCCCTTGCCTAAATATACATATACTTTATGAAAGGGTGATCACTGAAAATTAACTGACTGAATAACGAACAGTGCACACCATCATTAGCCTTCACGGATGTGCAGGCTGATCTTGCTCTGCACTGGTCGCAAAGGCCGTATATTTCACAGAACGAATATGTAACACGAGTGAAAAATTCGACCGAATATATCACACGTGTGAAACATTCGATCGAAAATAGCAGCGCATGAAACGTATATGATACATTATATGTGATGTATACGCTGGACTTAGGTTTTCATAGGCATAACAAAACGAATACTTCACAGAAGAAATGAAATTATTAACGAATGCATCACATTTTTATCAGTTTGGAAAAAAAGGTTGTTTAAAAAACAAAATTTTATTGACGCATCTCAGTTATGCCTCATAGAATTTTCTAATGCTAGAGCTAGATTCACAAGGCCGACCGCATCGACCCGATCGTTCCGGAAACATTGTTCGGGAACTGGACTGGTGTGGTTGGGATGATTAGTCTTTAGTCTTTAACGTGTATAGATGTTTGATCAATTACCTACCGAGGGGTTCGGAAAGTTATGGACTGCGTTCGAGCAACCATTGGTTGGCGGTCTAGTAAACAATAACAAGAAACTGAGAAATTGTAGGTAACTGGTCGAGCTCTGTTAGCAAGACGTCGAGATGATCGTTATAGGTCTATCCGATATATTTGCTGTGTAGAAGTAAAGAAAAAAATGAGTAGCGGTCGGTCGGCAAAGGCTTTTGAAGAAGTCGTGAGAAAAGATCATGTACAATGGAAATAGGCTATTTATCGTTTAGAGACTGCCTTGATCGGAAAAAAATTCGAAAAATGATACTGGAAATCGCCACTCGATCGATGCCACCTGCTGTCAAGATTAGTTCAAACTACCAACACCACTACTATTACTACCACTAGAACTATCACTACTACCCCTAAAAACACCACTACTACTACCACCACCTCTACTACAACTACCACCACCACAACCACAACTACTACTACCATCGCCACTACTACCACTACCGCTACCACCACCTCTACCTCTACCATTATCACTTTTACCACCACTACCATCAACACTCTTACCAGCACCATCACCACTACTGTTACCAGAACAACTACCACGACTACGACTACTACTACCAGTACCACCACTACTACAATACTAGAACTACTACCACTACTACTACCGCCACCCCTACCATGAGTAAACCATCACAACCACGACCACTACTACCCTTTGAAATTTCTTTGTTTGAAAATTTTCGTCATATCGCAGACTAAATAGTGACCTCAAGATAGTAAAATACGCTACTAAATTTATGCGCGGATCCAGCCAATATTCTCAGGGGGGGGTGGGGGTGGTCCGACCTAACCCTTAAACTTGTTTCTTTATACACTGAATAATTTGATGTGTTTTTGCGGATGTTAGTTGTTTACAAGCACTTACAAGGACAGGGTTGCCAATAAGTTGCATTTAAGAACAGCTTTTCCACTGCAATTTGATATACAATACACCCCTTTTTATGAGCTCATCTGTTATATGGGAAATAATGATAAACTTAGGTTTTCTTAGTAGTAAAATTCTTTGTTTCTTTCTTTTATAAATTTGAATAACGTCGGGGTCGTATGTAACAGCCACATGTACTTGAAATGCGGTCCTAATGTTGCCTTTTCGAAAAAACAACAACATTTTCTTTCTTTCTTATCTTCTTCTTCTTATCTTCTTTCTCTTTTTATGATTTTCCTTCGGGGTCCTAGACATCCGCCCCCGCCCCCACCACTCTCTGGTTCCGCGCATGAAATTGATTTTATGGAGTGCATGTTTCTTTCCTCAGCAGCAGCACGTATATATATGAAACTCAAATTTCAGAAATCCCCTTTTAGGAATAACATCGAATATAAAACATTACAATACAGTGCAACCTCTGTAGAGCAACACCATTTGGGAGATACAAATATTGACTGTTATGTAGAGGTTGTTGTTCTAGAGAGGTAAATTTGATATTATATTTCAGCTTAGGGAAATTTTGATGATGTTGTTATAGAGATGTATTTACATAAGAGAGGGTCGCTCTGGAAAGGTTATACTGTATATTTTTTATCGGTGTAACACTTGAGTAACAGTGTTCCGGAGACATCCTTTTTCTTCGTGTCATAAAGGCCTGGGCTGTAATTTGCGGAGAGCCGAAATGCAATGACGAGAATTATCTATATAAGTCCTAGTCACACGTGCGACCATTACAATACAAATATTTCAAAGCGATCAACTTAAACACAGAGTAAACTTGATATAATTGCATAGCCGGCTCTTTCGGGGGTCCGGGGATGGGTGATTTCGATCCCCTTCCTGGAATGAGTTTAACTAAAGTATAAATTGTAGTTTCATGCACTTTTATATTACAACGTATGTGACATATACGTTTCAGTGTAAACTGTCAAAAATGACCAAACGAATATGCCCTATTAGACAACTGTCTATTTTACGGTCGAATACATCACAGACCTGTTACATGTTCGATCTGTGACATATACGGCTCAACACAGCATCACTTGCCGTCAGCAGGCTGAAGGTTAACAAACAAAACGTACATGCAGGAATGACAAAATAAATGAGGTCATACAAATGTTGCAAAATGTGTTTGAAATCTTTTCCAGATAAAATCTACCCAAGTGATTCAATGTTGATACAGCCTGGTCTGTTTCAAGAGCATTACATAATTAAATGTTAAATGAGGATGGTTAATTTCTTATATGACTTGCAAGAAATTCTCGTTTCGTGCTGCAATACATATTAGTTTATTTAAGAATTGAATGGACTTATAGTTTGTCTCATTTATCGCATTTGTTTAAATAAGGACAATGACTTACTGGCTGTGTTTACAGATTACATGTTCTTCGCAAAACTTCAACAATTAAAAATTGAGATGGATGATGTTGGGATTAATAATCTGAAAACAAGTTCCATACTATTTTACCTTTTAATCAATTATTCAATTGTTACCCTATAGTTTAACGTAATGTCTACGTCTTTACGCACTTCAAAGAAGCAAAAGGCCGCTAAGTTGTAAATAAGTATAATTATTATACCTCTCTTTTGTCTACAATGATGAAAGCCCAATACCCGAGAAAGAGATACTTTGACTATCAAAAACATTTTCAAACTTTCTGACACGTGACCAAGTGAAAGTGACTGTCAGGTCATGTGACCGCGCTGATATTTTTCATGTCATACGAGTTTTAGTCATATGATTGCCTCCCTTGTACACATATAAGAGTGACGTCGCTATATAATGTGTACACAGGCGATTACAGCGCTAAAGATGAAACTGTTAAATCAAATGAATTAAAAACATTTTTAAATATTTTATGTACTAAATTTTGTTCCGTATAATAAAATACATATTATATGTAGCGTGTGTGACATTGATATTGTCAACCCTCGAAACAGGGTTTCGCCTCGGGTGACATTCTGCCCTCGGGTTGACAATATCAATGTCACATGCGCTGCCATATGATATTTATATATCATATTGGTTGCAATCTGAAAGCATATCAACCACAAGCCAAAGCATCTTAATAAATATGTATATTTCAATCATTGAAATATGATCTCTGAAGCTTGACACATATTTGCGCATGTTCATTTAAATGCCACAACTTCAGTTTCAATGAAATATAGTCTTGAACAATTATTCAGTTATGTATTAATTACATTTATACCAATACAAAAGTATACAGCATCATGTTAACAAGACTATGGTGCGTTTGATTGCTTTCTTACTTTTTATATTATTTATCTCAATAAATGTTCAGAGAGAGCAGCTTCAGAACCTTACACAATCTGACTGAGTGAACGTTTTAAACCTACTTTCACTTTGTATGATACAATGACCTTTTCCCCACTGATGTACTGAATAATTTGCAATGACAAAAGAGACATCTCGCTGTTAATGGTGGTAAATTGACAAGAAAACTAATTATATAACACTAAGATCCGAAAGTCTGACGCGATTATTTCAGGGCTTAATGGCTTTCCATGCGATAGAAACGGATGGCAGTCAGCAATGAAACACCTATAGGGCAGGACGTTCAACCTTACAATTAAAACCTTCAGACAGAGACAAAGACATAAATAGCACATAATTTAGTAGTAATACATGCAAAGATCAATGCACTAGAACAAAATTCAAAGTGAAACAAACAACAACAAATTTAAAAGCAACACAAACAATAGATGAGATGTGTCCCACTTCGAAGAATATATTGTTTTGCACTTGTCGGTCGCGTCGGTCGGTATGCCGTTCGGTCGGTCTGTCCGAGAACGTTTTCCGACGAACAACCTGAGAACCGTATGAACCAGAACTTTTGATTGGTAGCTTTAAAAGAAAAATACCCCTCTTGTTTTAGGGGTCAGTAGGTCAAAAGTTCACAGGGCAGAAACGTTAGAAAAGATTTTCACCTAGTTACTTGAGAACAACTTAACTTGAACATTCAAACTTGGTAGCATGATAATGTTTAAAGAAGTAGAGAACCTCTATTGTTTTTTGATCTGTAAGTCAAAGGTCTTAGTCACAGGGACCTGAACCTCGAAAACTGTGTCTGTTCAGCTTAAGAACCAACTGCACAAAAGTATCTTCAAACTTGTCTTTATAATTGAGCTAACGAGGTTGATGACCCCTATTGTTTTTGGAGTTGTTAGTAAGTCAAAGATCAATGTCATTGTTATCACTGGACTGAAAATGAAAAATACACGTTTTAAAAACAGCTATTGCTGTTTTATCGTTTTTCCTGTTTCAGTAGATTTGACAACGTATCAGAGGGACATATCAAAACAAAATTTTGGATGAATGTACATACCAGCTTAACTTACAAACGAAAAAAAAGAGAGTAAATACCAATGAATTCAGTTTGGAACAAAATATATACCACTATATTCAGTAGGTCGCTACCAACAATGACGTTACATCTCTTGAATAATATTGCGTTTTTATTTCAAGCAAGGTCTAAGGCTTACTACTATACACAGAGCAGAAGAAAAGACGTAACGTTAATGTTATTATGACAATATTACGTTCGCCTGACCTCTACTTGCGGTTACCCATTATGGAACATTAGAAAGGATTTATTTTACCTGCAACTTCATACAATCTATAGGAAGATCCTTCAGAAGCATGGAATGCAATTCAGCAAAACAACAGGAGAACTTGGTTATATTGAAGTTGTTAATGAGAGGCAATAAAAGGTGCAACAACCCTCACTGCCTCTAACATTGGCTTTAATGGAATTGAGTTCAGTTACTGGGGTACTTTTTACGGCCACCACAAAATGGTGCCAACACACATGATTTAATATCTTCCGAATTTGCTCCAAGCAGTCATTTTTAGCTTCCTAAGTCAAAAGACTAGTGGGGATTTAGTCCTATAGTTGTTAACCCTTACCATGCTGAACACGATTGATTCTGCCTTTGCGACCAGTGTAGATCATGATCAGCCTGCACAACCATGCAGTCTGATCATGATCTGCACAGTTCGCTATTCAGTCAGTATCTTTTTGGTATGCACCCCTTTAAACAGTTAATGGTACTCTCCAAGATGAACAAGTACATTATAGAAACTTAGCATGGTAAGGGTTAAGGTTTTTGTGATAAAACATTCCGCGCAGTCTGGTCAGGATCCATGCTATTCGCTAACAGTTTCTCCAATTCCGATAGGCTTTATAAGCGAACAGCATGGATCCTGACCAGACTTCGCGGATGCGCAGGCTGGTCTGGATCCATGCTGGTCGCAAACCCACTCTGTTGGTTTTCTCATGGCACGGCTCAAATAACCATTTAGTATACTATTAGTATATTACATGATTTCTCAAATCTATGTCAAGCTTTTCATTAAAATTCCGTAAGACCTTTAATTTTATGTTAAAAACAGATAATACTGCTGTCCAAACAGAGACAACACAGAATTGAAAAGTTAGAAAAACACTACTTCTAATATTGCACATGAAATTATAATCAAGATTATAAATGGAGATAGTCATAATAGTGCATTTTATTGTACTTTCTATTATGTTAATCACATAGTCAAAATTATGACAAATACATGAGGAAACAATTATCAAACATTGGATTTTAAAGACAATAGTAGATTTTATGTTCATAACAAAAAATAAAGTAAAGCATAAGAAGGAATCACATGCATATACTAATACTGCAAGAAGATTATGAGTTCATTAGTTTAAAATTGACATCTTTATACCAAGTGAGCAGTAAATATCAGAGCATTTAAATACAGTGAATATTTTGTTTACTAATAGCTCGAGCAGTTCACAAGACGGCAGTTTCCTTACCTTTGAATTTTATAGTGGAGCAGGTGTTAAATCTGTAATTAAAGAAGCTGAGACTATTGATCTGCATATCAAGTAATTGACATTTAATGGAAAAGATTCTGTCTGCATGTAATTCAATAATCATATAGGACATATTTATTGTTTTTGTACTTCCTGCCATGCATTTCTTCTCAATACGATTTACGAAAATCTGTTAAAACATAAAGTATACTTAGGTTGTTTACATTTTGTTCAGCAGTTTTAAAAATTCTCAACCGGACGAACGAAAGTTAGGTACTAAAATAAATATAGCAAGGAGGGGGTTTTGATTTGTGCACTGGGTACTCTCTACTATTTTTCATTAAATTGTATTCCGTGAATAAACGTTATAACCCGTACACAAATATAATAAGTGCAATAAGTTCAACAGTTACACCACTTTTCCTTAAAAGTTTGTAAACGGTGTTATGTTTATTTTTACCAAAACAAGTTTAGCCGGTCATAGATGAAAAAGACCTACTTGAATTAATGACAAAAACGTATTCGTTTTTGTTTAAACGGGTTCGTAAATCAAAGAACAGACTATAAATATTCTAATTTTAAACAATCCTTTTCATTTTCGCACCGTCAACAAACATATGTACGGTGACATATTTTGCTATTTACAATATTATCCATGTATTTTGAATTATACTGCCGGTGGAGTTTTATGTATTTGCAGGCTGTTGATGTAGTAAAAGGAGGAACATTCTGTACAGACAGTAAATAAAAATGAACAATATACCAAGCACAAATGGTATACCAAGCAAAAATGGAACGAGTACAAACAATATTTGAAATCATAATGTGACATCAGTTTAATATCATGTATTTACATACAAGCCAGATTAACTAAGTCAGTCAAGTGGATTGTAAAATTCGAATTTATCCAAGGCCTTCGTGGTATAGAAACTTGAATGTAATGAAGTTTAGAAAGGAGAATGACTTTAATTATAAACAGCTGCAAATGTCACAATAATGGTTTTAACATGAACATTTAAGTACCTTATGATGAGTCATTTGATCAGTTACAAAGCAGGAAAATTCACAAACTCTGGAATCTTTAAACTTACATATAAATTGGACTCATTTTGTCTATTGGCCGGCCTTGTCACAGGCAAGCAGTATTTTCCTGTAACAAAACTAAGAGACATACAAACCAGGAATCATTTGAAGAAAATCAGCTGCAGTGGCACTTAGCAGGACATAAAAGCTTAGTACGTCACGACAGGGCAGTGAATAAGATGACCAATATTACAATAGCATGTGGATAAATATAAATATACTCTCTTGTAGTTATATATATTACTTTAAGACAACTAAGTGTAAAAGTTCCTAAGAAATAACTTACAACATTAATACATGTATACTGAACAGGAAACACTAATATACGTAACAAAAACAATAAAGCCTGTAAATTAAGCCTGTAAACATGTTGCCCCATGTGGTTCTGGGACGATCTGTGTATGAAACGAATTGGAACCCCTGCCATACCCTTACATGATCGTAAGAGGCGACTAATAGGGTCTTAACACTTCGTTTTGCCGTAACTCTGTGATTCCAGCAGGTATGCAAATTTTGATTCCATACCTATGTTTTAATTGCGATGTAAATGAGATGTGAAACGAGAATTTGCAGTCCTGTTTGGCGCCATATAACCTATACTGTGTTGGTGCGCCGTAAAGCCCAAATAAATAAAATAAACTGTAAACATGTTTGTTCAAATGTAGTTTTATCAACAGACTTGGGCAAATAGAAAATAAGAAGCGGCCAGCTCCTTAACATCGAAGAATATTAATCAATGGATGTCGCAGCAATAGTCTGAGCATGAACACAAAGTACTTTTTCAGCAGAGTGAAAGAAATATTCAATGATTCCTTTCTGAGATAATCAGTTTCAATGATACTTTTTTATTGTGTAAATTAGCCATTGTTGTTTTTACATGTTGAAACTTGCATAAATAGTGCAATGAACTTGGATCGATATGAATTTTGAGCAGTCATTGTTTCGTAAATACAATTGATGTACTTTTCTCTCAAGAGTTTTTAGGGTTTTGGTGCGCGGATAACAAATAACATCTCTGTCCATTGCTCTATTTACTGTTATGCCACGAAGAACTAAATTGTTTATAATAAGTTATTCTGATTCATGTCTTTCATTTCACCGTCTGTTATGTATCTAGGAAGAATTTTTACACCATTATGTTAGAGGACCATATGTTAAACAGGCTATAGCCAATTATGTTATCCTATTTTCAAAAAAGAAAGTTACTATTTGAATATGAAATCAATCTAATATTTATCATTTTTGTGGAAAAATGTGTTATGAAGTTTCAGTTCTATATATGATTGGAAACATTATTTCTTAGGATGTTGCCTCTGAATGTACAGTATTTAGTAGAAAATGAAAAGATATTAAATGCAATGATTGAACTCTTAAGATTTAATAACCTATTATGTACTTAAATTTATAGGATTCTCCCGCGTTGATGAGGGTCTCAAACTGACATCGAGTAAGCATGTGTATTAACATCACATATCCAATTCAAGTCTAAATTTATTTCAGTGATATGTGAATTCTTGTAGATTTAAGCTTACTATACTATGGGTGACTATGGTCGCAATGCTCCTTGTCTTTGGTAACTTGGGTGGCTGTGGTTACAATCTCCTTAGGTAGTTTGGGTTTTTCGTCGACTTGCTAAATTTGCCCGAGTGACATTAAATTTGCCTAAATCAGTTTAATATTTGAGTGAATAAGGCCGATTTTGCAGTGATAATTGAAATCTTGTAGATTTTAACTTCTATACTATGGGTGACTATGGTCACAATGCTCCTTGTCTTTGGTAACTTAGGTGGCTTTGGTCATAATGCTCCTTAGGTAGCTTAAGGTTTTCGTCTACATGCTAAATTTGCCTAAGTTACATTTGCCTCAATCAGTTTATTATTTGAGTGGAAAAGGTAGTTTTTGCGGTGACGATTGAGAACTTGTAGATTTAAACTTGCTATACTATGGGTGACTAAGGTCACAATGCTCCTTAGGTAGTTTGGGTTGTCATCTACACACTTAATTTATCCTAACTGCTTTTGTTTATATCCAATAAACATTTTAGTTAATGTGTTATTCTCATAATATAACTAAATGGGGATAATGTTACAACACACTGGTTGGTTCCCTGTAGCAGTAGTGATGAAAGCTACAAGGGCAGTTGAAATTGTAACAACTGCTTTACGGTTGTATGTTGTTATAGTGATGTATTCCGCTAGGTCGGTTGACAGTATATCGAACCATTGGTTGCTTGTCTGTTGTTAAAATGATGCTAACCGCTGGCTATGTTAACACTTTAGTGTGTTAACCGCTAGATCAGATAAATTGTATTAACCGCTAGGTCAGTTAAAGTTTGTTAACCACTAGGTCGGTTTAAAGTGTGTTAACAGCTAGGTCGGTTAAAGTGTGTTAACCGCCATGTCAATTCAAAGTCTGTTAACAGCTAGGTCAGTTTTCAGTGTGTTACCGCTATGTCGGTTAATGGATAGGTCCGTTTACAGTGTGAACTAGGTTTTGCACATTACTACGTAGCATAATTCCTAGTTTCACAAGTCCGCAGTTTCTATTTTAGTCAATTTATTGATGAAAACACGCGCTTGCTTACTCGTCAATCAGTGGGCCGATATCATGCGGCCTTTTCAGCCATTTATCTATACTATTGATAATTTGATATACAATATTGTTAGACATCTTTGGCGTAACTTGTTTGTATAGAAGTTTTGACCTGGAATAAAGTGCTATTGCTTATAATATGCTGTTGTTAGTTATTGCCTTGAGAAGTCCAAAAATAATAACGCACCTGTTTACAAATCTAGCCGGGTACCCAATATATGCGAAAAACTGGGAAGTCGTGCTTTCTGCTTTTACTTATTTACAGATGTAGTCTATTATGATATGTTCTTTAGTATATACCTAAAAATAAGGGTCAGTGTTTCCATTCTAGCATGGTTTTCTAGTTTATGTCTATGTATATGAGATAGCTTAGCTAAAGAATAAAAACATAATATTCGAAAATGTGCATTTGGGTCAGCGCCAAGGTTCTTCAGATACTATCAATTAATCAATTTTATATTTCTAGTGAACTACCCTGGTCAATGTCATTTGTGAGTTTATGTTTTAAGAACCTAATGCACACGAACACATAATTATATTCATTTCAATATTTAGGTAATATAGTCAAAGGCGGCAGTAATGTATATTATAGCATTTACAGCTTTTACAAATTTATTTCTGTGAAGACTGACACATTTTTGCCTGTTCAATAAAAAGTCAAAGAAGTCATAACACTTATCCATTTATATAACAATTAAATGTATATTTAAACAAAAACTGACTATATCAAGTGTAAAAGACCTTGAGTTTGCCTGACATTCTATGATTTCACATTTAATTTTATCAATATAAATGTATTTTCTATACGTGAACTGATTTCTTAATAGTCTGACAGATGAAACATTTAACTTTTTTCACCTAGTATGATACAATGATCTTTTGTTTTCCAATGATACTATGAACTTGTATACCGGAAATAATTTTTACGCAAGTACATGTTCAAAGTAGCATTTCGCTTGTTAATTTGGAGGTAAAACGGAGAAAAAGTGTCAAATATTCCTATAAGTTTGTAACGATTATTTCAGCACTTAATGACTGTCCATAGAGCGATAACGGATGTCAGTTAGCAATAAAACTGCTTTAGGCCAGAACATTCAACCTTAAAAGGTAATACCTTTTACCAGATAGGAGTTTGTTCATTAAAAAGTTCTTGAACAATATAAACACAGAATAATGCTAACGATACTTTTATGTCTGTGAAAGATCGCTAGAACCAACTAGATATTTGAACAAGAAGCTCAGCCGAAAATTTTAAAGCTGCTGGTAAAGTACTTTGTAGCTCACTTCACTTGATAAAATAATCTTAGTTTTAAAAGTAATGTTATCGTGTACATACAAGGAAACTGCAAGGAAAATCAAACTACTTAACTCAAATATATTTTGTTATTAGTATGTCATTAAACGCTAATGAACATACATTAAAAGTGTCCTTTGCTTAAAACAAATGCCATTCGAACAGTAAGGAAACTTTTCAAATAATACATATTTGATTATACTTCGCAACATAATTAGTTTTGATGAGAATGTACTTTAACACACTCTTTGAAAAAGAGGGTCATGTTTTACCTTAATCAAACGCCTCAGTCAATTTTGTGATTTCTGCCGTAATCTGCACGACAATTTCACTCGAGATACCAGGCTTTCTGTCAGTTTTGATAATCATCATTTCTTCTTAAAGGACAAATAAATTGGCATTATTACTTGATATCCCATCTGATCCTACTTATCTGTGTACTGCATGTCTATCAAAGATAGCTGATCATGTCTGGCTGTACCTACTGCTATTTATTGTATTGGTTGTTATATATCTTGATTTGACAAAGTCAGATCCGATACCCTTCATCGGGAATGATAAATATTTGCACTTTAAGAGTCTGAGACTGGACAATATTTCAAGCAGCCAACTTTTAATTGTAATATTCTCTTTCAAAATTATTCTCATTATTGTAGCATGAATTTGCTTAATTAATTTGGGACCCGAAAAATTTGGATCTCAAACGAATGTTACATAAATATAATCGTGCAATAGTTAACAAATGCGGATACAGTCAATTTTAGTGTCCTCCGTGGCCGATTGGAAAAGGTCGCTGACTTCAAATCACTTGCCCCTCATCGATGTGGGTTCGAGCCTCACTCGGGGCGTTGAATTCTTCATGTGAGGAAGTTATCCAGTTGGCTTACAGAAGGTCGATGGTTCTGCTCAGGTGTCCGCTGGTGATGAAATATTGCACGGAGGGGCACCTGGGGTCTTCCTCCAACATCAAAGCAGGGAAGTCGCCATATGACCTATAATTGTGTCAGTGCGATGTTAACCTATGCATAGTACTGTTAATACATACAAACGTGTTAATTTTATGTTTACAGAACCTGTATAAGGAAATTGTTCATGTCTTTATCAAACTTGGATCTCATATACCTTTACGACAAATACCGTTTTTAGATTGATACCAATATAAGTTTCTTTAATGATTATTAGAATATTGTCAACGAACAATACATTAAGCAGGGATAAAATATTGCCAATTGTAAAGAGTACTTGTGATTCTCTGCATAACCAGATAAGAAGAAGTTATATCAATTTTATGTCAGGTGAGGTGAGGATTTGTCAATAAAATATGTTTCCTCATATTCATTTATTGGACCTATCTTTTGCATAAAGCATAATATTTTGACATCCATTTACCATTAGAAATAAGGTGGAGTAAGGCAAGCAATCCAGCATGTGGTATGAGTTAAAGTTTATGTTTTATGTACTTACATGCTGTTACAACGTACATGTCTCAATATAAATCTATTATATGGCATGTTATTACTTTTGGGGACGGATGCATTTGGTCAGTTTTGTTTCTCTGGAGTCTCGGGTGTCAGTGGCACAGTGGTAAGCAGGTTTGACTACAACTCCAGCGGTCTGAGTTCGATTTCCGGGTGCTGGGTGATTTATTTAAATTGGAACTGATTCCAGCAGTATCGGCCTAGACTGGATACTAGGGAGGTAAATATGACGCGCCTGCCGAGGGCTGGGCAGCAAAAAAGTTGTTCCATCCATCTGAGGTGAGAACTTTCGCCGACTACTCACTTTTAACAAGAAGCTTTATCTTTACCTTTTCCCCTTATACGTTTCATTGCTGAAAATTAGCTGCCCTATATAGGCTTACTGTACACAAACCCGCCTCAAAAAAATCAAAAGTCCGTTAATTGTAATTAAAGAGGTTACTTTTTATAAGACAATTGTTACTTAGCCCAAACAAAGAAAGATCTGTTTAAATAGATAAGACATTGATAACACAATCCCGGGTACGATTCTCGTTTGAGTAACGATAGAAGCTTAACTGATATTAGTGTTAAGACTATAAAGCGTTTCAAGAATAAGTATCACATTCTAGCTTAATGAATGTGAAATGAACAAGTGATGCCTACAGTCATTGTTTAAACATGAATATGTGTTTTTTAATTAGTGATTCTTTCTTAAGTTTTAGCTACAGTGAGAATGGTTGTATTCTTTACTTGAAGTAAGCAGATTCAGTAAATAAAACATTCGCATATCGATAAATAGTTATCGTTCCATATTTGATCAATACTCTGGAGAGTATTTAAAAATATATAAATTTCTGGAATATAATGCTAATGAATTGTCATAACCAACAATGTCGTACATGACTTGGTGATAAAATAATATTCAATAAATGTTACTGTATACAGATTTAGAAAATTAACAGAGCCAATCTATCTATTCAAACCTTGGTCTAAATGGAAGCGTAATTATGTATAGATAATTCGTATTTTACTAGTTGTGCAACTTATGTTTTGCTTGAACCCATACGCAGTACCAAGAGAGAAAACAACCGGAGTGGAAAGTATAAAATAACCTTTTCTCCGCATATCCCGCAATGGCAAATTTCTAACTTGTCATATGAGGTAACAGCTTTCCAATAGATTCGTGGTATATGTCATAAACAAATTGCAACCTTGTAATTAATTGTCACATTGCGTGACATATTTCTACCGGGGCCAAAATTATGTTATCTATCTTTTTTTTTTTTTTTTTTTTTATTGGATTTAACGTCGCACCGACACATGATAGGTCATATGGCGACTTTCCAGCTTTAATGGTGGAGGAAGACCCCAGGTGCCCCTCCGTGCATTATTTCATCACGAGCGGATGCGCAGGCTGGTCTGGACCCATGCTGGTCGCAAAGGCACTATGTTGGTTTTCACATGGCGCGGCTCACTTATTCTATCTGTATTTGCGTCATATATAAAGTAACAGAGTTCTTGGAAATAAGCTGAGATTATGCAAGCAATCGAATATTTCACATGACATATAGTTAATATATTTTTGTATTACCTACTTAAAGACAATTTGCCCGTGATTTATACCACAAATGTGTCACTACATCACACTATATCACGCTGCATGTAAATTACGTGACACAACTGTTTTCTTTGTTACTTTTTATGTCTTGGTGTTGGTCTATTTTTACACGCACACGCATTCATGAAGTCATATGCTATTTCATCTGTAGTTTACAGATAACAACATAGGTTGAAAGTTTCTTTTTTCGTTTAATGGTACGTGGGTTCAACTAGAGTTACTCTAGTAACTATTAATTACAACTTTCTTATTGAATAGCTGAACTCTACTTACTGTGTTCCTGAGACAGAGTTTACTGATTATAGTGATTGTGCAAAATGAACAAGGCAAAAACGGTTTTTTACTTATTACCAGGACTAAGATTGTGACTGATGAGTTTCTTAGTTAGGTGGCAGTAATCAAATTAGCATGACAGTCTATTCTACCCTATCGTTTTTCAGCTGCAAATCGATAATCATTTTGCCAAATGTATCAATCGCCTTCCTTTGCAAACATAATAAAGGAAGTGACATAGAATTTCATAAGATGTTTTAAATTATTGTACTATATATGTTCGAGCTTGAATGATAACATCAGATAAATTGTAAAAGTTGTCTACTTGCCAAATTGTTTCTGTCATAATAATACGAATTAAAGAGAGGTAACAAGTGTTAAGGCTCATACATATATGGCCTTAATATTTCATTCTGTTTGTTTTTAATTTGCTCCTGTTACTTACCATAAACGACGCAATTACTTTACACAGATATTACAAAATTACCTGAAAAAAAATAGAAAAAATATTTATCATGACAGATGCTTACTGTTGGTTTCCATATGGCTATTACGTAATAACGACACTGCCTAAAGTCAAACTCTCAAGATCATGCGTTTGACTGAAATACTATCATTTCATTTGACTGATTATTATGCGTTTTTCTTAACTGTACACATTATTTGTTTCTCTGAAAACTTGTCTATAGTATTCTTTTAATTCAGTGAAAACGTTAACTTATATCATACTTTCCTTTTAAATTTAGACACGTTTGGATAAATTACTCTGTGTTATGGGAATGTAAAAGGGTTGTATATCGGAAAGAAATCTAATTAAAATGAATTTCGTCTTATAAATGTTGATTCTACGGCAGCGTGAAAGGGCCACCCGAGGCTAATACGTTTTAGTACGTTACGTCTATGGAAAGGATATGCTATGAAAGCGTGTCTAGAATGTAAAACATGTTGTAGATGGAAACGGTGGAGCCTATGTTCAGTCACAATGTCCATCGCAGACATGTCTTTTACAAGTTACTTGCTTCGATATTTAAGCACCTGTCAATATGACAAAAGATTCTTGCACATCTGTCCAACTGACATTTGATTTGTTTTCATCAAATTTTGTTGCCGTTTTACTACCACTTATCTGTATTCAAATGCCAAATGCAAAATACTGGTGGAAAGGCCGTCACTTTAGGTTCACAATGATACCCTGATCATAAAACTGGTTTGTTTGTAGAAGTCGTAGGGGCTTGTTGTCATGACACTGATCAGGAGCCCAGTTAACAGATGTTTTCGACTTACCTTACATACACTGATATTTGATATGGAACAGTACATTTCACGTACGGTCATACGGTTAGTCAACATTACTGGTAATGAAAAAAGTACTAAATCTTGCATTTATTGAAACTATGACTTGATTATACGGGTAATATACCACTAAGATATGCTGTTTGTCATGTATAAGCGTAGCATTTCAACACAGGGATTTTGGGTTTAATTTCCATAATTTTAATCATTTGTAGAACTTTATTGCGCACATCTATATACCCCTTTCAGAAACCTGAAACTGACGGTGAATCAATTTACTATGCAGATAAACGCAAGACAATTTTTATTCAGTGAAGCATATATATTTGCAGTTGAAATACATTTGTTAGAGCCGGAAGGGGACTTCCGTGGCCGAGTGGTAATGGTCGCTGACTTTAAATAACTCGACCCTCACCGACGTGGGTTCGAACATTACTTTGGGCATATAATTATTCATGTGAGGAAGCCATCCAGCTGGCCTATGGAAGGCTGTCTGCTCCATCCAGGGGCCCGCTCGCAATGAAATAATGCCAGAAGAGGCCCCTGGGGTTTTCCTCCGTCACGAAAAGCTTGAAAGTTGAAATATGACCTATAAGTGTGTCGGTGTGACAGTAAATCCAACAAAAACAAAACAAACCAACAAATATAAAACCTGCAACCAAACTTATATAACACGCCGTCACGTAAAGGAATAAACAATATACGTGGGGATGCAATCAATCTTCAAATGTTTTCATCTTTCGAGACACAGTTGTTAAGATTGGCGTTTCAGTTATATTCAGTACACGTTTCACTAGAATAAAATAATAAATTATTTTGCAACAAAATTTTGATTAAGATTATATCATATCTTCTAGCAAAAAAGGTAGTTTTATTTGGCAGATGATTCGGCGTATACCGTATGAACTGAGCTCCATAATAGAAGTTATTATTCTGTACCATACGTATATGAAAAGTTCCTTTTATAACATTAACGATAAGTCATTAGAATATAGCATTGTCGTATTCATCCCTTTACCGAAACAGCCATTCAACAGTCTGATTTTGTAGGGCACATTAGATAAATTTATGTCAAATGAATTTATAGCAGAATAAGATGAAAAAACTTATTGTTGTGCGTCTAGTTTGATTTTTTTTTCTGCTTGAGTTTAATATTACCCGTGATTTAAGGTCTCTTTGTTAGTTTTATAACAGGAACTTTTTATATATGTTACAGGATAATAATTCATTTCTGTAATATATCAAGAAGGCAAGCAAATAAAACTGGCAAAAATGTACACAATTTCTTTTTGCAATAATCGCCACTAACCGCTGGGGAAGAAATTGTTAAATCATCATGTCTGTTCATGGACGGTTCATGCAAAAAATAAAATAAAAGTAGTATATGATGCCAATCACATCTTAGTATACTAAAATTTAAGATATTTAGATATTTTACGTCGTGCATGAACCGGTAAAAGTCTTGTAAATAAGCTAACCTTAGGCAAGCAAATGCCATGTATTACAGTTAAATATCTATAAGTCTAGTGTCTCGTGATTTATGTCCACAAACACGTCTTTGTCTCGTATCGTATCGTATGCTATTAATTTACAGGAAAGATAAGTTTAATTAGCTCTCTCTCTCTCTCTCTCCCTCCCCCCCCCCCTCTCTCTCTCTCTCTTTCTCTCCCTCTGTGTGTGTGTGTGTGTGTGTGCGTGTGCGTGTGCGTTTGCGTGTGTGTTTGTGTGTGTGTGTGTGTGTGTGTGTGTGTGTGTGTGATCATGTAATTTTAATGTGATTATTGTTATTTGCAAAAGGTTTTAAGTACTTTTATTTAAAAAGCAGCAACAGAAGATCCATATAAGAGGACAAGTTGCAAACAAACAATTTTTGGGTCAAATAACGGTGGTGCATATAGCTTTACAGAACATATAAGAGTGTACATTTAGGAACAATAGTACTAGAAATAGGTAATCAAGCAGCACTTCCGGGCTAGTCGGATAATTGCGGAAAGAAAATATCCTCATTTTTTTCCAAGTTAAAGTGACATTGTCGTGTTTTATGTATGCCAGGTCCTGTTTTATTTCATTGTGGACCTATACTTGACATTTTAGTAGCATTTTCAATGATATTATTTGCATTTATAGGAATGTAAACAAACCTTAGTACTCATGTGTTTATACCCACATGTTAGATGTCAGTTTGGAAGTTGACCTGTCAGACAAGAGATAAATGACCCCTACTTTTCTTGGTATTTCTGGTGGTTTATAGGTCATTTAAGAACATAAGGCTAGAATTCTTTCTTTTTTTTTAAATGGGCCTGTCTATGTGTTACAGCTCTCAGAAGATTATTAATTTTATACAGAACATATAGAAAATTTGTTTACTACTGCACAGTCTATAACATTGGCAAAAATTGAAAGTTGTCCAGGTATGGGTATAAATGGGATGTTTTGGTCAGATTTTGATAGAAGATGAACATTTCATTGCAATTTGCTGCAAAAATTCTGAAAAATATTTAAAAATCACATTTTCACTATTTTGGGGTGTAATTTTCCCCCCAAAACTGCATGTTCAGAGCCTAAATATTACCCATGCATAGCTATCAGATTAGAGTAGAGTGTTTGTATATTTCACTTAATTGTTTGCATATATGAGTACAAAATGAAGCAAAAATAAGCTACATCTAGGAGAAATGGTTAAAAGTTATGTCGCGACAAGTATTTTCAAGGAAAATTGCCGCAGTGACACGCGTTACTGAAAATGCCATTCAACCTTGAAAAATGATTTTATTAAGCTGAAACTTGGTTTTTACATGCAAATAAGCTACTGTAAACATATAAATGAAAGAGTGTTTCAATATAATTACCATATTATTTAGTAAAAGAGAGATAACTACCGTGTCTTTATGTCGATAAACGGTTTAAGTAATTCATTCCCTTTGTTTCAGATTTATTTGTGCTTGTTTCACAATAATTGTTACAGTTTGGCATATGCGAAGCAAAATAGGTATGCTTTGAAACACATGCGGCATGTCTGAATAATATATCATAACGAAATTTTGACACGTGAAACAAAATTAACTGGATTAATTTTCGTCGCAAGAAACAAACTCCGATAAATATTAACATTTTTGTCAATAAGTCTTTTGTAACAGTTATAAACACATCCTTCTTTCATATGATTTTGATTTTGGATTATTAGTTACTGGGAAATGTAAATACCAAATTGAAATACTTTTATCTAGGGAATTAATAATTAACGGCTGGCTGATAACAACTTTTCCCAGAGTCTCTGAAAATAGAATAAAATATTTTTAGTCTAAGAATAGATTGCGTCTAAATACTACAATGAGACAGTAGCGGCATGCAACCAGTACAGATATAAATATAAATATATAGATAGTTCTAAGCTAGGTATATAATAAGAAAAACCGGTCATGTCTCTTTCGAGTGTTACTCCAATTATACGTGTTCTGTTTTGGTTACTTAGTTTTACTCAAAACTTGAAAAGGACCTCCATGGCCGAGTGGCCGTGTGGTTAAGGTCGCTGACTTCAAATCACTTGCCTCTCATCGATAATTATGTAGGTTCGAGCCTCACTTGGGGCGTTTAATTCTTCAAGGAATGTTAAGCTTACGGAAGGTCGGTGGTTCTTCATTGGTGTCCACCCGTGATAAGATAATGTCCTTGGGGATACCTTGGGTCTTCAAAAGCTTGAAAGTAGCTATATAACCTTCTGTCGGCGTGACGTTAAACTCAACAAAACAAAACAAGAGTTGAAGCATAGGCTTCATCTACCGAAATACGTTTTGTTCTCTACCTGGTACAATCTGTTTGTATCGATCAAATTACTCTCGATCATCTTAAAAGAACCGAGCTTGATATCACCCGAGATGTTTTTGTGAGTTGTGTATTCCACTTAATCCTCTACATGGTCGTTGTATCAGGTCTAGCGTGACTGCTCATTCTCTTTATGATTTTCCTTTCAGTTTTGCCTACATAAATCAGTTCCAAGCATTCAACAGTTAAAAATCGAGTTAATGAACAATGCAAATAAATAAGTTGAACGAAATATAGAGTAAATGTAAATGTATAACATACATTATAAATCAAGACTTATCGATTATAATTGCTTTGTTTTTCACAAGTCTAAATACTGCATCACCTTCCCTTATGTAACAATCGTAATCAATTTTACTTCACTTTCAAAATGCATAATATCCAGTTATAACATTAAGCCGCTAATTTTCTTTTCCTAGACATTCCTTACATTTTGTTTCTTTTTAACAATAATACGTTTATTTTAATAACTGGGCAGCTTCTGACTACCATCTTGACATTCGTAAATTACAACTTTTTTGCAAGATTTAAATATAAAGATTCATCATTTCAAATGTTCTACATGTTTTCTATGAGAGAAAGAAGGGCATTTTAAAGCTTTAAGCTGCATGTTGACTTTTTCCTAAAGGAGACTATTTAGCTTTATCTTACGCTTTAAGAATACATTTGTATATAGGTTTGAGCACAACATGTGAGCTCTGTATGAAAAAATATTTGCGCGCAGAATAAAACAACAAATCCTATAGGGGGCATAACGGAACAAGTGTATTATGATGACATATCGCTCGTAATACCCTTTTTGATATCGTCCAAAGGTTCCATTATAAGCCTCAGGTATTTCTGGATAGGGTCTGCTGACCTTTACATTTAAGCAATGGTGTCAAAATGACTTACTGCGGAAGCTTGAAGGGGCAATCAGACACTAATAACTGTTTTTGTGTTACAGGTGCGGAAGGGTATTCAGCATATCTTGAAACAAATAAACAAAATTGACTTGAAAAAAACATACGCAGTTTAAATTGCTTTAACTGGTAAACAAGACATCAAAAACAAAGTAAAGATATATTTCTTTTAAATGTTACAGATATCATAAAGCTTTAAATATTGTCTTTCTATTGTTAAAAGTCTGAAATTTGAACACTTGTACATTGTAATTGTATACATTTTATTGTACGCTTTCAAATAATTGCGTGGTGCACTTTTAGTTCTGGAAGTATTTTACAAATGAACGATACATCTTTCGTTTTTTTATTTGCTTCAGCAATAATTAAGATAATATACACGGTACAACAACAATCAATTGTTATCACTGCTGTTGGTTATGAAGCTTTTCTTTACAACAAATGATATTTTATGGACATCAGGCTGATGATATTTTATGGCACAGATGATAAATTCTCATTTAATAATGCATGTTGTATGCAAAGTCAAATTGTAATTATTCGTAAAATCTGATATTTTTCTTTGTAGATATAAAGCCCCAAAATGGACAAACTTTACAATAAGCATCGTTTTGAATTTATTTTTAAATGCTTTATAGACATTTACAGAAACTTCCTGTTTAGTACTCAACGAAGCCTATTGTTTGGCCTTTGTTAACGATAATAGAAAAATGAAATTACTTTCTAGAATTAAAACAAAAGTAGGCTAGTTCCTTAAATATTGCCTTCGATCGGTGACTTGTACGCCTTTAACATCAAACTAGAAGCCTTGGGTTATGCATATTTAAATGCATGCTTCAAAATATAAATAACACAGTCTTTTGACATACAAACATTTGGACAAAGTAATTTTAGCTATTTCCCGAAACCGAAAAAAAAATCCAAAATAAACTGTTTTCACCTAACGTAAACTAAAGTACTTTATTTAAAATAGCAACATAACATATTTCGATTTGAGTGAAACATCTGAAAATATTTGTTAAAATTCAGTATTCTTAAGGAAGTAGAACGCATAGATAACCATGTACTTTCATAAACATGGTTTTTAAAATTTAGGAAGTGAAATGGAGACTAGTTGTCAGTCGGTAAAATGTTGTTAATACTATGGTGTCCTTTTCTTGCCACCTTAAATTTCGCTAGTAAAACAATAAAAATATTTTGAGTATGCTCTTGAGCTGAGTAAAAATTTCAAAGAGAGATCTAAAGGCTAACTGCGCATACCACTTACAACTTTTAAGTGTCGACCAAACGTGTTTTTCATTGGTGAATAGTGTTCATGTAATAGGTATTCATTGGAAGTGACTTTGATAAACCCCATCAGTAGAAATCATATTTATAATAATTCTATAAATTTCTTCTTGGTCAATCCTGTATTAAACAAGTTCTGTAAAGATATGTGTCCATTATGTAAGTAATACTTATTGTCTTTTATGTATTATAAAGAATTACAATAACAATAACAGACACGCGACATTCAAAATTAATGATAAAATATGAGCTCATAATCTCCAGCTTTATGACTTACACCAGGTTATAAAGCTTTCCACAAAGGTAATAGTCTTTTGATCAGTAAACCCCATACGCTTTACAAGGGGCACAGGTAGGAACGAGCTGAAAAAGAAATCAACATACTGTAATTAAATATAGATAATAATTATTAACATTTTTGCGAATCCGAATTTCTAGAAGAGTTATCAAAAGAATTATTCAAGATAGAAATACTACTAGATAGCCCAGACCACAATTTTGTAATATGGAACAGAACTATCTTTAGTGTACTTGATAGTCATGCACCCATTAAACATAGCAGAGTTAGTTGTCCTTTTGAACCAGATTGACCAAATGAGAATATCACCCTTTCACAAAAGGAAAGAGATTACTATCATAAAATTAAAAACTAGCCAAAATATAAATACTGGAGGAATATATCTAAGATACTTACAAGAAAAGGTGAGCAGAATTCCTTTTCAGATGCCATAAATAACAATAAACAAAACTCATACCTTTGGAAACATATAAATTATATCAATAGGAAAGACAGTCACAATTCTATTCCACAACGTCTAATTATTTGAAGATCTACAAAGTGTTATCAACACTAATGTAACAATGTCTTTACTAATATAAGTTCAAAATTAAGAGAAAAGACTCATTTTTATAACCAAAATTTTGACAAACTCTCTCAGTTCGTAAAGGATCCTCCTAAGGTAGAATTCCAGCTAACACTTGTAAAGAAAATTGACGGTTTAAAACATATCAATGGCCTAGATTCGAGGAAAGCCACATGCACCAAAAATACTTAAATTAGCATGACACTTCATAACTCCAACCATAACAGATCTAATCAAAGTAACCATACTAAACAATGAATTTCCGATTTGCCTAAAGACAGCTAAGTCTTTCCTGTTCATTAGGCTGGTAATAAAGCTGATACAAATAGTTACAGACCTTTGTTTACTGTCTACTTTTTCAAAGATATTTGAGAGATGTCACTAAACACTTAATCGCTTATCTCAATAAATATAACTTGATATAGACACCATAGGCTTCAGACTAAACCATTCCTGCCAAACTGCACGTTAATTCCTTCAAGGAGGGCCAAAGCTACATTCCGACTCTTTTCAAAATTTGCGGCACAGTCTGAAGGATGTGGGTGCTAATGATTCAACAGGTAATAAACATACTGTGTTCAAATTGCCGATTCCAGTATGCAAATCCCATACATACAAAATTTAGTTTTAAAACTCTAAAACAATCAAGAATTTAAAGGCAGTAAGGAATATACCTGCATTGTACTATTTTACGCGTTAAAATCTTCTACAATCAGGATGTGGTTACTAATCTCTATTTTGATCGTCATGATAAACTTCCTGCTACATTATTGAACTTGGTTTATAATCAAATTTTATGTACTGCATATAAACATCTTAACTGTAACATTCAAGCCTGAGTGATAAAAAAGCAATTGTGATAAGTATATAGTAACACTGGTAAACAATTGTTTTGGGCGGAATCTTAAATAAATGTATGATTAAAACGTTCTTTAATTGACACATATAATTTCTTAAACTGACTAGGAGGTGTTTCACATTACATATTGTTCTTCTTTAACAGAGACAGTCAAACCAAGTCTGCTGTCGTTTAACCCGGTTGCTTTCTATGCTTCCAAAGGATCTTTTTGCAGATTTTTAACCCCCGACCGTAAAACAAAAATGTATACCGCTTTAGCACGTACTTTATAAAGAACACTCTAACTGCAAAGCTGATTTGAAATTTTCGCTGTGTTTTGTGCACGCAAGTTTTTGTGTTACTACGTTACATCTTCTCCAGATAAACAATCAGGTGTTACGGCTGCATAAAGCAATTCAACACGACTTCTCAATACTCCTCTTTATTTAGACAGTCCGTGCTTTTGCTTCAACGGTTTAACGTATTTATTTCCTTGAGTTCCATTTAAATACAACTGTTTCATCGTTTTTGGTGATTTTGGATCGACATCCCCATATATGATATTATTATAATCATCTATACATAATTAATTTTTTAGCATTGTAAGTTTTACTTCGTATGGATCAAAACGTAACACGTCACGTGATAAATATATCGCTTACGTGCACTCGTGTTTAGGAATTCAATGAACTAATTGATGTATGTATGTTCAAGAAACTTTTTCATATCATTGTTCAACAATGGTTTTAAAATATAATATCATTTATCTCGAATTGGCATTTGCTGGTGTGTTATTAGTTGTGAGTCATGGCAATTTTTCTGTTGTATTCGGTAAAGGTTTAAAGGGTTTAACGAAAAGAATTAATGACTGGACTAGTTTGGGACAAATGTGTGGTTTTAAGCCGTTTTACAGCTTGACACTATGCTGTCCTCTTTGACTTTATCTGATTGGACATGTGAAGATTCCGTTACAGGCAGTTTTTATGCTGCTTTGATTTCTTTCTCCTGTCCTGGTTCTGCATGGTAACCTTAATGGTGTTTTTTTTTCTTGTTCCCTTACCTTTTACAAAGTCGGTGTGTGCACGCGTATGTCGTTCGAAAAGTTATATTTTCAAAACTTGTAAGAGCATTTCTGTGATTTCCATCTTGTACCTTTGTTACCATTATGCATGTCGAGATTAATACTTTGGAAAATAAGGTTATGGGTGAGGTTTTGTAACCAATAATCGGTTGATGCGATGCTCACCTATTTGTTCTTCCTCGTTGTATATATATATATATATGTCATTGTATTCACACTTCCTTTGTTAATTACATTATATTTGATTATATATCTAGGTAATGTTTTCTCTTTTCTCTGGTGTTAATAACATGTTTGTTAATTTCTTTAAAATTGTATTAACGTGACTATGTATATGTAAATATTGGTGTTTAGACGATGTACGATGTACAAGTCTCAAAAAAATTCTGTTCTATGCTGTTCTGTTATATATTTGACGTTTTATTTGTATCCGTTATTATGTAAGCACACTGTCACACTTCTATACAGTTCTGTTCATTACGAGGTTCATGCATCTAGAGATGTCCTTGTTTAATATGGGTTTATCTTTACTCTTGAGCACAAACAAACCATGTGACCTAGGAATGATCATATTCTTATTGAGATAAGATGAGTGTTACATTAAGATATCGGTCAGGTTTCACATTTTGAATATTTTACAACCACATGTGTTGAAAAAGAAAGTGGAAGTACATAAATATACTCAGGACTATTAATAGTTACGTTTAAGGTGAGTTATTTGTATATATTTTCCTGGTTTGAACGTTCACAATAAACCATACGTTTAAGATACTTAGTAATGTTACACATTCGTCTAGTAATTTGTATATACTATAAAAGGCTGTAATCTTGTCTATGTTAATATATAGGACAATTAATACACAAACTGTCGGTATTAAGAGAACTTTATCACTGTATAATATTGCATAGTTTTTTCACCATGTCTTTAAGTGCACGTGCCTTGAAAAAAATCAGATTGATACATAATATTAACCGACATATTTGAAGTGTTGCGTTACAATATTTTAAAATGTAGGGACTAATGGTTATTCAACTACTCTATTATAATTATGCGATCTACAGCACCAGAAAAACGTTTATTTTAATACATAGCAATTACCAACACATACGAACGTCGAGTTAGAATTTTCTATATAATCATGCAAGCGATCTAAAGGATCAGGCATGCGTATGCTATTTTTTCTCGAAGGGCCGCCACGCGAGCGAAAACTATAGTAGACCAAAGGCAATTACTACGTCCTGAATTTAGAGAACCTGCGGTAACAGTTATAAACTACCAATTGATGTAGATTTCAGCGACAACAAAACTGGCACAAAATATATGTTAATTAAACGAGCATGTCTGACCTCATGTTCACTTACAGTAAATATAACTTCTCAAAAACAAAAGATCACGTTGCTATCACTAAAATATACTTGGCCTTTGACGTTTGATCGTGATATTGAGTAAAAAAGTAACTTTGTCCTTGAATTTTATATCATGATAAGATGACGTGTCCTTGTTTGCTCGCGGCATGAGGACAGCATAGTGGAGTTTACTCACCCAATGACTATCATATGCAATATTTTTGTCAGTGTTGTTTCTATAGTCTCACTGAATGACCGTCAGATACAATATTTTAAAGGGTGCTGAAACATTTAGTGTCTGCTCTCACTTTAAATTGTTTTACTAATCGCACATTTAGGCAGTGGAAACTGTACACAAAAACGTCAAGTAACCACTGACAATTTTTAGAAATATATGTAGTCAAATGCCTCAAAGTGCAGTCAGTCTGAAAAAATAATTAAATTATTACTAGTATATGTTCTGAAAAAAAAGTTACATGAGCCGAAAAAAATATCCTAGGTAAGATATGTGTGTGTGTGGGGGTGGGGGGGGGGGGGGGGGGGGGGGGGGGGGGGAGGGGGGATGCAATAAGCGCAAATATATAATACGTTTCGAAGTAGCATTTTTACAGATAAGTTTAACTGTTATATTGGAAATAAATAAAGAAAAATCCTGTAAACTGACAATTATGCGAACAAATTCTGTTATGGCCGTACCTGCTCCGTATTTAATGAATATTCAAGAAAATGATTTGAATTTGCTTAACTGTAGTTAACCTGGCGTTTTGGCTGCAAAATACCGTAATTTCGCTTTTCATGTGTACAAATACAGGTAAAATATGAGTTCTAAAATAAAAATATCAAATACATTTTCTGCGATATTTTATTTGTCGTTATATTATTCATATTATGTTTTCACGTGATAGTTGCATAAGGTCCAAATACCTAGGCCGATGCTCATGGCTTACTGTGCAAAAGTTTAATGCACTAATGTCATCTAGTAGTAAAAGATGTATATATAGTGTTGCAAAATATATTGAAAAAGCATTAGATGTAAGAAAGAATACTCTTGAAAATATACTTGTCTTCTGATCGAATACAATTATTCTGTTTTGTTCTTTGTCTTTTGTATATAAGTTCACTTTCTGGTGTATGCTTGTCTTTGCCATAAGTTTTTATATTTGTAAATGGCCAAAGGCAAATGTACTGCTGATTTGTCAATAAATTGAAACGGAAACTGATATATCTGATATATTTTAAACTAGTAGAGGAGGAATACATGCTTAAGGATATAGCATCAAACAAATTTCTGTCACATTGTCCGCTAATTTTTTTCAGGTAAGGACTTTGACCGCTATTCTATAAATTCACACCAAATGACAGCAACCTAATTTTTTCAAAGATTCAACGTCAGATAACGCTCAGTTTTCCTTCTACTATTCTCTCTACCTTGGTATGCAGTAGGCCAAAACCATTATTTCTTTTTTTCTTTCAGCGTTATTTTCTTCATTTGTATGATATAACTTTATTTAAAAAATATATATCAAATAAAAGGTCAGTGTAAAACCACTTAAACTAGTTTAGTTCAAAACTAACCTCTGCCAAAAGCTTAAAGGTATACTACCCCCAGATTTCATTTGAAAATATGAAACATTTCTACATATATTTATTGCAAAACATAAGATTATTTGGCTTATGCTACATTGTACAATGCAATAGGTTTAAAATAGTAGACTCTTTCTACAAAGTATAAATGTGTACTACTTCCAAAATACTGGAAGTTGTTTAAGCAATCGACTGTTATTGCATGACATTTTATCATGAATAAAGCTCCAGATACAAAATTGATTGATTTATTTATTTAAGTTAAATACATCTGAAGAATATATTCTACATTTGAAGTAAAATCTAAAGATAAAATATTAAAGTGAAATATGGGCAATGTACCTTTAATATTTTCTGTTTAGCACCCAATATTGTTATTCATATCTACCGAAAACCAAATACAAGTATTTTATTTTAACAACCTGAATTTAGTTTTCTATCTAATCAGCAAATTTGAAAAGACGTGTAATCCGTTATATTTGTCGTGTCTTGTCTAAATATATTCATTGATGATACAGCATTATGTTAAAACAAACTCGTCCGTGCTAGTAACGTTAAGGATGACCTGAATAGCACATTGTTATCTCTTTCTGCACCCAATATATCCTCTTCAATTTTTTTAAGATAGTTCGTGCGTACTGTTAATATTGCTGTTAAATAAGGATTCCCATTAGTGTTGTTTAAGCGATGTTTGTATTGATATTATATAAAACCAGATGATATAACAGGTGAGGTGAAAACATGAAAATTAACTTTGACTTCATGGATTAGGTTAGAGGTTCATTGAAAATAAAATTTGTAAATGGCGCGAAATTTCGAATTACATCTTTTTTTACAATATTCTTTAGTTTTTTATACATTTTTTTACCATTGGTCCAACGACATTGAAAATGTTAAGCATTTTGATCGCTATGAATTGCCACGTGTTAATGTAGGGAATGATTGACTTTTTTGTGTAAAATCGAAATATCTTATACGGAGTGACAAGAACATGCAACATTTTCACAGGCGGCGAAACCGTTAGTGGAAATATATGATTTGTTGCTTATAAATGAAAGATATGTGGATCTTACATGTGACATAAAAACAAATTCTTTTGATTTCATTTAATTAATTTGTAATTGATTTTACTATTTCGTGCTTTAATACCAATGAAAAATATGTATGATTATGATAATTTGCACTAGGAAATTACCATATATATTGTACTCTAGTAGTTTAATCAACTAAAACATATAATTTAATGTATTGGTTAATAGCGACATCTTAAACATCTAAATCCAGAAAGAAATACAAACCATGAGAAAGTTTGCCTCGGGACAATGTTTTGTAGACAGAAGCGTTTTTATTATGTGATGATATAAGGTTGGCACTGAATGGTCAGTGTTTACTGTTGATAATCCAGCGTAAATATACAACGACACGATGTCCCCAAAGTCTTTGTTTTGTCCAGAGCTGACACGATAATATAATATGTTTTATTACACAATCATTTAACTTCATTACCTAATTACAATCCTGGTAATAATGAGACCTATGTAGCTTTGTGGTTAAGGTTACTGACTTTCTGTAACCTGACCCTCATGTCTCTGTGGGTTTGAGCGCAACCTGGATCGAGGTTTGAGAAAGCTGCTCGATAAGCCCTCGGACGGTAGAGGATTATACTTGTATGATTGTCCACTCAAATTATGGCAGGATGAGCGCCTGGTGTATTTCTTGATAAAAAAAACAATAGGAAAGTCGTCACATGTCTTGAAAAACAAGAAATCGCTCCGGGAAATTTGAATATGAAGTTACTGTAATTTCAATTATCTAAAGAATCGGTTGTGGTCGAAGAAATGTTTAAATTAAATAAAATTTATGAATGGTTGATAGAGTCGTATACACTACTGATTGTAGTTGACTTTAATTTTACAAACGTGTTTGTCCTGCCGTTTTAAGATACCCTAACTGTTAATGGTCATCCTGATATACAGTCTTTGTTTATTTTTGAGTCCTTAACTGTTGAATCTGCTGATAGTGGACATGAGTACCGCAGGATAATGTCAAGTTCAAACTCAACATATGATAAAATTACCTTGATAGATAATTCAATTGTATGCAAATACTGACCTCTAAACGAAACAAAAATAAAATGATTGGTGACACTTAAAATGTACCTTAAGAATATATTAGTTCATTTCTCACAAACCATTCAAGATAATAGTGTTATTTATTGGTATCAGATTAAAATGCATATCAAAAGAATAATATGTAGATTTAATTTCAACACTGCCTTTATATCAAAAGGTAATTTACTTAAAGAGTACGTACAAGATTTGAAACTGTTTATAAAACAAAATTGTATGTAAGTGAAAAGAGATAGAAATGTTTCATTAAGAAAGTCAACCATTTCGTAACAAATTTAATACATTTATTGTTTTCTACGGTGTTCCGTTAGGGCCAGCGCCTGCTCCCTGTGAACTCGAAGCGCGAAGGTACGACGTTACGATGGCGAAGCGCGACAGTACGATGGTGACAACACGACAGTGCGATGGCGAAGCGCGACAGTACGATGGCGAAGCGCGACACTACGATGGTGAAAGTCCGTCGTACTGTCGCACTTCACCATCGTAGTGTCGCGCTTCGCCATCGCACTGTCGCGCTTCACCATCGTACTATCACCATCGTACTGTCGCGCTTCGCCATCGTAACGCCGCACTTCACCATTGTAGTGTCACTATCGTACTGTCACGCTTCGCCATCGTACTGTCGCGCTTCGCCATCGCACTGTCGTGCTTCACCATCGTACTGTCGCGCTTCGCCATCGTACTGTCGCGCTTCAACAACTTTTCTCTGTTTACTTAAGGGCCGACTTTAATGTATAGAATTGTACGGTCAGACGGAGGGGGACGTGCTTTGGATATACTTTAAATACTAATAATCTTGTTTAACATAAATCTACAATTTTAACAATAAGTTTCTTCAATTAAAACTTTAGGGTCAGTGGTAAAAAGACAGGGTCGGTCGGGTAAGCGGAAACAAACAACTGTATTCTAGACGTAATTAACACTTTTGAATAAAATATACCCAAAGGCTTTATAAGCAAAATTTATATAACAGTGCATTTTTATTATTTTTAGCTTTAACGTTTCATGGCTTGAAATATATGAGCTGATTAAACAACATTTTCTCACAAAACAATTAATTACATGTAAATACATTATCATCTATTTTTCCATAGAGAGGTTAATTTTGAATACAATGTTATTTTTTTCATAAATTACACTCGGCTGGGTGATATTCGTTCTTATTATCCCTCAAGTAAACAAAGTAAAATAGCCATATATCAACGGAGCCTATTTTGGAATAATACATTTCAAACAATATTAAGGTATGATATTTTTTAATCGTCATGCCAGATGAGTCATTTGAGTGAATCTGCCGGGGAATTTTCATTTGAATAACATCAGGTCTGGTGATATTCATTTCAAAAAATTCAAAAACAACAAACAGTTTAGATATCTGGAAATAGATGCAATATATAGATGCTATATTTCTTAAGAAGGTTTTAAAACTTAATAACTGACACACTATATGTTACGGAACACATGAGAATTTGCTGTTTTTACTACTTTTTACGATAAAAATCGAAAAGTGTTTGTAACGCTTTACTCCAGGTAAACTGTCTCGATTATAAATATTTATATTTCGAAACCATAACTCACTAATTCCGCTATAGCGCTATTGGTTACGACGACGGAAAAAAATGTCTTTATTGCCGCGGCGGTCTGGGGTTCGATTCCCGACGCAGTCATTTTTTTCAGAAACAAAAACTCATTTTCTAATGTTCGTAATATGACCAAACGTCAGTTTGAAAGAAAGATTATTTTTAGCCAAATCTGGAGGTCAGTGCCATTAATACGATTACGCGTAAGTTACGCAAATCAAACCATTTTAAAACGGTTGTATCCTTGTAACAAACTGGCCATTCGTTGAAAAGTTCACTTAAGAGTTTATATATTCTGACCTTATAACTGAACGAGTATCACACAACTCAAAATGGTGTATGTGTATATACATATATATGACATATCCTCTATACAATCAAGTTTCATTGGTTTAGAGCTATGAAGCCAAAGCGTTATCTCTGGTTTTGCAATTAAATCAGCAGTTTAAGTAAGGGTAAGGCAAGGTGTGTCTCCGCATACATTATTAACCAAGTGTCTAATAAATAGGTCTACTTGCGTTGTTCATGTCACAAGAAATATGTTGTGTTTGCCGACGTTATTGAACGGTTACACATGAAGAACCCACTCCCTTGAATTACACAAAAAAAAATGTATTTCGTATAAAAGATGTGCTGAAGAGGCTACGAGCACTATTCAATTAATAACGATTGTTAGTCGTATTGTTTAAATGATTGCAATATTTGAACAACTGTTGAAACTTAGACTTAGTCCTGAGAGGGGTTCTCGGCGCGGATTTCTTTCATTTTCATTGTCTTATATAACTAGTTAAATATAGGGTAAGTGTAAGGTTGGCATGACCAAAATGCGTTTCCTTTATATAGGTGGCTGAACGTCCAAGGGTAGTGCCCCTGTTTTCATCTTGCTTATTTTCTGTTTTGTTTTACGCGTTATGTTTGTTGTCTTGTCTTGTATTTTTCTTCCCCCCCCCCCCCCCCCCCCCCCCCCCTTCCTTTATGCTGCTCCCTCCGATATTCCAATTTCATATCTTTCGTAGAACTAAAATGTACCTGTTGATGGATTTTCGAGGCAACCCGTCTGTTTTATCATACCGCTACAGTGTTCCTTTCTGTGGTTGACCTGCTGTGCGATGTGTTGCTCTGGCTGGGTTTGCTGTACTCAGTGCTTAAAGAGACTCAACCATTTAAGAGATCTCTTACAAATTAGAGGGCTCCGTGGTCTCTAGTGGCTTAAGAGTCGCTTGACTTAAAATTTGCACCATCGTGACTGCATGTTCAGAACCTCGATTTGCAGAGAGCTAGTAGATTTTAACGTACAGGGAATGCCATCCAGCTGGCTTATCGAATGGTCGGTGTTTTACCCAGGTGACAGCTCGTGATGTAAATAGTGCACGAGTGACACCTGTCGAGTTTCCTTCCACAAAGGAACTTGTATCATGTCCATTCTAATATTATCTTGTCGGGGGATTTCCCAAAGGAATTGCTATAATCCATATCTAATATTACTTGTCAGAGTTATTTCCAAAGGGAACTTGTATCATGTCGCATTCTATTATCATCTTGTCAGAGTTATTTTTCAAGGACTTGCTATCATTCATTCTAATCTCTGTAGTTTTGTCCAGAATGACTATCATGTCTTGTATATATACTTGTCAATTATTTTCCAAAGGAACTGCTATCATGTCCAGTCATATATATCTTGTAAGAGTTATTTTCCCAAAGGAACTTGCTATCATGTCCAGTGTATATATAATCTTGTCAGAGTTATCTTCCCAAAGGAACTTGCTATCATGTCCAGTGTATATATCATCTTGTCAGAGTTATTTTCCCAAAGGAACTTGCTATCATGTCCAGTGTATATATTATCTTGTCAGTATTCAAGGATATCTTTCTGAACAAATGTACCTGTTGATGGATTTCGAGGCAACCGCTGTTCATACCGTACAGTGTTCCTTTCTTGTTATTGCTTGCGAGTGTGCTTTGATGGTTTGCGTACCAGTGCTAAAGAGATCACCATTTAGAGATCTTACAATTGATTCAGTGTTATTTAATTTAGAGTGGTATCTTCTCAAGATCTTGCTATGTCTTGTTAATAATTTGTTACCATGTTGACTTGCAATGCTATCATGTCTAACGTCTGTACTGTTTTGTCAGAATGACGTACTATTTTGTTAAACGACTACCAAGGGAACATGCTATCATGTCCAGTGCATATATAATCTTGTCAGAGTTATCTTCCCAAAGGAACATGCTATCATGTCCAGTGTATATATCATCTTGTCAGAGTTATTTTCCCAAAGGAACTTGCTATCATGTCCAGGGTATATATTATCTTGTCAGAGTTATTTTCCCAAAGGAACATGCTATCATGTCCAGTGTATATATAATCTTGTCAGAGTTATTTTCCCAAAGGAACTTGCTATCATGTCCAGTGTATATATCATCTTGTCAGAGTTATTTTCCCAAAGGAACTTGTTATCATATCCATTCTATATATTATCTTGTCAGAGTTATTTTCTCAAAGGAACATGCTATCATGTCCAGTGTATATATCATCTTGTCAGAGTTATTTTCCCAAAGGAACTTGCTATCATGTCCAGTGTATATATCATCTTGTCAGAGTTATTTTCCCAAAGGAACTTGCTATCATGTCCAGGGTATATATTATCTTGTCAGAGTTATTTTCCCAAAGGAACTTGCTATCATGTCCATTCTATATATTATCTTGTCAGAGTTATTTTCTCAAAGGAACATGCGATTATGTCCAGTGTATATATCATCTTGTCAGAGTTATCTTCCCAAAGGAACTTGCTATCATGTCCAGTGTATATATCATCTTGTCAGAGTTATTTTCCCAAAGGAACATGCTATCATGTCCATTCTATATATTATCTTGTCAGAGTTATTTTCTCAAAGGAACATGTTATTATGTCCAGTGTATATATCATCTTGTCAGAGTTATTTTCCAAAAGGAACATGCTATTATGTCCAGTGTATATATCATCTTGTCAGAGTTATTTTCCCAAAGGAACTTGCTATCATGTCCAGTGTATATATCATCTTGTCAGAGTTATTTTCCCAAAGGAACTTGCTATCATGTCCATTGTATATATTATCTTGTCAGAGTTATTTTCTCAAAGAAACATGCTATTATGTCCAGTGTATATTATCTTGTCAGAGTTATTTTCCCAAAGGAACTTGCTATCATGTCCATGTATATATAATCTTGTCAGAGTTATTTTCCCAAAGGAATTTGCTATCATGTCCAGTTATATATCATCTTGTCAGAGTTATTTCCCAAAGGAACTTGCTATCATGTCCAGTCTATATATATCTTGTCAGAGTTATTTTCCAAAGGAACTGCTATTATGTCCAGTGTATATATTATCTTGTCAGAGTGAGTAATTTGTTAACGACCACAAAGGAACATGCTATCATGTCCAGGATATATCATCTTGTCAGAGTTATTTTCCCAAAGGAACTTGCTATCATGTCCAGTATATATATCATCTTGTCAGAGTTATTTTCCCAAAGGAACTTGCTATCATGTCCATTCTATATATTATCTTGTCAGAGTTATTTTCTCAAAGGAACATGCTATTATGTCCAGTGTATATTATCTTGTCAGAGTTAGGTACTATTTTGTTACACGACCACCAAAGGAACATGCTATCATGTCCAGTATATATATCATCTTGTCAGAGTTATTTTCCCAAAGGAACTTGCTATCATGTCCATTCTATATATTATCTTGTCAGAGTTATTTTCTCAAAGGAACATGCTATTATGTCCAGTGTATATATTATCTTGTCAGAGTGAGGTACTATTTTGTTAAACGACCACCAAAGGAACATGCTATCATGTCCAGTATATATATCATCTTGTCAGAGTTATTTTCCCAAAGGAACTTGCTATCATGTCCATTCTATATATTATCTTGTCAGAGTTATTTTCCCAAAGGAACTTGCTATCATGTCCATTCTATATATTATCTTGTCAGAGTTATTTTCTCAAAGGAAACTGCTTTTCATGTCCATGTATATATTATCTTGTCAGAGTTATTTTCCCAAAGGAACTTGCTATCATGTCCATTCTATATATTATCTTGTCAGAGTTATTTTCTCAAAGGAACTTGCTATCATGTCCATTCTATATATTATCTTGTCAGAGTTATTTTCCCAAAGGAACTTGCTATCATGTCCATTCTATATATTATCTTGTCAGAGTTATTTTCTCAAAGGAACATGCTATTATGTCCAGTGTATATTATCTTGTCAGAGTTATTTTCCCAAAGGAACTTGCTATCATGTCCATTGTATATATTATCTTGTCAGAGTTATTTTCCCAAAGGAACTTGCTATCATGTCCATTCTATATATTATCTTGTCAGAGTTATTTTCCCAAAGGAACATGCTATCATGTCCATTCTATATATTATCTTGTCAGAGTTATTTTCTCAAAGGAACATGCTATCATGTCCATTCTATATATTATCTTGTCAGAGTTATTTTCTCAAAGGAACATGCTATTATGTCCAGTATATATATCATCTTGTCAGAGTTATTTTCCCAAAGGAACTTGCTATCATGTCCATTCTATATATTATCTTGTCAGAGTTATTTTCTCAAAGGAACATGCTATTATGTCCAGTGTATATATTATCTTGTCAGAGTGAGGTACTATTTTGTTAAACGACCACCAAAGGAACTTGCTATCATGTCCAGTAGTATATATCATCTTGTCAGAGTTATTTTCCCAAAGGAACTTGCTATCATGTCCAGGGTATATATTATCTTGTCAGAGTTATTTTCCCAAATGAAGTTGCTATCATGTCCAGTGTATATATTATCTTGTCAGAGTTATTTTCCCAAAGGAACATGCTATTATGTCCAGTGTATATATTATCTTGTCAGAGTCGCGTACTATTTTGTTAAACGACCATTCTGTTTTCTTAAAGTAACATAGTTACTATCTTTGTCGTTTAACAAAATAGTACGTCACTCTGACAAGACAGTATACACAATGGGCATGATAGCATGTTACTTTGAGAAAAATCTCGTATTCCTCTAACATAAGACAGCTCCGGCGATCCATATTCGCCTTATTATGCACCCATACTATTGAAACGTTGCTGATCTCGTATATGCAAGTATCACGTGAAATATTTTAGTAATTCAGTACAAATAGAGCGATGCTGATGAAAACAGGCCCTAGAATCTGGACATTTGTATCAAATTATATTTACACTATCATTCCCCGCACGCCTGACAGATCAAATATCTACTGTGCAACGTGTTTGCACCTTAGTTCTTTAGTATACGTTGTCATAGTTTATGGACATTAAATTGTCAATGTAATAGATCGGTCAAAACGGAAGTAACTGAATTTCGATAGGCTCACAATAAATTGTTTTGTGTTTTTGACATTTCCTAACATTTTGATGCCACCTACTCAGAATAAAAGAACTGTCAGTGGTCTATCATTAAACTGCTAGACATATACCTACTGACTTTCACATTTGGACGCATTTTTCTCTTTGAACTGGGTTACCAATGGTCCAGAAATTGTTTTCTTATTTTTCATGAATATACTCCATTGGTAAAACAGGCATATTTATCTCCCAAAAATGCACCGTTCCAAATAACTGTAGCCAGTTATCTATCATGGACTAGAATCTTAATTTATGAAATACGCATTCAACATATATATATATGACCAAGGAGACCACTTTCGTGGTAAATACGCGGATTTCCTATACATTTTTACCAATCACTCTTAAGGGGATCGGTGGTGTAGTGGATAAGGTGTTGGCCGCTCAATCCAGGCGTCGTGGGTTCGAGCCCCACTGGGGTCACGACCATGACTTCTCATTTGACACCAGTACTGGTTTTTCCAGGAAGCGAACTCGAGAGTGGTTACAATAAGCTTAAAGCTTTCATCACAATCGAGCTAAAACAAATTAGTATAAACTAATCACTCTGACCAGCTGCAGAAATATCATTTTGCTTACACGATTCGAGTAATTTCCTGATGCACAGTAATTAAACCATTATAAACGCAATACTTTGTTGTATGTATAAGGTAACCATGGCAACGATGTCAACTGATCGTCCGTTTCACGTTAATACAAAATATCTTAACCCTTACCCTGCTTAATTTCTATAATGAACTTGTCCATCTTTCAATGTGAACAGTACCATTAACTGTTAAAAGGGGTGGTTACCAAAAAGATACTGACTGAATAGCGAACAGTGCAGACCATGATCAGATTGCACGGACGTGCAGGCTGATCTTGGTCTGCACTGGTCGCAAAGGCAGAATCATTTGTCGCCAGCAGGCTAAGGGTTAAAGTTGATTGAAGAACATGCTATTTGTCTTTCAGAAAGAAAAACTTCTCCCTGAAATTACCGAATACCTTGGATTGAAAATAAGAGCCAGATCTGAACTACATATTTGTTGTATTCTATTTGTAATCTGCCGGCTGACACCCTGAACATCACATACAGTACAAAATGGGAGAAGTAAGTATTCTCTTGTTTGTTATTATAGTTGTTTTAGAAATATAAACATACATGATATTGTAATTCTATGCGCATTAATCAATGTATTTTGTGTCGACTTATTCTAACGACTTCATGCAGGAATATGTTCTATGCATCCGACAGTGTGATTTAATAAAATGTTTCCTAATTCTTTTGAACATAACTGTAATCATAATTAAAGCAAAACTAGCTGTTCATATTTTTTTCCTAACATAATGTTCAGTATTTCTGCGCGCTAAAATGTTTCCTGTTTCTTTGGAAGAGAACATTCCTTACGTCTTTGTGATTAACACATTCAAACCTGTCTGTAAGAAAAAAAAAACATTCATTTAAAGTTTTTTTTAAAAACAAATGACTTTAGTTAACAGGTAGTCTGACAAAACAGATAAATTTACACTATTTATGATAAAACAGAAAGAGAAAGTAGTGGCCTTTATAAACAATTTTTTATAGTAGCGGCTATTCTTCAGAAATGGGTTTCAGCACAGATTTCACAGTCTTCTCAAGTTGTTATAATTATACTTACTATTTCTACACCACAAACTTTATAGAGCAATCTTCAAAATGGTCTTCGCAGCATAATACCCCATCTAAAGTAACATTACCGTTCATTATTAACTGTTTCAGTCGGAAAGTGGCCCTGTTATGACATGGTGGTTGTTTCTCAGCATCACAATTAGTGTGTTCGGTAATTCATTCCTGTATGGCTATAATATCGGTGTGGTCAATTCTCCAGCCAGGGTAGGTAATCCTTTTCATTTTGATCTGATAATAAGTCTATAGTTTCTTTATAGCTGAGGGTGTCTGTTGTAATTATGATTGAATGAAAAGCCAGGCCATTCGACAAGACAAATGATAAACTATCATGAAGAAATATACTTACATGTAGACACTTAAAGATGAATAGCGTAAGTCAGGAGCTCATCTTTTAGGCTTTGCATCATTTCGAGAAAATAAAAAAAATCATCTCCTGGAAAAGACCTTTAAGACGATCGTCGCTTTAAATGGAGACCAGTGAAAATCATAAACTCTGAAATACATTAAGACTCCATACAACGCAATACCTATTAGTTAGTAATTCTGTTTTTGTTCATTTGTGAATGACTGTAACGATAACTGAAATTCAGAATAGACTTATTTCAAAAAGAATTTTTTGTTTAAAGGTGAAAGTAAATAAAACATGTACTTATCACTTTTAGATGATCAAAGCATTTTACAAGATGACATATCTCGCTCGTGATGGAGTGAAAACATATTACAACAGTGAAGACAGAAATCTTTATTTTACGTCACTTCCGGAGTCATATGCGAACAACTTCACTGTCACAACAACTGTCGAACCGCTAGGTGTCGCTGAACCAGAAGCAGAACCTTTTGGTGGCTCAAATGACACATCTGGAGGAAACGGCACATTAGGTGTTGCACGTGATCCGTTTCTCGCATTTACAGAAGAAGGTTGGTCAAGTTCAGACGTACAATATTTTCTTTTGAGGTCAAATCGACAGTCCGGGCATTACTTTTTGCTTGCCGCTGCAAGTATATGAATGTTCAATCAATTTCTATGCACATTTGGTTAACCAAATAGTTTTACTTAATAAAATGAACATTTTTACTGGTGAGAAATTTTTCTTATCATTTACCAGATTCAATATAATTAGAGCAGTGGAACGGGTACGTCACCCTAGACATGGATTTAGCCCCCTAACAAATTTACGCGTTTAAATTTGACTTCTCGGACCATTAAGTTGATATAATATTATCTAATGTGATGTTAATTTTTATTTTGTTCTTTCCTTTTAGAAATTGAGGCAGACAATGTTATCGAGATCTTGTGGTCAATAACAGTAGCTTTCTTTGTTTTCTTTGGCATGATCGGTGCGTTTTCATCCGGAAGAATAGCCGACTACTTTGGAAGGTATCTTACCACATTAACAATATTCATTAAATAGATAGCAATTCGTTTATTTCGGCATAAGTTCGAAATTCCCTTAAACCCAGTGAACACCAGATGCAGTATTTTCATCAGTTACAAATGTACATAGCCACGAGTGTAAATGAACATAATTATTGTGTTGTTGGTGATATGTAAAACATACACATTTTCTTTCTATTTTATGATTATACTAAAATGTATTCATTTTGCAATGCTTTACAAGTGAAAAATATATTTGAAACGTTTCACTGCGGAAAATGTCTGATGTATTTCGCTCTTTTATATTTGTAATAGAAAAATCTAAGGGAGGCCACTCTTAAATCTAAAACATCTGTTAAACATTTGTTGTTATTCTCCCTTCATGCATATCTGTGATGTAAAATGCTTCCTACCTATGATGTATGTAAATCACTGAAACTTCCTGATATATTTCAGAAAGAAAGGCATGGTTTTAATCACTTTTCTGATGTTTTTGGCGGGAATATTTGGCGGTATTCCCACGGTAGCTAAATCACCAGAATGTGTTATGGTGTCAAGAATATTCGTCGGATTGCACACTGGTACGGTTTATCTATGGACTGTTCATTATCTTGATCATTTTAAAGCTACACTTATGAACTTACTAAGGAATAGTAGAAATAACCGCTGATCTTGTTATGTGACCTTTAGCCTTTTGATGAGGCACTTTTTTTTAGATCTCGTATTTCGTCTTAACGCGGTAAATGAATATGAACTAAAACCATGTCTTTAAATATTTCTATAGTTGTTGTCATTTACAGGGATGGGTATAAGTCTGGCATCGCTTTACCTTGCGGAAATATCCCCCAAGAAGATCCGTGGGGCAGTTGGCACGTGCCATCAGCTTTTCGTGACAATGGGCATATTGTGGTCAATGGTACTTGGTCTGCCGACATTAGCTGGTAAATAAATCACCAACAGAATAATGTAACCTTTTTTCAGACATGTATTTTTATGACCTCAAGTGTTCTCATCCTAGTTACTCTTTATTGATAGATGTAATTTTAATTAAATAACAAGGTTTCCAGAAAATTTACCATATTTAGCTTAGTTTACTCATATAAATGGTATTCGGTTATTTTCGGCGGAAACGTATGTGCATATGGTACGGCGTGCCAATATCGCAAAAGTAGAATACAGACTCAAACGGGAGTTACCGATTGCCGTTATTTATCGGCAAATTATTTTGTTTTTAGTTACACTACTTCCAAGACATTTTTCAGTCATGAATGAAACGTGCAAGCAATGAAATTAGATAAAGTTCACAGTAGAAAGTTTACTTAAGAAAATATATTTTTTAAACAGATATGCCGTATTAAAGTTCACAAGTACATTTTGTGTTAGGTACCTGGGCCACATGGCCAGCCCTATTTGCTTTCAACGCCGGACCCTCTCTGGTGTGTCTACTGTTTATGCCGTTATGTCCGGAGAGCCCAAGATACTTGTTGATAAAGAAAAATGACGAAGAGGGGGCAAGAAAAGGTTGGTAAATTTACTTTCAATTTCCATTCAATTTACTTGTTTTTCTCTTACATTTATATCTAAATGAAAATCCATGACGAGCACGAGTATTTTCCTAGAAACTAAAAAACAATAAATTTAAAAAATGATAAAAGTGATCGTGTTCTTTTCATATGTAATAAATGAATATTTTCTATCGTTCTACATGATATAGCTTTGCGGCGTTTTACTCTTTTGGAGGATGACGTCTTCCTGTGCCTAGTAAGCATAGCTGCATATTCATAGCTTCGGAAGTATACATAGCTTTACGTTGTAATTACGTAGACACTGTATATAGCCGTTGTGTAATACATTCATTTTATTTCTTATCGCCTATAGAGAATTAATTAACATCATTTGTAAGGAAACAGCGTATTTGAAGTCACGCATCCTCCATCTCTTACACATTACTATAGAGTCAGGCCGATCCATGGCATCATATGTCATATGGCGACTTTCCAGCTTTAATAGATGATTTAAGAAGACCCAACGTGTCCCCCTCCGAGCAGGCATTTTTTCAGGCAAGGGGAAAGATAGCACCTGGGTAGAAACACCGACCTTCCTTAAGTCAGCTCGATGGCTTCCGCGCATGAAGATTTTACAGACATTTACAGACCGCTGTTGACAACCTAATTATTGTGCCCCAAATATTTCATTCTCATTTAAAGCTTTGAGAAAGCTACGTGGCAGCGGATATTCTCGTATCGAAGACGAAATTGAAGAAATGAAAATTGAAGCCAGAAAAGCGTCTTCTGTAGAGACTTTTACAATGAAGAAATTGTTGGTTACACCAGAATTAAAGTTACCATTAATTATAGCTATTGTTGTACAGATTGCGCAACAATGGTCAGGTATAAACGCCGTAAGTAACCCGTTCTTAATTCTTTCTCATTTTGGTCCTTTCTTTGTTCAGTTATGATTAGATAAGAAATATTAGACTCCAAACTTGGGTTCTTTTCTTAATGCAGCATTCCAGTTATATCCAGGATTTGAAAATGATACCATTACGTTAACAACCAAGGTACAATGTACAGTCCGACTACTATAGATATCTATACAATGAAGCATGGAGGGGACTTGTGGATTTTTTATTTTATTTCGGGGCCACGAGATAAATTGAAGGATTTTTATTTTCAAGATAAACTGAAGAAAAATGTATATCACATGTCCCCTTCATGCTTCCGTAAAAACTAAAAGCGTTTTGTTTGCATGTTTGCCTAATGTTTGGCTATAAAAGGCATGGTATCGACATTTTACTATTTTCATATTTTAGCTACTAGTATAGAATAGCATTGAAAGAAATCTGAGAGTCTAATTATGTTGTGAAAATGATTAAAATGTCCTCTGTGTCTAAATGTAATGTGTAATAAGAGCCAGGGAACAGAAGTGGTATACAAACAGATCGAGATTTCGAGCCATCACACAATACACCACTACAAAACATTTTGGACCCGCAATGACAATCGATAATATCCGTACGAACACGTTTTCTCCGTATCTGATTTCGGCTTTCTCTGGTTATTACGGAAGCTATATTTAGAATGCCGAAATAGCAGACGAGGATACGAAATTGAACGGGAATTACCGATTGTCATGACGGATCCACTATAACAAAGTCGTAAATGATTCGAAGCTATCAGTATCATCGTTAACTGACAATCTGCAGTAATGATGTTTATTTTCCTCTTCAGGCAATGGCGTACTCGAGTTTTATTTATACACAAGCAAATGTTCCTGACAGCGTCATTCCTTATGTCGTTGTGGGTCAAGGTGCTGTGAATGTCATATCAACTATTGTTAGTGTAAGTAGTTAAATAAAAAGTATGGTGGCATGTTTAGTTTAAACATATTTTATTGCTCATTCAATATTTACAAGCATATATAACATTTTTTACAAACACAAACAAATAAGCAAATGGGTCGGGTCACAAGTTTTTACAACATCAGATGACGGCCCTCCCCAACAGATATAAAACGAAACAAATGGTGGCATGTAAGCCAATATAAGAGCTAATTTAACAATATTTTCTTACAAAACAATCAATTACATGTAAATACATTATTATTTATTTTCCACAGAAGGGTTAATTTTGAATGCAATGATATTTTGTTTATAAATAACAATCGATCTGGGGACACTACGATGTCGCGACAGTGCGACGGCGAAGCGCGACAGTACGATGGTGAAACGCGACTGTACGCTGGCTGAGGGCAACAGTACGATGGTGACACTACAATGGTGAAACGCGACAGTGCGATGGCGAAGCGCAACACTATGATGGGGAAGCGCAACAGTACGATGGCGAAGTGGGGCAGTACGGACTGTCACCATTGTACTGTCGCGCTTGGTCATCTCATTGTTGCGCTTCACCATCATACCATTGTGTTATCACCATCGTACTGTCGCGCGCTTCGCCATCGTACTGTTGCGCTTCCCCATCGTACCGTCGTACCTTCATGTTCACAGGGAGCAGGCACTGGTCCTAACGGAACACCGTAGGTTATTATGTTAAGGTGCTACTAGTATGTATGTTGCATCTACTTTTGTCAGTTTTAGTGATTTGATATAATGTATGATGGCCTGAAGGCGTTATTCCTTATGTGGGTTGTAACTTGTAGGTTAAGGTGGCACCGTGCTATGAATGTAATATGTACTGTTATTAGTGTAAGTAGGTTGTTATAATGTATGATGGCCATTCCTTGTGTGGTTTGTAGGTCAGTGCGCTATAAATGTAATATCAACTATTGTTACTGTAAGCCGTTTTAGTAAAACGTATGATGGAACTCCCGTTTCGGAGCGGAAGATAATTGTGAGTAGTTTATACGATCCCTACACTCCAATCCCGACCTTGATCAATGTTTCGGCCATTAAGTATGTGTATCCCTGCAAAACCGTTCGAGCTGTAGTGGAGACAGTCAACTGACGTTATTATTTCAGTGCAAATGCATATTTATTGCTATGCACCAGACATCATTATGGTGATATCAATATTCATTTTAATTTGTCTTTCACTGTATTCTATAATTTATACAAATATACTTCCTAACTGCACTACATGTTATTTCATATTTCCATATTATGTGATGATGTACAGTATGAGTCATTGTTAACATAACTTTAGATTAAATAGTTAATTAAATTTTGATGTACCTGAAACTGTCATATTAAATTTATATGCAACAAAAGGAAGAGGAAATGCACTTGCTTATCAGTGTTGTATATTTTTTATTTATGCAAGATAAAACATGAGAAATCTGCGTGCCGCATATTTATTCTTTCCTATGATGGCCCAATTGAAGATGTTTACATGTCTTTGACTGGCTACATTGAAAAAAGAATAGACTTCGTGTTTGATGTAATTGTGTTCCATGTTCCTAGTGAATTTTGCTTGTTTTGAATTCATTTTCTATTAGCAAAATTATAATAGCAATTTACCGGATCAGTTTCAAGTCCGGTATTTCACCAAAAAAGCACTGACTTATAATCCATTCGCCGCATGAAATAGATACGGATAACGAATGCCGGTCAATAATCGCGGCCTCTAAATTGATACTTTCTCTACTAAACTATCCTAGCGGACATGAGGGGCTGTACATAAAGCTCATTTCAAATTATCCATTTTCATACCTTGATCATTATCCTAATTATATAATTTTTTTTAGAATCAGTTCTATTTTGTAGGTTCCCTTGATGGAGAAGTTAGGTCGGCGGCCGCTATTAATATGGCCTCTATGTGGTATGATTGCATCTTTCATAGCACTGACAGTCTGTCTCAATCTACTACAGGACGACGCATACGCGGTAAGTGCATGCTTGCTCGTATTTCAGATACAATGAAAATGCAGAGTATTTTTCTAATTGACAAGAGGTACGGATCCGCGCAGCTAGAATTCTGTTCTGGAAAAACAAAACGGAACCACACATTTATGTCACAGGGTGAGAAAAATGTGCAGCCATGATTGTAGACATTTGACATTTCAGAACATGTTTATTTTTGCAAGACTGAAACATTTCTATTATAACCGTTTTGCCACGTTATATAATTATGTAATAATAAAGATATTCAAATGGGTTATCCTCGTATCTTGACGTAGTTCTGTTGCGGGTACAGGACTGAAGGGTGGTGGTGGGGGGATGGCGGGGGGAGCGGGGTAAGTTAGAACTGAGACATTTCTTTTTTAACTACATGTATTTGTGACACGAATAAATGCCTCTGTGTTTGTTCCCATGTCCTTGCACATGACTTGCTCCGCCCTTGAAGTCTGGGAAGTCATTTTCTATACTAGTAGTACTGCGATATAAAAGTAATGACATCGCCATTACAAAGTTTTGGCTCTACTCCAAATGTATCATGTCACTTAACCACGTAGGTAAAGTATTATTTTTCTATTTCATTTAATGAGTAGATATTAAATTGGGTTTTTTTCGAGGATACGGGTTTTGTTCAAACTTGAGTTTCTCTTTCAGGAACAGAAAAATGTACTAGCAATCATCTCTATAATAGCTATGTTGACGTTTGTCATTGGCTTTGCCTTAGGACTCGGTACGTTTGGTTTCATTTACATCTTTCTTAATGGATATACTGAAATTTACGAGATTCTTCAACTTACGTTATTTACTTTACAAAAATACATAATACAATTATACCACTTAGTTTTACATTGAAGGCTATATGCAGCCGGTCAGGGACTATAGGCAGCGGTCCTGGGGTTTAACTGACTCTGCTGTTAGGTCTCTTATGCATTACATCTCCCTCTTAATTAATTAATCAGGACAACTTTAATCATAAAATACCATGTACGCCTAACGTATTCCTATTAAAAAATGCATTTTTGTTATTGCAATAACTATTTTTGGTTCCATTTCTTTACAGGTAAGCATTTTACAGCGTTTCCGTCATGCACAATCGATAAAATATGCATAAACATTCACAAAAATACCACTGTTTTCATAGTTAGTCCAATAAGAAACTTTGTACGCTGAACACCACTAAATCCGGCCTGTTCTTTATTTCATATAAAATCCACTTACTTTATAACGATTTTTCGACATTTTCTAGCATATCAGATTTTCAGAGATTTATATTTCCATGAAGAACTATATCGCTACTATAGAAAAACAAAAACAAAAAGGGGCGTTAACTTTTATTTAAGAAAACTACAGTTCGTTAAATACAACCCGCTGAATTTCTTTCAATGTCTCTTTTGGGACATAAAATTCTTACGCCACCATTTCTACATAGCATGCGGAAGGAACGTGTCGATTTCGTTAAATGCTACACATACATAGTGAAACGCGATAGAGCAAAAGTAAACACGTTGCTATGGAGAAAATGCACTAGGAAAGGAAAAACGATTAGCACAATTTATATTTGGGCTACTTGTGATAGACCTGCGGAGGCTTACATTTGATTTGGTAGTGATTAGCCTATAGAGCGATATCAAATTCGATACTTAGTAAGCGAGATGGCAGTGACAATGACCGTCGCCATTTTGCTAATATTTGTAACGTCACTGCCCCGTGTGCCTTGAAAGACATACGACGGACGCAAGTGATAATGTACTACTGACTCACGATAATCCATCATCACAGTTATTTTCATTTTGCCCTATTTTACATTAGATAAAATTATGCAGTAGCAGTATATCTTACAGGTCCTATTCCATACACGATAGTGTCCGAAATATTCCGACAAGAACCACGTGCTGCAGCCATGAGTCTGTCAATGGCAATCCAGTGGACATGCAATTTCATCCTGTTGTTGACGTTTAGATTTATACAGGTAAGGATTTGGACACTTTCATTGCTTTTATTTTTATTTTGTTATATTACGTATAATACGTTAAGTCAGAGACATTTGGAGTTCAGATATGCCAGGCGAGCGCCTCTATAGCACCCTTGAAAACGTATCGCCTTTGCTTTTAGTTTAAACTTATTTATTTACAGTAATACATGCACATACATACATCATAGGTTGAACAAGATAAGCAGGAAAGGGTAAGAATCATGATAGAATTCTTCTCTTTCGCGGACAAAATGATTTGTGCAAATGTTTGTGCTCAGAGCTGTATCGGGACAAGGAATATAGCTTTAGGGAACGAACAAACCTTTTACCATAAACAAAGTTAAAAATCATGAAATGTTAGAATTATTTGACGACGCTAAAGAAATGTAATCGTGAACGAATATATACTTAAATGGAAATGCAAGTTGCGGTTGTCAACGTCGGTCGTCTGGCTTATAAAAAGTTGCGCGCCTAACCCCAAAGTGTATGAAGAGGTCTCTAACTAGGCGAATAGTGTACAATAACAATGTTGAGTATTTCAAGCACCTGTCTAGCACGTTATTCACAAAACTTTGTCCATTTCTGAGAAAATGTTTAGGAAGTATGCTAAGCGATGTTTTAATTGGACTGTGCCAATGACGTTCATTTATTAACTACCAAGCGCCTTACGCCACTTGTAACAACAGTGATGACATTTTCGAATAGACTGTTTATTAGTAGTTCAGAATACTAAGATTTGGACGGAAACAAATTTCTGACGTATGTCTACTTAAATTATACGAATGTATGAAAGTAGTTCCGTTAAATGGATAGTAAATGATAACATTTATTCTGTTTACTCACCTCTCAACAATGAAGGAAACAATAACTTGAGATTCTAAGTGTATACACGTAAGGTAAGATACTTTTCTTGTATGACACAATATTACAACCCCGCTAAATCAGATATTTTCAAGTGTTTACAATGACTCCATCTTTATAGAATTTGATAATAACTTATTTACAAAATCAAAACGAAGTTTGTCGGATACACTTTGAGTTTATTAATTAATTGAGACTTCATAAGGCAGTCGCTTGATAACCATTTCTAAATCCGCCTAGTGGTGCTTTGACGACAGGCATTATAATTTCAGCATGTTCCCAGATAACTCACCGTCCCAATTATAGAGGTTAAATGTGACTACTGGTACTGATGATAAACCCGGACAGATGATAAAGTCGACCACCTTGGAAATTTTCAATTGCAATCGGTTATTTATAAAATTTTACACACCATCTAATAGCAACCACTTACAACACCAACTGGTGTAAACAAAAACAAAATTGGTAAATATTCTGTATAAATAAATGACTTGCATTTATTTGTATAAAAATGTTTATCCAAAATTACTGGGGAAGAGGGTGTTTTTTGTGCATGCTCACTGCCAAACCATGAAGGCTGACATTGGGTCATTTTTCATTACTTGATCAGGAATGACTGTTACAGCTTTTTGAGAAAGTTTCAATATAATAATACAAAGAAAATTTTGTAAATGACAAAGTGGTCGAATTTATCATCAGTCAACGTTCATACAGTCCCCATTTTACAAACCCCTTTCAGGGCCTCACTTCGTGTGAGTTTGCTTACTAAATATAAATTTGAATTATGTAAAGTTTTCAGCAAATGTTAAGCTTTATTTTGATACCGACCATTGATTACAATTTGCAGAAATAAAAAAGTTACAGGTAAAAAACCTCATTTTCTGTTCGGGTTTATCGTCAGTACAAGTAAAGTAACCAATCCCATCAATGATCGAGGTTAATAGATGCGACTAGAATGATCGAGGTTAATAGATATGACTAGAATGATCGAGGTTAATAGTTGTGACTGAAGTGATCAATCCCATAAATGATCGAACTAAAGTGATCAATTTTTGTTGGCGAAGAAATAACTTCCGTTGTTTTGATAATTAAGAAAGACATGTAGACTTTGAAAATACACCAGCCTCATTTGAGCGAAATTTTAAATGTTCAAGGCGGCGTAGCAGGTACGGGCGCGTAGCTGACATCGAGTGTTAGGTTTTATGTTCAATGCAGACAAAGGTCAGTATCGCTTTTGACTGTATAATATATTGTTCTTTCTCTCTTTTAAACAGAAAAGCATTGGCGCCTACACGTACCTTATATTTATCGTCATTATGGTCGCTTCATTCATCTTCCTGTTTATCTACGTTCCGGAGACCAAAAATAGGACGTTTGATGAAATCGCACGTGCTATAGCTTCCGGAAAGGAGAAGAAACGACGGGATTATAGCGAAGATGAAGAAGAAATGCAGCCAATGGGCCGGCAGAGTGACTGAGTAATAAAAGACATGTATAGGCTCAAAAATGGCTAGGCTTCCTAGATTGTAACGGATAAATTTATAAAATGTTGTTGTGCTGTTTAAATAAGCATAGAAACCAAAGTCCACACAGATCTATTTTATAACAAGAGACCAAAATGGGCCTAAGTCGCTCACCTGAAGAGGACTTCGACGATCTGACCTTGCTTCTAATCAGGTTTGGTGAAAATCCTTTAAGTAGTTCATTAACAAAAGTTATTTAAAGTTTTTCTATATTTTGCTGTGACGCCCCAAAAATGCATAACCATAAGAACAAACTTCATGACACGAAGTTGTTTTTAAAAATCTGATTTTAACTCTGGTGTCCCCTTAAAGGAACCAAGCAGAACCATAACAATGAAACTACAGACCAAGTTTGGTGAAGATCCATCAAGCGGTTCATGAAAGGAAGTCATTAAAAGTTTGTTTTTTCTATTTTTAGCTCTAACGGCCCCTAAAAGAGGCCAATTGCCCCAAATTTAAACAAACCTGGGAAATTTGATGCTACACGTCAAGTCTGATGAAGATTCATCAGAAGAAGTCATCTAAAGTTTTTTTTTATTTTCAACTGTAGTGGCCTCTAAAAGGGCCAAACACCACCACTAAATATTTTTGAGAGAGGGCCTTACAGTGATGCTATACACCAAGTTTGGTCATGATCCATCAAACGGTTCATGAGAAGAAGTCAGTTAAAGGCATTTCTATTTTTTAGCTCTAGCGGCCCCTGAAAGGGGCAAAGCACCCCCATTTAAATAAACTTGGGATAGGACCTAATAATGATGTACAGACCAAATTTGATGAAGATCCATTGAGCGGTTTCTAAAAGGTAATTTTATTTCAAGCCCTAGTGGCCCCTAGGGTCATGCTAAACAATACCAATTGGCTAAATTTATGTTGATGGGGGAGAAGTGGTGGTCCTGACCCAAAGTGTCTGTGGTAGCTTTACCGTTGCACTGGAACCCGGACTATTTTAATAATACATGACCTTGCTGACAACCAGCCCTAGGATGTTTCAATTATTCATTCTGCATCACATAAAATGCATTTATTTAGGAATTACGTTTTATATTTTATACTTATAGAATGCTAGCTGCATGTTTACATTAGTTTTCCGCCTAGAATACATATAAATGTAGGGATGCTTTATGTTGATTATCATTAAATTTTGTGAAATTAAGGTTGTAGATCCATAATGACATTCGGTAATTTCCGTAGGATTTACGATTTCACCGTATCTGATATCGGCATTATCCGGCTGATACGGAAACCATGGCTCGCATGAACTGTATTTACGACCAGAGGAAACGAATTCACGGACAATAATACGAAATCACCCGGAAATTGTCGATTATCAGTATGGCTTTAAAATTTTGATTATTATAGTTATATGTCTTTAAGACGTTTCCAGTTTATTGTCGGTTGAAAATATTAAGCGTTTAATAGAAATAGATTTAAGAAGAAATTATATCGAGTAGATGTCATTTTAGTCATACTCTTTTTTGACTTTAATGTTACCATCAGGTCACCAATATTTAGATATAGGGCATTAAAGGCAACATTAATGACAAATATTTCTGAAACGGTTAAAATGAAATAATATGCAGTTTCAACACGATTTGTGTTCAGTAAGTTACTATGTTCCATGTTTGAATAAAAGTGAGTAATATTACAGTATCTGTATTTCGTGTAAAGGCCAAGGACCATAATTTTCAACATTTTAAGTCCGACGATAATACTGCTAAGTTCTATTTGCTCTACTGAAATATTGTGTTAAAGCTACTCGTCCACAGATCAAGTGAAATTTTTCAACATGTTCCTTTCAACCAAGTTTGACATAGAATATATATATAGGATACTGAAAAGTGATAAATTTGGTGAAAATAAAAGTTGGATATTGGTGAAAATGCAAGAAGAATGTAAATTTTCTGCATTGTTTCAAAAGCGTTGCAACGGTTTACTGCCTTTTGAACAATATATTTTGGTTATTTTATAAGAATATCTTGCAAAAATCTTCTGCTATTAAAGTTTATACTACAAGTCACTTTCATAGTACTCACTTTTTATGGAATTTTGAGAGAAGTTGTTTTTTGCCTAGTCCCTTTAAGATAGCTTTTTATAGTCACATAGATGTCTTCGGGTTTTCAGCACTGAATGGATTTGAAGGTTTAAAGTCAAAAGAATTCTTGTCAATATAACTATAATGATATACTGTGTATGATGATAAAACTACTGTAGTATGTTCCTAAAACCCTGGTTGAAGCTATACTACATAATGAGCCGCGCCATGAGAAATTCAACATAGTACATTTGCGACCAGCTTGGATCCAGACCAGCCTGCGCATCCGCGCAGTCTGGTCAGGATCCATGCTGTTCGCTTTCAAAGCCTATTGCAATTAGAAAAACCGTTAGCGAACAGCACGGATCCTGACCAGACTGTGCGGATGCGCAGGCTGGTCTGGATCCATGCTGGTCGCAAATGCACTATATTGGTTTTCTCATGGTGCGGCTCAATATTATATCGTTTACCCGCACATCCAACTCTGCAGGGAAATCTAGGTTCGGAACACTTTTTGTTTAGATATGCATAACATCGTTTTTTTTTATTCAGATTACAAAAAAAATCTAGACCTTCATTTACAAAAAAAAATTGTTGCATAACTGGCAAATGAAAAAAAGACGCATCATAATTGTGTGTCCTTTTGAAATGTCACTTTCGTATAGATTCTTACAATGTACCATATTTTTTACAACTTAGTGCGCTTTTAAGCTAACAAAACCAAGATAGTTTAATGCTTCTGTCAGTTTTGTGTGAACCTTTTTGCCAAAATATGTTTAATGTTTTTGTCAGTGTAGTACGAATTGTTTGCCAAATGATGTTTTTGTAACATAATACATACACAAAAATGCTTGCTGACATTTCAAGGATGTCTGTAAACAACGGTTTTCTTATCGTTAAAAATGACGCTTTTTTGGACAATGCAAACACTTTTTAGCCAGTTACAGTTATTGAGTTTTAATGCATTTCTATATACATGCAGACGCACAGTGTTAAAATGTTTAGTCATGTGACTCGGTTAAAGTCAAATCCTGAAGAAAAAAAAAAATGTTATTCCTGATGTCATGTAGTAAAAACACTTGTTAAATGGATTGCTGATTAATAGTCAGAATTCTTAGAATTTGATCCGTCGGACCTCAGTCAATAGTTCTAACTGTTGACCCGCAGTTCATTGAATAAATGTATACTATGAGCCAGCGGATGTGTGTATTTTGTGCGTACACAAATGTTGGACAAAGAGGGAAGATGACCTAGGTTTTAATTTTTGGTTCGGCTATACTAGTCCAGAATTTAATTATAATTAAGTATATTTTTCTTTATTTCCTTTAGGGTCTTAATATTTTAAACTTGAACAACTTGTATTTGCGCAGTATAATACAAATTCCACATGGTAGGTCGAAATGAGCATGTCCATTGTCGAGTACAGATGCAAAAATACAAATGCATCGCTACAAGCATCTAGTTTTTTTTTTACCGAATCACGTATTTCACGCGTACAAAGCATGTGCTAATTTATGGCCTGTCTTCGTCTGGCCTTGAGCCCAGTTTAAGACAAGGTCGGACAGGGAGAGTACAAATATACTGTTTCATTCCCCAGATATATACTTTTAACTGCATTTACTGAAAAACTAAATATCATATTCCTGACAGCCTTTGCCTATCATTACTTACATGTATCATTTCAGTTATTCCAGTTACCACTAAAACAGGGTGTTATTAAATGGAATGCTGTTAAAAAAGCGCGATTTTTTTCTGAAATCGCATTCATGGTCTGCTTGAATAATAAATCGATTGCTTATCTTATTATGTCAGAATATTCTGATAGTTGGTGGAGATGTGCTACTACTTTTTAAATCATTTAACACATAGTAAATGCACGAAACTGGTGACAGAGTCAGATTGCATCTAATATGATTTATAACTATACATAGCATGCTGTATTAAACGTACATTGAGAATGGTGTATGTGCAGGTTCATGTATATTGACCTCAACATAAGTCAATAGCTGTATAATAACAAATTATTATAATCATACAAATAATTTAAACTATCGTTTCATTTTGAACGTTTTTTTTTTTTTTTTTTTTTTTTTTTTTTTTTTTTACAAAATACAGCCAACCTTTTTGTGAAAGTTAAGATGACCAGGCTACTGAATGAAATAATAAACCAGGTCCAAATACAGTGAAAATTATGGGTCTGGACCGGACAAATATTGAGCTCAGGCCAGACCAGGACAGAGATTAGAACACGCCAACATACAACAGCAAAGAAAAAAAATGTTCTTTAAAACTTGTTAGAGCTTTTTCTCATCTGAATTTTCAAATGTCAGGTTCTAAATAGCGGAAGTAAAACAGTCTAACTGTGTTAAATTTCAGTTTAGGAAGTATTTTAAATAATTTTACAATTAAATTAACTGTGAATAGGCGATCTTCAAAATATCCAAGTTGAATGCACACGACTAAGACACGGGAAAGCGATTTTTATCTAAATGTCAGACAATGCCTTATTTCAAAATTGTATTATTAAATCTCTAGCCATGCTTATTTTTTCATAAATTATTGGCAATAGCCTGTACAATATTCCCTGCATGTTACCTCCAGCTACTCAACCGTAATTTACTACTACACAAGTCCAATAACCATTCAACAATATTTTGTGTGTACTGAAGGTCTTTTAGACTGTGTGTTTACTATTTATAACTTCTCAAGGGCATTAAAAGGCATCAAAATGGTCGAGGTAAGCTAATACTTTTTAATATTATCTGTAGGATATCAACTTTTATGCTGACATATCATGTTAAATTTGTTGTGCTTTAGTTTTTGCATGTTTTGTACATCGATTTTTGTTCCGCTTTCGCTGACACGTGGTAGGCCTGCGAGGTTAAATGGACGTTGCTATACATTGGATGCGTTGCATAAATTTTGACCAATCGATATTGTCTAACGAGACACGCCTGCAAATATTTGCTATTCAAGAAGTGACCTATTTTTCTACGCATCAATCAATAGTTGTTTGACAGCTGCAACGCATGGGCGGGTTAGCATAGGTAGCTGCATAGATACTGAGGCTCAGAATATCGTTATTTTCTTAATATACAGATAAACAAAAAATAGCAAAATACCAGTTAGAACTGTTCACAGGGGCGAGTATTGGATCTGGGATGAAAAAATCTAAAATCACTGGTAATGTGTACGGGGCTCATATGTCACTGCACATTTTTCATTCTGGCATGATTTGGGATGAAACTGATGGTCATAATTTTTTCACCCCAGAGCCTAAACTGTGCCTATGAACAGATGACTTTAAAATCTTATATTTAAGGACATGCTAAGCAGAGGTGGGTGCCTCATTTTGCTCCGCATTTCCCAAGAAAATATGCTATAAAACATATCAAAATGGATTTATCTGTGTTAATAAGATTTTATATATGTGTGTGCAATGTGGTAGTCTAATTAACTACCAGTGTTTCACGATTTCTTTTTTAAATTTTTATCAACAAACGAACTATTCTGATTGCACGCGGAATCATATTCGGCACAATTTATTTTGATAGTCAGAAATAGCCAATATAACATACATGTATTCTTGGAGTACATACATGTACGCCCACTCCTGTACTCTCAGTTCGCAATATATATGTTATATTTATAAATAGTAAATAGATCGCTCAGTATATCTGCAACATCAGCAAATTCAGTTATTTTTACAAAAAAAAAACGCTGCAAAAATAGTTAAAAAATACACGAGTTGGCAGAAGTTCGATATATCGGTTATAAGGTGAAGGGTTGCAGAAACCCATTCCATAATCGTTAATCGAGTTCATTGAAAGGCAGTCGTGCCTTATTTTCATAACTTTTTGATACTTTTGATACGTTAGTTCCCGTTGACAAGTGTAGGTATTCATTTTCTGTATATGAAACATAAAATTTTGTCGAATGATGTGCATGAAGAAGAAGGAAAATTATTCATTTAAAGTTTTTACGCTTTAACAGTTCCTCTTAATGTTCGATCGATTCCTTTGGCCACACCAAAGCGTAGCCGTTGATCTCAGTCAAGCCGTTTATACATGATCTAATTTAAAGATCACATGTATATAGAAAATTTGCATTTTAATTACAAACTACATCTGCCGGCTAGACTAATTATGTCGCTTAATTAATTCATTAGGACCCTGTCTCTTTCAAAATCGTCATTTCGGTTTATTTAAAACATGTAGATCTACTGTCGGCGGAAATTTTGACAGAAAATGACCCCGCCAACCCCACACTCACCCCTCACCCCAATACCACACACAAACACTTTCCGCAGTCAACAAACAATTAGGTTAACATGTGTGTATTTACAAGGTGAGTGATCTATAGATTGCTATTTTACCTAGTCTACATCTGCAAAAAGTATTTAACCTGTGTATAAAGTATGCGGTGCAAAATAAGTACATATACTTAGGTTCAGTAGTAAAGAACATACGTATGTACACGATTGGAAATGTATATAATACTGATGTGTCCTTTTTCACCAGTTTATGTGCGTAAAATCTCGGTCTTTTTCAAGCCCCTTTCGATATTTAGCCTATTTGCTATCATATTTTGCAAGAGCCCTTTACAAATTAGTTAATATCTGGTTACCCACTGACAAATCAGTAATGTTTGATCTTTTTATCCCACACCACATATTTAAGACTGAACAGACGGCTAGTTTTATATCAAATTAAAACAATTGACAAGAAGAAAAACTAACAGTAATTAAAGACCTCTTTTCAGCACTCCTAAAGTTGGTCTTTAAAGACAGGTTTTATCTGTATCAATTTGTAGAAATTCGTATCAGTTCTCGTATCGTTCAACATACTCAGTATATAGTATCTGAGCCGCACCATGGGAAAACCAACATAGTGCGTTTGCATCCGCGCAGACTGGTCAGGATCCATGCTGTTCGCTTTCAAAGCCTATTGCAATGAGAGAAACCATTAGCGGATGCGCAGGCTGGTCTTGATCCATGCTGGTCGCAAACGCACTATGTTGGTGTTCTCATGGCTCGGCTCATATAGTTTGTGTATTTAGAAAAATATCATTAAATGTATATTTCATTATTAAATCCTGGACTTGCGTATGTATATAGTGAGATTCGGGAAGTTGGCAGTCAGATTTAAAGTAGTTAAACATCAAAAGTGTTGAAGTTCGTGCTAACATTGAATTTCAGCGAAATTTAACTTCGTAAAGTTGTCGTTGAATCTTGACCCAACTTTTTCAAAAGCTGGAATTGATTTTCGCGCTATCCAGATGATCGAAATTCTAATTGTCGAAAGGCTGAATTTCGAGTCAGTTCCTAATTTGAAAAGACCGAGTTTCAAACGAACTAGCTCGAAGATTTTCAAATTTTCGAATGGCTGAGTTTCGAGCTTTATATAAAAACGGATTTATCATAACCTTAAACAAAATCATGATACAGTCATATAGATTCTTTAATATATTCATCATTTTAACATGCGAATGAAATTAAATAATGTGAAATTGTACATTATATTATTATAGAAGCTAAGAAGGTCAGACTGACGTAATACCTTGTCAAAAATGAAAACGCGGGGGTCATGACCTACAAGAAAAGATTAACCATTCGGCTTTTTTAACAACTGTTATGTCTGTTGAAATAATGTACAAAATACTTGCATTAATGTAATGCTTAAATAGAAATATTTAGCTAATGGCTTAAAAGTAATTCCGAAAGTTTTCAATTAAAATTCATACATTGTAGCAAAGGTGCTACCAGTACAGTACATTTTACAATAAAAATGACATGTTTTGACAAATGCCCTACTAACTTTATGTTTTGGGTAGCATTGTGAGTTATCTGTAAATACAGTAGTCCGAGTACCGACTAGATAATCTTTTATTTTTAAATTTTTGTCTTAATTATCTTCTGTCGAAGGCGGAATGATATTGTTTTGGCGTTGTCCGTCCGGTTGTTCGTCCGTTCGTACGAGCACACGATTGGTATCTTAGGTGGTAGGAGGTGTGGTCTAGGACAATAGAACTCCCTGACCACTCGATTCTTTTGTTCCATAAGTGGTCATTCTACATCTTTCTTATACAAATACAGATCACTATAGGCGAGAGTTTTTCCCCTTGCTTGGGTAGAAAATAGGAACCAACAAACCATTTCAAAGAATTTTTACATAACTTATATCTGGAAATTAGACATCTTTCAAAATACAGTCACCTCATTCACAAAAAACAATCTATTCATCGGGGGATATAATTTCACCGAGTTTGTTTTTATTTTTCCAAATTTCTATTCGTTTGCTTTTACTTTCTTATAACTCTGATTAACACAAGCGGCAGACTTGACAGAATTTGAATAGTCTCAGGAGTTATCTCCCATGAACAAATAAAAATATGCAGACAAAAAAAACGACACTATTTATTTTAGATATGAAAATGGCATTATAGTAGAGATGTTTTGTAAATATGATTGTCTGTAATGATACGTTTTCCATAAATACATATGGCCTAAAGCAAATAAGGGTACATTTTATTGAAGCAAAAAATAAGGTTAGTATGAAAGAACAGTCTTTGCACAAATATAGATTAACAGTTGACTTTTTTGATAAGGCAGTCTTAAACCATCTATGTTTCAAATTTCAGGCAAATCGGTTGATTGGTTAAAAATTTATGAACATTTGAAGTTACAGAATTTCTCCAAAAATAGCTATTTTCGTGTGACATAACTTTTTTTGTTTTATTGTTTCATTTAGAAAATATTCTGTATCAACTGTTTTACACATTTACCATGTTTATACAATGTGCTGACCACAAATCTATAAATTTTAACTACTGAAATATTCAGATTTAGTTTCAAAAATTTTTTTGAACGTATTTTGAAAAGTACCCAAATGAAGCCAAACACTTTAATTTATACCTTTCTCATATATACATATGTTAAAACAAAATAAGTTAACATATTAGAAAATAAAAGGTTCTTTTGGATAGCTAATACAGTATACTTTAATACAAACATTTCAGTTTTTACATTACATTTGCATGTCATCACACATTAAGTATCCTTTTATGCTTGTTTTTTGTCCCAACCCTAACGGTTTTACAGTTAGCTTGTTCCTTTGTATGCATAATGTTGTTTTAATGAGTCTTGCATACCTGTCTTGTCTCATCATGTTCCTTAAGGCTTATTGTTTGCACTAATATTTCAGTTATGGCTGTGTTTCTACTATACCCACTATCAGGGCATCCTTAATTTTGTCCCAACCCTAACGCTTTTTTGTCCCAACCCTAACATGCTTTTTTTAACTTGTTTACTGTAACAGGATTAATGATAAAAGGTTTTAGAGACATTATTTACAACAACATATTCAAGCTTTTTCATATAAAATTTCACTTCAATGTTCTTGTACAAGTCCTTCTACTTTTTCGCATCATATAAGCTGAAAATTTCAGGAAAGGAAAAGTCAGGTACATGGAATGACAAAAATAAGGAAAGTGTTTCTGATATTAAACTAAATCTAGTTAATCCTAACTGTAACTTGTTGAAACAGTGCATTTCAATACATTTATTTAAGAATATAGCCTTCAGTAAGTCACTTTCAGCCTTACAGTCAGTACTGTTAGGGTTGGGACACTTTTTTGGCTTTAATGACAGCTGCTGAATTAATGGTGTGTTTTCAAAGCCAGAAAGGAGTATTAAGTATTAAACTGAAATTAACAAAGTTAACATGGAAAAAGAAATCATTTAGCAAAGAAAGTAAAAGTAAAAGCAAATCAAAAGCTGTGACATACGTAAAATTTAAAGACAATGAAATTGAAATGAGCCGAAAATAATGTACAGTAAACTCTTCTTATTACAAACTCCTTGGGGACCTTTCAGATGTGATCCTTACATCCAGATTTTTTTATATCCACATAACAAATGATTTCCTATAAATGTATGATATATGTATACTGTAAAAAAGGAATACATCAAACAAGAATTATCAAGTCAGATATGATAAAATTGGTGACCACCAATTTCAAACTTATTTTCCAATGTTGTAGTTTTATATTTCCCCTCCATATTCTGTTTTTTATTTATAAATGAGCAAGTAACTGAACACAGTGACTGTCTTTATTATTTCAATTCAAGAAAATTTGATTTTATCTTACATATCTTAGCTAGAAAAAAACATCTTGTAAACTCAAACCATTTTACCTTCACAATAAATCTGTTTTCTGGTTACATGGTAAGGCAGTTATATCCTTGAAAAGAGTTTATCTACATACATTATATAATTGCTCACTTTTATTAAGAATCAAATTTTAATCACACAAGTATTGCAGAATGTTATACATGTATGTATTTTTGGTGTTTTTTATTTGTCATAATAATATAAGTGCAGGCAATTTTCATTTATGCAAGACTGGCAGAGAAAAATATGATGCAGATGACAAAAGAAAAATCCAAAAACAATTAACATAATCTTTTCAAACATTGATACTAAAGAGTATCATACAGATCTTTATAAACAGGTACAATATTGTCCAGTCTTCATTTTCTCACAGAAATATACTGTTCCTTATATCTAAAGATTTGTTATAACTGGTTACATGTACATTAAATAAAAAAAGTATTAGGACCAGGCCAACAAATATATTAGTTACCGGTATATCCGAAGCTGTATAACCAGTGTTTACTGTAAAATCTAAGAGTGCTAAGAAAGTACATTGTATTGTTTACATTTTGGAATTGACAATACCTTTGAGATCAGTGAATAAGTCAAGACATTGTTACAGTTTGCAAGTTTTTAGTTCTCATTTGTTGAACATAAAACACTATGTCCCAACCCTAACGCTATAAAGGCTATATCTTCATAAAAAAGTGTGAAAAATGAATACTGGTGGTACTAATAACTATACTAAAGTATGTTTTAAATTTTGCATTGTTATGTTCGTAAGTTATGTTGGTACTTTTGTTCATTCTTGTGACATTTCTTAAAACTAATGAAAACGGTTCATTTTAAAACTTCCTTATAGTGTAAGATTTCTGACAAGAAAGATCATATTTGGCAACTTACTTTGAATTAGATTTATGAAGGATCATTTATCAGTGAGTTGTGAAACAATATTACTGTACAGTGAATGCTTCAGACAAATCCAACCACTTAAAAGCAGCATTTTTACCTTACTGAAAAATGTCCCAACCCTAACATTTTTTGAGGAATCCCTCATTTTGTGATTTTTTCTTAGAAAGGTAAAGTGGAGAATATATTTTGACTGCTGTATTGATTGACTGTTCCCCCAAAGTTATGTTAGAGACACTAAAATGTGAACAACAGTGTTTTAAGCCTTTTGTTATTAGTAAACTTAAAACATTAGATATTTTCTTGATAAATACATGTAGCAGTAATAAATTAGAATCGGGTCCAAGACTGTAATATTCTTTGTGTTTGTTGATTTAAGTTTCCCTGTATTATGTGAGTACTTTTAGTTCTGATGAAATCTAATTACTTATAACACTAGTCATTTCATAAATTCACATGCACATAATTTGTCCCAACCCTAACAGTTAAATTGAAAATACTGGCTAATTTCAGAAACTAATATCTTTTGGGTGGTTCATATTAGAATAATGAAACTCGACACATACCTAGATGTTGCATTGTTATATGTGTTAAGCTGTTAGTTTTTATTTTACATGTTCATAATTACTCAAAATAAAATTTCTATTTCTCATTACTGACTTTCTCCTATTCATTTTCTGAAATATTCTGAAAAAAAAATACTGGAGAGCAAATATGGCACATGTAAAACACAGAAATCCATTTGTTCAAATCATATGCACCCCAGAATAAGTGTATTTGCTGTCAATCATCACTCACTTTGTGAGCTTTTTCAATGTAACTTTACCAATTATTCTTTAATTTTTGTATTATTTTGACAATATCCTTGTTGTTTTTTTTCAAAACGGTCAATTACTTTTCTAAAACCTAACATTTTTTATAAACTTTGATGGTTTTGCTATAAAATGTAACTGAAAAAAGTTAATTTAAAGACAATAATTTTTTTGACAAAATGTCACACTTTATTTGCTCTAGGCCATATATGGCAGGAGTTCTGTAAGTCGCGTTAAGTTATTTTCTGTTAATATGACTACATGGTAGATGCCTTGTAATACCGTTTATATATGAGCCGCGCCATGTGAAAACCAACATAGTGCATTTGCGACCAGCATGGATCCAGACCAGCCTGCGCATCCGCGCAGTCTGGTCAGGATCCGTGCTGTTCGCTTTCAAAGCCTATTGTAATTAGAGAAACCGTTGGCGAACAGCATGGATCAGGCTGGTCTGGATCCATGCTGGTCGTAAATGCACTATGTTAGTTTTCTCATGGCGCGGCTCATATATATACAGGACAGTATAATCATGCGCATGAAGTCAACTTGCTGACGTTTTCACCCTCTTTTTGTTGTGGTAACATGCTAAGCATATGCCAGCTGCCAGCCCAGCTGTGACGCCTGTTCCATTGTATATTTTGCCGTGTGGTTTCTGATGTTAAATGAGCATTCCCAGTCTTCAAAGACATCCAGTTTAGTAATTCATGTACATTTTCTAATTATGAAAACACCAAAGAACATCCGGTTCTGTGTGCATTTGATAGTGGATTGGGTCGGGCGTTTTACTGTATAAAGGGATGCATTTTTAAACTTTTTTTTTTTTTTTTTTGATTTTTTTTTAGGGAAGCTTTCGCACAGGAAAAGTGAGCAGACATGTCAACCCGTCTAGTACCCCCACTCCTCTCCTTCAATCCCACAGTTCCCACGCCCGCACGTCCGTCTGCCTCTACTATAATGTATACATTTAAGACTTTACACTCAATTTCTCTCTGATCTTTTAAGTATGCAAATAGTGTCAGTAAGTTAGTATCAGCTTAAGACTGTTATTTTATTTAAACGTAAGATCACTAAACTTAACTATAAACAAATAATGAAATTCCCAACGGCATAGTTGTCATGACATTTTAATTAAAACTTTTATAAAACTACACACGTATATAATTATAGTTGTTTTCAAACCACAACTGTAGTATGATTTCATGATATTGTGATTTTGCGATAATAAACAAAATTATTATATACGTAATGAAATTGAAATATGTAATTGGTTGATCTGACGTACTTTTGATGAAATCTTACATTTTTATCAGTTTAAAATTGAATCCATACTTTTATATTTATATCAAGAAACAGGGATAGGTGGATCAAGACAGAGATGAAACTCCCACTCTCTAAAGTCTGTCAGTTGCACATTTTAAAATAGTGTTATAACACACTTATTCTACAAGATGACAGGTGGGCAATTTAGGCCCTCCCTGAATTAATGTGTTTTCACAACTTCATCTGCAAACTTATTCAGCCATTCTTTTTTAATCCCCCGCCACAAATGGTGGGGGGTTATAGGAATGGTCTCCGTCCGTCCTTCCGTCCTTCTGTCCTTCCGTCCTTCCGTAGCATTTTGTGTCCGCTCTGTATCTCCTAAACCCCTTGAAGGATTTTCATGAAACTTGGGTCAAATGATCACCTCATCAAGACGATGTGCAGAACCCATGAGTCAGCCATGTCGGCTCAAGGTCAAGGTCACAACTCAAGGTCAAAGGTTAGAGCCTTCCAATTCGTGTGCGCTCTATCTCCTAAACCCCTTGAAGGATAATCATGAAACTTGGGTCAAATGATCACCCCATCAAGACGATATGCAAAACCCATGAGTCAGCCATGTTGGTTCAAGGTCAAGGTCACAACTCAAGGTCAAAGGTTTGAGCCTTCCATTTCGTGTCCGCTCTGTATCTCCTAAACCCCTTGAAGGATAATCATGAAACTTGAATCAAATAATCACCTCATCAAGACGATGTGCAGAACCCATGAGTCAGCCATGTCGGCTCAAAGTCAAGGTCACAACTCAAGGACAAAGGTTTGAGGCTACCATTTTGTTTCCGCTCAGTATCTCTTAAACCTCTTGAAGGATAATTATGAAACTTGGAATAAATGATCACCTCATCAAGACGATGTGCAGAACTCAGCCCAAGGTCAAAGGTTTGAACCTTCCATTTTGTGTCCGCTTTGTATCTCCAAAACCCCTTGAAGGATTTTCATCAAACTTGGGTCAGATGATCACCTCATCAAGTTGATGTGCAGAATTGATGAGTCAGCCATGCCGGCTCAAGGTCAAGGTCACAACTTAGAGTCAAACGTTTGAGCCTTCCATTTTGTGTTCATTCTGTATCTCCTAAACCCCTTGAAGGATTTACATTAAACTTGGGTCAAATGATCACCTCATCAAGAACTCATGAGTCAGCCATGTCAACTTAAGGTCAAAGGTTTGAGCTCTGTATCTCCTAAACCCCTTTTAGGATTTTCATGAAATTTGGATCAAATGATCACCTCATCTAGACGATGTGCAAAATTCATGGGTCAGCCATGTCAGTTCAAGGTCAGGGTTACAGCTCAAGGTCAAAGGTTTACCATACCAGTGGCGGGGGATTTAGCTGTCTTTCAGACTGCCTTGTTCAGTATAGTTTTAAAAACAGAATAATAGATCTAACTATCTTACTCTGTAGAAACAAAGTGTGGTCTAAACTCACCTTAATACATAAAGTACTGTGCATACTACCACATTAATTTAATAATATGAGCCGCGCCATGAGAAAACTAACATAGTGGGTTTGCGACCAGCATGGATCCAGACCATTCTGCGCATCCGCGCAGTCTGGTCAGTATCCATACTGTTCGCTTTCAAAGCCTATTGCAATTAGAGAAAGCATCAGTGGACAGCATGGATCCAGACCAGCCTGCGCGGATGCGCAGGCTGGTCTGGATCCATGCTGGTCGCAAAGCCACTATGTTGGTTTTCTCATGGCGCGGCTCAATTATATTTAGACCTTGGCCTTTCTGTGGTGCGTCTTAAACTGTTAAGAACGATATTTGCACTTCTTAAAGAGGATATCAGTGTAATCTATCCAGAAGTCTCCAAACGACATTGACCAATATCATTCCCGCTGTATAAATCAAAGCAAAAAATCATTTGGATAAAGTAATCATTCCATACCATCGTGATTTTATAAATGATCTTGAACGACTTCTGTTATACCTCTATAGGAAGACCAAAAACAATGACACTTTATTTATTAATTAGTAAACAGTTGTACTTTAACGTTAACACTACTAGTATACTCATTGTTTTGTTCGTCAACCTTCGAGTTAATTTAAGTATCTTATCCATGGTTCCACTCACAACAGCGGCCTCCTTGACGCAGTAGTTAAGGTCGCTGACTTACAATCACTTGTCCCTGACATCTGTAAGGTCGACCCTTCATGTCAAAAACTATTCAGCTGACTCAGTGCGAAAGGCCTTTCATCCCACTGTTCGTAACCATGGTGTATTGTAACGCACGGAGAGGTGTTTGAGGTTTGCTTTTTCAACCGGACTCTGTGTGATTCTCACTTAAAGGTGGTCAATCACATTTAAGCAAAATTTAGTGACATTTTCTACTTTTTGTATATTCTGTTAGAGATTTATTTAAGAAACAAAAATACCCATTACTTAGAGTTAGATCCCTGTTAGAAATGTATACTTTATTGATTTTCATAAAAATTTGTAATTACTCCCCTTTAATATGAAAATATTTAAAATGCTTGGTATTTCTTTTTATTTCCATATAATTCCGAGTTTTACATTCGCATTGGATAGATATACCAAATATTTAACAATCTGAATCAAAAGGTGAGTTTTAAAATGCATGTAGCTTCTGAATTTTATTTTTTTTCCATTCTATCTTGGTTGCGCAACCAAGATAGGCAAAGGGAGGTAATAATAATTTTTCAAACTTGCATTTCTAATGAATTCAATCTATATATGTAATTGTTAATGCAATTATTTTACGAATATAATACAATATATCGGTTAGTTATACATTTTCTTAGGTAAAGTATGTTTATCACATTTATACTTAATATGATAAAATAACTCGATCTTGGTTGGGCAACTGCAATAGGAAAACCAATTACTAAAATATCTCCAGTGAAAACCTAACTTGCATTAAGCGCTAACTGAACACAAATGAGTGTAAATGATCAGATGTTAAAGTTTAAAACAAATCCGTTACTTAGCCAAAATCTGATTATCCACCTTTAAAAAACAAACTCGGCAAAAATGATTTTATCAATTCTCATGATCTCGTCGCCGACTATGTCTACTTCATGTAAACCGTAAGGTGGAGGTGGAATGATCATAAGAATACAAATAGAAAAGTTTCATAATAGTTTGCTTTAACAGTGAAAATGTCAAATTTAAAATGACTCCTTTAAATAAATCGCCGTTCCATAGTTAAGGCTATGTAGTGGTCTATAGTTTAACACTGATTCCATAGTTTAGGCTGTATAATGATCTATAGTCCTACACTGAATTATGCTGGGTTCAAGTCGAAACAAATTATACAAATTTACTTCTTATGACATGTAATTAAAAGACTTAATTAAACACTTGCCGGCTAATATTTAAACCTTTCGTATAATTGGTCTTGCGGACCTCGGCAGTAGTTTTGGCTATTGACCAGGAAACTTCTTTACAACAGAAAGTTCTTTTTTGTAGTCAGTTCAAGTGTGTTATGTCCGCTTTAATCATGCACTACGCATGTGCCTTTGAAAGACAAAATATTCGATTCAAGGATATCCATTTAGTTGCGTTGAATTATGAATGCATTCATGAATCGTACCGACCTGATCGAAGTTAAATATGTTTGATCGCTTATCGCATTTGTAAAGAATGTAATCGCTTACCTCATTCAAAAATGTAAATTGTGCATTGATTAATCACATTACAAACAAATTGCGCTAGTTTGGCTAGCCTATGTAGGATTAGATCGATTAATTATTTATGTTATTATTCCATGTTACAAATGTATTGCTGCAGCAGGATAAAATATTATCAGTAGAAGTTGTAAACGTCGGTGCATGTATACTTAAAGAAGTCCTTGAAAATTGGTAAGGCAGTAGGACAGTAGGTCATATACAGCAATACAATATTTGTATTAGTAATGTCTTATGAAATTTGGCGCGTGTTCAATTCTTTATTCAAGTGATATTAATCGTTTGCCATGTAAATCATGGGAAAACTCTCATGCAAAGGAGAGATACAAACTTTTTGATTAAATGATTGCGTATTTCGGATTCCAATAGGATTTTGTCAGATTTATTAGCGGAACGTGTGTCTATATATATAGCAACTGTCGTGGCAATCTACCTGTGTGGTTTAATTAGAACACAGCTATTTAAATAAATTTATGTCTGCAATCTGTACAATAAGGAAGACGGTTGCCGGCAAGACAAATGTCACGGTAGTCAATACACGTCCTTGTATAAGTCAAAAACCTTGCATGTTGAGACGGAGACATACTAGCAGTGATATGTTCTCTAAAAGTCCGGCCCTTTTCTAACTCCATTCCATTTCAGTCGCATATATAAGAACTATAATTCAAAACATTGTTCTGTCAAAGAGGATATTATGCGGAAGTGAAGTCTCAAAAAAAGTTTTCGGGGACTCTTAACATAGATATGTCGGTCAAGCACAACCCTTGTCATTATTGTGTGTGGGGTGGGGGGGGGGGGGGGGGGGGGAGGTGGCGGAAGGATAAATCTGGAGTGATTGGGCATATATAGGTGTAAAAAGTATAATAAAGTAATATATATCGACCTTGAGACAGACACACAACATAAATTTACAGTTTATAATGTATATCGTTTCTCTTTTAATGAACATCCATCTTTGATATAAAATACAATTTTATGATAGTACAAAAAAAGCGAAAGTATCCTGAGGCAAACTTTGATTTGAAATATCAAAAACTGATGAAATATGATATCAGTTTCATGTTTCGTTGCATATGGTGATATTCTCAAAACTTTTAACATTTTATAACGTATCAAAGGCGTATGTCGCGAATTTTAAGGTAGTGGACCCGTAATGACAATCGGCATTTTCCGTTCGTCTACGTATTCTCAGCGTACGACTTCGGCAATCTCCGTATACGACTTCGGCAATCTCCGTATACGACTTCGGCAATCTCCGGTTGTATAGGATGCTGAAGATGCATACAATGATACGTGATCGCACGGACATTGCCGATTGAGTTCAGCTACCTTATAACTAAACGACTGTGAATAAACCAATACATAATATCGGATGTGCCATTTATCCTACCCTCATACAAGATATAGCACAAAATCAGCCTGCCTAATAACCTTTGCTTTATCTAGTCAGTGTCAAGATATGATTTTTGCGGGAACTTTTGAATCTATATATATGCAGCACAAACAAGGAAAAGTGAAAAAGATCGTACTTTAAATATTGCTGTAGGTTGTAAATTAATTTGACCTTTTGATTATTTGAAATGAGAACATTTTGTAGCCCTTCAGAATAATTTGTTAGAAGTTTGTAAATCTTGAACTTAACAAGAATATAATCTCGTGATTGAGAATGATTGTCGTTGCTTTTTAAAGAGATTAAGTCGAATGCTTATGCACGACGACGGATAGGATTAAAATAACGGTCTTATTTAGAAGTGGTATATTTAACATATAAACTAATTCTTTTCGCAAGTTGCCAACTGTTGCAGCCGACTAGCTTATTAGCATTTAGCATGATAAAAGTTTATACATTTTTGTGGTTATATATTTCGTCAGGTTCAGTTACAGTTAAAGTTATGTCTTCACTTCTATCACGTATTAATGAATTAAATTATTCTGTTCACATATTTATTTCCTAGATTTTCGGTCTTAATGTGCCAGTCTGAGATATCTCTCCTGCCAAATAATTGTCATTACTACAGACTGCATGTATGTCTATTTATGGCGAAATTCCAGTCTCTGTTTACGTAATATTATTCTAGTTTGTCCTTCAAGGAAATTGGAAGTCGAATTGATTCCATACGCAGTAGTTTCGCCGAATGTCAAGGACTCGTTTACACTGATATGAGTTGTCACTGAGATGGGATGAAGCGTTTCAATAATCTTACAGTGCGATTCCAGACATAATGTTAATGTCATTTTGAGAAAATAACTTTCAACAAAAATTACTTGTCTGCATTTACAGCGAGAATGTCATTGTGTGGACGTGTCGTCCCGTCGGTCTGCACGGGATGTTTAATGCTAAAGAGGTATTTAACCTTTAGCCTGCTAAATTTCTAAACTGGACTGATCCATCATTCAATTTGGGCAATACCATTTGTTATACAAAAGTTGTTCACTGAAAATGTACTGACTAAATAGCGAACAGTGCTGACCACGTCAGATCAGGCTGCACGGATGTACAGGCTGATCTTGGTCTGCACTGGTCACATAGGCAGAATCACTTGCCGCCAGCAGGTTAAAAGTTCATAAAACGTAGCAGTCCTCTTTGTATAGTTATAATAGAGCCCTAATGTTGTCTCAAAATATATTTTAAATGACTTTACAGGAAAGCATAACCTCATGTGTCTTTTCGTTACAGTTTGCAAAATTAATTAGGAGAAAAAAGGCCAGATTAAAAGTCCACTGTATGGAATGAAAACTGTCGCATACACGAACACTCGTTTTAACCATTGTTCGAAATTAGGCCTATGTAAAAACTCAAGAAAAGAAAATAAGACCATGTAATTTAACTACAATATTGGTGCTGAAACATATAATTATGGTTTATCTAAGGCGTATGCTGAAAATGATAGGATCCGTAATTTCTCATAGCTCGTCTTGCTCTATTTTTGGGAATGTTTAATTGAATATTATCGATTGTGATGAAGTATGAAGAAATATTTCGTAAGACACCTTGAGAAAAAAAGGCATTTTAGTGTGATGAAATTCAGCTAGCGAAAATGTTTTGAAATCTTCAGCTTTATTTGTCTTTTCTCTTCAAGTCTTGACCTTCTAGTACCTTTATTGAATTCGACGCAAGTTTTCAAGCTTTGAAGTAATTTCCAATGACGCTAAATGCCGTTACCTTGGCAACAGAAATATCTATTTCAGAAATAAACAATAGCGTAGCTTGTACAACATGTTATGACGTAACAGCCAATATTTACAGATTTTTCCGATCAAATTTATGTATGATCTGTTTTGTAAAGATCTGAGCTGCTGTTATTTTGCTGAATATATTTACCTTTTCTCGGGAGATGAGGGCACTTAGATTTTCCTTTAAGCCTTTGTCCGCACACTTGTCTGTCCGAATTTACGTTCGTCTGTCCTGACTGTGTCGTGCATGTCTCAAAAAGCATTTGAACTAGTACAGGATCGTTATTCAGCATTTGAGCACCTGGGGGTTTCCGGGGGAAATAATGGCCATTGAGTTGGTCAAAAATATGCATTATGACATAAACATTTGCACCGCGCGTATCTTAATAAGTATTTGACCTGTAGAGAAAAATGTATTACTCTCAGTTTCTTTTAGCAGGTGGGTGTTTGTTGCTGCTATCTATACCCACAGTTCCTTCCTCACACAGTACATACTGATAAACCGAGCATACAAATGTGTCCTTTCTTGTATTATACTGAATTGATATACCGGTATTCTATACGCTCGCACATGTTTTGTGTTTGAAATAACGTTTTATAAAACTGTGTTCAACTTTTTTTGCGGTGTCAGTGGGTTACAGACCTATAATTACAAATGTTTGGCACGAAGGAACTTATTAATGTGTGTTTAGTCTGCTGAATGGTCAAAAATGATTGCACGGGTACAACTTTTTCTATTAAAAAAATAAATAAAATATCAGAGAATTTATAAAACATGGTCTTTAATTGTGGAATAATTGATATTTAAAGCTGTTGTCTGGTTTTTATTTAGAAAATCTCAGTTACATCAAACAGGATAGACACTAATGTCATTCAACGACAAAAATAAAATGGCAGAAACTAAAAAGAAATGATGACTGTGTGTAATTAAGTTTATACATTGCAAAACAATATAAGTCAGGTAGGATTGTCACAGCGACTCAAACTGTCTTACAGTAAATCTGAAATTATTTATAGGTCTGTAACCAAGAGAGAGTATGGAGTGCCTATGAGGAAAATCAATAGCGTTCAAGTTTGCGATCCTTGCACGTGTTTTTCAGGATATAAGAAAGTTATCCAACTACAGTCCATAAAATAAATAAACGTGTTTGTAAACATGGAGGGATCCAAACGGAAGGGGAAGAAGCATTTTATAGAAATATTTCGATGGCATAATACTATGCCCCAACGATAACTTGATATTTACAAACATGACTATAAATAGATTAAAATGGAACATAGGGAATTCAACATTTTCCTAAAATGTTACAATCTAAATATTTTCAGGTTTTGTACCAGTTACGAATTAGCTCAGTGGTAAAGCATACAGTCCATATTCAACAGATCTTTTGCCGTGTGGGTTCGAAACTCAGCATCAACATTTATTTCTTTTTAAATTTTATTTCACTTTTGCATAAAAATTAAGATTCCTTCATGAGCTCTGTGACAACACGACAGAGAGGTATCTAAAGGCGATATTGCAGATGAGAATAGTTTTTGAGTTTATTACACAACAAAGATGATATTGATTAAATGCATGCACGTAGCCATGCAAATAATGAACATACTAGTGTGTTATATAAAGACATATATACAAATACAAGTATGCCCACGGGCAGAATGTCGAGCCCACCAGCACATTTGACCTCTAAGTGAGATCTTGACCTTTGACCTAAGGACCTGCTTCTTACGCATGACACTCCGTCTTATAATGGTGAACATTCATGCCAAGTTACATCAAAATCCTACCATGCCTGAACGAGAAATGCTCCGGACAAACTTCAATTTGACCTTTGAGATAGGAACATGGAGTTTGCGCATGACACGCCTTCCCATTGAGTTAAATATTAATGCGAACTCTAAACAAGATTGGTCCATGCATGTCAAAGTTATGGTCCGGACAAAATCGGACAGACGCACGCACGCATATACACAGAAAGTGGCGACTATATCGAGCTCACCGCAAGCGTGCTCGACAATAAACCATCAAAGAAAGAAACAAAAATACGGAAGCAAAAATGAAAACGAATAGGAAAAACAAAAACAAAAATCTGAAAAAAAAAACAAACCCTCGTGAGGATTCGAACCCACAAAACGATCCACTTACACCCAATCATTGTCTGCATTTTATCCCACTGAGCTATGTTGCCATATACTTTTACTGGATATTTGAAATGAAAGAAATACTAATATTTGCTTGTCAAGTAATGTGCAAGCATTATGAATGGTTATTTCATCAGTTATCATGAATTAGACTCGTCCTCGCGTTTCGGCGGGAATCACGTTATCATTGGGGATTAGTACAATACATATCCGTAGCCCTGACCAACCTATAAACCGGGCCAGTCTATTTTATAGTTGACCTATTTGAACGAGCTATAGTTGTCATAAATGAAATACAATAGCTGAATGTAGGTCGGTAGTACACACGCGTTAGTAGCCACTAATGAAGTGGGTGAACAATGTTATAAATTTATATGGCCTTAATATGACATTTATAGTCTACATTTTTGACATTTTGACAAAACTGCGTCTTCCGAGTGTTAATATGTATAACGAATTATGTTAATCCCTTTACACTGTTATGAAAGCAGTCTTTAATCCCTTCCAATGTATTCTATTTCATCACCTTTTATTGTCTGGTATCTCGTGTAGAATCAGGAACAGTTTGAGTGGGTTTTGTGTTCTTTATGCCTTGTTCGACCGTCTGTACGCAGTTAAGTATGAATAAGTCATTTAAACCAAGTTCTGTTTAAAAGCTGTTTATAATGTGGCTGCTACATTTATTGTTGTGAGCATAAAATATGTTAATGTGTTATCTACTGTGTATACTTGTTTTCTCATCTTGATCAAGCCCGCCCGGAGAGCGCAGTTCTACTGAACGTAGGGTCGTGAGTTCAATCTCCGGGCAGGGTATATGCTTAAAAAGACATTGTGTCTGAAATCATTCGTCCTGCACCTCTGATTCGTGTGGGGGTGACGGCAGATACTTGCGGAGAACAGTTTTGTACTGGTACAGGATCCAGGAACACTGGTTAGGTTAACTGCCCGCCGTTACATAACTGAAATACTGTTGAAAAGTGGTGTTAGACCTGAAACAACAACCAATCAACGTATTTATCAAATTGTCCGTTTTCACGCTAATTTTGCCCACATACTGCTTTGGCGCCACCTTACCAAAATAATAATTTTGCGGCGACACACTACAAAGAGCGTTCATGCTGTTCTAATACATCGAAAATAATACATCGAAAACACATGGCCGCCAGAGGGCGTGGCCACTTTTCCCTATATGGATAGTATTCGGGAATCTTCTTGTCAGAAACTACTGACACGATGTTTCGAAAAAAGAATCTCTGTCATTCTTTAACTAGAATGTTCAGCTTATTCCGATTCGTCAAAAACATGGCCGCTTGAGGGCGGGCTGACTCATCGTTATATGAAAATTCTGAGAACAATTCGCAGAAATGTTTCTTGTGTGACCCTCTACATCAGATTTTGTCAAAATCGTGGCCATCTGAATGTATAGTCTTTTCTCTATAATGTATTTAGTGGCAGTTTTGAACTATACTTGTCACTATTAACTGCTACTGATTTTTTAAATGGTTAGATACAAATAATTATTGAGTGACCCTTAACCAAGATTGTTAAAATTATTTTTGTTAACATGGCCGCCAAAGATCAAAATAGAAAATTTTTCAAATGACATCTCCTAAACCATTGCGTCAATTCTGAAATTATCATTGGAGAGTAGATTAACCGATATGTCCACAAGAGCTTAACCAAAACTGTTCTTTGGATGACTTCTACTAAATTTGTTAAAGCCATCTTCCTACTGCGGGCATGACTTATGTTCCTTATATGACTGTGATAAATGTGAAAATCTGCTTGGCATAATCCCAAAGAATCATGTTTGAGCTGTGAATCTCAGTTGAGCTGTCTATGGCCATCATGTCCCTCTTGTTCAATTATTCTGATAAATCAGTTTTCGTTTGTAATGTAAGAAATATACAATATTTGATGTAATTATACGTAACATGTACAAATATCTTGATAAAATGTCTTACGCAATTTACAGGCGCAGCTCATTTAAATTTACAAAGTGTTTTAAAAGCACGTCATGAACTTTTTGCAATGTGTTCCTTTGATTACATTAGGTAAACGCGTAGAGTTGCACGTTCAATTTTTTGTCCTGTATTTAGAAACATTAAGTTAAATAAATTAAGCGTTCTGTACAATGTCAATGACATAATGCAAATAAAAATAGCTCCAACAAATAACGGTTAAGATTATGCACTCGATGATTTCCATATTACCAAGTCATATTTAAGGGCATTTAGTTTAAACACTTTGTCATATGATTTGACAATTATACATTGTAACAAGGACTTTATTATTCCAACTGTTGGAATTTTCCCCTTCCATTGATGACATAAATGTGTAATTTTAACCAAAAAAAAAAATCCAGAACCCTAGACCTTAAAATATAAGTTGAAACCCGGCGTCAAACAAAAACTCGAGTTTATATCTGATAATCCCCTTTAAATCCAACGAATTCCACTTCATATCTGTTGAAAACCGGCCAGGGGTCTCCGTGGTCGCGGAAATGAACCCCTTGCCCCTAATCGATGAGGCATGGGATGTAGCATTCTTTCATGTCAGGAAGTCATCCAGCAGGCTGGTGGAAGTCTGGTGGTTCTACTCGGGTATCTGCCCGTGTCTGAAATTATGCTCAAAGGAGTACTTGGGGTCCTCATCCACCATATATAGCTGGAAAGTCGCCACATGACCTATAATTGTGCTTTCATGGTGTTAAACGTAAAAGAAAAATTAAACGGAAACCATTAAACCCAGTGGAACACAAAAAAATCCAACACGTTTTTTGTTGCAGACTGTCGTTAAACTCGAAAAGCTCAAACCTTATTTTGTATCTGCTGAAAATCGGCGTTAAATGCTAAAGACGAAACCAAAGCCAGACTCACATTTCTGTTGAAAACCGATGTTTAACACGCACGCACGCACACACACAGAGTGACAGACACAGAGTCTGTTACAGAAAAAATGTGTGTTTTATACAAAATTACTTTGTTTCATGTTCAGTGTTGGCCACAAGCCCGCATACCCACACTGCATTGCATTTTCTTTGACTTTATCATTATACCACCTAAGGGTAAGACAGCTGCACGATGTTTTAATGCACATGCACTCCTCATTTTTACCTTACAAGCTATGCGTCTCCGGCTCTTCGCTGACATTTCCGACGGGGATAAAATGTATGAACAAAAGCCGACACGTTCACGAAAAATGTCTTTGCTGTGACCAGTGTAGATGTTTTAATTAATAATTACAATTACTACTAACAATCTGTTGTCTAATTCCAAATTAATGGTTCCCTAGACTTTCATTATTCCAATATATATTTAATCAGACATTCATCAATCTGTGTCTTTAACTCAAGATGGGAACATAAAGTAGAGTGACATGTACTGGACTTAGTCGTTAATTGCGTATTTAATGAAATTCCATGTCACATATTAATTATCCACGTGGTCTAATTAACATTTGAATGAGCAAGTATTTCATCATCAAAAATGTTGTAACTTGAAATTTTGCCAAGTAGAACACGTCAAAAGTCACCTTGCTTTAAATACTTTGTATTGATTTGTAATCCAAATGACGTTTATAATCAGTATGTGCCTGCTAGCAGTTAAATTTGTTATTAAAATACATTTAAGTAGAACAAAAGAAACCCTTAATGAAAGTGCCTTTATAATTAATATAAACAACAGGTTTGAAAATCTCTTTCATTGCGAGTATATAGTTTAATACATTTAAGTAGAACAAAAGAAACCCTTAATGAAAGTGCCTTTATAATTAATATAAACAACAGGATTGAAAATGTCTTTCATTGCGAGTATATAGTTTAATACATTTAAGTAGAACAAAAGAAACCCTTAATGAAAGTGCCTTTATAATTAATATAAACAACAGGATTGAAAATCTCTTTCATTGCGAGTATATAGTTTCCGTAGGGTCTTGAAAATACCGGGATTCGAATCTGCTAGCCCCTCCTAAGCCTTGCCTAAGTTCTTGTGAAATGGTTTATAATTCTGATCAATTATGTACTGAATCCAACTTCACCTAGATACTTTACATCATTTTATCGCTACATGCATGAGGGCGTGATATACGTTCCGGCTTCGACAAATGAAAGCGAAATTTTATTGGTTATGTGGCACACACCCTCTTTTACCTTCCTTACTGAATGGTTTCATTACAATTTACAACGCGTTAAAAAATCAATGTGCGTGGGTCGGTTAAGTGCAGGATGATGAAATAGTTGCTCATGTAAAATCAATAGGCCTTCTATGGTGTTTTTAAAGTAGATATCTGTTTGAAATGAATAAGTATTTGGTTAATGTCAATATTTACAGTTGTGCGAATACAAAATATATACAAATATATGATAACCCGCTTAATTTTAAACCATTGAACAATTACGAAAAGGTTAAGTATGCATTACAAGGTGTCTAGAGTAGTTTCCCTTCCGCTGTGGGGTACACTGAGGGAAGAAATAGTACGCAAATGTATTTAAAGTGTTATCGCTTCTTTTTTCAACAGCATGTAAGGCATTTCAATAAAATTGCTTTAAAAAATCGCGTCACATGTCTTCCCAATAACTATATACCTAAAGTTTAACTCATATTCTGATAATTACTGGAAACCTAATTTATATGGGTTAACTTTTAAATTACGACGAAATTATAGAAAGATTTAATTTCCATTCATATTCATTTTATGACGAGAGAAATAAACTACACGCACACGGACGATAAGTTATCCTTGGTAGTAATCCCCAAAATAAAAATTTAAAAAAGTTCTTTATCAATCCTGAAAATCTGTTACAAATATAATAAGTAAACAGAATAAAAAATAAACAATACTAAAATACGAGTATATTCCAAGAAATGAAGACACTTAAACATGTTTGAAGTTATTTAGAAATCCTGTTCACCGTGCCAATTAAACAGTACTATCGAATGACGCAATACCAATAGCCAATAGCTTTTCAAAGCACTTAAGCGGAGTATATATACCGCTTGCCAAACTATCACGCTCAAAGTTCGTGATTACATGATATAGCGATTGGTTTAAAATTTGTTACTAATTCTTATAAGTGGATATAATAAATTATTGTTGTTAGAAACTAGGTCAGTTTTGTTTACAAATAAATGATGGAGGAGATGAATGGAAAAGCGCATACGGCTCATATGATAGTAAGTATGACGAAAACAATGTTTTAAAAATGACTCAAAATTTCTCTTTTTTTAAGAATGTCAGAAGAAATGAAACATAAAAAAGACCTACAACATAGATTCAATACATATCCTAAAACATTTGACAGTTTTTGTTTCATTTTTAGTATTTTTGTAACTTGATCCTTCCTTGGTTATAACTCTAAAGGAAGTAAGAAATGGTTTATACTCGCTGTTAAAATTTAAAGCTTTAAATAATTGTAAAGGCTTTACATAATTACTAACGATATTCAGTATGTATTAAGAAAACTTCACATTTTATTGAACTTATATCTTAAACATTAGTGAAATATGATTTTAAAATGAGAATCATTTTGCCACGTATACTGTCATTTTGCAGTAGGCCTAATAATTTTGTGATACAGGATGTAAACAATAATGAAAAGAAAACAGTACACACTTAATGATTAAGTTGTACATACAATTGTTCGTGACATTTCAACAGGACAGTGTGTTTAAAGTCATGCGCCCTCTATCTCTTAGCCATGCGGAGAAGTTGTTAGTTTTTTGCTGAGAACAAAAAAAGTTCTGGTTCAGAAACAAGGCACAGTTAAAAGTTAGATTAATTTGTTGAAATACTGTTGAAAAACGGAGTAAAACCACATCAACTCAACGAACAAACCGACACGTATACGTACATTTAGTAATTGATTTCGTATTTGATAATGGCTGTTTGATATTACATCAAATCGTTGGCGTGGGTTTAATGGCTTTTTTATCGGAACTATTTCTTACGTACATCTGTGCCTTTGAAATATAAGCTTATACAATAGTCTCTATTTACAAGTTAAACAGACAGATTTCTTCGATTTAGGCCAGCAACTAGACTGATAATAAAGAGTTTGTCACAAAATTTCAACTTTTTTAATTTTTCTTTTATTTTATTTAATAGTACGAAAATCCAGTCTATTCTAGAGACTGATTGTAATATTATGATATTGGACATAGGATATAGACTGGCTATATGTACATTTTAAAGATGAAAAAATTTAAAAATAATATATCATACTAACTTCGATTGGATTCATTTCGCCTTGTTTCTGTTAGGAAGTTTTATATCTGCCGGTAGTTTTATCAAAGTGACAACCCATACCTGAAATATTGATTATAGGGTCACCCGGGTTATTCCTACATAATATTATAAGTGTGCCGATGTGCCTAAAAGTGCAGTTTTGCTTTGGTGCACTAATAGAGTTGTATAGTTATATCCCTAGGATATTCCATAAGACGTTTCCATGATTTCGTAAAACAAAAAAATTGCGAAATTTACAACAAGCTGCATGTCCTTCGGATAAATGTCTCGATCGATCTGAACAGCATCACGTAGAGAAATTTCCAGACTGGAATTATGTGGGTTGTCACGAATCCTGAGGTTTTTTTTTTAAATGATACAAGCCTATTGTGGTGAGACGAACGCAAGTTCTCAGAAGTTTAGAAAATAATATCCGCGTCAGTTTACACTTCGTGGAATTGACAGATATAATGACTACATGTAAATGTAATTGTGTTCTGAGTTTTGAATCGTAAGAACATTACATTATTCATAACCTATTACATGCACTAGGAGAGCAAATATATTCAAGAAAACAATGGGCTTTGGGCAAGTCCGATCACAAGCAACGTGAAATGCTAAATGCCGTTCAATTTGGCACTGTAATTTGCCTTAATTTAATTATCTTTGTACAACTGCTTGTAAAGCACCATTTTATATACGCTTTCATGTATATAGAAAGGCGAGAAAGATTCCATAATTAAACTGTAGAGAATTTTCATAAATTTATGTTAAATATGACATAGTGTTCGGAAATAGTTTTGCCAGAAAGTGGCATCGAAAGGCTTTTAAAACTATGGAAAGTACACATTTCTCATAAATCAAAATTTCACTTTTTTGACCTTCAAACCTCTTAACTGTTGAAAGTGCCTGGGTGATGACATCTGAATGAAGTAGAGATAAGGTTAGGGGAAAACACAACTTTTCTATTTTTCCTCGATCTTTGCTTGCATTATGTATAAACAGTTCCTCTTTAATCCTTAAGCTTTTTAAAGAACTTTCCGCTTGATAAGCCCATCCTTAATATCGTAGCCGTCATTACAACTTTATAGGATGGTCTTTAAATGGAAAGAGTTCGTGATTAATAACACGCGAATGGTTATAGTTGAAGTTTATAAATACATTTGAATTTAACTTTGTTAATAGTTAATACAATCAGGGTAGAGATGATTAGTGTTTACATACCAGTTAAAGGGTATTTTGTAGCTAATATCTAATATGATTACAACTAAAACTCGTCTACAAACAGTATCTGATGATTCTCACGAATTTCAATCTGTTAAGTTATTTGAACCATCAGTATGTAGCTGATTGTTCCTTTATTTTTAGCTCGACTATCGAACCTCTATTCGAAGAATAGGGGAGCTATCCTACTCGCCCCGGCGTCGGCGTGAGCGTGAGCTAGAGCGTCACACAAAAGTTTGCGTACCACCCCAAATATTTTCAAAGTCCATTGAGATATTGCTTTCATATTTTGCATACTTGTTTACCATCATGACCCCAGTCTGTAAAAAGGAGGAGGCAACTCTATCAAGCATTTTGACGAATTATGGCCCCTTCTCGACTTAGAAAAAATGTTAAAGTTTGCGTACCACCCCAAATATTTTCAAAGTCCATTGAGATATTGCTTTCATATTTTGCATACTTGTTTACCATCATGACCCCAGTCTGTGAAAAGGAGGAGGCAACTCTATCAAGCATTTTGACTGAATTATGGCCCCTTTGCGACTTAGAATATGCTTATTGTAATGTTAAAGTTTTACTCATTGCTTATATTATACTATCAGGCACTGAGAATAGTCGAGCGCGCTGTCCACTGACAGCTCTTGTTTAATATACTCCTTATAATATTTATATTAGCTTACTTTCTATCCATATTTTTAATGCTTGACACATATGTTCTCGCATTACCCTTTAATACAATATTCCTTTCTTTACCTTTCATTCTACATGTAGCTGTCTTACTATAGGCTTCGTACAAAGACCTCGTTTTGTGTTAGCACGGTTGGCTTAATATGAATACCAAATAATAAGCCATATATAGAATGTGCAGTCCCAGTGTAATCAGAATCCAAGTAGTGGACGTTTTAATTTACATGCGGAGAGAAACTTGCTTGAAACAGTGCATGTCAGCATAAAATCAGATAAAATGAACAAATAATCTGGTACATATATGTTATCAATAGTTGTATAGAAACAGAATGAAAGGGTATTGATCAACGACACGTGTTGAATAATCTGCTTTTTTCTGTTGCTTGCTTAAGGGTTATACAATTACTTTAAGGTTCTTTAAGTAATAATGTACTTGTAAATCCGTTTGATCTTGTTAGATTGCTGAGTACGTTACATACATTCCGTCTTTATAGGTGGCTGGCACAGTGTCTGCGATGCTAGTGTTTAATGGTTAGTTTAGTCATGTATTTGCTAACAGAAGCCTATGTGTAATGTGATAAACAAATAAAACCTTTAGGAATTTCAAAGGATAAATGTAATTTAAGTGAAGGGATGTATAACGTTTTCCCGGTATATTCCGCGTACATGACGTACTTCATTTGTGGTCCATGTCCGAACATGCGTTTGTTTCCGGAAACGTAGAACTGTTAACTTTTGATTGGGCATGAATATGACTAAGAACAATGATCTATGGACCACGTACATCAGGAATATCGGCACCAAACTTAGTAGTATAGACGGAAAAGGCAATGTGCAAACTTGCTCAAGATTGCGCCTTATTTGCTGTACATACAACTATGTTCGTGACAAAGATAATGCTAGGTTTTTATTCGTATTTTCTACCGTATTGTTTCATGGGATTAGTCTACGTCTAGACAGTGCATTTAGGAAATAAAAACAAATCGATTTAGCGGAAGCATCCTCCATATATCCCATCGATTTATTGGTTAAAAGAATGAGTTATATAGGCGATGAAAATTCACCTTGGCAGAAGGGCGGTAATACGATTAAGTTTCATGAAAGCATTATATTGGAAGAGTTGCTGGTCCTTACCTTCAAATGGCTGTTCGCAAAATGTGTCCCTTACTTAATTGTTTATTCATCCTGTCATCGTAGCGGCCAAATTTACTAAAGCCTGGCAGAAATGCAGAGGAAGCGAGTTCAATCCCAAGGCAAGGCAATGATGAAAATATTTCTTCGTCTCTTTTTTTCTTCAAAGGCATTTTCAGTTATTTAACCCTTATCATACTAGACACGATATATTCTGCCTTTGTGACCAGTGTAGATCATGAACAAGCTGCAAATCGTGCAGTCTGATCATGATCTGCACTGTCCGCCATTGGCTATTCAGCCAATATCTTTTGTTTGGTAAGTACCCCTTTAAACATTTAATGTTACTGTCCAAATTGGAAGATGGACAAGTTCATTATAGGTATCTAGCAGGATAAGGGGCAAAAGAAACTTAAATGACTGATGCTATAATGTTGAAAATATATGTGGAACCCACCAAACAAAACAAAGTTAATGTAAAATCAAATGAAAACAAATTTTATATATATTGATAACAAATTTATCGTTATTTCAAATGAAAAAAAGCGTCATTGTTTACGTACTAACGTACTTTTGTAAAAAGTGTCACTATATATATAGACGCAGGGACAATTTACCTGTAGTTACAAAATATACACAGCTAACATTGGTATTTTGGACCGATATCGGTTTCTGATATTGGCCCGACTTCCAACCAGTGTCATTCATCAACTGATAACCGCTTTTTGTCGGAAACAATATCAAAATATGTACCAGCAATATATGTCAGACAGATATTTTTAAAAAAAATGTGTTCTTTGCAAAACTGATATAAGGCCAATATTGAGAACCATATTCGTCCGATATCGACCCGATATATAATGATTGCTGAGGAAGGCTCGGTTTATATCTTTATAAATTTCTTTGTAAATTTGTGTTTTGTCTATTTCAGCAGGAGAGGGACCCCAAAATGACCTTTTGGCTGTTTTTCAGCATCACTGTTTGTGTGTTTGGAAACTCATTTTTGTATGGTTACAACATTGGAGTTGTTAATTCTCCGGGCCCTGTACGTATAATCTGCTCATTTTTTTTAAACGAGGAAAACGCCTTTGAAACTATTTTTTGAAGTACTCGAATTTAAAGTCATATAAGATTTATTCCTCTTTAAAGTAAACATATAAACAGAATCGTGCAACATTTTCTAACTTTTGTAAACTTTTGTTTGAAAAAAAAAAATTCAGAAATGTAACATGTTGTGTACAATAACCGTTTCTAATTAATTTTGTCCTGACAGTTTACAACTTTCTGATAACCAGGCAGAAAAAGTTGTCTTAAAATAGAAACATTATCAGTTCTTTCTTTATTTTACAGCTCTTAAAAGCTTTTTACTTCCAAATCTACCTCGCTAGAGATGGTATTGAAACTGTTTATATACCAGAGTCCAAAAGTCTTCACTATGTAGAGCTACCTGAGTCCAAACGGGCTGCCATATCAACAACAGCAGCAACAACAACAACAAAAACACTATCTGTTGTTGTTAGTAACAGTTCGCAAGGACCAAACTACGCCGCCGGTAGTAATGCATCAACAACGCTGGCGCCGACAACAACTGCTCATCCAATGTTGGCGAAATCTAAGAAAGGTAAGAACTAAAAATAACTCAGTGACCTTCTTCGATTAGGGCGACAATTTCTTACAGTAGCTTGTCTAATTTTCTTTGTCACTGGTTCTGTTCTTCATAGGGAATCGATCCTATTGATTTTCGTCGCGATTTTTGTCCCTCTACGGTAACATGCGAATGAGATATATACTATCGAATTAAAAATGTATACTTCTGGCAGGTGCACTGAGCGTCTGACCTCGGATTTATTGGAAGAATACGCGTTTTCCTTATGCCTAATAAGCGTCCACATAGCTTGTCCGAACCGCAACGTCTTGCACATCAGTACAAATATGCATATATGGTATATATACACGCAGTGTGCACTAATTCATATATATAAATATACCTTTCCGGAGGGTGTTCCTATCCAAGAGGCGGAAATTGCCTGTAATACAATACAATATGGGCAGTGTTGTTTTTATTCCAAAATCTACCTATAGATTGATAGGGAATCGATCCTACACGTAGCGACGAAAATCGGGATCGATCCCTCTACGGTAAAATGCGATATACCGAATGAGATATTTACTATCGAATTAAAACATGTGTCTTTTTTGTCTTTTTGTTGTTACTTTGTCATGCCCGATATTGTTTTTATTTTCAGAAATCGAAGAAGACAATTTCATCGAGTTAATGTGGTCTATAACGGTCGCTTTGTTTGTATTCTTTGGTATGGTTGGTGCATTCACTTCCGGTAGAGTCGCAGATTATTTTGGTCGGTAAGGCTATGCTTGATTCATTTCTCTCTGCTTGCGACTACTAGTATTGAATCGTTTGCCTATTGTTTGAGCTTTTCCCGAATGGCATTTTGTGAATAAGTTCCCACGATTTACTTGCGGAGTTCGTTTTTTTCTTTGTTGCCCTTTCTCAGATGCCAAAAAGGTTATAGGTAAACTTGAATGCTCCTTTTCGTTGAGCTTGAAAACCCTTTATCTTTGTTTCAATAAAGTCTTCATGGCCCTACATTAACATATTTTGAATGATAATTTGGTTTTGTTAACTTGATCAAGGAAGTCTAACATAGCGTCATTCCCTTTGAATTGAGTCTCATTCACTCATATTACCTTTTATTAAATCAAGTATGGTTTTAATGCCATATCGAGGGCTGAGTGCGAAACTGTTATAACTGTATATAAATAAAGAACAACATACAATAGTGTCGTACTCGGTCCTCAGTATGTATAAAATATAGTACTGTATACGCCTTTCACAAGTTTTAAACAAGATTTTTTAGTATGCAGTAAGTTATCATGAAATATTTTCAATGTTTTCCCTTTATGATGAAATTTCAGAAAGAAGGGTATGATAATCATAACAGTTTTGATGTTTGTTGCCGCCATATTCGGTGCAATCTCCTCTGTAGCCAAATCTCCAGAATGTTTGATGGTCTCGAGGGTCTTTGTTGGCCTTCATAATGGTAAGATAATAATTACGTCCCTTTATAGATGTTAGTTACGTCCCTTTATATGACTTTGAATTATATATCTTCGTTTTAACATCCCTTTATATTACTTCAGTTGAAATTTATTTACTATAAAACTCATATTTTAACATATAATAGGTTCCTTTTTATTACTTAAACTCAGCTTTTCAAATGAGGTGATTTCATTATTTCACCCCTTAAATATATAACTTAAACTCAGATTTTGATATGTGGTAAATTCATTATTACGTCCCTCAGAATTTAACAAAGTATGTTGTTTGGTGATGAATTCTTTGACCATGTCCAGAATGATATGACATTTTCAGGAATAAGTGTCAGCTTAGCTTCACTCTACCTCGCCGAAATCTCGCCAAAGAAAATCAGAGGTGCAGTTGGTACATGCCATCAGTTATTTATTACAATAGGGATCCTGTGGTCCATGATTCTTGGTCTTCCTGATCTCTCTGGTAGGTTTAAATGCATTTTCGTATGTAGACTAAAGAAACTACAAACAAGGACCAAAAATCTCGAATATTACCAAAGGAAAATACAACTAGCGAAGAAAATTTTTTTACTTATAATGTTCCTTATTCAATGTTTTTTTTTGTAAGAAATGCTTCACGTATTGTTCATGAATTTCAAAAGCTTGAATCTGATGCTACATGGATTTCTTGTGATTTCTTCCTGGTACCACTCTTGCAGTCAGCTGTTGTCAAGTTGTACATAGATAATGCTCTAAGAGTCTAAGGTCTGAAACAGTTAGTTATAGCTAATATATTTTACATTCGAATTTGCACTTCCTAATTGAAACAGTGTTTTCTATATAAATGAGTTATCTCTCTATCTTTTTGTTATTGTTTTACTTTATTCATAATAACCAAAAGCAATTAATACATGTATTGAATCGGTCTGTATTATCTTTTTTGTGTTCTACAGGTACCTGGGGTGCCTGGCCAGTATTGTTTGGGTTTAACGCCCTACCAGCCCTTGTCTGTTTGTTATTGTTCCCGTTATGCCCGGAAAGCCCAAGATACATGTTGATCAAGAAAAATGATGAAGATGGCGCAAAGAAAGGTAAGGTTTCTAGATTTACTGCCTACATAATGATTAAGCATAGTTTTAGTCATATAGCTCATCACGTTGCCTTTTGTTGTAGTGGGGGAGTGGGGGCTTTGGGGAGTTAACAGTATATTAGTTATGAAACGGCGTGCATTTAACCTAATTGGTCTTCTTGGATTCTGTACCAGTACTAAAATTTTCTCCTTAAGGGCCAACTTCCCTACATGAAACAGAGGTGGAGGACGAATAATAGACAATGTCATTATCAATTCGTCACGGAGAACATACAACTCGCCCGGGAAACGAACTCCTGACCCCGCGATCCATTGATCTGGGCTCTCCCTATCGAGCTGATCGGATGGACTTTTTTAGCTCGTAATAACCAAATGTTTATGATTCGATGATTACACAGTAGCAATGAAAGACGGAAAATAATTAAACAAGGAAGGAAAATATACTTTTCATAGTGTGAATCATTTACAATATACTTAAGTTTGATCAGTATAATCGATTGACTCATTTATTATCTACTGAATGATTAATATGTGATTCACTTACTCCATGACTAGCTTTCTCTTCCATGAGTTAACGCCTTTATAAAGACGTCAATAAAATATGAGTTTTAAGATTTCAAACGGTGCATACATAGTCGGCATAGTAAAACTGTAAATTGCATAATATTGTGCTTTTTACACGACCTTGCGGGGCGGAGTTAATCTCTGATTTATGCAAATAATGGTAATCTCAAAAAACTCATCAAAATAGGTAGAGCAATATGATTGTTTAATTCCGTAATCTTTCGGTAATTCAACGCTACATTGGTTACAATGTAAGGTAGATGGCCACTGAATAAGAAATCAGGCTGCCAAATATACTACATATTCTGCACAATAATGCAGTGGACCGTCGAGAAATCCCGCCCCGCCGGGTCGATTAAACCGCACAGTGCCATCAATTGTTTTGTTTTCTTTACTTTTCTAAAGCAATACAGCCTCTGACTCTAAAATGGATGCAAATAACAAAAATAGAAATAAACTCATTTGCATGTAACAAACCCTGTAAATAATGATAAGTTAAAATATTTTGTCTGTTAACAGGACTTGTAAAACTACGAGGGTATTCAGACGTTGAAGATGAATTAGAAGAAATGAGAGTAGAAGCAAGAAAAGCATCCACAGTTGAAAGTTTCTCACTGAAAAAGCTCTTGACTACACCAGAGCTAAAGCTACCTATTATTATAGCTGTGGTCGTGCAAATCGCCCAGCAGTGGTCTGGTATTAATGCTGTAAGTTTGTGTTTTTGGTGGTTATTTTACCATCACTTCAGATCGAGAACTCATTCCTTTCCTAAATTGTCGACATATTAATACTGTTAGTTTGTGTTTTTGATGATTATTTTACCATCACATGAGATCGAGAACTGTTGCCTTATGTGTCGATATAATGTGAAATCATTAATATTCGTGGAGGTTAATTTTCGTGGATTTCGTGGTTTGACGAAGTAACGAAATTAGATCCCAAGAAACAAATAAAATTCCTGTTCATGTTATTTTAAAATCCTGAAAGCAACGAATTATTGTGTCCACGATGTACCTGTTTTTAGCCGAAACCACGAATATTGTGCCAGCGAAATAAAAAGATTGCATAGTAGTGAAGATACTGATAGTGATTCAAATGTCAGTAGCTAATGAGGAATGAAACAAGGCACGTGCTAAAAAGATTTTAAAAAAAACCCGACAGATTACGATTATTTTCCCGTATCTGTAAATGATTAATGTTCTGACTGATGTTTTTTATGAAACCGTATGATGTTGTTTATGATCCGTAATGAACTGATGTAATTAAAAGAATTTAGTTTAACTGTCAGACTTAGAAATTTCAAGTTTTCTTAAGCCGTGACGGTTTTCTGTCTTCGTGGCAAAGCTCCATTTTCAAAATGCATTCTACTGTTATTGCTATTTTATATTGTTTCTAATAAGTAAAGGTATTCCACATTGTACAAGTCTGAACGCTTATTCAATTCCTGCTTGCATTGTGCTTCAAATCATCTGTTTTACAATTGTAGAGTTTATTCTTAACCTTGTATTATTGTAGGCTATGTCGTACTCCAGTTTCATATTCAAACAAGCTGAAGTACCGGAAGATACTATCCCATATGTGATTGTAGGACAGGGTGCTATTAACGTTCTTGCAACAATTGTTTGTGTAAGTATCGAAAATCATATATATTAATCCTTATTCACTTGGCTGTTTTGAGGATTGTGGCAATACGGCGGCGCGGTGGTCTAGAGGTAACACGTTTGACAGTCAAAAGCCAGAGGTCTGAGGTTCAAATCAAGGTCCAGGCACTGGGAATTTCCGAGATACTCTTGTCTACTACCCAACTAAAAAGTCAGCACTGGTTCTCAGTGCTAAGCCAGTACTGGTTCTCAGTGCTATACACCGGACACGTTACAGTACCAGGCTGTCAAAGATCAGTTAGGCTAAATTAGCCGGACATGCCTGTATCTGATACAATTCTCTCTCTCCCTGATTCCGTGTCTGTACTGATAGAGGATGAATTTGGCGCCCTAGGTGGCTGTCCTTATATGTTAAGCACCTTTGAACTTGTTTACCATGAAAATGGTGCTATATATAAATATGTGGTAATTATAAATAAACAAAAATAGCGCAATTGGTATAATACCTGATTACGAATGTGTCGATGTGGGTTCAAAACCTTACTTAAAATTATTTTTTCATTATTAGATATTTCGAAATGTAACCTTATCAGTAGTAAATTGAAAAAAAATGAGAGGAAAAACAATGTTTAACTAGTTTGAGATAGTTTGTTATCATCAGCATATTAAATCTAAATTTTAGAAGAGAAACTAGTTTATAAGAAATTTACTGTTTTAACACTTTAATGAATGGTAAGTACATTTTTTCTTCTTTTTTGCTAGGTACCGTTGATGGAGAAGTTAGGTCGGCGGCCACTATTAATATTTCCAATGTGTGGTATGGTGCTGTCATTCTTAGTTCTTACAATCTCTCTCAACCTCCTCCAGTCCGGGAACTTTGATGTAAGTTCAACCATTAATATTTCGAAGTAAAATAAAACGAATCCGTCTACAGGAGGTATAAAGAGTTTGAATAAATATTTGATGTTTCTGCGCTAATGAACTACAATGAAAGGAAGGAATAAAAATTGAGAGACAAAGGGACATAATTTTATAGATTTATTAACACAGTACAAGATATTAACTGAATACAGACTAGGGTAAAACAGAATTGGAAACCATTCTTTAATATGTCATTTTCCCCAGTGAAATAAATTCTAATTTGCAAATGATTGAAAGTAAACATGATCTTGATTCTCAATGATTGATTGAAGGGCTGAGAGGAAGTTCTCAGTTTTACCAGTATTTCAGTAAATTATAAATGTAACGGCGGGCAGTTAAGCTAGCCAGTGTTCTTGGATTTTATACCAGTACAAATATATGTCAACTTATACACATGACTCAGCGGTGGAGGACGAATGATTTCAGACACAGTGTCTTTTATCAAACCAAATCGTCACTGAGAACATATGCCTAGCCCAGGGTTCGAACTCGCCCCCTTGCGATCCGTAGATTGACTGTCTCCCTATTGAGCTAAATGGGCGGAATCGGAGCTCGAAGATTGGGCGGGTTCAGGCGGAAATTGCCGATTTACTTTACCTAAAGTGGGACGTTTTTTTTTAACTTCAGGACCAGAAGTTTGCCCTTGCCATGGTGTCTATTACAGTCATGATGACATATGTCATTGGTTTTGCAGTTGGATTAGGTAAGTGACCTTCACCGACTAAACAATTTCTGTTGTATAAAATTGTATGGTTTATATAAATCCAAAAACTTTACTTTCCTTGTTTAAGACCATTGTTAATTATTCTCTCCATACAAAAATATATTTAACAGGAGCTAAAGTTATGCCTTAACTGTTTAAATTTCATGTATGCATCTTGATAACACCATACAACACGTTCATTCGTTAAGCACTGTCACTTAATAACATGATATCGATTTAATGTGGTCAGTCTACAGAGAAAAACTATATTTATGTCATCGTTTATACAGGTCCAATTCCATTTATTGTTGTGTCTGAGATTTTCCGCCAAGAGCCACGTGCAGCTGCCATGAGTTTCTCCCTGGCATTCAACTGGATCTGTAACTTCATTCTAATGTTGACCTTCCGGTTCATACAGGTTAGTACAGAACAGGCCCTCGGGGTGTCCTTCAGTAGGCACTGTCATTACAAATTAGTTCCATTTGCTTGTAACTAATGGAAAATATAATAAAAAAATAAAACAATAGTTGGTTGTTAAATGAATACAAATGAATTCACCTTATTGTTAATTTACTTTATGACTTTATGGTTTGAAGTTCAATTTCGTTATGATTGAATTATATACAAAACGTCAAATCAACTTTGAATCTGTTAATGGTCAGAGGGAAGTAACTCATTTTCCATAGGCCAACATTGTAATGTTTTGTGTTATGGACCTTTCCTTACATTTAAACTTTTGATACCACCTACTCAGAATGAAAGAACTATCAACTGCAAGAAATATACATGTTGATCATCACTTTTGGGCACTTTTTTCTCTTTGAACTCGGTTACCCATAGTCCGGCAGTGATTGTTTTTATTTTTCATGAAAATGCTCCCGGACTGGTAAAACATAGATATCTATCACTCAGAATGCATCATTTCAAATAATTATAGCCAGAAATCATGAATAAGAACTTTAATTTATGAAAGATAGTTTTCAAACACATTCAACACATATTAGGCCAATGGAAGTTCACTTTACATGGAAATATACACCGCGGAATTCCCTATACATTTTCAACCAATCAGAGGCCCTATGACTTGCTTCACTCTGACTTAATGAAAAGAGAAATCTTGATAATTTGCTGGTCCTTTTTAAAGATAAAATACTCCTCCTTTCGCCAGCGTCTGTGTCGGTGGCTTGTTCGGCGCCCGCGTCTCAAATAATTTGCATTGAAGCATGTTTCCCCAAAACTACTTGGCGAAATGAATTCAAACTTGACACACGTCTTTAGCATCATGAGTTGAACTAACTCTAGCTTTCATTTGGCAAAGTTCGCCCCTTTTAAATTAAAAATATTGGTTACTTTTGCTTGTAAGCAGAATATCCAGGAATTATTAAGCATTTTAAGGAAGAAAAATATATAATCAGTAATGAGAAAAAAATTACATTCATTTCAAAATGAGCTTGGGTAGCAAAAATAAAGAATACTTAAGTTAGAATAGTGCAGACATTACAAATCGCCGAATATATTCTTGCTAAATGGGGCTGGTATTTCATTATTCTGAAGTTTTTAGAAGCATATTTCGAATGTATGATTGCCTTGAAGATTACAAGAGTGTCCTTTTTTTCCTCGAGAGTAATTACTGTGAATTATGTTCAATAAACACTAGATAAAATGAATTCTTTGCTTTGCAAGTTCCCAATTGTCAGATGCTCGAAGTTGCTGTGTCAAAAGGTAAAGATTCTTCTCTGTTGAGCCACTTGGACCCATTTGGGCGTCGTTTCACATATTTCGATTTAGGATCATCTATAAAAGACAATAAATACATTCGAAAACTTTTGTGATCTACAGAAAGTAGATCATTCCAGCATAACTTGATGACGGAAGAGTGTTCTATTTTACTTATTGAATCATTATATTACACCTCATTCATAAACTCTTAACTTTTTAGCTCACCTGTCACAAAGTGACCAGGTGAGCTTTTGTGATCGTGCGGTGTCCGTCGTCCGTCCGTCCGTTCGTCCGTCCGTGCGTCCGTCCGTAAACTTTTGCTTGTGACCACTCTAGAGGTCACATTTTTCATGGGATCTTTATGAAAGTTGGTCAGAATGTTCATCTTGATGATATCTAGGTCAAGTTCGAAACTGGGTCACGTGCCATCAAAAACTAGGTCAGTAGGTCTAAAAATAGAAAAACCTTGTGACCTCTCTAGAGGCCATATATTTCACAAGATCTTCATGAAAATTGGTCAGAATGTTCACCTTGATGATATCTAGGTCAAGTTCGAAACTGGGTCACGTTCCGTCAAAAACTAGATCAGTAGGTCTAAAAATAGAAAAACCTTGTGACCTCTCTAGAGGCCATATATTTCAGAAGATCTTCATGAAAATTGGTCAGAATGTTCACCTTGATGATATCTAGGTCAAGTTCGAAACTGGGTCACGTGCCATCAAAAACTAGGTCAGTAGGTCAAATAATAGAAAAACCTTGTGACCTCTCTAAAGGCCATATTTTTCATGGGATCTGTATGAAAATTGGTCTGAATGTTCATCTTGATCATATCTAGGTCAAGTTCGAAACAGGGTCATGTGCGGTCAAAAACTAGGTCAGTAGGTCTAAAAATAGAAAAACCTTGTGACCTCTCTAGAGGTCATACTTGTGAATGGATCTCCATAAAAATTGGTCAGAATGTTCACCTTGATGATATCTAGGTCAAGTTTGAAACTGGGTCATGTGCCTTAAAAAACTAGGTCAGTAGGTCAAATAATAAAAAAACCTTGTGACCTCTCTTGAGGCCATACTTTTCATGGGATCTGTATGAAAGTTGGTCTGAATGTTCATCTTGATGATATCTAGGTTAAGTTTGAAACTGGGTCAACTGCTATCAAAAACTAGGTCAGTAGGTCCAAAATTATTAAAATCTTTTGACCTCTCTAGAGGCCATATTTTTCAATGGATCTTCATGAAAATTGATCTGAATATTCACCTTGATGATATCTAGGTCACTTTCGAAACTGGGTCATGTGCGGTCAAAAACTAGGCCAGTAGGTATAAAAATAGAAAAACCTTGTGACCTCTCTAGAGGCCATATTTTTCATGAACTCTTCATGAAAATTAGTGAGAATGTTCACCTTGATTATATCTATGTAAAGTTTAAAACAGGGTCACGTACCTTCGAAAACTAGGTCAATAGGTCAAATAATAGAAAAACCTTGTGACCTCTCTAGAGACCATATTTTTCAATGGATCTTCATGAAAATTGGTCAGAATTTTTATCTTGATAATATCTAGGTCAAGTTCAAAACTGGGTCACATGAGCTCAAAAACTAGGTCACTATGTCAAATAATAGAAAAAACGACGTCATACTCAAAACTGGGTCATGTGGGAAGAGGTGAGCGATTCAGGACCATCATGGTCCTCTTGTTTCATATTTTGTATCGTGTCCGTGACGTCATTTGTGATGTTAATTTCATGTGTGACGTCGCGTTTAAAAGTTATATTGCTTTTCAATTTTACCCAAGCTCAAGAACAAAGGTTTACCAATGATTATGGCAGCAGATTTGTGTCCATGTTCGATTTTTATATTACGTTCAATAATCGGACACATATGCATTTAGTTGTTTATATTTCTCATATAGAGCAATAATCAAATATATTTTGTTTTTATCATCGAAAACACGTAACATGAAAATAATTATTTGTATGTGATAATTGAACAGAAATATAAACAACTAAATGCAAATGTGTCCGATTATTGAACATAATAAAACAATCGAACATAGACACAGACCTACTGCCATAATGATATACTGATGATTTAAGTTGTGTAGTTGCGTATGTAATGAAAAGATCATTGGATTTGCATCGAGAAAATGTGTACTTGTTCTTTCGCGCTCCTAAAGTCGCGCAATATTATCGCTGCTGAATTCGTGCATGTTTCAAGACACAAATCCAATAACCTGTAATAAGTGCCCTTTGCATTATACTTGATCCGTAGTATATTTTCGGATAATGAAACACGTGCTTTGATTTTTATTTTACAGAAAGGAATAGGGGCGTATACGTACCTTATATTTATTGTCATCCTAGTGGCGTCTATCATTTTTATCGTCATCTTTGTCCCAGAGACGAAAAACAAAACGTTTGACGAAGTTGCGCAATCGATCGCCTTCGGGAGGGCGAAAAAGGGCAGCGCGTTTGGGCAAGATGCCGAAGAAATGCAACCCATGGGAGAGTCGCAGAAAGTTTAATGATAGCTTATACATAGGAGAAAAATATGTACTTTTCACATGGTTTAGTAGTAATAATATTTGTATACATGTTGGGTTAAGATCACGTAAAAATGTTGTTGAATGTGTGCTTTTTAAATTTCCTGCAATTATTTCAAAATGGTTGTATTCTAACAAATTTAACATGATTCTCTGTTTATTCTGTCGCACGCTATTTTTAGATTTGAGTTTTTGTTTTACAGCCAGTCGACACAAAATCTTTATTTTTCATCATGTATACACCATTTTTCATAATGAATACATCTTCATTTTCAGAGGCATGGTAGCCATCCCCAGCGCTAATGTTATCTTAAACCAATCATTTACAGTTGTTTTTCCTTGTTGCTTAAAACCTATCAAAATAGTGTGCGTTCGAAAGACTAATCTGCGTCCGTTTCAGTATACTAGTATTGGACCCTGTGATTCCAAATTGGCCCATGACAATATGTTTATGAAACATTATTTATTACGAGCAGAAATCATGTTTATATGTGTAAAGCTTCCGTTCAATGGATCAGTGTGTATTTGTTTATTATGTGGATTTATATTGTATCAAACTTTAAGAAATATTAGTGAATATGAAATTAAGTTGAAATACACCGATACTTTAATGAGATCAAAGTATTTCTTTACTTTTTTCGAAATGTACGAAAATCTGAATATCAGATCTCAGCCAACAAAGTCAGTGAATAAGTCGTCATCTCGAGCGTCAGATTTTGTATTTGAAAATACAGTATATACGAGTTTTCGATATTCATTTTATGAGGAAAAAGACGTTATGACAAGCTTTTGACTTCCTATTTCGGGGTGACAACTCTTACTTATGAGTTTCTAAAACTCATCTGTACGAGAATCGATTTCGGAGTCACAAGTTTAAAACTTGTAATAACATTTTCTTTTCTCATACAAATGAGTTTTTAAAACTTGTGAAGGCGACCCTAAAATACAATTTCTGGCCGCAAATTGACGACCTACGTGTGTTACATAATGTTAAGAGCTACCACAAACTAGTTTATTTGTAACTGGAATGTCCAACTGTTTATCAGTTGAGACTTTTAATATTTAGACCCCGTAGATGGGAATATTATTACATGTGTTGTTTTTCTTGTAAATATTAGCTAGTTGTAGTCCAGTGTTATTGTAGATTCGTTTGGCAGCTAAGATATTTATTTAAACGTAATGAACTCGTTTTGACAGTCCGCAATTTCCGTGCAATTTACATGTTTTAGATTAGTATTTCGGCATTTTTCGTTCGTTGATTTGGATCAACTAAAAAAATGGGTTTCTGTGGCAGCCGGACTTTGCCGAAACCGCACGAGGAGAGTACGTAATTAAGCGGAAATTGCCGATTGCCAAGACGGGTCTGCTTCGTTTTAGTGTCGATACACAACACTAGTAATAACAGTGCAAATAATTTAGCCGTACCTTATTTAATTTATAAACCCATTCTATTGTTAGACACAGATCATGCTATACAAAATTTGTGTAGTAAAATATCTTGATCTATAACATTCCTCCGTCTTTATCCAAAATGCCTTCTTCAGCGAAGAGATTTTCACTTGTTCTGTCAAAAACACATCCATTACTATTTTATACGAAACCAGCGAACTTAAAGAACTTTCATCTGACGAATTTTTCTAAACATATCTAAAGGTTGTTTAAGGGTTTTGATTAGTTTCAATAATTTAAAATATTGTTCTCAAATATCCAACAAAATATTATTTCCTGTTAGAGTTTTATATATGTTTTTTTTTTGTATAAAATTGTGTGGGACCTTAATGTTTGTTATAGAAGTCCAATAATAACCAAATTCTCATCATAAGAATCTCGACATTTATTTTACTAAGAATCTCGTGATTCCCGTGCTTATTCTCCAGCTCGTGATTCCCGTGCTTATTCCCCAGCTCGTGATTCTCGTGCTTATTCCCCAGCTGATGTGCTACTGTCATTGTTCATTCATGTTCTGTGTATTGACCTGGTATTCCAGTCTACAAAAAAATGCAAACTGATGAACAAGGTGTTAGATTTACTTAAATATTACATTATTTTATGGGGTTTGTATATAAATCATTAAATGAGCGTGTTTTAGAGCATATGATTTGTCCACATTAGACTCATTATAAATAACATCTGTACTCTTACGTTTATATGCGGTGTGTTAAATGTGCTTTTAGTATATATTTTTTATTTCTCTCAGCGTGTGCTTTAACATATATTCTTAGTTTATATTTTTATTTCTCTAGTGTGTGCTCTATCATATATTCAACCTTTGTATATTAACGGAATGCCAGCTTTATTTCAGTATTTTGTTTAATACAAAGGTTTTCTTATTTTATCATTCAAGTGCTTATCAGTTTTTACCCTTTTATGTTAAGTTTACGTCTATTTTAAGACTTGTATAAATTTATAATAATATGGAATTTAAACTGTTTAGTAATTTATGCTAACATTTGAATTGATTTTTTTCTATCAAACTTGCATTAATGAAGATGTCACAGTGCAATTCTACATGTTTTAACACAGACGTTTTGCACTGGATATTTCCCCCCACACCACCACGATCCCAACCCCGGTGGGTCTATTTATTTTGTCTGCTATTTCAAGGTTTTAAGGGATTTTTACAGGATTTTTTTGTTTTGTTCTACTAATTTTACATTATATTTTTACCTTAAGTTTGAACATTCATTGATGCTTGTTTTGAATATAGACTCATTCAATACTTATTTTTTTACATGACATAAGAAATATATTTCAAAGTTTTTTTTCTCAAGTTTTGACTTAAACCCAGCAAGCCGGTGTTGAACTAACTATTAAACGGCGATTTATATGAGGAGTCATGTAATAGAAAACATACTATTGTTGCTGTATCTACTTTTCACAGTTGAATAGCGCTAAAGGGACATAGGATACATGATGTTTTTGTCAGATTCTTAATTTATTGTTTGGAGCCTTCATGGTCGGGTGGTATAGATTCCTTACTTCAGATAATCCACTCACGCTTGACAAAATGCCAGGAGAGGTACCTGGGGTCTGCCTCCACCATCAGACCTTACTAAGTTGAAAGATGTCTTTATCTTTTAACACATCAGTTTAAAGAAAACGGCTGTTTGTATATATTTTTCTCCGTGTGTATTGTTCTACGTATGTGAAGGTCAAATTAATGTGTAAAATGTTGTTGTTTATTTGCATTTAAATAGATTAGCTAGTCAGTAGCTTCTGATACCTCAAGTACATCATTGTTAGATTTATATGTAAAACAATGCCACAAAACATAGTAATTGTTGTTATTTATTTTCAAGGAATTTGAGAAGAAATCTTTCTGTTTGATTTTAGAGGTGAAGTAGACATGATTGTTGGAAGATTTATTTTCATGTGATCAAAGCAGTGCTTGAAGACAACTCGCATGTTTACAGAGCATTGGAGAAAGTCCCTGTATTATTGATAGGTGTCTTCCATGTTGATTTTTATTGTTCTAATAAAAATTCAAAAATAATAGCCTTGCCAAGTTTGAACAAAATTTTAATTAACGAATCTCACTACTTTTGTCTGAGCGAAAGACAGAAATGCCACTTTTTGTATGATATGACAGAATCTCTCGTACTTTATACTGATAATGATTAATAACCCCATTAATGCAAAAAGGTACGAAGTGCTGATTGTTAAAGAAGGTTTATGTTACCGTTTTGCATTAATAGGGCAGTTATGGACCTTGTGTAGAATTTTTAATTTTTCAGTTGTTATTGTTTAAACTTATAATGTTTTTGCATAGGTTTCACTGATTTTTATCACATGATTAAATGATTTGTAGAACTTAGTTTGTTTTTAAATTGTGTTTCAATAACATATTTATGTCTTGTGAAATAATTGTTGTGAATTTTGGATTAATATGAATAAATCTAGAATCTCATCGATACATGTCTAAGGGTGCTGGAATCTCATTGATTGATTTTAAACAAAATGAACTTTTGTTAAATTTGAAGCATGTCCTATTAATCAAACCCAGTGGATATTATTTGAATCAGGCCATTGTAAGAAGGGCCTCAATATTATTTAGTGTAATCAATGTTTTGTAGAAATGTCGACTGAAAACAATGCTCCGACGTCTCAAAGCAAGAACAAATATTGAATGATAATCATAGTTATGTGTCATACCAAATCATGATACTCCTTTCATGATGTAATCTTATTATTTTATACTGAAAAAAAGCACTGTGTGTAATTCGTAGTTGTGCTCAGATTAAACTAAGCAGTGCGATAGTTATCCCAGTAGTATTTAGTATAGGCAATATATTATTGCAGAATTGTTAACGGTTTAACTGAAAAGCTTTGTTGAAAGAATCTCGATACTAATCTTAATGCTCTTAATTTTAAACTAGGAAGATTGGTGTTTATCTTAATTTATGCTTTTCAAAAGCATTGCGGGATGATACATTGTATCTATCTAAATGCTCGTAACTTAAGTCTGAAATAATGTTGAAAAAATCTCAGTATTTATCTCGTTGCTCCGAATTTTACACGAAAACATTGTTGGAAGAATCTCTGTAAATTACTTCATGCTCCTAATTTCTATTACCTTAATGCTCTTTATTTTAAACTAAACCATTGGTTTATTACCTTAATGTTCTATAGCATTGTTGAATGAATCTCGGTTTGTACCTTAATGCTCCTAATTTTAAACTAAAGCATTGCTGATTACCTTAATGCCCCTAATTTTAAACTAAAGCATTGTTGATTACCTTAATGCCCCTAATTTTAAACTAAAGCATTGTTGATTACCTTAATGCCCCTTATTTTAAACTAAAGCATTGTTGATTACCTTAATGCCCCTAATTCTAAACTAAAGCATTGTTGATTACCTTAATGCCCCTAATTCTAAGCTAAAGCATTGTTGATTACCTTAATGCCCCTAATTCTAAACTAAAGCATTGTTGATTACCTTAATGCCCCTAATTTTAAACTAAAGCATTGTTGATTACCTTAATGTTCTGTAGCATTGTTGAACGAATTTCGGCATTTACCTTAATGCTCCTAATTATGTCTCCCACACCACTCAATGTGTCTGTGTGTCCGTCCGTCTGTCATAAATCGTGTCCGCGCTCTAGGTCGAACATTTCTCATCCGTTCTTCACCAAACTTTAACAAAATATGTTTGCCAATATGTCCTCGGCCAAGTTCGATAACTAGCCAAATCGGCACTGGCACTTCGGAATTATGGCCCTTGAATTACCGAAAATCGCTCAGGTCTTGGTGCATAAATGACTCATATACTACTATCCAGGTGATTAGGCAGTTGTGGGAGACATGCGTTTTTCTCAAAAGCAGCTCTAGGTTTAAACTAAATCATTGGTTGATTACCTTAACGAATGCTTTATAGCATTGTTGAATGAATCTTGGCTTTTACCTTAATGCTCCTGTTTTAAACTAAATCATTGCTTGATTAAACACTGGATTCATCTTATTTCAGCTAATTTTTTAAACTTTCCATGACAGATGTGTACGATCTTTATATATACTTTAATATATCTACAAGACAATTTTATTAGAAATCTTGCTCTACGAATTTTTACAATTATATAGAATACTAATAAGCGTTCCATGATATTTTTTCAGTGTTTCTGTATTTACTATCTTCTTTCACATAATTTATCCAGGAAACATCTGTCAGTGTAAATTCGTACCACAGTTAATGATAATACGTAGCTGATGTGGTACACGAGGGTACCTTATTTGGTTGGTAAGGGATTTGAAATATAACCGAATGTCTACAATATTCTGTCTGATATGTAACATGCTCGCTTAATGAAGACTTGGGTAAGAGGAAAGCGTATCTATTCGTTATCGACAACATAGCGTAAACTTCTACCATTCATGTGAACAATTGCAGAGCGGGTGCGGTTTTGAAATACTCGATATTGCTTTGCCTCTTTACTGTGGAATAGGGGTGGTGTATACATTTGATCTACAACACCATTCTGTTACGCAGCTTTTATTCAATAGCAGGGTTGATCTGTATATTTAGGGAACGGGTTCTCTAGTTTGCCTATTTCTTGTGTAAAGCTCATGACATATTTGTAGACAGTACAAAATGAATTTCAAACATTTTATTTAATATCACATTATTCACATGTTAGCCTTGCTTTATTCCACAGTGATTTTCATCTAGCAAAATTACAAAACTCAAACAAGTTGGAATTAATCATCATCTATGGGAATGAACTCGTGATTTAAGTACAGTAAAAGCCTGTATATAAAGACCATCCTCGGGAGAGCGAGCCAAAATGTGGTTTTTATTGGGAGGTGATCTTTATTCACAGGTTAAAATACACTTTGAATGTTAAAATAGGATACTAAACATGTGGTCTTTAAAGCCAGTTGGTCTCTGTTCAGAAGTGTTCTTTAACACAGGTTTGACTGTATACATGAAAGACCTTTTTGTTAAAGTGTTGTTATCTGTTTATTATAGTGGAAGACTTTGTTAAGCATATCTGTGTACCACAAACCTAAAATGATTGATAAAAATAAAAATATTTATGTTTTTACATTTTGGCAGGAAGGTTTTGTCCTTTAATTTGTTTTGTCAAAATGGGCATTTCTGTATGTGATACTTTAATTTTATAGCTGACCATGACCTATGTATTCGCGAAATATGAAATTTAAAGCATAGCCTGTTTTCTAATAATCTATTGATTTAAATTCTATTTGTACATTTGAAATTAATAATTGCATCTAATATTAATATTTTTACACGTTTTAGAACGAATTTTTTAAAAACGGTTGTTTTAATGTTACAAATTATTTGTATACCATTTCCATTTACGCTCATTCTATCGCTGTTTTTTGTTGCTTTATTTAGCTCTTAGTATAATATTTAGTTGTCGTTTTTATAAGTATTGTATATCGTTATGGTTATTTGTTATTCAGTTGTTATAGCGCAGATTTTGTCTTTCATTTGACGATAAATTATGACAATTACGACAATGTTTTAAAAATAATATAAAGTAAAACCTTTTGGAAGATAGTACACAAATAAGCAAAATAATTTCAGACCAGTTTTTTGATTGATTCTGTTCATGAGAAGAAACGAATACCGCTCACGCCCTCTCTATTGCTTGCTTAAAAAGGGGAAAAAATCTTGAGCTGTTCGTTCGAAATTCGTTGTAAATTCTGAACTATTCATTCGAAATGCTTAAAGGCACTGATCTTCAGATTTTGGCTGAAAAATTATCTTTCTTTAAAATTGAAGTTATGGATATTAGAACTTGAGTTTTGTTCATAACTATCTTTAAAATGCCAAATCATAGAAACAAACTGGCCTCCTCGGCAGTTCCCGCATTCTAAACCAGTACACCACGGAGGAAGACACGTACGTACCTAATAAACGTTAAATATTAAGATTTATAACTGTCAGTAACTAAGTTTCAAAGCCTTCTTAGGAAATACAGCAATAATTTCATCCTGCTGTCTCTGTTGTCGGACGATCTAGAAGTCAGTGCCTTTAAGTATTCGTTCGAAATTTTTTAAGTTTTTGTTCGAAATGCTTACGTATTTGTTCGCAATGAGAGTAGAATAAAATTTTCAGTTGATAAGACGCATTGTAAGGCATATGTAGTCATAATAATTGCAGTTAATACTACTTAAGATGTTACGAAGTGATAGAGTGAACTGTTGGTGGGTAGTACTTGGGTTCTTTACAAAGTTTACTTAAGGAATGCTGTTAATATACAAAATTTATTGGACATATTAATTGCCTAAACAAATGGTTCCATTGTTGTTGAAGTTTAAAACACTCATCAGTTTCGTGACAGGCTTTTGTATAGTATTTCTGTTTACTTCCATAAATTAGATATGGCTGGCCCTTTCAGTAGGAGTGACAGTATCTCTTTGATCTCTAAGTGTCTTTTTTAAATATTCAAATTTAACTTTTTGCCTTCTTTCAGCGAAATTACTTGTGTTTCCACACAATTGAAGTTTTTAGTGTAACTGAAACGTGTCATCTTGATCAAACTTAAATGGCTAAGAATGCCTTCAATTCAGGTTTTCCAGTTAAAGCTTTTGGTCATTGTTTTTGAAGAAATTTAAAAGAAATGTGTATTAAAAGCCCTGCACGACGGATGTGAGTATAAATATTGCGATGTTTTGTGATTGAAATGTTTGTTGCTTTTCATTTAGTGAACTTCGACCCAATTATTTGTTCTTTAGACATAGAGTAGCATACATGATTTAGTGTGGTGTATTATACTAGATATGTTTTACCTGTTTGATCCACACAATCCTTAACAGGACCCAGATATACATTAATCTAGAGGTCACTGGGACGGTAGGTAGGTATGTTAATCTTTTAACATATCTTGAGTAATATCTATTTTATGACCAAAATTTGTTTTTCCATTCTAAAACACCAGGTAAAGTTTAAAAAAAGACAAATTCAAAAATAGAAATAAAACATTTTGATAAGTAATTTAACTAAAAGTTTGCACGCGAATTTTGATATACGGCTAACGAAGATATACTGAAAAGTTTATAATAAGCCACTCACATTTAAGGTCAGAATGGATTTTTTTTAATTTGTTGTGTCAAATATGGCTGGAAAGTTACGATGGAAAAAACTTCCTCTAAATCGTTGTTTTGACTAAGCTTTTTTGCAAATTTTAAAAAGTCCTAGTTTTGTAGAATGGTGTGTAATATCTGTGGTATTGTCTTACATTTAAAAAGAAATCGTACGAAAAAGGTGGACCGAGCAGTATAGTTTGTTTGTGGTAGTGTTAACGTTGCGTGTTATGAATAATATTGCGTTACTTTCCAGAAATATGTTTTTGAATTTGCAATGCTTGTATTATTGTGGTAAATAAATATTAATAGATGGTATAATGTCTTTTTTTTCTTATTTCTCCAAAGGCTCAAGGTGTATTAGTGTGATCATATGATGTGTGCCGTTTGTTGTCCGTCTACCACTTTTGATATGTAAGATAAGTGATTTACTTTGTTGTTTTAGCTGTTATTTTTGGCTGGACTATGTGGCTATTATTTTTGCTATCAAAACGCTATTTATTTGGGCAGGCTGTGGGTAAAATCGACTCTGTAGTATTATCTTCGAATAGATAGTGCAATGGTGCACGTTGATATTTCATACAATTATTTTCTAATGAAAATCTGGCTTAAGTAGAATTTCAATACAATCTGTTTTACAGAATCATGATATAGAAAACTTAATTATTCTCTCAAAAATATACGATGTACTGTCAGATGTTGCAGATACATTCTGTTCCCCACGGGCTGTCAAATTGTGGCATTAGCGGCCTCAAAAATGTGGTTGTTACCTCATAAAATGTATAAGAGCACAGTACAACGTTTTCATAATGGTGTAAACAACGTTATATTGACCAATGTTACAAAGATGTCCAGCGCTTTACTATTTTCAACAAATTTAGCATGTAGATACACACCTATTACAAATTGATTCTGTGATATTTTATATTCTCTTCATTAAGACTTAGAAAGTATTTAAAGCTGAAAGTGTTTTTATCCGATCGCTGAAAACAGTTTAGAGGTGCATGTTCAAAAGAGTGATTCGTAGCCCTAGTTAACCCTTTGCTTGATCTACGTAATGCATACTGCTTTTACTGAACTTGTATGCATCATTAATTATTCTCATGGAAATATGTATTTGTGGTGTCTTGATTGATATGTTATGAATGAAGCAAAGTCTACTATCTTACTGCTTATTCTGTAATATATAGCTTGAATTTAGATGGACTCTGGTCTGTCGTCTCTTTTATAATCACCCTCTTCGTCTAACAAAAGGAAGGAAATACATGTACTTAACCATTAGCCTGCTAAATTTCTGAAATGGACTGGTCCATTATTCCATTTGGGCAGTACCACTTATTATTCAAAGATGTGTTCACTGAAAATGTACTGACTGAATAGCAAACAGTGCAGACCATGAAGCCTGCACGGACGTGCAGGCTGATCTTGGTCTACACTGGTCGCAACGGCAAAATCACTTGTTGCCAGCAGGCTGAAGGTTAAATACTGCGTATGTCTAGATTCAAATGGGTTTCTTTCTGGACATAACTATATAACTAATTGCTTATCAGCAGTTCTAGGTTATCGCTAACAGGCGGTGGTTGGTGGTTATATAGAAAATGTGATGAGAATAAAAGCAATGCATCTGTTACCAAACGGTTTAGGGTAAGATAATTGTATGTAACTGTATTGCTACCGCTTAGCCCTTGGGTCACAGGGCAGACGTGGTGGTGCAGATGTCAGGTACAGTGCTAAGAAACCAGGGCAAATGAGCTTGAGACCCAGCTTCAACTAAAATTATTAACATTCTTTAGAGTCCTATATAGCAGTATACATATATTATACACCTTGCATGTTTGAAAGATTGGGAAACTTCTGCCGTTGGAATGACTAAATCTTGTACTATTTTCTGACTAGGATTACTAACACTCGTTCATTGTAGTTTTCAATATAGATAAGCAATGTCTACTAGTGTATCTATTATAACCTTCTTTCAAGTTGTATACCCGAGTTGCCATTATTTCCACTACTATATCTCTGCCTGCCATACCTATAGTATCTTTAATAGCCTGCGCAACAGGTAAACATTTACAAAACACGGAGCTAATTTAGGAATGTCCATGAGTAATGTGCAAAAACATAAGTATGTACTTGTATTTACCGATAGTGTAAGTCGATCCGCGTGTCAGATTGACTGATCGTTTGAAAAAATACAAAAGTTTTGTCCATATTTCTTTGGTTATGAAGGGGTTTGGTTACCAGCAAGGGCGATGTTTTGGCTAGCCGGATGTTTATAGTTATATGCTGGTGACGTCCCCACCCCACTTCCTTTTTGTCTCTTAGTTTTGAATAATCTGTCAACGACTACCTTGTTCATGAAGTATTTATGTGGCGTATGTAACCATATAAAACAAAAGTATTCATTTTACTACAAAAATCACTCTATCTACATAAAGGAATGGGTCACGAAAGGATATAAATATTTCCCCTCATCAAGTTTTGGACAAGGTTTACAGCAAGGGATAAACCCTCTATATTCAAAGGTTTTACCACATTTTATACTCTCCCCTCTGCATGAGGTTACTTTTTCACAGGTTGTTAATAAAATGATTTCTCTCATTTTTGTCGAGCTCGTGAAAATGACGTAAGTGCGTGCGTCAGTGCTTTATACATCAGTCCGATTTCGTCCTGACAATAAGACTGACATGCATGGAGCTGATATTGTTTGTTTGGCATATACCTCAATGAAACGGAGTGTTGCGCGCAAATCGCAGGTTCCTTTCTCAAAGTTAAAGGTCACACTTTGGATCATATCGGATATTACCCGGCCATAAGTTTGATATGCATGGTGCAATCTATTTTTTTTTTTTAATTTTGCGTACATGAGGAAGAGTGTCGTACGCAAACCCCAATGGTCAAGATCACATTTACGGTTAGAGCTTGACCGGGCCATTACCTTGATATGCACAGAGCAAACGTTTTGGCAGAAATACTTGCCTCAGTGAGATTGAGTGTCGCGCAGGTCCCAATATTAAAGGTCAAGTTGCGCGCAAACTACACTGCCTATTTCAAAGATCAAGGTAACACATAGGGATCAGAAGTCATTTTAGAGCTTGTCCGAGCGTAACTTCGATATGCATGGAGCTTTTGCCAAAATGAGAAGGAGTATCTTGCGCGAACCCCAGGCCCCTGTCGCAATTCATGGGGGTCAAAGGTGATTTTAAAGTTTGTCCAGGCTGTAACTTTGACATGCATGGAGCAGAAACATTTGCCTTTAGGAGGGAGAGTATCAAATGCAAACCAAAAGATCCCTTTATTAAAGGTCCCACTGTCGGGACAAAGCTCATAAATAAGACTTACCGCGTAGACCATGACTTTGACATTCATTGAACTATCTTTTTATTTGCCAGAAATATTTCCCTTAATTAAACAGAATCTTGCCACAAGAAAGATCCCTCTCTCAAAGGTAAATGTCACACTAATGCGTCAAAAATCACGTGAGATCTTGTTGATGCTGTATCCAGTTTTTATTTCGAGGTTTTGCTTTCATTATCTGGAATGCTTGAGCCATTGAGAAATGATGGGCATTCTTGCACTTTTGGCATCGACATTCTAGTATGACCTTTTTGTATCGTTATGGGGTATAACACCCTGTCACCGCACATATATGGGCATGAAATGACTTTGAAGACAGATTTCAAATCGTTAGTGGCTTGTAATTTTTATAGCCATAATGACTATTATCAATTTTATTTTATCTAATCAGAGATTTAAAAGACTTTCTATAACACATACCGTAGTTTTATATAAGTAAAACGTACATAGTTATAATAGTACGTTCTTACTGTACTTAAATAATAGATACAAGCCTTTGTAGATATTAGCGCATTTAGTTTCATACAACATTACTTGTCATCGTAAAGTAGGCCTATATTTTTATCTGTTCAAGCAGTCTATAATTGAGTCGCACCATGAGAAAACCAACATAGTGCATTTGCGACAAGCATGGATCCAGATCCGCGCAGTCTGGTCACGATCCATGCTGTTGCTAACGGTTTCTCTAATTGCAATAGGCTTTGAAAGCGAAAAGCGTGGATCTTGACCAGACTGCGCGGATGCGCAGGCTGGTCTGGATCTATGCTGGTCGCAAATGCACTCTGTTGGTTTTCACATGGCGCGGCTCATTTGTAGTCAGACAGGATTAGTTGGTTTAGTTCTGGTCAAAATCTTTTCTTGTTTTCTTTTTTCGTTCTATATAAATCGATGGAAGGTTTTACGGTATTATTTTGTAGATACAATTCACGCCATCATAGAAGAAAACGATCGCCTAAGAAGAAGCATTTTGTCACCTCATTTATTTATTTAGTTCGCTCTTTAGTAGAATCATCAATTTCCCGAAAATATTAAAGATTTTTTTCTCAGAAAAAAAAAATATTTGCTTCTCTTTTACGTCTTTTTGGTCTATCTTGATTGGGCAACTAAAATAGATATCTGAAGCCAGAAGCCGTAACAAAATGAATTTTAGAATGTGAATAATTTCAGTAGCCTTATCTCTCAAATAGAAGAGTAGAACATACATTATGTTGACATAAAAAGGAATTGATTTAGATTTACAAATATATAAATCCTTATAGGTCTATAATAACACAAAAAAAAAATAAATAAACGTCATTAAAACATACAGTTATTGTAATACTCATTTAAACGCAAACAATGTGTTTACAAAATTATTGAAACACAAATGTGTTGATGCACCCATACGTGTGTCGTGATTGCAGGCGCTAACACTTAGAAGAAGTAAAATAATGCTTTGCATTCTATAAGATATAGCAAAAAATCCAACAGATTTATTTTCTGAACAATATATTTTTATATTTGTTACTGTACTTGTGATATTGATTGTAGTTTCACCTGATAAGATTTACGCCACGCGAAAACCAAGTTGTATGATACAATGTTAATAAATAAAAGAATTCACAGACTAATTTCTGCTTTGAACAGTAGAACGAATACATTATACTTGTTTAAAGCTATATTTAAAGTAGTCACATTATGTCTATTAATTAAACATTAAATAAAGAGTGAAGATTATTGTTAAGGGTACACACTTATATCAGGAATTTAATTATATAAATCAGCGTATAGATTGAAACATCCCTACAAAACGTAGGTTATCGACAAGTATAGAGTATAATCTGTCTTTAAATATTACGAAGGCTGTGGCGGATGTAGCAACATAAGTGCGACGTTAGCTGATTAAGCTATAATATCAATAGCATTTTTTTTAAATAAATATTGATATTGCCACTCTTTCTATCCAAAGTACAAACAGCAAGCTGTCAGCTACTTTTTGCTGTTTATGATGTGTCGTATTCTTACTTTCTGGAAAACAAACCATGTAAAAGAATAATGGATGAACAGTGTTAGCAATGCAAGAGTCCCTTTTCGATCACTTATTCTGTGGACATAAATTAGCACTTGCTGGTACGTAATGTATTCTATGTTTTAATTTATTAATTGTTTAATTATTATATTACTAATAACAAAAACATGTTCGTATCAAAAATAGGAATGTGGTAATTTCAGACGACTTCTATATCCAAAAGCGTTTAAGTAACTATCATATCTACCAGAGAGTTCTTTATCAGTGCGAAATAAAGAAAGCAGTTCTTTGCTGGTAAAGAAAGGATTTTTGATTTCCAGATTTTGACAATCTTTTCTTTTTCCCAGCACAATAAACAAATTCTATAAGTTCAAACAATGGGTCCTTTAGCCTTATTTAAACTGGATGGGAATGTTAAAAGGGCATAGCCAGTTATATACAGAACACGTGTTTATTCAATGTCAGATCAAAATATCTTCGCAAAATAAATGCTAGATGCAATAGTTTAACAAGTAACTACTTACTACTCTTGGAGTAAAACATGTACGATCCGATCTGATATTCAAGAGTTTGCCTTTTTATTTAATCTATTTTCGTCAGTATTTTATATTCCACTTTTAGTTTTCAATTATTTAATTAATGGGAAAATGCTATACAGAGATATTTTGCATAATGTTATTACGGATGTATCAGCAACAAATTTTAAAATACTGCTGGCATTATGCATGCAGTAACGTTAAATATATCACGGCTCCTCCAAACATGAGATAGAAGAGTATCTATATTCTGACGTAAAAGAACACATTTAAATCATTAAATATTAAATCAGGCATGCAATTGGTAAAGGGCAGTAAAATAATTTTGAACCTAGTGTCATAAGCCTGACTTCAATTATGGAATATATAATCATAAAATAGCTATCGTAATGCAAGAAATAAAATACCATTTACAGCTGTTTCACAGAAGACAAAGGCATTTAACATTGAGCTACATTACACGATGTATCGATATTGCATGATGGCTGACATTCTGGACATCTTCCGATTAGTTGGGAATGTTCTTCAGCAAATGCTTAGTTATGGAACTATGGTATGTTTAGCAGTATCAAATAGTTTGAGCATAGTCTGTACTCTGTGTAATGAATGGTACTGATATAAGTTATTTACATGACGAATTTTACTAGCTCATTTAAACATATCTTGAAATATTTAGTACAATTTCTTTGAATGGAGATGTTATTACATGTTTAACAAACGATCTCAAGTAATCTTAGAATTTTAAATTTTAAGGCAATCTCACTTGAAACTTTAAAGTTAGTATCAGAAACTAAAATCCACGAATTTCAGATGATGTCTCTCCCTACATATCCCGGAGGCTTTTCTGCACCTACAGCAGTTCCTTCTGTTACAGTACTTGTGTTGGTGGATAATGAAACAGGTATGTTATTTTTCTCAAGAGAAGACATGGTTTCTTTTACATGCATAAAAAAAACAACAAATAAACATAATACCAGCTTTTTCTTTTACATTACATGCAAAGTGACAGATGCACTGCAATTTGTATCAATGTACCTTTTTGCATGCGTAATATCGAAACGCGAAGTAAATGTTCCCCATTTTGTGTCTTCATATCATCTATTAAATGTAATATCGAAACGCGAACTAAAGGTTCCCCATTTTGTGTCTTCATATCATCTATTAAATGTAATATCGAAACGCGAACTAAAGGTTCCCCATTTTGTGTCTTCATATCATCTATTAAATGTAATATCGAAACGCGAACTAAAGGTTCCCCATTTTGTGTCTTCATATCATCTATTAAATGTAATATCGAAACGCGAAGTAAATGTTCCCCATTTTGTGTCTTCATATCATCTATTAAATGTAATATCGAAACTAAATTACATACGCAATGACGGTGTTACAAAAAGAGCCGTTTTTCAAAGAGAACATTGTACCATTTAAAATAATCTAATTTCATATATATACTATAACGTCCCGAGAGTCTATGTTCTCGGGCCGGGATTTTTTCATTCAGATTCCAAAATGTAACAAGGTCGAATTTCAATTTTCATCTTACCGTGTACGTTTTTTCTCAAAAACAACCTTTAAATGGATTTAATGTTGACAAAAATTACATATTATTTCCAGAGAGTGTTGTACAACAAAATAAAAGACTGAGAGAACTCATCATGTGCATCAGTTGTAAAACGCGACCAAGAGAAGTTGTCTACATTCCATGCGGACATATCTTGTACTGTGGTATCTGTGATAATCTAAAGTATCACATCAACTGTCCAATATGTCACACAAGAATTAGAGGGACGGTTTATATGGAAATATAGCTCAAACGTTCAAAGATAGTCAAGGGACGTTATGATGCAGATTTACTCTATTCAACTAATTATATTCGTATACCATTGAGATATATCATAGTTAACAATTTCAGCATCGGTGAATATAGCGCCCCTTTTTGAATTTATCATTGTTTTCTGTCACCAGTTTTATTTCACGACAGGTGTATTTGACAACCGTCAATATCCATTTTTGATTACAGTTTAATTGTATATGCGAGACATATTTAGAATCACAAAAACTGTTTGATCTGCTATTTATATTGTTTCAAAATATTTTATCAATGCAGACTTCTTGTTGATTTGGTGAAAAAAATTAGCATTTAAGGTCGGATTAGTTTGACATTGTTTAGTACTGGTGAGTCTGTCGAAAGTGTCTTTGCAGTTTGTATCTCAGTGTTATTAATATTCTTGTCACATAGAATAGTTCATTTTACCACTGCTTACAATATGTTTAACGCATACATTTTGTTTATTCTTTGTAAGTTTCATGTCAAATGTGGATGTTGCATGAACCTACGGAATAGAGCATGTAAAATTGAACAATGTCTATGATTGTATCAGTAGATTGTTTATCCAGGCCCCATGTGGTTCTGGGACGATCTGTGTATGGAACCACTGCCTTACCCTTGCATGATCGTAAAAGGCGACTAATAGGGTCTTAACATTTGGTTTTGCAGTAACTCTGTGATTCCAGCAGGTATGAAAATTTTGATTCCATACCTCATGTTTTTATTTCGATGTAAATGAGATGTGGGACCAAAATGTGTAGTCCTGTTTGGCGCCATATAACCTATACTGTGTTGGTGCGCCGTAAAACCCAAATAAATAAATAAGTAAATTGTTTATCCAGATGTTTATCCCTTGTGTTGATAACGTTAGTGAATTAATTTAACCAGTACAGTTAAATTTTGATTGTGTAGTGTTTCGCCGGAATACGTATATCTTCAGAAAAAGTCTCAACTTTCTTAGTTTTGAATGTGATAGCCGGAACAGAGACAGTTCTGCAAAATCTGTGACATCTGGAAATCTGTTCAATAGACAGCTTGCGTGTTATTAGCGTTTTACAAATAAGACATGACCACAGCCGATATGCTAAAATGACAATAAACAACTTTATTCATACTGAAGAAGCATACATATGCAATATTGTAGGGATTACGCCTGTTTTTTCGTGTTACAACATCTGTAGAATCCCAAGGGACTGATTGGTACCCGAACCCGATAGGCCGAGGGTACCATAATTTCCGGAGGAATTCTGAAGATACTATAACAATATGTGAAAATGCGTGGACGCTATTATAACATAAAATTTGTAGAAAACTAATGAATAAATTATCCCATAACGTCACAAAATTTCCACGAAACGGGCAGCAATGTCGATGTCTGGGTTGTTTTTTCTCATGTTGGTGTCATAGCAGACCGTAATGTGTTTACGCTGCGCGACAGAACGCGCATATATATGAAAATGTTTTAATAACACATGAGTTGGAGAATGGAGAATCTCTTAGTTAACTCTTAAAACACACCTGAAAAGTGACAAGAACAGTAATTTTATGTTAGAATATCAAGAAACGTTTTGAAATGTTATTGAAATGTTAAAAGTTATATTTGACAACTGTTACATGTTTAAAATTGATCTATTTATGTCTGTTTCCTGATACATATCAAAGATGTTTAATTTTTTTTTCTCTGCCATATTTTGCTTCCTACCATTAAGCCTATAAAGCAACATTGATATCATAAAACAATTGCTGACTCTTGAACCATTGAACACCAGAAGAAGACAATATTGACTGAAGCGATGAAGTTATGTAATTCATATGGGTATCGCGGAGTTTGGCTTATGTTTTGGCTGACCCCTTTATTGTGTAATGAGGTAGTGTTCATTAACAAATAAAATTTTCTATACAGCTTGAGTAAAAAGATTACAAATTTTGTATTTTCAGGATATTGTATACATATTCTACGTTTCGAAGTACCGGCCACTAACTACCTTGAAACAATAGATTCACTGTACTCATCAATTAGCTAAGACTTTGCATTTTAAAGGGAGATTTTGCTTGGAGCTACGCCTCAAATGCATCAGAAAGAAACATGTTAAGACCCAATTGATTTGTCGGCGCTGCCTTTTTCAGTCGAATAGATGGTTCGATTTCAACTAAGTACATTATGTTTGGCTTTTTGTGAAATATATGGTCTACAAATAGCACAGTTGGTTAGCTGCTTGCTTCCTTGTATAACTGTGCGTCATATCAAACATTTTCAATTTAATTTGTACCATCAGAAAATAAAATTTAAAAGATCCATATACAAAGGAAAATTTACATTTTACTGAGTCACTAAAGTGTTTTAATGTTCCACTTTAAACGTAGAATGGGCAGAATGAAGGTGGTAAGGTGATTTTCTTAGTGACCCTAGTGTTGAATTATCTCCCCTTGTGTAAAAGTATCTTCAAGGCAGGCATAACTTTAAAATTGAACAAGTGTAAGGCTAAGAGTTAAACTAAGATCTTTACATACTGAAATAGAATCACTGAGAACAATACTCTATATAGTTCTTTAGCTCTGACCCTGCTTTAAATTACCTTCCTTTATTAAGTTTAAGAAGAACCAATACAAGGACAGGGATTGAATTAATAATTTATCCAATGATCAATTGTACAGAGATTATAGGAATGTGCACTGAGAAGGAATAACAATTTGGTTGAACATTTTATATTATCTCCCTTTAAGTAAAGTTTTGTCTTGAGCTTGAAAAGGATAAATGTAGGCCTGATCCTAAATTGATTTGCTTGATTTTGCACACATAATCAGAGACCATTGATATAAGATGTAGTAATGGGGGAAAAATGCTTGTAGAATAAATTATATTCAGTTATCAATTAAGTGTTTCAACTTCACCTAAATTGAAGCATACTGTCATTTATATAGTAAAATAGATATGTAGCTCACCTGCATAGGTCACTGGGTCTTGTTTTCCTAAGCATGTATTGTCCATTTTACATTAAATAACTGTAACACTGTTTTTTCTAGAAAGTCGTCTGCAATAAACATATCATGACAACGATTATTGATCACACACCAATGAATCTTTTTTAGACTACAGAGAACCTACGTAGGAGTTTCTGGTCTTATTAGTATAACATCAAAAGAGTTCAAAAAGTATGGTACCACAAAACTGCTGTCAAAAAGTCAATTTGGCCTTACTGTTGCAGAATTTTTCCAAATGTTACTGTACGATATAATAGCAAATTAAAGTACAGAGGGCTGAAGTTGAATTTCGAGAAGGACTGCTCATGCACTGATGAATCTTACAAACCATTGCTTCAGATCTGATTTGATCAAAGTAAAAGACACTGCCCATAGTTTAAAGTATGGGATATTTACAGGTAATTTAGTAAACAAAAATGAACAGATGAAATGTATAAATACTAACATACAGACAAATTATTCACAATACAAGTTGGAGGACAAACAATTAACTCTGCAATCATTGGACTACAGAGCATAAAAGCTGACACTATTAGCTTCAATACTGAGTTAATATTTTAATACTGTTAAACAAGCAAAGATGTGTTATGGAAAAGAGGTTCAGTCTAAAACAACACTTCTAAATTCAGTATCGTTTAAGAGTGGAGTCAGCAAGGCAATGAAAACAGTACAAAACTTCGGCTTTTTGTCAAAAATAATGTACAAGTATGGTGTCATTTACAAGTCTCTCAAATGTATGTTTCACTCGTCAACATCAGGCTATTAACAAAAGGCCACATGAACCCAACACAATATTGATGAACTCAGTCAACGATATTCTATACTGACGTTTTTGTTTCCTAGTGCTAGCGAACAACGATGACCTTACTTAAAACTCAAAGTGATATCTGTGGTGCACCTGGTTTGGGATCACTGAGAAGTAGACGGTGGGAGAGGGATGCCATACAGATTGCCCTTACTCTCTGGAGCAGAAGCCCGCAAGGTTACACCACTCTCAGAATCAGTTGTATCCTCCATTAGAAAATCTGCTGCAAAGTTGAACAACATCCTGGATTAAATGATAACATGTTTTATGGATGTTCAATGAATCTAAGTGATTACGCAGTGACAAACATGGGGGTTGATACTGGAGAAATGGCCATTCAGGACGATTTAAAAATGAGTTTTATGGTTTAGTTGATATTGATAAGTTTGCAGAAAATATATAGGTATTGAATACTCATAAAAATGAAACTAGAATTGCAACCCATGTATCGCAATTTCTCTTTCTATCATGTGATGGGTTCAGATTCCCATTTAAATTTTTTTCCAACTTTAGGTGCAAATACACCAGAATTATATATGACAGTTTGAGATTCAATTTGTAAGCTTTCTAAATATGAATTTACCATTGACTATATATGTTTAAATGGTGCTAGCAGTAACAGATCCCTTCAGCTCATGCACTTTAAAGATAAGGAAGATGTTGCAAGGAATGTTACTACAGTGAATCCATGTAGGCCAACAGAAACTTAACATATTTATAATGGATTATTCCCATAATATAAAAAACTCCGAAATAATATTCATTCTAGTGGAAATCATGTACAAGAAAGCTATAGGCTGATGATCAGTACATAGTGTGGGATTACTGAATCCAAGCTTTTAATTGGGATAGAAGTCATAAGCCAGTACGAGTTCATCCAAATGTAACCAATGAACATATCTTTTTGAACAAAACTTCTAAAATGAGAAATCATTTGGCCGAAGAAGTATTACTTAAAGATATGTTGTATTTAATGTCAAAATACAAAGTAACGCTTAAAGAAGTAAATACCTTGATAAAAGTATTGAGTTATTGGTGCAATGTACTGACTTATTTCGTGACCGCCGCCCAATAGCTGATGTTTGTGATCCACGTTTGCAAAGTCTTGTATATTTTGAATCATGGTTGGAAAAATGGTACAACTGTTTGAATTCAGTCTCCATTGCATCTGCTCCTGCAAAAGAAACAAATGTTAATAAGCATAGTAACTCTTAATGACCTCATTAGTATGAGCCGTGGGATTTCCCATAAATGTAGAAACAGGATTTTCAGTCAAAAATAAAGTGTTACTCCTGCAGGGGTGAACAATGATGTCATAGAGTTTATTTTCTGTCAACAGAGAACTTTATGCTATGGTTAAAATTCGAATCCCACTGTCAGTATAAGTATGCTGTAATGCCACTTTATTATGTCAAAATGTAATTTCTAAGAAGAGCAATGCTGCGTCTGAAGTGAAATGTACTCATACATTCAGTTATTCGACCAATCAGCCCCTGTCCAAAAATGTATAAGACTTGAGACTACTTTTGTGTTGGTAGTTTTACAGTATTAGCAGAACTTTTCTGATTTTGAAATCCTACCTTCCATTATCAGTATCAGTTGATGAAATTTAACCTTAACCTTTATGGTAGCCTAGCTCCTATGCTTTGATATAATTATATTTTTGAAATTCTATTTTTTTTTTAAAATGTGAATATAGCCAGTTTATATCTTAGGTGCAATATCATAATAATATTAGAATCAGTTCTCTGAGAAAATCTGTAAACTAGATTGGCATTTGTAACAGTAACATTAATTAAATATTCACAGTTCAGGCTGAATGTCATAACAGATTTGTGACCTGAGCCGTCTGATCATGAACTGAACTGTGCTGTTAACTATGCATTATTAAAAGGTCTATCTTTTGTATGTTTAAGCAACTGCTTGTGACAAACCATTCAATATTTGTAAGTTATTTCCTTGTATAATGAATACAAAGTACTTGCATCATCTTCATTGTCTGTATTCTTTAAAAGCTCGTGAAACAACATTGGTAAAATATCATCTTCCTCAATTCTTAGTTTTGTAATTTCAAAAATATTTTCTTTTTAACATTTCAAAGTTTTTGTGTTTAAAATATGATTCACTTTGTCATTAAGGTTTAAAAACCTGATAAGTAAGATCAGTTATAGTTAAAGTTATACACTGATCATTCTGTTTCCTCTCTATTTCTTCAAGAGTTTTGTCATGGATGTCCCTGGCATCAAGATCTGCTACCATTTAATTCAAGTACTCCACCTTCTTTTGGGCAGATTTAACCACATCTTGAGCATAAACTTCAGGGTTCCTTATATTTCTCAGAAGTACAGAACAGTAATGATTTCTAACCTTTGCTACCCAAATCTCCCAGCATACCTTATCATTGCTTTTCCAGCTTCAGAAATCTGTCCTTTATTGGTCCAAGTACTCTCTCCTGGAAGCAGTTAACTTAGCCTGCAATATTAGCAACTTTAGTGTTCAAAATGTTCAAATCAAAACAATTTCACAAGCCACAGTTACAAGGTCATTTGTTATTTTCTGAGGACCAAACAACACTGCTAATTTGGAAATACATTCGTTACAACAGAGAGGTGATGCTCTGATAAAATCGAAGTCAATTCCTTAGGAGTTGCAATTGTTTTTTTTTCCAGACCATCAGATAACTTCTCTTTAGTTCTTAACTTCTCTTTAATTCTTTTGTGTTGCCAACAATAGAAAATTCTGACAGATTTGATTGATATTTCTGTATCTGTAACAACATTTTAAGATTCTGTTGAACTATGTGTCACTATATACTAGTATCTCTTCAACGGTATCTAACTCCATCAAATCAAAATCTTCAGAGTCAAACAGACTTTGACTTTCAGTTTCTGCTGCTGGTTGAATGCAAGGCTGGTGTATTTTTTACAATAAGAGAAATTATAACAGAGTGGTCCATTTTCTTTTCCGTAGAATTTAGTAATACCACTCTCTGGCTGAGGATAGAGTCCCTTCCTATAGTCTGACAATGCTAGGCCACTAGATGATGTTGCCCTACCTATAGCCACTGATAACTGTCCAGCTTGAAGAATGCCTTTACTATTAAGAGTCATTCCCTGTGACATATGAATTGTATATTCCATATGCAAGAAGCTAAGGAAACTACTTCTTTTCTGCTACATTGCTTTTAGAAACAGCACTGTATATTGAAAACAGATGACGTGTGATCGGATGTATTCCAATTTCCCCAAAGTCTACATATACCAAATCATCTTCCAAAGATGTAACATTTCTCCTTGATCCGTTCACTATTTTCCCACCTAAATTTCTATATAATATCACAGGACAGTTAACTTTTAGATTCAAGTAGTAAGGTGCTAAAAAATTTTTCAGTTTCTTATTTGGACCAATGTTTTTGGTAGCTTTGTATGTTTTCCCTTCCGTGTAAAGTTCTGTCAGACAATCATTATTGAAAAGGGTAGCATCTACATTTTTTGGAAATAAATGTACAGTATTTTGGTTTGGCTGAAGTGGTCAAGGCAAGGATTTCAAAAAGCTGTCAACTTCATCTTACACACCCCGTGAAGCTGTTTCTCTCACTGCCCTGATGAAAATATTTTCACTTTGTCTAATGACTTGAGTCAGATCAAATCGCTGTGTGATACAATCTTCAAATATTTGGCTCGGAAAGCAGAACTTTCCCCCATCATGGTACTTAGCATTACAATTGGGAGTAGTTGATAAAAGTCTCCACAGAGAACAATTTCAGACCCCAAAAGTAACTGTTATTTTTGCGGGCACATCTACACCAGTTCAAAAAGTTCAAACCCTCTCGTGTACAGCATTGATACTTCATCAATTATTACAAGGGAAGTTTCACACACATTTCTTCGAACTGTATCACATTTGTCGTCATTTTCAGCGTAAGTGATCATATCGACCATCCAGAAGGCCAGCCCAGCTAAAGGTAAGAAAGAAATGGATTTATCAGTTCAAATGTTAGAATAATTATGTATTATTAACTACAATTTCCTTATTATGGACCATTATTATGATAACTGAAGAACAGGTTATCGAAGAAATAATAAATGTTACTGCGTTCAAATATGTCACAAGTTGCCATATTTATAATACCCTAAATAGTTCACACTAGAAACTACTAAAGGTCATTACTCTGGTGTTACTTGGGCAAATCTGACTGAAATTTGACGGACTGCATTTCTCTATAGTGGTGACTAAGTATATGAAGTTTTATTCAAATTTTTCAAACCGCTTCTTAGATATGGCTCCAGGCAAACGGACGGAAATACGGACGGCCAATGCCAAAACTATATCCCTCCACCTTCGGTGGAGAATAAAAATGAGCCGTGCCATGAGAAAATCAACATAGTGGGTTTGCGACCAGCATGGATCCAGACCAGCCTGCGCATCCGCGCAGTCTGGTCAGGATCCATGCTGTTCGCTAATGGTTTCTCTAATTGCAATAGGCTTTAAAAGCGAACAGCATAAATCCTGATCAGACTGCACGGATGCGCAGGCTGGTCTGGATCCATGCTGGTCGCACACCCACTATGTTGGTTTTCTCATGGCATGGCTCAAATGGTACCCTATTGTCATCAGAATCATTAAAATATTATTTCAGATGTTGCTAGAGTGTAAACACAATTCTATGGAATATTTCAACTTACCATTTCAATTTTATTGATCAGTTTAGGATATTTAGATGTGGTCTTTTCAGTCAAGTGGTTAGAAAATGACAAATAGCCCAATGAACAATACCACAACAACGGTTCAACATGATATGTACACTTGCAGTAGTCTAATTGTCGAATGCAGGACCTTCAATCGACGTTGTCGCCAAATGCTATAAGTTCAGGAAAGTGGCAATAATTTCAACCATGTGGCGACTTAACATCAAGCAAAATTTTGCCAACTTGACTCAAATTTGGAGATTTTACCGAAAAAACTCAGTGATGCACGGGGCCTCCTCTTTGGGAGTTTCTTCACTTGTTCTATCAGGAATAATACATGTTATGTAAAAAGATTTTTTTCCATTATGCTAACAGTATAAACTAGCTATTTTTATTAAGGGACACAGACTGTCAAAAATATATATTTAACATTAGGTATATGGGCATTTTCTCCAGCAATTTATGGGCCCATCCCAAAATCAAGGGACCATGGGCTGCTGGGTCGCTGCTTATTTATATCCCTGATGAACGTGAAATGCATGAATTATTGAACTATTGTGGCTCCTATCTCGTGGTACTGCAAACTACTGATACCATTTGTGCATAATAAAGATTTTTTTCTTATTTTTCAATTGAGTGGCGATGTATTTTACGAGAAATATCCACATATCAGTGTGTTGTGACCAGCCGAAACGGCACTGAATGCAAGCGCTTGATCTTTCTCCATCATTTTGCGTTTTGTTTATATTTTAACAAATTGCGGGAAAACACATGTGGTTATAGTAGAAGCGGAAGTAGACGGGTTATCGAGGTCTAAATAATTCCGAAAGCGATAAAATTCGCTTAATTTCTGCAAAATAGGATTCTTCGGTGGGAATTTCTTGTTTTCGTTGTTAATATAATGTAATGCTTATTTCTATGGACAGCTATGACCGGCGAAACGGGGCGATGTCGAATTCCATTTATTACCTTGTTTTAATATAAGAACAGAGGGTAGACACGTAATAAATAAGAAGACACCATTTCCTTCATATATTTTAATAAAGTTGAAATAAGGTATTTCCTTTTCAAAAAAAAAAATGTAAAAAAATATTAAGCCACTCAAAGCTAAATCTGCGGTTCTTGTGCCAGTGTACATACCCTACCAATTTCAGTGACCTGTTGACGATTTTTTTTCATCTGACAGCTTGTCAGATCGGATAGACCTGCCGCTGTTTTAACGCCATATTTATCAATGTCATCAAAACTTAATTCGCTCAAGAAAGATTTCGATGCTCATTACTTACAACATTGTTTTCTTTCCTTTTTTTGTTTTGCAAATAGCGCTCAAACGAACGTGTAAAGAGCTTCCTCAATGGCTGTAAGAAAACGTTGTTCCTAATATCCGTGTCGTACCCGTACTCGTACCGTACATTCATATTCAGAAATCTAGTTTATTTTACACAGAACATTTTGCTTTTTTAAATGTCGTCCTTTTATACTACGTTTTTCTGCTGTGCGTTTCGCCAAGGTTCCCAAATTCTTCGCGCAAATGTTTACATCCCCGTGTGGGGATTGACGTTATTGGTAGGTTGGTAGGTTGGTAGGTAGGTAGATGTAACACCTCATTTGCACTGGGAATATAAGTCATGGCGTAACGTTATTTATCCGGAAAACGTAGAATAATGCCTGGATTCGGCGTACGGAGAAACGAAAACCAGTTTATGAATTAATGGCAACCAGTGAGTAAATTTATTAAAATGGCACTGATACTATCTTTCTAAAGTTAAAATATGATATCAGAACATCTTACACTTTAAATAATTCAAAATAATGTCTTAAAATTTGCTTGAAATAGGCGGTTCACTTTTATCATAGCCAAACAGACTGTGAGAAGTTTTATTAAAATCTACATTGTAGAAAAAATTCTATTCGCGAAAATGTTATGAAAGTTGCGATTTTCCCATAGACTCCCATTATGAAAACTTGCGTGAGGTCGGTGCAGGACTACCTTAATATTTTTATTATATAAACCCGTCTTCAATGTGTTGTGTATCTGAATTATATACATACCAAGGGACACAACAAAGCTGCATCAGTTACACTATTAGGACATTGAGTTATTGTTACTGTGTTATATACAAGGTATATTCTATTGTCAGGTATTCAGTATTGTCGCTGCACTTGTATCACACAGATTAAAATGTAATAACCTTTGAGAGTGTTATTCGTATTGGGTCTCGAACCCTAACTTGGTATATCCTGACAAGTAAATGACATAACACAATGCAATGAATGATAACTGAATTACTTTATCAAAATATGCTAATCAGGTCATTTCTTATCTGATTATTCATTCTTCTTACTTCTTAAGATTATTTATATATTTCTTTGCAGCCATTTTGCATTTTGAACACTAAAATATTGCACACTTATAATACAGTCGGTTGAAAATTTTCTTCAAAGCTTATGTTATTTTGGGAGGAAGATTATATATTCCCCCCCCCCCCCACACACACACACACACGTCGCCCCGTCCTCCGTCCTCTACGCCATTTGTGTTTTACTAGCATTCATCGTTACCTTTATAGAATGAAAACGATTTTCTGTGCAAGTACCATACAAACTTGCACGTATTTAAGTCACCAATAAGTGATTTGCGGTCAACCTATTTCACAGCCTGTAGCCATCTGCAACCACAAATTACGTGAAGATAACTTGTAAAGTCTTATAAGGAAATCGTTTTAAAGAGATTAATTAAGTCATCTTATTGCTTGTTATTTTTCACCATAAATGTATACAAATAACATATATGTATAAAACTTATGTCAGTAAGTAAAATGACAGGCCCAGAAAACTGAAGCGTAACTTGTAACATTTATTTTGTGCATTATTTTGTGCATTTTTGACCTTGACTGGTGAGCAATATATTGCATGTGTTATGTCGTTAAAGGAACAATCCATGTTGTTTACGTAAATAATAATATTTTAGAAATGTTTGACAATTTTACATGTTTGATGTCCAGATTTTATCTAATGGTGAATTGGATAAAACAAAGAAGATTCTGTTGATCAAGCTAAAATGGCACGTTTACTGTTGTAAACAGATAGCTTCCTATTTGCATGCCACAAATTTTGCCTACTTCTGTGGTCTCACCTCTTATTCTACATGCATGGACTGGAAGTATGGGGTAAAGATAATGTTGATACTGTTGATAAATTTCAATTTTTGAATTATTTTAAACGTACTCTTATCACCAGTAGTAAAAATTAATACTAGTAATTAGTATTTTTGAACATAACGTCTATCATAATTATCATATAAAAAACGTGAAAATGAAAATTTCGAGTGGAGCTATATTTAGGGAATAGCGCGATTTTAAGGTAAAATTTTCATGACATTAATATTTAATGCATACGCCTTCTTAAAATGCATTTTTTGTCATTAGAAAGATTGTCACGGTCAAGTAACATTCGTAGTAAGTGCTGACGTTATTTCAGGTGGGTGTATATAAATCTCGCGTGACCAGTAAGCGAACAAAAATGGCCGCGAATCAAGGACTCCGACGATAATTATGTGTTCGGAGTCTATTTTACAAAAATACATTTGACTTTTTTAAGGTCGTACTTTTATATTTCTATGGTCTCACTTATTATTCTATATACATGGACTGGAGGTATGGGTAAAGAAAATGTTGGTTCTGTAGGTACATTTCAATTTTTGAAATATTGTAAACGTACTCATAATATTAAACAGAGAACAACACCAAAGTTGAGGATCTATTGCGAGCATTGAATTGCGTCTATGTCTCTGTGGGTTGAAAAACGAATGACAGATAATTGGTGCCAAGTTTTTAATGCTAGGAGTGGTAAGATATTTAGAAGTGTTGAACAAAACGTCTTTAATATCATATAAATTACGTTTGGTGTGGATTAGGAATGTTTTCATATTATTATTACTAGTACAACGCATTTATATAGCACTTTTTTTAAGTTCATGTACACTTTTTAAAATGCTTCTAGAATATATTGTAAAAAATATAGAATTACGAATTCAAAACAAAAATATGCTTTTTCACATTAAAAAAATAATTTGCATTATAAAGATAAACAAACAAAACAAAACAAACATTTATACATAATCTAAAAAAGTAAGTGACCCTTGGATAAAAATAATGCTCTACTCAGTAACATGAAAAGAAAGAATATATAAGCCGCACCAGGAGTAAAACTAACATAGTGCGTTTGCAACCAGCACGGATCCTGACCAGCCTGCGCATCAGCGCGAACAGTATGGATCCTGACCAGACTGCTGCGCGGATGCACATGCTGGTCTGGATCCCTGCTGGGCGCACATGCACTATGTTGGTTTTCTCCTATCGGTTTACGAAATGTTGTACAAAAGAGTGGGCTTTAGCGGTATCAGGTTCCAAACATTGGGAGCAGTGAACGAAATCTCCGACTGCCATGCGGCCTAAGCTTTCTAGCCGGTCTATACACTTCTCTAATATCCCTTATATAGAAAGGAGGGCCTCAAAGGTGTGGGTCGGAACATTGTACTGTACCCTATATTTCACTGGTAACCAGTGGAGCTCCTTCCGAACCGGTGTATAGTGATTATGACGGGATGTCCAAGTGATAACGAACTGCCGCGTCATTGACATGTTGTCCTCTTTGGAATTATACAACTAAACAACGCATTACACTATTCTAACTGTGAGGTAACCAGGTAATTGGCAAGGATCTTTGTAGCATCACTAATAAAGTACCATCTGATATGACCTATTCTACGTAGTTGTGCATATCTAGCCTGACACACACAGAGTTGACTTGCTGTTCAATATCCATATTGCTGTCTTATACTGCACCAAGATTCGTGATATATTTTGTAGATTTTATCACAGAGTCACCGACCTTCAACGAGACATCTTGGAGTTATGCTTTGACGTGAATAACGTTGCCTCTCAATGCGGTGCTAAGCCCCCTTTCTAGCCACAGCTTCTATTGGTTTAAATATAGAGTCATCGGCGTAGAAATGACGAAGCAGTTCCTGACGTCTGCATATGGCACCAACGTGTTAAATGTACATGTTATAGTTCTTTGGACCAGGTACTGATCCCTTAGATACACTGCATTTCATTAACACAGGCCTCGACAACTTACCATCAACGTATACAATTTGATTGCGGTCATTTAGATATGACGATATCCATGCTTGGGCTTTGTCTCTGACTCCAAAATGATGTTCGAGGACATGTAACAGTGTTTGTGCCAATCGTGTCGAAAGCTGGCCATTCTTTGAATGAACTTGATTTGTCAAAATTTTGAGTTGAACAGTATGTTTTCTTTCTCCTACATTGTTTTAAAAACATTGTTGACTCTGTTCGTACAGACAATGCTGTTCAATGATCGGACGGAACACAAGTTATTTAAGTATATGCACGTTTGAATTATCGTACCCTTACAGCAGATTGTATACAGTAATTCAACATCTAGTAATACCACTACATCTGATTTTACTGGTTTAAATTCATTAGCCACAACTTACCTATTGAAGACGTTTTTCTTTCTAAGGATAGAAATACTAGGACATGCAAACTATATGAGCCGCGCCATGAGAAAACCAACATAGTGGGAATGCGACCAGCATGGATCTATAATATAAAATTTTCCTTTAAATATACCTTCGGGGACGGACCGAACTACTAATGTTATATGAACTTGTGGTCCAACCCTTTTACCTTTCTTAGAATGTTTTGTATATTTTCTGTATATGTACATTGTATATGCTGTCACAAAAAGGAAGGAATAAAATATGTTTAAATCAAAACCAGCCTGCGCATCCGCGCAGTCTGGTCAGGATCCATGCTGTCCGCTTTCAAAGCCTATTGCAATTAGAGAAACTGTTAGCGAACAGCATGGATCCTGACCAGACTGCGCGGATGCGCAGGTTGGCTGGATCCATGCTGGACGCAAACCCACAGTGTTGGTTTTCTCATGGCACGGCTCATATGGTAAAATCACTTTAGGTAAAGAGTTCCGTTATCTTTGTTTTTAAGAATACTTTACTACATTGTTATATCATGTTAGTCAGTCCTATATACGAACATGTTAGTTATTTACATAAATATACTCAGCGTCACTGAAATATTAACCACCCTAATGGCCCTTATATTTTAAAATCGCATTTGACTGTGTTAAAAGCATAACACGACTACATTTTTGACGCAACTGAGACGTCACTTGTGTAAAGATTTGTCAAATTCGATGAGCTCCATTTGAGGCACGGGCTGCACGTGCAAAATGACTTTTTCGAGCAATGTCGACATGTACGAAAATTCAATCGCAAATAATTCATCGCGCTTGAAAGTCGACAGACTAAAAGAAATACGTTAAAAAAGCAACAGAATATCTTTGCTAAGAATGCCACGTTTAAGGCACGATCAACGCCAACGGGCCATTGGCATGGTTAACGTCAAACTTTCATGTCGTGAAATTGTACGTCGTATGCGCTGTTCTTACCTGGCAGTCATGAAATGGGTAAGGAGACATGATCAGACAGGGTCTATAAGTAATAGACCGCGCAAGGCCATGAAAAAGTGTGTCGATATTGTATAAAAATTAAAGAGGTATATATTAAGTGGTAACTTTTCAATGACGCCCAGTATATAAACAAAATATATGAAGAACACATGCATATAGAACTAATAAGACAAGAGATAACACTATAATTGAATGGTTTTAATAAAATGAATGAGTAGTAATAACTAAAGGATCGATACGAGTGTGTTATCGCAGATATCATGGCATTGGTGCAATCAAGGATTTACCTGCGAAGATATTAATCGAGGTTTGCTATCGGATGATTCCTGACTATGAAGGATGTCACCATGTAGATTTGTTTGTTTGGGGTTAAACGCCGTTTTTCAACAGTATTTCAGTCATGTAACGGCGGGCAGTTCACCTAACCAGTGTTCCTTGATTCTGTACCAGTACAAACCTGTTCTCCGCAAGAAACTGCCAACTTCCCCACGTGAATTATCAGAGGCGGAGGACGAATGATGTCAGACACAATGTCTTTCATCTAATCGTCACGGAGAACATACGCCCCGCCCGGGGATCGAACTCGCGACCCTGCGTTCCTTAGACCAACGCTCTCCCTACTGAGCTAAGCGGGCGGGCTGTTACCATATAGAGATAGTACCTAAATCGTAAATAATATGCTTAAATTGATCAAAATAAGCCTTAAGTATTATATTCAGTCTTATATACTAGATATTCATATCAGCAACCAGCATGATTTTTAAATTGTTTTTCATAGTCCTAAATTTTAGTTACCATGTAGAGACAGTACCTCAAATTTAGGACTATGACAAACAATTAAAAAATTATGCGCGTTGCTGGTATGGATATCGAACATATAAGACTTAATATTATACTTAAGGTTTTATTTTAAGCATACTATTTAAGATTTTCCAAGACTTCATATCTAATTTACATGTAGCTGCTCTTGCAGATAGTCCTACCTATCAAGTCGTTGATAAATATCTAATCCCCAATTATACATGGATCATTGCGGGGAACACTGATCGCAATGCAAACAAAATTGTTAAATACATGCCGGAAAATGTTTTAAGTCAGATCCACTATTAGGCTGAAATTTAGACATAATATTTATACCATATCACACATCATACAGAAAAAGAAGAAACAACTCTTCAGTATTTACCATGAATGACATTACAAGGAAATGACTTATCACTTAGTATTAACCCTTAGCCTGCTAGCGGCGATTGGTTTTGCCTTTGCGACCAGTGCAGACCAAGATCAGCCTGCACATCCGTGCAGTCTGATCATGGTCTACACTGTTCGCTATTCAGTCAGTAAATTTTTAGTAAACACCCCTTCAAATGATAAATGGTACTGCCCAAATTGGAAGATGGACCAGTCCATAATAGAAATTTAGCATGGTAAGGGTTAAACCGTACATTTACTTCTTTATTCCTATTAACTGCAGGTGTTCAGGTAAATGCAGGATTGGATTAAAACTTGTGTCATTGATTGATCTATAGTACTATGTCTATAACGACTATGAATATCGCAATGAAAAGATCAAAGAAAAATAGCCACACCTTGCGATAATGGAAAGACTAATGATAGGATAAAATTTATGATAGATATTAAACCGGAGAAGGAAAATATCCATGTCATTTATTCGAACACAGACACGTGATTGACCATAGAAAATTTACGATTCTATCAGTACAGTTTTATTTATTACTATTGACCAATTGCGTAAATTTTACAGTATTGAGATGTTCATCATAATACTATTTTAAGAAGTTATTATTACATTTGAAAAGGATTTCACTAGAAGTTCAATGATAAATGATATATAACCTTCACCTATCGGTTAACATCACGTTATTCTTTACGTTAGGTTTTATGTTGTTTACGGACAAATTGACTTTGATTTCAAGAGTATCATTTTATTAAGATTAATTCTACCTTAGTCTGTAGCTAAAAGATATGAAACACTTAACATTCACTTAATAGATACTGTGTAACCTGGCATTTAGTCAAAAACATATGTTTAGACAGTTTAAACTACATTGTAATATCGTTAGAAAGGCTAAAGATGTGTGTATATTGATTTTAATCATCCAAAACAACTTTAAATGTTTATACTTACACAAAATGAAGAAGTATTGACAATAAACAATGAGAGGACAACTGTAAGATGTTATAGCTTTCTGTTTCCTTAACTACTATTTTGTAAATGTTTCATGAATTTCTGAAATTAAATATGTTTTAACTAACATATTTATTGCAGTAACGATATCAAACTAAATGTGTTCGTGCCTTATGTATCCGTATACTCATGTAATGATCATTCAAGTGTTAAACTCATGTTTAACATACCTGTATTAAATAATCTTGCTTTTTGTATAAACTACACATGAAAATATCAGTTATAATCAAACAAACGAGAGCATTGTCCTCACTTAAAGCAGGAAGTTACATTAGCTGTCGCGAAACAAACAAAACAAAAAAAGGTTGTGAAACATAAAAACGTGGACTTCCACTTATCCTAGATCTAGTACAAAATAAACGGAAGGAAGTTACGAACGTGTGATAATTGGTGTAATGGAAGTATATACATGTTAAGTACTGACTTTAAAATAGATATTACTTTTAAGTTTATGTGTAAATAAAACAACTAATACTAAGATCAAGATGAATTTTTCAACTACAACTATCGCGGTCAGGAATATAACATCTTCGTTTTGCAAGATGATTGTTCCGACATATACACTATCATTAACACTGCTCAGCTGCAGTTTGTCTATATTTGGATCTTTCGTGATCATAATTACCTACTTAAACCTTCAACAAATACAGAACTTTACAAGAAAGTTGTTGTTGTCTCTAACTGTAGCGGATTTGTTAACAGCCGTTGGAAATTTAATAGGGAGTGTACGATATTTTGCATTGAGATCCAAGGCCAACGGTTGCGAACTGGTACAGGTATCGGATAGTGTTTGTATTGTACAAAGTTTCATCACAACGTTTTCAAGTATGGCATCATTCTTCTGGACGACCGTAATTGCTCTACATATTTACATGCAAATTGCTCGTGAGTCACCGGGCATGCGCACAGGACTGATGTTGCTTGGTTACCAGGTTATGTGCTGGGGAATTCCAGGTAATTGCGAAGTTTCTTTAGATCATTGTCACGTGACCTCTTGCTACCAGTGCTTCTTATTCCTTACATTAAAGCTAGCATTTTGTTATGGGTTTAAACTGGTAAACTTTACATTTTGCATTCATTACGCTTAACTGGGACGGGGACGGGTGGCATGTACTTGCTGCCTTGTCCTTCCATCAGTCCGTCTGTCCGATCATTTTTTGCCTGGATAACTAGCTCCTCCTTCAGTTTTCAAGGGATTTGAACCAGATTTACTAAAATATACCACTATGAAGTGTAGATGCGCATATTATCATAATATGTATGTACATGCCTGGTTTAGGAGTTACGGACATTTGACATTTTACAAAATATTGTGTTTTGCTTTACAGATACATGTACTAGCCTAAACAATGGAAATGCATTGCTCTTAAACTTCTGCATATTACCGGAATATATCATAAATCCTATTATAAACGCCCCTCCTCCTCCCCTGTTATTTGCAAAAATTTTAGTATACCCATTTATCCTTGCATAAAAACTACTTTTTTCACTGGATCCGCCCATGTATAAACGGGAGAAAAATCGTGTGCAAACAAGGCAATTAACGTGCTGTTTATACATGATTTTTATTTTTGAAATGCTTTGCCAGGGATATATGTATGTATTTTTACGCACACTGATATTTGGCATCTGCGTCTTGTTTCTTCCTTAACAACCTCATCTTGTAGCATTATAGATACAATGTAATCCATAGTATGTTTAGCTGTATCTGTTTCCAATCCCAAACGTACTGCCCCCATCAATGTATGCACTAGCTTCTCTTAGAGTTCACTCCCTTTACAAGGCGTCTGTTCAGTTATTGTAAATAACTGTGACTAAATAAGTATCGCGTGTAACTTGTGCTATTGTTCGTTTTTAGGTATTATATTTATGATTTTGGTAAGTATCAGTCGGTATTTTTTTTTATCTAATTTCTCGAAGAATTTATATAAACAGCTTGGAAACTTGACACTACGTTCGTACTTATCCGTACTCCAACTGCGTGTCCGTACTCAATATAACTCGAATGCAAAGTTATTATTCTTGAAATTGTGATGAGTCCATCAAATTGTGAAATGATATGAACAGTTATTGGTAATTTTATGTTTGTAATAATGAGAGATAAAAAACTTCGTTTAAAAACCTTCAGGATGTGCTTTTGATAGTATTGTTTATTTCCGGGCCATGGATACGGATATTTAAAACATGTTTACCGTTTCCAAGAACAACAGGAATGGTAAATAAAAAATGTACCGGAATCGTCAAGTCATCACATATGAAAACAATACATAAATCGTCGTAAAATATTTTTTTTTATGCAAGAATAGCGACAATACACGTTTGTTTTGTGTATTAACGTCTGCAGAAGCCCTTGGGATATGTTTGTGACCTCGACCTTCAGTCTCGGTCACAAACAATCCCGCGGGCTTCTGCAGACGTTTATACACAAAAAAACGTGTATTATCCCTACATAAACGCATTAAATACGAATTCATTAATTGAAATATGTTTCTACCCGTCTGCTTAGCTCAATGTGGAGAGCGCAGATTTCTGGATCGTGGAGTAGTGAGTTCGATCCCTAGGCGATAAGGATTGTTCTCCATGACAATTTGATAGATGGCATTGTGTCTTTCAGCTCTAATTCAAGTGAAGAAGTTAGCAGAGAACAGATAAGTTATGGTACTGAATCCAGGTGCAATGGTTACTTTAAATGTCCACCGTTACATAACTGAAAGGCTTTTTCAAGGGGAGTGGTGGTCTAGTGGTTAAGGTGTCTATCACTAAACCCGGAGGCAGAAGGTTCGAGTCCCTTTGGGTGACGAACATTCTTTCTCAAATGACAGTAATATTTTTTCAGGAAGCGGACACGAAATTGATTCAAATAAGCTTCAAAATATAATCGCAAAGTATAAACTAAATGGTGTCGAAAATACAGGCGCTAAACGGAAATGAAAGCAAACTTCAAGGATCTGATTTCCAAAATAAAGTTTTGTACTGCTATAGCATTATGTGGTCAATATCACGTCAGAGTGTAAATAGGAAAAATAAATACGATAAACATGAAACGATAAAGACTGAAAAAAAAACCATTTAAACAGTGCAGAAGTTATTAATTAACTTCCTCTCTTCCCTTTGCAAAATCGTTGCTAACTTGTTGTAAGGCCTAACATGTTTGTTTTCGGTGACATGCTTAAAAAATTAGGGTAGGTAGAGTCTAGGTTGAAAAAAAAAATTGTGTGTGGGGGGGGGGGATTTTTCTATTAAGTGGGACTTTCCGAAAATTAGTTTTGTGTCAAAAATGAATACAAATAACGGGGTTATGCCTTTAGAACATTAGTAAGTTGATTTCTAACATCACTGACCATATTTAAAGCATAAAAAGTGCAGTTTTGCTACTTTTTATTAAAAATTTGAAAAACAAAATATCCAAGGCCATTAAAACATTTAGGGTCTGGCCAAAACTTTAGGGTGGGTTGGGATACTGCAAACAAACAATTGTTTTTTACGCCTAACTTACTTGATTTTAAATATTGCAACAAATGAAATAACCGATTCCTGTGATATCGCTGGTTCTGTGATGTCACGGTGTTCACAAACTATATAGCGAAGAAACAGTAATGACGTAACAGCAACTCATAAATATTGTTAACATCATTTTTCTAAACTTTTATTAGTGTTGAGCCGACTATCGTAGTCTTCTTCTGAAGGACTGGCCCCTCTTTTTTCTTGAAATGAAAAACATATATTTAAAAAATAATATTAAAATGTTAACAATTACCGCTTGTTCCATATGTAAATGCCATAATTAACAAAAGTGATTTCGTTATGAAAACCTTCAAGTGAAGAAACCATTGAAACAAACGTCAAAATCTTGCTTGTCTTTCCATTCATTTAAGATGCTGAGTAGTGGCTTTTATCATCTTTTCAAAGCCCACTAAATAAAAAAACTGTAGCAGCTCTCTGTCCCAAATTCAACTTCTTCTGTCTAACCAAATATGAGTCATACCCTCAAACATAAATTAATGCTTTTCTCTTCAATTTATGCACCCTGACTATGATAATTTCTATCGCTTCTTTAAAAAACCCACCACAACCTAGTGATCTCTTTCCTACCACATGAATTTCGTGCAAGTTTTCACAATTTCATCTGCAAACTTATTTAATTAATCTTTTTTTTCAGTTTAGTTTTAAAAACATTGATTAAATCCCTATTTTACTCCGTTCCGTAGAAACAAAGTGTGGCCTAATCTCAACACACCAAATGCTGTGCTCACTGCTACATTCATTCAATAAAATGTTTAGACAATAAACATATTGTCTTGGCCTAACATATGTCACTGTCAATTTATAACTTGATACTTGTATGACTCAATTTTGTCATGTTATATATAATATGTAGTTAATGTAGTCATGGATACAGAAGAATACAGTCATTCTGTGGCACATCGTCAAAAAAAAGTTCAATACATCACTTAAGTCTCTTTAAAACATGTTGTTTTGGGACAAATAAAAGATGTCTTCAGTGAAACTTTTCGGTCTGTCTAGAGTGTTTAGAGTGAGATAATTACCAAAGTACAGTTTTGATGACTAAGTTTAGCAATGCATATTTATCGATTTTTATATTTATACGTCCGTTTTTGAAAAATATGCAACGTATTGTGATGGCGTATGCGACTTTGCCCGTCATCATTTGTGTCCTGAACATAACTTTAAAACATTTCTAGGTCTTGACTCTTAAAGCCCCAACTTTTACTACCCTGGCAGTAAGTTTTGTAGGAGGAGCCTATCAAATAACAACGCTACTCTAGGCTGTCTGTTAGCTAAAAATAGCTCACTTTAAATGATTCACAGGCAGATGTAAACAATGGTCAGTTGAAGAAGAAATTTGAACTAGTTTGCATGTTTTGATGGTAAACAACTATTATTATCCATATTGTGCATCCATATCAGTATCAATCCTATGAAAAATTGAGTCAAGACTAGCATTCCTGATTTTTAATCTTGTTTATGTAAATTTAACAATGAAACTCAAAATCAAACATTCATTTAACTAATATTATCATTGCTGGCTGGTCCATTAATTGAGATAACCTAGCAATAAATGTAGAAATAATAAACTTTAAGTCTGGGATGCAGAACAATACACACAAATTAGCAAGTGCTGCTGTGATAAGGACTAATAAAAATGATAAGCTATTTGAAATTATATTTATCACTGTATGTCTGTAATTAGTAGTTCCCTATTTCTTTAAAACATTTTTATGATATGACATATAAAAATATAACTGTAGAAATGACTATGATATTCTATTTGGTTTAAAAATTCAAAATTACTTTCTGGAGAAGTTTTGCAATGCACTCTAGCTTGGTGTTAATTCCATTGATACGAAGCCTTCTGACGATCAGGTTTGTTGATAAAATTAACCACGTGGGAATTGTTTGCATTCTCTGTTCCTCTAGGGTTCATGACCTCATTAGCTCCTCCGAGAAAATTCAAATTTTTGGCAGTTAGTTTTAAATAATTTTTTGAAACTATACTTCAACAATTTTTGTTTTAAAAAATAAAAACACCAATTGATAAAGAATATTTCAATGTGTATTTATGCAATTTTTCATAACTTTTTATTCAGTGGTATATTTAAAATTTTGAAAAAAGGGCTCTCTGATGTGAAACATGCATAATTTATATAAAAACCTGCCCCGGCACCATCTTGTGGCTTTTATATGGCAGTTGGGGGTTTAACTTGGCAGTTAGATAGATGGCAATAAGACGATGTAGAGAGTGCAAAAGCTGGAGTTTTAGGTCAAACATCAAGCAAATGGAGCTCCGAGACAAAATCTGTCATTCATCATGTCCCGGGCACTGGCGCCAGATCAGAAAGAAAATGTCTCTGTACATGTTATACCCTACCCCTAGGTATTCTATAAGAACCATGGTCGTGAACGGGAAAATATACTAACCCATTTCAATCGCGTATTTCATACATAAAACACGCAGTTCAGTAAATGTGTACTATGGATATTAAACAAGTGGTAATTTATCTTCCGTTTTGTACCGGTCACATTTATTTAATACTTCTTATCTTAGAAAAACAACGTGTAGTTTACAGTTTTTTCAAAGGTACACAAAAAGCTTGCTTGAACTTCCCTGGTGAAGTTCCGGTCTAGATTACAGACACACTCTGATTGGCTGATGTGAAAATGTTTGTCAGTCGTCATTTTACTACACGTGTACGCTAAAATGTTTATATGCAGCATAAATGTGCAAAATGAATTAAATAAACAGAATAGATGTATACCAATGTATGGTTTCAAATTCAAAATCATATACAAGATGAATTTCATTCATCATTTCGAGTCTTATCGTAAAACTGTGAATATATTGCATTCTGTTTTTGTTTGTTCACATTTCGCTTAACATGTGTACACTGCCGTGACCTCTAGACCAGATGTTCATTAGGGGAGTTCACGCAAGTTTCTTCTGTAACGTTGACTAAAGCATAAAATATATGGAGCATCTCTGCAATATGGAATATTGAGACAATGTGACTGGTGCACGATGGAAGATAAATTATCGCTTGTTTAATATCAATAGTAAAAATTTACTGAATGCGTGTTTTAGGTATGAAATACGCGATTGAAATGGGTTAGTATATTTTCCCATTCATGACCATGGTTCTTATAGAATACCTAGGGGTAGGGTATAACGTGTACAGAGGCATTTTCTTTCTGATCTGGCGCCAGTGGTCCCAGGCATATTTTTAAAAACATTCAAGGTATTGATTTCAAACTTGGCACATGCGTAGATGGCGATTAGACAATATGCTGGGTGCATAAACCTGGTCAGTGGGTTAAAGGTCAAGATCAAACTTTCAGCTCAAATGCAAACACTATCTATCATATATCGGAGTACAACTTAAAAAGTAAGATGTTGACTTTAAACCTTGCATAAAAGTAGATGGTGCAGACCGCATGAAGGGAGTCGGAAGGTTGAAGGTGATAGTCACAAACTGAGCTCATAGTTCATATTTTACTAGGTTCATTTACACATTTATACATACATTGTTTAGGGACAGCGTTCCTGGAACGTAGCTATTCCTAGTGGATTATTGACCTTGCTTTAGGAACTACTTTACTTTTAATGGCCATTTTTGCGCATTGCAAATTACAAGCAACAGATGTATAGTTTTGCTGTGTATTCATATACTGTAATATTATGAACCCATTATTTTTTAAAGTTGTGAATTATAATTGTTAGTGTGGAGGGACAGCTTTCCTTGTTATGTTTCAGAAAGGAGTATCTTATATTTTATTGTCTTTATCATGAAAATGAAATGTCAAAGTAAGAAATATTATGTCAACACTTTACAGAGATATGATATATACCTTTCAAATTTTATACCATTGGTTTAACCTTTCTAAAACTGCGGTATGTTCAATATTGGACACTTATGATCAGTTAATTTATGTCTTAAGGAGCAGTACGTCCTTTCGGTTACAAAAGCTATTTGTTTTCCTGTCAATATTAAGCTGAGAGATGTTACCGTCATTATTTTGGAATAACTCAGATACGTTATCACTTCAAACTTTACGTATCTTTCTTGTGCACTTGAACTCAGTGTTGTTATATTTTCTGATCATTTTGGGATCTTGAATCCTTTCAATGTTAATTTATGATAGAGCTCCGCACTTTCTATTAGCTCTCATGAACTGATTCAGTCACACCGTGTCCTTTGTTTTGTTTCATTCTATGTTTCAGTAGGATAGTTTAAGATTTAATTTACAACAGCAGTCTTTAAGTGTCGTGTGATGTCCAAAAAAAGTCTTCAATATTTTCTGGTCCTTTGGATTATAGAGTCCTTTCAATGTTTATAAATTAGAACAGAGGTCCTATTAAGCCGGTGTTATATGATGTGAGAGGTGTCATAAACTAACTGAATGAATCTTAAATTCAATGTTAAACTCAACGGATGACTTACTTTTCAATTGTTCTGGGTGAATCATATGCGGTAACGGAGCTTAGCGGAGTACACGTATAGCTTAATTCATTACAATGTCTAAAAGACATCTACAGTCGACTTATAATGCTAAAAGAGCCGATTAATTTAGGGTTGCCGCTCCATCGGAAGCAAAATATGCTACTATTATTTAATTTCATTGATAGCTGACCTCTCCAAGTGAATCAATCTTAAAACTAACTCCATGCAGGTGTGTAGTACATAAGCTGGACGTAAAGCATCTATTCATAAATGTGTTCCTATCACAAGTTTTGAAAATATGACTATATATGTCTCTTACATTTATTTGAATAGGAATCATCACAGTTACAGCTTTAAGTTTAGAAGTTCTCGGTAGCGACGACTCTGTAGGAACCGGAAGTTGGTGCTGGATCCGAGCCGAGGTAAACGATCATGCTCAGATCGTATGGATGATCATGTCTGGAAAAGGTTGGGAGATATTGTGTTACGTTTTAACTGCGGGACTATACATGTTGTCAAAGATAGCTATATGGGCAAAGGTAAGATCAGAGATATTGGCGTTTAGAACAAGTAACTCTGTTTGATTTGAAAATCGGATGAGGGTTCGTAATTGACATTTAGACCTGTTTAATCTCGCTGCTATCCTGGCATGGCCTTGTCGCCTTTGATATGGGTTACCTTCCAGTCGTCAATTTTGGCGGTGTCATTTTTAAGTATTAATCGATGTTTCTCTATTTTAGTAATAATTTTCTGCATGCAAACGTTTAGCTCTTTTAATCTAGGAAATTACACTTGAAATCTTTTCTAAGCTTTTTTTATCCAATTTAGGATCAAACTGATGTTCGAATGCTCACTAACATGTGATTAAGAAATATGAAAAATCGTCAAAAATCCACTTCTTATGTTCAAACAGAGCATAATACTGCATGACGATAACTAATGTGGACTAGTTAAATAGCTTTTATTGCATACATTTAGTTACAGAACAGTTTCCGATAGCAACATACTTAATACTATAAACAGAAATTAGCTTTCATTGGCATATGTGTCCCTCAATCAAAATCATACCTCTTTGGGAGTAAATAACAAAGGACTTGAAAATGAGTATATTTACGTTATATCACAATATATGATATATTTAAGTTATCTTAAAACTCGTTTGTAATCCTTTTCAGAGACGAGCCAATAGGTGGCGTCGTTTTGGAATGCGGGACGTTGAGGACATGCGTACTGAAGATGAAAATTTTCTTTACGTTCCGCTTGTTTTGTATGTTCTCCGAATATGGGGAACAACACGGTTTTTCCTAGCCATTTTCAAAAACCATATAAACAGTGTACATCTTACGCGTGCGCAGGAAGTGCTTTTGGTATTCCAGAGTATAGGGGACAGCGCGCAAGCGTTCTTTAACTGTGTGCTATTTTGTTTTTGTGACGCAACTGTGAGGAACTATTTATATACTGTGTTGTTTCGACGACACCGGGAAGATTTAGCTGATTCTGAAACTGACGAAAGGACACCGATACAGACATAGTAATTTGACGTTGTGAATAGCTTAACATCAAACTTGTATCCAGCTTGTAAACAAAACGTGTATACATATGATATTTAGAGCTTCGACTATTGACTACGATGAAAGTACACGAACGTTTCAGGTTGACGTGTTGTTTTTATGAGGCGTCTTTTCACATAGTGCCGTTAGACTCAGATTGCTTCAGATTCACAATATTTGTGGGCATTGATTTATGTGCAATTATCTTCAGTGTGTTAGCTTGCAGATTGGACAAAGTGCTTTGAAGGCGCTTCATATTTGACAAGCAATGGCTAGCACTTCCCTAAATTTTAACCTCAACATGATAGAATAAAGTCGAAAGAAATAGGTGGCAATTGTAGAAAGACGTTGCGCCGAAGAGAACGATCCCTTCTTAGAATTACGGCATTCTGATTGTTTTCATCGTTGTATGTAAATATTGTTTCTGTTGGACGTTACTGATAAACAAAATTCTTATCTTTCCTATTACTCTATACGTCAATATTTGCTGAATACATCGTAACTAGAAAGCCGAATGGAAAGTGTTGGCTAAATATTAGCAAACTGATGGGTAATTTTATAATCGACACGACACACTTAATGAAACTTCACACAAGTGATCAGTAACAACAGCAGTTTTGCATGGTACATGTTAGGTTCTTTCAGAAAAAAATACAGAATTACGGGACTTTGTTTTTTTTTGTTGCTATACTATATACATAGAAGGGGGTCTCCGTGCCCGAGTGGTTAAGGTCGCTGACTTTGAATCACTTGTCCCTCACCGATGTGGGTTCGAGCCTCACTCGGGGCGTTGAATTCTTCATGTGAGGAAGCTATCCAGCTGCCTTACGGAAGGTCGGTGGTTCTACCCAGGTGCCCGCTCGTGATGAAATAATGCACGGAGTGGCACCTGGGGTCTTCCTCCATCATTAAAGCTAGAAAGTCACTATATGTCTTAAATTGTATCGGTGCGACGTTAAACCCAACAAAACAAACAAATATACATACAGTCTGCATATGTAATTTTGTGCGCGCCTAATCTCCTGAACCCATGCACACAATTTAATGAAACTTCACACAAGTGATCAGTACCAAACATAGTTGTGCATGGTGCATGTTATGTTCTTTCAGAAAAAAAAAACATTCTGTAGAGTTAGAGGACTTCGTTTTTTGTTACTATACTATATACATACAGCCCACATAATTATGCAATCTTGTGTGCTTCAAATTGCAATGTGCAATGTACTGTGTGTGTGTGGGGTTGGGGGGGGGGGGGGGGGGGGGGGGGGGGGGGGAAGGTGATACATTCATCACCTTCAGTGATGGCCTAAAATCAACATCAAGTACGAACGGAATGCAAACATACAGAACAACCTATTTTAGTGTCATTATGGTTATACATGTTTAAAGTATCGTCCAGAACGATATAAAATTTAAATGTTGCTGATGAATACAGGAACGTGTGTAGCGTTATGTATTGAAATGCGTTCTGCCTTATATGACGTCATTTTACAGATGATAGTATGAACATTAATTCCTTACATAACCGGTAATAACATTCGCATTCTAATGGAAACATGTACTAATGACGGGTTGTGTGAACATGATGAACGTCAATTCCTTACGTTACCGATTATAAAGTCCGTATTCTGATTTACGAAATTTTAACGTATAATAAAGACGGTCGCCAACAAACCTACACAATATCGAAATGTTACAGCTACATCTCATTAATTCAATAAGGAGACGTGTTATATAATGTGCAATATACCATGTTTATATACATTAAACAAAATGTTTTTTTTTTCAAGAATTGCTTAACGCTTATGTTGTTTTAACATGTTGCTTTCTAAAACTGTATTAAAATGATGAAAAACAGTTCTTTGTGCAAAATAAACCCCTTTGTAAGATCAGTGCATAAAGGCAAGGGTTGTCTTTTCCGAAAAAAATTCAAATTTTCTAGTACTATTACTTTAAAATGTAAAGAATCTCAAGTACTGTTTGATATGACATTTGCAAAAATGATTATAGTTTTATATGAGCCGTGCCATGGGAAAACCAACATAGTGGCTTTGCGACCAGCATGGATCCAGACCAGCCTGCGCATCCGCGCAGTCTGGTCAGGATCCATGCTGGTCGCTTTTAAAGCCTACTGCAATTAGAGAAACCGTTAGCGAACAGCATGGATCACATATTTTTGTCGTTCTTCAGAGGCATGGAATGTTTGTAACAAGGACGACAATGGAAGCTGTTATGCTGACAAATGTCTTGATACAAGTTTGTTGTCCACATTGCACAAACCCGTCTGTGATGACTTACTGGAGGATGTATCCATAAAAACGCGTATGTTTAGGGAGCCATTTTAAGATCAGAAAATTGATTCCTTCTGTTTCCTCTTATTATTATTTTTCTTGTTTATGTCTGCCTGCTCAAAGAGGAGAACGCTAATCTACAATTCGATTTCCATGGGTTCGATCCTCGGCGAGGCGTATGGTCTCCGTGAAAATTTGATAAAAGACATTGTGACTGAAATCATTCGTCCTCCACCTCCTTTTTAGGATGTTTAACAACCTTACGACGATGAAAATAGAGTATCACCTAATCGCTTGATTGCGTGTCTATGGCTGTTTCCAGCCATTGCTAGTTAGTCGTCAATATAAGAAGATGTTCAGTACACTTCAAACGCCATTCTTGTGCCTTTCAAAATGTAACTAGAAGTTACCACAATGGTAAACTCTCATAATGTTTGCATAACCTCGTAACCTCGTGTTGACGTAAGTGGAATCATATTAAAGATAATATATTATTTCTTGTAACATGATTTTGTTTTAGGGCTTTTACTTGATAAGTTAACCCTTACACTTTTAAATTTCTATAATAGACTGTTCCATTCAATTTGACAGTACCATTCATTATTCGAAGGGGTGTTAACTGAACATTTACTGACTGAATAGCGAACCGTGCAGACCATGATCGCTGATCTTGGTCTGCTTTGGCCGCAAAGGCAAAATCAGTTGCCGCCATCAGGCTAAGGGTTAAAGACACACAACGTAAATTCTTATTAAGCTGACAAACTTTTATATGACTGATAGATACAAGATTCTTACATTTAAAAATCAAATTGCGACTATCATAACATGACTCTTTTTGCACAGTCCTGGTTCAAACAAAGTGTACATAAGTCAGGTATTAGAGTATCTTAAATAGATAGAACATGTTTTGATTGACAAAAATACAATAAGGTTTTTGCGTTACTTTAGAATATGATTGTGATGAAAGTAAATCCACCTTCCAAAAGCCACATGAATGACTTCCTCATATGAATAATTCTACACCCCAGTATGAATCAACATCAGTTAGGGACAAGTGATTCTATGTCAGCGACCTTTACCACTCGGTAATGGTGTGTCCTACATTCATATTGCAGGATATTGATGTAAGGGCACAGTTTGAGGATGATCTGTTTTTGTATAAAACATTTGCATTTCATATGCAAAACATAAAACATTATAACAATTAAACAAGTTACTAGTGTTCGTAATAACGCTTTTACCAAATTTTACGCGCTACTACCGCGGCCGTAGGGAAAGCATTGGCATTTGCTAATTACATTGATTGTATAGAACTATCTTTGTAGCCCGGCAAGTAAAATGGCAAAGGTATAATTTGGGATAATTGCGCCTAATTTGTTGAAGCAGACGAGATTTGACATTTATATTTTAGATGCCAACGTCAATATATTTTATATAAATGTTCCATTTTATTAGTGCGTGGAGATTAAGATAAGCATATGAAACATTTTTGCAGTCACACAATTGTACCTAAGTATAGATTTTTTTATCTGTATCGAGATATACAACACTGTGTATGCAACTCTATGTAGTATTATTTTGAGAAAGAATAAAATAAATAAATGCATTGTTGTCGATGTAAAGTTAATAATAGCACTTTTATCACATAGCGTTAGTACTTATATGAGGATCATGTCAACTCGTTCCCTAGTCAACTCGTCCCCCAGTCAACTCGTCCTCATTTTGGTCATTTCATCCCGTAAGTTTGTCAATTTGCCTCTCCCCGTCCCCCTTCTTTTGAAATATTCGGTCAACTCGTCCCCGTTTTGGTCATTTCGCCACACCCCCCTACACCCCCCCATATATATTTATCATTTCGTCCACACTCTTTTACTTCAAATGTCTTTATTTACTCATTTCCTTTTAGAATTTGTGATATTAGAATCGCTTTTATTAACTAATTATAATTAAATCTGTAAAACAATTTGAGTATTATACAGAGGAAATGCGGGATACATTATGGTTCAGATATATAGAAATTTACAAAGTCAAACGAAATTGAAAAAAAAATCGATTTTAAATGTTAGGTTAACAACAAGTTCTACGGATGTTTATGCCCTCTATAAATATCACGTTATTTGCGTATTGTTAAATATTGGTTTAAAATATTAAATACTGATAATACTATTCTACGCCATGTGTATTGAAACTCATGAAGTGATTGTAATAAAGGATTTAATAATTGAGTTTCAAACTTAAAAATGGTCTTGTAGATATTTGGAATAGCCCATATGTAACCGAGTGTAAATATTTTATGCATATATGTAGACAACGTGCTATTGACTGTTACATTTAAGGTTGGCACGTACCTAAAGAAACTAGTGCTGGTCTGGATCTGTATATAATCTAAAATAAGTTTTGCTTTGAAATTACTTGGATTGATACAACTTTGGATTGTTTATAACTAGACTTAGAATTTCTGCGCATAGCCATAGAACACATACCGGACGATAAGCAAGAAACAGATTTCAAAGAAATGAACATTATTGTCAGTGTTGTAATGGAAGGGAAATAAAATATGAATTTCATTTTATCATTACATGTTCTTGATATACAGATGTTAAGCAATGCATTAAAAAGTATAACTATACAAGACCAAGCATGTCTAACTTTTTAGAACTGATACAAAGTAACAACAGAAATATATTATTCAAGTTAGCAGTGTAGTGTAAAAATGCCATGGATATCAGATAATGTACTGTAATAGCACATTTTCATGCTGCATGTTTATTTTTATTTCTTTTTTATACCGTTCATTCTCAGATAATTTGAAATGCTACTATACCAAAAATTGCATTTGACCTACATTGTTAAAAGACGTGAAATTCTTATAAAATTGATGATGTACGTTGAACAAGTCAAAATGAATTTTATGTTCTGTTATGTTCTGATAATGTAACAAAACTTAAAGAAGTCGCCGCAAGGTTTAAGAGAACCATAACTTCAAAAATATGTAGCAACGGATCATTTGAATTAGCTTAGAAGAAATAGTAAATAAATCTGTAGTTAGAACCGCGGTAAAGTAATAAAAATTATACATTTTAGTATGAAATATGTGATTGTATAAAGTGCGGTTTAGACGTTCACATAGTACATAACTGCGACCTAAATGTAAGGTGGACAATAACATTTTCCTACTCCACTTTGAGGTCTGAAACGATTATATGAGATGAAATTAGATAAATAATTCCTCTGGAGCCATGTTTTTGTTTTAGTACAAAAGACTCCACAACATTTGGTCGTTGTTTTACGATACGAACATTTTAGTGGACATTCTTATAGGAAACGTTCATTATGATTAAACGAATGGAACAGCAGTTTGCCACAATGGACCAGTTTAAACAATGCTAAAGAAAGAAAAACCAAACATCTAAATTTAACTATGATATAAATACCTATTTACTAGTTGTAATTTTCATTTGGGTATGAACTGCATGAATGTGTTTGAAGCACGGAGGGTGGGGGTTGGGGGGTGGGGGTGACCCCGAACGCAGAAATGTATTTCATACCCAAATGTAAACTATTTCATCGCGAATAATTTCTTAAATATTTGTTAAGATGAGTTTACAGCTGTCAATTTTATATATATTGAATAATAATGAACTTTTGAAAAACTGTCAAACAAAGCTAGAAAAGTAAAGACTGTAATTGATAACCCTTTCTTATGATTTGGGGTTTTTTGGCTAGTTTATGGGGAAAATAAACAATATTGAATAACATAAGAAAGTAGCATTGTTTTGGTATTTTGTGTTGGTAACTGGGTTGAAGTGGAAGAAGAACTGGAAATAGTATAATACTCTTGTTACCTTTAATAATGTGATTCTATTTGACTACACTACAGGTGCCGCCAAAGCTTAAAGTCGGATATATCAAACGCACTTTTGCATTAACCTTTAATCTGTCCAATTTGACTGCAGTTAGTGGCTGCCTAAGAGCTATAAAGAATTAAAGTGGTTCTACTTGAGTGAACCTATGGGCAGCCTAAGCTAAAATAGAAAATCCTTTACTAGTATATGACTTAATATCACTTAAGTTCGTGAAAGGCCTCCTTGGGTGAATTTTTCTCAAGTATGTTCAAATAGGTTCACTTGAATACACTTAAGGGCAAAAACCTTTAAACCTAATTTTCATTATATGGGCCATTTTATGGTGAATCGAAAACCAATTGAACATTCTTGAAGAGGATCGCCAAAGATATTTTGAGGAAATTGTTTATTTTCTGGCGAAAACATTTTAAATTGTCGATCTTAAACATATATGAAAACATGATGTCACCTTCTGGTCGCGATGTTTTTGAACGATTCATAATAGCTTGAATATGCTTGGTAGAGTACCATCAAAGGTTTATCTCTGTAAATTTCTTTTTAAACAAGATTAGTAATTTAGGAAAAGAGATTTTTAAACATTCAACTACAGACAAAGTGGAATTATCCGTAATGAATTAAAAGGTAATCACCCATGTGTGCTTAGACATTAGAACATCTTACTGAAATTGAAATCATGTTCGTGCCCAGACGATTTCCAAAGTCTAAAACGGTAGCCATATAAGGAAAACCTGTCTCGTTCTCTAAAAAATATTTTTGGCGAAATTAGTTTTATAGTTGACAAGTTGTTTTTCTTTTCGATTGAAATAGGAACTAAATTCTGCAATGATGATCGTAACAAATTAAAATTATTGTTGAGCATCCTTGTGTAGTTCGGTTGATGTTCCTGACAGCTTTTCTTAACTACGAACATCCAATGATCAGAGTACCTTACCACACAGGATAAAATGTTAAATCTGCGATGTCGTATAAATGATAATGCAATGTTGTATAAATGATAATGCAATATCTATCTATTGGGAAACGAACTTTGTTCTTTACAAATAAAGATTCCTAACTAAGTCTGTCTCGGGAATCAAAAGTTTGTAGATTTGGTTAAAGAATCGTTCAATAAATAAACAGGTTATGTCACTAATATAGCTTTCAACGGATTACGTAATGCTCAGTCTGACTGTCTTGGTTTAAACTAAACTTTCTCGTCGGTCGATAGCTGAATCACATCATTATTAGAACATTCACTGAAAAACAGAAATATTTCATCTCTCTGAAAATGCTTTCAAAACATAACTATGAATGGATAACACGAAATATATAATTATGTTAATTAGGTAGTAGATGATTGCACACGCTTAGAGTCTCCATTTGAATTAGAAGCGTTGCGGCATACTGTAGTAGCAGAAAATTTACATCGATAAAATATTACCTAGGGAGATAAAATAAACAATATGTAATGAATGAGGGAAAGTGAGTGACAGTGGAGAAATGTTCTTGTGCAGGGTTTTGATTTACACGGCTTTGCTGGTGAAATATTGTGGCAGCTGTACTAAAAAATTGAGGGACTTTAATGATCGGTAAATATAACATAAAGCAAAGTAATACGGGTAAGAAATAGTATATTTTGTTTCAGGGCACCAGTAGGGGGTTATCATAACCAAAGGAATCTACAGGATATGGTATGCATTTCATTTTATCAAACTTTAAGTTGAAATAAGACTTTAATTAATATTAAATGCTTGTCCTTTTATTACTTTTTTGAAGGTAGAATTAGAATGCATCATTTTCGTGGTATATCGGAATTATTATTATTATTATAATTATTATTATTATACCAGATTTATATAGCGCCCTTTTCATGATAAACACGTTCAAAGGCGCTTTACATATACTGCAGCCACACAGGGCGCGAAATCATCCTCTACTAGTACAGACACAGAGCGATCTGGCCAGAGGGACAGAGTGAGATAAAGCTCCCCAGAACAGACTGACAGAACCCTAGCTCTTTTCGAGTAGACAGTCTGGTTCTTTAACGTGCCCTGGGAAGAACCAATACAGACTTCTAGTTAGGTGGGAGACACTCAAGAGCATCTCAGAAATTTCCAGTGCCTGGACCGGGATTCGAACCCCGGACCTCTGGATTGACAGTCAAGTGTGTTACCACTAATCCACCGGCCGACCTAATCATTTACTGATAATGTTCCTGTCTAACCGCTTCATTTCAATTTAGTTCTTCAGTTCATTAATATGTTTTCTGTAACACCACACTTAATATATTTATTAACTGTGGTAAATTTACATTGTAAATGTTCCATAACTCTGTTTTTCCATTTTTTACAAAATTCCTATGTATTTTCGACTTAGCAAGGTTTTTTTTGATAAGGTTTTGTATATAGGCTGGTATCATAGTACCCATTGATGGGAATGTACTGAAACTTAACACACTTGTTCACTGTGATGATCTGACATGCAGCGCTAAGGTTCCATTTCTCTGCTTTCCATTTGAGCAAAACTATTGCTCTTTTTCGACTTAACAGTTTTTAATGAAATTTTTGTTTGTAAGCTTGTACCTAACTAGCCACTAATTATATAATGGGAATGGATTGAAACTTCACACATTAATTCACTGTGATGTTCTGACATGCAGTGCACATGTTTCATAACTGTGCATTTTTACGAAATTAAATCCCCTTCTTGACTTAGCAGTTTTATATGTAAGCTGGTATCACAATACCCACTCAAGGGAATGGATTGAAACTTCACACACTTGTCCGCTGTCGTGAGCTAATATGCAATTTACCAATTCCATGTTTTTGAATTTTTACAAAACTATGCTACTTTTTCATTCATATATTCTTTCAAATGACTAAGCCGCTAAATTACGGACGTTGCTCTTGAAATTTGAATAGTTTTCATTGTATTTGATTAAAAAAAAGGTTGCGATCTCAGCTGCAGTCCACCTGTCAAAAATGGTCTGATAGTAAAAGCATACGTATGTAATATAAAACACACAGATACATCGATTTCTGTTACTGTTAAATTTTGAAAATATATTCTTCACATCCGCTCTACCTAGACATTTTAGGAATAACGTGTTGTAAATTGCCACTCATTATTATCACACAGACAAATTGAAAGAGGTTGTAACAACCTCTAAAAATCGTCATAAACTTTAATTTTACTTTTTTGTAACAAATTAAATGTATATATTCCGTTCATGTGGTTAGAACAAATCTTTACTTAAGAATCCTTAAATTAGAAACATAAAGATACACCTAATTCACAAATATGTAATATTCAAATCAGCTTGTGCGGAATATTATTACATACTCATTTATATTCCCCGTTAAGTTACACTGGTAACGGAAACGTCAATATTTTTCCATACACTGACACCTGAATTTCATATCGGGTGTGTGACGTAATTCAGTTTGTGTTGTTGCACTATTTTTTTTCTGTTTAGTTCAGTATTGTCAATCCAATTCAGGCTATTGAACATATTTATGATATTTACATAATATTTATACGTGTAGATGCATATGTAATAAAAAGGTTATTATCTTTGCATCGGGAAATATGCACTCGTTCTTCAGCGGAAGAATATTGCGCTCCTAAAGTCGCGCAATATTTCCATTGAAGAACTCATGCATATTTCCCGATACAAAGCTAATAACCTATAGCTATCTTACTAAATCCTCGGCAAAACTTGGTGGAATGATCCAACGCAAATGAAGTTTATCCACTTTCTTTTCAAGGCTTGAAATTACTTTTTGATTAAATGTCAATCATAAACGTATTCCTGCAAATTGATAAAATGTACTTGCTTTATATGGGATCATACAACATGGTATATCTTATAGTTACTGTGGCGGAAATATGTAAATAAGTAGCAAAGAATTATTGCATTATACTAACTTGTCCTGAAAATATATAAATTAAATGGAGTTAATGGCACTTTGTGTTATTATAGGTAGTTTCTACAGTACACCTTTTTATATAAACTTAGATTATAATTCAAATGTGTCTACAACATAATGTACAAATTTTTCTTTGTAAACTTGAGGTGTACCCACACATGGTCAAATAGGTGATTTTAATGAGCTAATTGTTAACGCTGTAGAATGTATTTCTAGAACAGATTTTGAAAGGCTTCAATATATTTATCTGTAACACTGTCTAGAAAATATAAGAAATACTTATCACTCCATAAAAGGCATGACTAATTCCAAGAGTTCATGAAATAAAGTTCCATCCATGTGCATAAAGATTTTAATGTCTTCATATTTTCAGATTCAAACTCATGTAACACTGCATTTATATATACAACAAATGGTCCTTCCTGGCTATCCAGAGTATATCACATTTTTGACATTTTCACTCTTTATTTTGTCTAATAACAACATAAATCATTGTAAACAAACACCTATCAAAAGTAATCTTTGAAGCATAGATTGCTACCAAGCAAAATAAATGTTCTCTCAGTTTGTCATATATCTGTCTATTCCTATTAGATTACTGTCCTTGATATTTTTCTTCAAAAGGTTCCATTGTGTTGTAGGAAATTAAAGGGAAAAAATCAGTTGCATAAAACATCATTTTGATTTAAACAGACATTATAAACTTCGTACAAAAATAAACCTTTAAGATTTATAAATACATCAATGTGTAATGTTTAATTGACCCTTCAGTCTAACGCCTTCTCGAAAGTAAGCCCATTTCTTTCATTAACACATTTTCAATTCCTAATACCATGAAGGGATAGCAAGTCTCTCTTATTTATTTGATAGTCCTCGTTGGTTGTCTACATGCAATTCTTTGTCTATATATATATTACATAATTATGTGGTTTATTCAGATTCTGGCCAATAACAAATATAAAGGAACTTAGCCGGTTTCACTCCTTGTGCAGATCCTTAAGAGTGATAATAACGTCAATAACGTCGCACAGGAACGACATCAAAATAAAAGAACGTTATTCTTAAGTAGTTAATTAGGTCTTGAATTAAGCTCTGGTTTAAATATAAAAAAAAATTCTTTTTCTTTTTTTAAAATCGAGTTTGTAATATTGGTGGATCTAATTCACTTTCTTCTTTTTTTCCCTGTATTTATATCCATATTGTTGAATTACATATATATGTCATATGTCATGTGCAAATCCATCCATACCATTCTATAGGGAAATGTTTTGAATATTATTCGGTCTTTTCACTGTCAATTATATGTATCCGTCATTCTTTTTATAGAAATATTTGCAATATTATAGCGATAATTCTCGAGAACATGTATGTATATATAGAATAATCGGTTATTTACAATAAGCACGTTCAATACATGCAAATTCCTTCTGTTTTGAAATCTAATACACGAATATGTATGTAAAACTTGTACTATTTCGTTTCAGGAATGATTTTTCCGATTTCTTAAAGGAAGAGGATATGCAATTCAGAGCTCTACCGAGCAAAGAGGATGGTAAGACTCCTACATATCCATCTGGTTTTGACAGGTTTTGTCAATTTCTCCATTTCATGTATTAGGTATAATGGTAGCATCTCGAATCGTTTGACTCGTTAGTGTAATGTTTTGATTTCATGTTTCAGGTAATATGAGAGTGCCTCAAACTGTTTTACTTATCAGGATTTGCACCTTTACTAATTTGCACTCAAATCTCATGGACGATCTTATTTTCATTTCATATATTTTTTTAAAATTTGTTTACAATCAAGTACATGCAATTAAATTTTGGAATCATTGAATGCAACCAAACAAAATATAGCAGACCCCTTTTGACTGGTTCTGTTCATGAGAGGTATAGAAATTGCAACAAATTCCCGAGCCCCATAGCACCAGCTTAAGCAGAATTTTATCAAAAAGATATTAAATGGACGTTATGACCCCAAAGGACTAGAAAATATAATTATACCGTATCCAAATACGGGGAGACGTTTTAAGGTGACAAAACACTTAAAGATTTCTGTTTTAATGCTTAAGATAATTTGTAAGAAGATCCCTCGGAAGAATAAAATGAAACAGGGCAAAAAGGTTTGACAAGTAATGGCAAGTGTAATACCCCTTATCCCTCTAGCATAGGCAAAGACGGAATTCCATTTTAATGATATTAGATAGACTATACAATTATTACAGGTAGGGCAGCAGTGGTAACAGTTGAACTCGCTATTGAAAGTTTCGATTCTATCAACGAGAATGACATGGTATATTGCTTTTTGTTACTCAAAATATTAAAGTTAATGGCTATCATAGCTTACATAACGATCATTAATGTTAAGTCATATTTTCATATCACAGGACACGCCTATTTCTATATTATTCCCATTAAAAACAGTTTTAATCTTTTATCCATTGCTTCTTCAGAATAACATCACATTCTATTATGTTTAAGTTTATACCTTTTCAAGGCATATATCTGATAACGTTTATATACAATATAAAATCATTCTGATATTCGGCGGTCAAAAGGGAGGCATAAATGAATTAATAACTACTTTGTTTTACGCCACGGCGCATATCAAATGAGTTACCGGCTTTCAAAAATAAGCAGTATAGTTTCTGATCTTTGTTTTTTTTTTATGAAGATCAAGACAGGCAATATCTGATATTAATCTAAAATTCAGAATTTATGTATTTGTTGTCTCTTTTATTCATGGTTTTACTTTCTTTTTTCACAAAATTTAACCTTAATTCACATTAATTTTCAGGATATTTCCTTAACATTCCTCTTAAGGTTTAGTTTTAAAAACGACCACTTAGGCCAGTATGGTGTTACAGATGTAGACAAAGTTGTCTTTGATAATGAATTGGTTGATCGTCTGTGGACCCCTGAACTATATTTTCTTAACGAAAAACGAGTGTATGTCCACAAAACATTCGTGCCAAATAAGAAGTATACATTTTATATTGGAGGAAATGTGACATACTCGTCAAGGTAACTATATCCGATATTTGTAATAAAATGCATTTCTTAACTGTATTTCTTAACTGTATGCACCATAACGTAGATTTACTGCAAAAATGGTTTATCTATCCTTTATATCAGACTTTGTGATGAACGATGAGAATCTGTCATTTTCACAGAAAAGGAAAACCTAGAATAAAGCTTGGCAGCCGCTCAAAGTATAACATAAATCTTACCGTAAATCTGTGTTTGAAAAGTTAAACAGCCAGCTATTATCTTTCTTAAAACTGATTTTAATAAATCATATGCTTTGACGTAAAATAATAATAATAAAAAAAATAAAGTAAGCAGTGAAAAGGGAAATCAAGTAAAAATAGTAAAATAGAATAAGCAATAACAAAAAAACTCTAAGTGATACCTGGTGTCATGTGAAAAATCAAGGAAAAAGACCTGTAAAACTTATTTGGATCATTTGAACTTTACGTTTTTATTGAAAATAGGTAAATCTACAGTAATGAAAAGGTTAATTAAAATCTACATCATGAAATATGGTGCTATACGTGAAGAAGTCCATCTATAGACGCTCGTTGTAAAAAGGGAACAGATAAACAATTTTTGCATAAATAGCGCACATGATTCTACGTTTTTGCTTGTTGAATTTCCTTCGGATACATAGATGTTTTGAGAAAAAATATGGTTAAATAATCTACTTTATAGAACAATCATTCTCCCAAGCGTAAAGAGTGCATTAATGGAATACCTTTAGTCATTGATTGCCGACTAGAAGCAGGCTTGAATTGTATTATTATTTGCCTTATTGTGCACGAAAAATTCATTAATCTATTAATTCAGGGTCGATATTTCAGTTTATTTGCAAAAGTGCTCAGCGTTCCATACACATTATCACTATCGAAATACTAAAAAAAACATTCTGCTGAGAACAAAAGCATAAATAGTCTGGATTTGTGCTCCAGAAAAGAACGACAAATAGATCAATAAGACTGCTTAAAACATTTTTCCTGACCATTTGAACAAGATGTCAATCATTAAATTAAACAGTAATCTTTATCCAGTCTTGTATTCTGTTTTACTATACAATTTTGCAATACAAATTGCTGTTGCACACATCGTTTTATTAAATTCTAGATTTTCATTGACGGCGGGCTGTCCAATGGATTTTCGTGCTTACCCGTTTGACAAGCAGACTTGCATGATTGCAATGGAAAGCTGTGAGTAAAATATGTGATAGTCATAAGTTGGACATACTTCAAGAGGCTTTCTCGTATATTTACCCTTTCAGTGGAAGGGTTTTTGGCATTATACGTAAATTCTATTCAACTTTCAACAAATCATCCTGTCAAATAGACCTACTAATTTCATCTGACATTTGTGTTTTAAATTTTAACTTTGATCTTGATGATCAATGAACTTAGTTTTTATAATGAATGGAATATGTCATAGGACACAGAAAAAATAAAATAAGGATTATATTTCGAAGTACATCACTATCACATCACCACAGGCTACATTTCTATGACTATGTAGTCCAGGAGAAAATACTGAGAAAATCTCGTCAAAATTATTTTAATCTCCCCACTCCTCATCTACAAAAATATGTTTATTTTCTTTAATACTGCTACATTAAAGAATTTGGAAATGTAGCTGAACCCGGTTTAAATTACATCATTAGGATATCGTGCGCTTGCAATTTGATCTATCTTTTTATGAACGCTGATTATTTCTATTTATTTCCAGTTTTACACGATGAACAGGCCATTGTTTTGAAATGGAAGGCAAATAATCCAGTAGTGTTGAAAGGGAACAGTGGTACAGCATTGCCAAATTTCCATCTACTTAATATAGAAACGAACAAAATAACTGTACAAAACGAGGACGGTAAGATACCTATATTACCTTTCTGGAACGACCAAGTACAGTTAGAACGTGCTTAGCTTTATATTTTAATCTGATTTCTTTGCGGTTATCTTGCTTTTCATATATGTGTCCATTTAGATGGTCCAAATATCACATTAAAATATTCTAAAATTTGTTTCAGAAAAAAAAGGATCTTGTTTCGTCAAAATATATCTCTGCTGAAGACGAACCTAATGTTAATAAAAGGAATTTTAAAATCCAGTACTTGGCTTTAACATGACTATAAAACAGTCAAATAATTCTAAATGTTGTTGTCATAGAATATTTAGGGCCTAGATCGTACAGTTTTGCTGGAAAAAAGACACTTTTCTTCATAGTGTTAGCTGCCTTTATGACTGATAAAATGATCTTTGGGTCATCCTGTATCACCAGTGTATATTCCATAGTATCTGATAAAAGTTTAAAAAGTTTTTATGGTGTATTTGTGCATACATAAAGTAATGACAATTGCAGGACCTTATTTTTTCTGATATAACAAAATATTTTCACTTCTGAATGTATTTAGAATGTAAAGTCATTGCAGCAAGTTTAATGCAAATAATTCTAAAAATCACCATCATTTGATTAAGCAATCATAAAATGATTTTTCCCGTGAAAAGAATAGCGGGAATTCTTTGTGGTTTAGTAGCATTACTTCTTCAACATTTACAAAGAAATGTGGCACATTTGACCAAAGCAGATACTTTTCAATCATTGAAATCATTTATAGATAAAATAATATAGAAATTGTAAGAAAACTATCATTTTTATTACTCCAGCAACTTAAATACATAGTAAATACGGTAAGTATCCTTGTTGTTCAAACATAAGATATTTCTTGTTTCAGGTAACTTCAGCTGTGCTAGCATGGAACTACATTTCGTGAGAAATATGGGATATTACCTGATGCAGATGTACATCCCTTGCGTCATTTCCGTGATTATATCATGGATATCTTTCTGGATAGACGTCAATGCCGCCTCGGAGAGATTAGGCCTGGGCGTGGTGACTGTTCTCACCATGGTTACGCACAATGCTGATGTGAATTCACAACTGCCTAAGGTGTCTTATACAAAAGCTATAGACGTTTACACGTCCACTTGCCTGGTCCTTGTTTTCTTGGCACTATTACAGTATCTTGTGGTTTATATCTATGCACAAAGGGTACGAAACTACACTTACTGTGTTTAAATACATATTCTTGTTGGTTATTTTAATGAGTTTGAAGAAAATTAAATACATTGGATCCTAACAAAAACATTGATATTCAGATATACAACCTTTATTGACAAAATAATAATATTTTTATAAGGATATAATTATTTGCTCAATTGTTTAGAATTCTGCTAATTTTAGAAGAAATGTAATAAGAATACTGTACATCATATTTGGTTAATTAGAGTCCCAATTAAATTTGTATTTAAAATTTGGACCCACCAATCAGTTTTAATCAAAGAGACCCACTTATCGGTTCCTAAAACATTAGCCTCAAAGAAGCTATTGCTATTTCCTAAAATCAAATGTAAAAATGGTATTGCCAATATTTTGATTATTTCATAACAGTATTAACTCATACACACTTTAAGTTAGTTTTAATTCACTGACAAGACATTTATTTTTTACTGTCATTATCCATTTTTTCTACAACCGGCCTCTTGGTCAAACCCAAGTGCAACTTCTTAAACTTCTTGCTTTTGAAACAAAACATTACTATATTTTATTCTTCAATGTATTGTTTTACTTCGTACCTAAATTGTCGTTCCAGAGAAGTGGCGATGAAAAAGGAGACGATATGCAAACAAACAGGAGATACCAAAGTGTTGCCTTAAAGATTGATGTTGCTTCAAGGATTGTTTTCCCATGTGTGTTCCTTGTGTTCAATATGTGTATTGGGGTTTCTTTCTGGATTTACTGTACGGAAACTAATGACTTTTCAAGAAATAGATACAAATTTTGTCTCACGTTATTTGTCTAATATTCTTTTTCTTGTATTTTACATTAGTTAATGGAGTACTAATAATTTCATTATGTCAAATCTTATAGTACACATATCAGTCAGTATCATGTGTATTGTCTTATTGATCAAAGAATTTCGTATTGGACTTGTTATGTGTCGTATTGTGGCCAACTAACAAAAGTTTGATTTCAGTAAATACACAGATCATTCATAGACGTCTTCAAGATTTACTTTTTTGAAACATAATGCATTAAGTAAGAACATGTATCTGCTGTGGTCATTTCGTAAAGTAAGGGGATGCGTTGCGACCAACGCAAGAGACGGCTCTATAACGCCAACTTTTTGCAATGATTTCCGCAATCAATCGCAATCGATTATATTTTTAAATCAATAGAAAATACATTTAACAAAAATAGTTTGTATCATCTGAACAATAAAAAAGATTTCAATCGGTAAACGTAAAAGTACGTTAGTCTGGAACAAGTAGTTAGAAATTTTTTCTTTTCATTTATTTCTCTATCCTTTTGTGAATTATGTCTTATCGAGTTATGAAAGGTACCGCTAGTGTATGATTAAGACAATTTTCAAGATCGATTAACTACAATGGTATTTAAAGATTGCTGTCGATGATTTCCTAAGTCTTTAAAATTGCTCTTTGCTCAGATTTCCAAAATTTCATGTCACAGACCATGTATGTCCATCATTATAATCTATAGTGACCGATTGTCGTTAAATTCCAAGGAGACATAAAAGAAATTTACGGTGTTCAGCTGATTTTCTATTGCAGACATGTATGTAATTTTATTCGAAGTTATTGCCAACTGCGAAACGTCGACTCAGCCGCAAGCATGTTGCTATAGTCATTAAATATCCTCTAGTTTTATACTTTGTAAAGTTATTCTATTGTAATAATTACAGCTGACAGCTAACATGCCAATGATATAACAGTAGTACTGGTACTGTACCAGTTAAACTAGCTTGCAATGTTGGGTAATCTTCGAACTCATATAGCACTATTATATGTTCCTAGTTAAGGTAGTTCTGCACATTCGATGGAAGTCATGGCGTAAGGTCACTTGTCAGAAGAAATAGAATAAAACCTGAACTCGGAATACGGAACTGAAAGTCGTATTACGAGTTAATGGCAACGTGTAAGTAATTTATTAAAACGACAACGTTACTATCTTTCTCAAGACAATATATAATATTAAAACATTGGACCACGCCTTTGCTTGACTAAGTGGTATTAATGGGTGAAAAGATGAAAACTCAATATATTTATGGTTATTGTATTGTTGTCATATACATGTACTACCAAACTACCGTCAACATTCTTGGTACTGACATCAAGAAATGTGACTGTATTTCTTGAACATTCATAAGTAAATGTAATTGTGGAATGCATTTATTTATTTTAAATGTTCTGCTTACTATGTTTCCATCTTCAAGTATTTTCATCCAGAAAAATGACAGGAGCAGAGGCAGAGCATTATTCTTTTGGAATAAATCAAATGTATTCATAAATAAGGAAGAGAAATCAACACGGTGTATACGTGTATCTATAGCCGTATCGAGGACCTGGACAAAATTATTGCCATCAAGTTTGAAATGATTCATAGACAAAACCAACCTGATATCAGTTCACATATTCTTGCAACAGAGGATCTTGTTTAACAAGATCTAGATATATTCAAGTACAACTGACTGGTCTCTATTCTATAATTGTGATGAATATTGCTGCAAAGGAGGTAGAGTAATATCCAGTGTTCAAGGACGTATCATCAGTATACTATTGTGACCTTCTCGGGTTGTCATCATTTGTGTAATAACCTTCTAGCAATCTTATAGATGTGCTTTTAAATCCACTTGCCCACAGTAAGGGTAAAGTATTCAACATGTCCCTTTGTAACAAACCTGACTTAGGAAGAATATAAGACAAAGAAAATAACAAAATGAGTAATATTAAGTATTAGATTTGGGGAAAAAGACAAGTAGAATGTTCATTTACACCACTATTCCAAAAGAGTTGCAACGCTTTACACCTTTCTAGGGAATAAGTTTGGTTATTTATGAGGTTCCCTCGCCAAAATCTTATGTCGACTCTCACAGTACCTACATTGTACGGATTTAAGGTTGAAAGTAAACAAACGATTCAGGATAAAATATGATTTTATAAAAGGTGTTTTACATAGTGCCGTCCAACGTCGTACAAAGAACCAATTATAATGTAATACGGGATTGTTCGGGATACGGTGTATAACAAATCAGTTTCAATATGAAAATGTTCTTTTATGTCCCTAGAGGGCATATGTATCTATTACAAACAGAATCTTTTAAAACTGTTGCATATCACTTAATATTAGCAAATTATATTCGTTAGATAATTATGCGGGAGGTACATATCCACTGAGTAAATTTACCAGTGATATCATATATAATAGACAAATCTTGTAATATTTAACTTAAGGGTGATAAGTTACTAATAAATGCATTTCGAAATTTTTCAGTAATTCAAATTCTTAATTTTTGCATTTAAAGTTAAAAAGGAAACATAAACTTTGAAAGATGATATGCATAATTTAACTTTCAAATAGAAGAAGTAAATATACTTACCAGTACAACGATCCATCTCAGCACAAAAAGTGGCTTAATGTCTGCAAAGGCTAGTTTTCTAAATAAATGTAGTAAAACTGATGAAAGACAGTATTACATGCAACAGAAGCCATTTTCTGAGATCAGCGCACAAAGACGAGACTGCTCGCTTGCCGAATACGTTGTGAATTGCCTAATATTATTAATCTTAAACGAATATACTCATGAAATAGTGTTTGATATGGCATTTGCAAAAGTGAAAATAGGTTAAAACTTGGTAAGTTGACATGTGGCAGTTACCAGTAACTATTCAGTGCATACGTTTCTTCATGCTTTTGCAATTACTTGTATAAATTGACGTTATAATTTTTGCATGGACAATCTGCATTATTTAAATATTATTAAACCGTCGGTCGGTCAAATTTCAATTCATTCAGAAGTAGAACATCGCTTAATAAGGAAGCCATAATAGTATAAAGCTCAAAGAAATTTACAGCCACGTTGAAAAACAGTTATATCAAAAATGATTTAACTTTTAAGTCAAAACTTCTATCTTTTATCCATGGTTACATGCTATATAACCTCAGGTAAGGAAATGTCCCCTGTTTTTGAGAGATCAGGGCCAAGTTGTTCGAAACATTAACCGGCTGTTAAACTAACCGCCTGTTAAATTTTGATACAAATATTAGGCATGATGGGAACCGCTAGTATGATGTTTTAATTTCACTGGGGAGACGTTTTAATCTTCATAACTCTTAAATTATTACATATTTTACTAAGCCTGCTAAAATGTCAAAATGTAACTTTAAAGATTAATCGACCGTTAGCTTAATCGCCTATTAAGGTTTCGAACAACTGGGCCTAGAATGACACTGTGATTGCTTGTATCAAGTAAATTACTTCTAACCAGAGGAATCAGCAGTACAACTGATGGAGGTGAATTTAACATGAGCTTTTAAACAGTTTCGAATGAAACTTTTACCTAAAGTCACACTATGTAAAATTGATTGCTAAAAAGATATCATATAGTTTTTCACAATAACTTTCTCCAAAATCGGAGAAGCACTGGCAGTTTCACCTCGTTGATGTATTCGCCTCACTTTGACAATATTCACTGTCCTATTCAAATCGATGTGATATTTATACACTATACAAAAATGCTAGAAAACGTACATCAGCAATAATTTACATTTTGTATCAGCGTGGTTACATACCAACACACCAACCAGACAAGAGGACTATTACATGACTGAGAATGCATTAAATGACCATAGCAAGTATTTGTAATATACAGCCATTGCATTGCAGTCATTTGCAATACATTAACACTGCTGTTACATGGTTTGAAAACAGTTATGCATCAAATTATTGTTAATAAACTACACAATGCGTTACGAAATATCATGGAATTATGTTTCTCTTTCTTTATGAAAGAAAGCAGTGATACGGTGACTTAATTTCATATGGTCGTGCCATTTGTCGGAAAGGCATCAAACTTAGTACAAATGTTACTGGATATTAATCTTTATAATAAAACGAATGGAAGTTAATGTAATATCTAAGATGGCCGACTAATCGGCCATTTCCAAAATGGCCGCCAAAATCGAATATTTATTAAATTAATAATCTGTTATGTTATCTGAAAAACTGAAAATAATGTTCAATATTTACAGAGAATGATTCTTTGGGCTGCATACTGTATCTTGTTGACAAATATTGGGTGTTACTGTGTTATCAAAATGGTCATCAAAAGTAAAATGGCCGCCAAAAATATGAATACAAAGTAGTGATTAATTTCATGAACCGAACTATCATTCTACCGTAAATTAAGAACATATTGATTTAAATAGTCATAATTAAAACGAAATCTTGAAATTACTTTATGGGAAAGGTTATAAAGACATAAAACCTTTTTACAGTTTCAGAACAGATACAACGTACTATTTTATGTAATTTGTAAAGATAGTTGAACACTTACATATCTGATTCCTACCAAATAATATTTATCCATATACCTTACAAATACTGAGAGCATAATTATGTTATGTCAATTTGTCAGCCGTTGCCATAATTGCCACCACATTGGCAAAGTAGCTATACTTAGCAATACTGCCTTTACAGATGAGGCAATGTTTGTCTTTTTTTCAAGAGCATGATTATTGTGTGATATATAAAGACCTTAAACACCAAACTATACTCATCTTTCGCAAGTGTCTAGCCAATTCCACTGTTGCCATTAGGCAAGCACACATAAGAATTGATCGCAAACTATTATGTTTCCAGTTTGTATGTTGTTAATCATCCTAATCATTGTTATAAAATTATAAAGATGTCATATGACCGTCTTGAAACTACCCATTTAATTATGCCCATGTGGAATGCAAAGCCTTCAAAGCTAGTGAGTGTGCATTTAAACAGCTAGTGTTCACTTATAAGACATTTGCCCACTTGAAATAGTCGTATTTCGACCAAGTTAACGTTGCACATAATTACAGATGAATTTAATGAGGCAAAACTTCTAAAGCTCGAACGTAAGCGGCGTAAGCCCAAGGTCGCAATGAATAATTAAATATTAATCAAATATAAAGAGATAGGTCATATCAGGCTCGAATTAATTAATACTCTAAATAGGACATTTCCAAGCCCTCAAAAATCAGTCATCTAGCCCGCCCATTTAGGCTCATTACGGAGAGCGCACATCTACGAATCGCGAGGTTGTTAGTTCAATCTTCGTGACTACTTGATAGAATAAGAAGACACTGCGTCTGAAATACTCCGTCCTCCTACTCTTATCAATGTGAAGAAATTGGCAGTTACTTGCAGAGAACAGGTTTGCCCTGGTACAGAGGATCAATAAACACTGGCTGCATTACCTGCCCTCTGTTACATTACTGAAATACTGTTGAAAAATGGCGTGAAACCGAATAAAAACAAAAGGTAGTGATCTTGCTATTCGCTGTGAGTTACCAATAAATCATTCAACTTAATAAGCGTTAATGAAACACCCAGTTGACCTTACGAAGTTCCAGAACGCGTTTATTCAGCCTCTTGACCAAACTACATGTATATTACAAGCTACTAGAACCATTGCCATTGAAAATCTGACTGTGTTACACTGACTTGAACAACATTTCAAAGGTCGGATGTCATCAATCTAAGCAATCACTATCAAACGGTATGCATTGATGGGGAGTTATCGACACCAATGTTGACGAAATATACGGGTCACAAACTAAATCCCAAAAGTAAGATAATGATATTCAATGCAAAAAGGAGATGATTTATTGTTAGATCACCAATGTCTCTCAGTTGTACATTTCTTCAAACCTATAAATGCTACAGTTATTATTATAACATGCTCAAACTCTATACTAATAAAACAGAAATAATAATATCGATATCAAAGCATAATTCCAGGTACAGTGTCAACATGTCGAACAAGGCCAGTGACTCTGTAACTATGTATGTGAGGAATCGAGGAATCTCTGGCAGTGTAAGTCATTTACATGTACATGCAACAACACTTCAACTTTGTATGCAGGGCTGTATATCAATAACTGCACCAGGCGGTCTAACCTGTGATGCAATCATCTATATGAATTGCCTTCCTAACCTCGCATAAAACTATTGAAATACATTGCTTCATATTATTCATAGAAGCGTGCTGCACAAACAACAGCATGTATAAAACAAAGCAGTTCACATTATATCTAAGACATCCGATCTTAGTCAGATTATCCCTGTATTAGTTTTAACAATATTTTTATTCAATTAGACAACATTTCTGCATATAAAATGAGGATTAGGAAAAAGGTACAGTGTAACTTATCCTGAATTGAAGGAGACCCATTCGGCTTGCAGCGAAATAGTACAGTACAAAATACAAACTCAGATCTGCAATTTCATCTCAATCTTCCTCAGTCTTTTTATTTACAACATGATAGAAGTTTATGGGTAGAATAGGAACACAAGATTACAAGTCATTGGATCATTAGAAGCACCAACCTCTTTAACTCTTATGCATGACAACCGGAGCAACCATATGAGTGTCCCTCAACAAAAATCATTGAAAAAGGAATATTGTTTGATTAAGTATAGCCACCAATATTAACTTCATATGATCTGAAGTTTTCTTGCTGGAATTTTTTCCTAAACTTGGGCAAGGTTTCGTGTATTTGTTTATATATATATAACATTTTACATCAAAAGTATATTACGGCAATCGTTGAAATGTATGTTCGGCTGCATTCTTTGAATGTTACTTTCTCTGATTGAATTCCATCTTTGGTTAGGGCTTGCGCGAACTTTGATAAAGTCAGCATGTTCAACCCGAGTGATTTTATAATATTTTGACAGTACTTTCGCAATGATGCCTAAGGTATTAGATCACTAATAGTAATGTTTACAAAATGGCCTTTGCCTGGTATATTCTAAAAGGTAACCGTGTTTTGCACTAGTTTGCAATTTTTAAACAATTTTTACCTTGCCGTTTTTTTTATAAATTTTGTATAACTTATGGTATCTTCTCAAGCTAAAGTAGAGACAAATTTCAAAGTGATAGCCACTATCCAAAACGTTTGCAATGAACTCATGTTACCATTAATTTTAATAAAAGAAACATCAAACTTTTGGTAAACAATTATAAAACAAAAAATAAAAATGTCAATATCATTTTTTCTATGGTGCCTCAAGTAAAGGATTTAATGAGACAGAATTCATACTTCAACATTGAAAAAATAGGGTCGAAAGCTGCGTTTTTGTTTTGAATTTTGCTTACTCCATTTAAAATAACCTTATGGCAGACGTAAAACCTACCTAAATGTCTTCCACAATATATAATCTAAGAGTGAAAGCAAAATAGAGAACTTTCACCGCGTGTAACTCAATATTTTTAAAGATGTGTAACTCTACCCCTTCTCTTTAAGTAGTTTAACACCAAGAAATCGCTTATAAGATTCATGTTTTTACATTTTTGTACAAGAAATCAATAATAAGTCTTGAAAGAAGTAAAAATTTACTAAAGAAAGGAAAACAGGGGAAAAACTTGGTCCCAGTAGGGCTTGGACCTACGCCCCCCTAAGAATTGCAGTAAAAGTAGGTTTATGGTAGGAATTGAATACTCTTAAAAAAGGAGGTTCTCTATTAGCGATCTAATACCTAATGTATGCTAAAAGCAATGTATACATTATATTCAAATTGTCGTATTTGCTAGATATAATATTGCTTCTGAAGTCAAATGACTCATTCTTTTATAAGGTTTGGGATCACTTTGATTTCCTTCATCTTTGAAATTATTTTATTATTTTAGTTAATCTACACACGAAAAGTTATATGGAAATATAACTACATGGTAGAGTAGTCTATTTTCAATTTTGAATTTTATAATTATATAAGGAAAGCTGTTGATTTTAATTTATGTGGCAACACATATGGATTACTTTAGTCTGAATATTATGAATATTAAGTTGTACTTGTAGTATGCGTCAGAAAATGTTCGGATGATATCATTTTACAACTTCTTATGTCATTTGGATTCAGACTAGTATTCTTATCGAACTTTTAGGATTTTTAACATTCTGCAAATAATTTAAACAGACCGAGCTGTTTTCGGTATAAATAGATAAACAGCAACAAAGACAAATTACTCAATTTCTGTAACTAGATAGTAAAGAAAAACAATGAATAGCTGACATCTAGTGTGTATAATCAGTGTTTGCATAGAAATGATTAAAACAAAGACTAACCAGCTAAAAATGTGTGTTTGATCATAATTTTATGAAAAGCGGTCATTATGATTTTTTCAATCTTCTTTTCACTTTTAATTTAAAACACTATATCCTCAATATCCGTCAAGTTTGCTTTTCCCACAAATAGCACATTTTTCACCATATGCCTGCAATATATGTTATCTGTTTGCATAAACCTTTTTTGATAATGTCTTTACAAAAATAACAATCATACTCTTACGGTTAAGTCCAAAAGAAACCAAAATTTTAAGACTTGCAGAAGGGTCATTTTGCCTCTGCATCTTTAAAGAGCCCAAGGATATAGCAGATATTCTTTTTATCTACTGAGCTTTGTGGAATATTTAAGTACATTAAGGTATTAGACCCGTAGTATAGTGCTTCCATTTAAGAGAGTATTCAATTTCTGCAATAAACCTACCTTGACTGAAATTTTTCAGGGGGCGTAGGTTCAAGCCCCACTGGGACCAATTTCCCCTTATTTTCCTTATCTCTGAGTAAGTCTTTACTTTTTCAAGACGCATTTTTCAAATTACTGGACAATAGTGGATTTTATTTTCCTTTGATAAGCAATTTCTTGTTGTTTACTTCTGCAATAGAAGGAACGGAAGTAGACATCTTTGAAAATACTGAGTTACATTCGTAAAAGTCTTCTATTTTGCCTTTACTCTTTAGATTACTTATTGTGAAGAAATGTCTATAAGTTTTACTTCTGCCCCAAGATTAATTTTGAATGAAGTTAGCAAAATTTAAAACAGTCCCACAGGACTTGACCATATTTTTTCTATGTTCTGAGTTAGAATTCTGCCTCAATAAATCCGTTTACTTGAGGCACCCTTATAAAAATGATATTGACAGATTTATTTGGTGTCCAGGACCTTAAGGGTGTTTTTGTAAACCAGCTATTTTCTGATATTATCATTCAAAACGGACTGTCTGCCTGGTCGCAATTTGAGTCTACAGACTTATGGATGTTTCTTACATTTGAGAGGCATGTATTGATTTTGTAACATAGCTGAAATAGTTGACAATGGACGCTGTTCTGCTAACAATTGTAATATTATTAGCATGCTGTCTACATTGCACAAACCTTCTTTGATGGCTTAATGGAGACTATGTACATAGAAACGCATATGTTTTCGAAAATATTCCTAAACCAGAGAGCTGATACCTTCTGTTGCTCCGTCTGATTGTTTTCTTTTTGTTTTCTTCTTTTTTATGAATTATATGAAAAATGTTAATATTCAGGCATAAATGCCTTTAAGCATTTCACTACCTTAGAGGCATTGTCACATTTTATATCTGGCATACGTTATATGATTATGAAAACGTCAGTCAATCAAGAGGATGTGTTAAATTTAGTTTAAACAACATTCTTGTGTATATCTATATTTCTGTTCAAAATGTTGCCACAGGTAAACTCTCATTAATACACAAATATCGTTTTTGCAACGTACATTTGCTTTAGGAACTTTGCTTGATTAATAATTTAGTTAAAAAGACACAGTATAAATCCTTATTAAATGAGCAAACTTTAGGTATCAAGGTAGAATTTCTTTTCCTGATCTGCTTCATGTATCTTCACTAAACATCCAACATGATCAAATGCATGTTTCTATTTATTTACAACTTGATCAGGTTGATTAACATTTAGGGGGCACCTGAGTGCATTTAAGAATTAAAGTGGTTCCGCTTGAGAGAACCTAGAGGCAGCCTATTGTAATAATTCTTGGAATCACCGGCCTTCCGGAAGCTATCTGAATAACTTATTCACTTGAAGAATTCTAAAACCCAAGCGAGATTTTGAACCAGCACCGGTTAGGGGCAAGTGATTCAAAGTCTGCGACCTTATCCACTAGGACAAGATGTAACCTACATACATATTGCAGTATATTGATGTAAAGACAAAATTTAATCTGTTTTTTTTTTAAACAAAACCATTTTGTATTTCAAATTGAATCGACAACAATCAAACAAATTACTAGTGTTCATAATAACGCTTTTACCAAAATTACGCCCTATTACCGCAGCCATAGGGACAACATTTACATTTTCTAACTGCACTGGTTGTATAAACTATCAAGTAAAATGGCAAAGGCACATTTAGGATAATTGCGTATAATTTGGTGAAGCAGACGATGTTTGACATTTATATTTAGGTGCCAACGTCAATATATTAATATATATATATAAATGATGCTTTTAAATGGCACTTGCATTATGACACATTTGTGCAGTCACAAAATTGTACCTTTGTATCGAGATATACAACACTGTGTATGGAAGTTTGCACGCGAAGTATTACTTTGTTTTTGCATTTTTGTCGATGCAAATTTAATAATAGTACTTTTTTCACATGTGCGTTAGTACTTGTATGTGAAAAATATATTTGTTCTTAGCCTGGCCTTAATTCAATACAGGTTGTTGTTAAAAACATTAAGTATTAATGCGGTTACAAGATTGGTGAGAACATTCAGCCCTTTTTTTCAAATATTTCTTACATCATAAACAAAATCTGGAGTTCGTCAAAGCTATCTGAAAGTTACAATAATCGTCAATTGGATAGATATAGTATAAAAGACCAGAGAATCTGAGTAACAATTCGGCACACCCTAGACTGATAAAACCAGCGAATTGTGGCGATATTAAAACGCTGCTCTCGTTGTGTTAGTGTAAATACATATTCTTACAAGCTGCAATTCATCTAGAATTTAAGAAATTAAGAACAATTTTTCATGCATGTAAGAAAACGTTATTCATTTTATTCACACATAAAAAGTGTCAATTTCAATATGTAGGTCATTAAGTTAGACATTAGATACTTTCAAGAATGTTATACGAATGTTTTGAAACATTGCAATTTGTGTGTGTGTGTGTTCGGGTTTAACGTCTTTTTCAACAATTTTTCAGTCATATAAACGACGGACATTGCAACTTAGGTGACCATAGCATCAATGAGTTTTCATTGATGTCTTATGAGGTGTATTCGTTTAATGTAGGAAATTGTGCGGATAAATACACTGAATACAGTTTTACCGCATGAATTTCAAAGTACTGTATGTATTGCTAATATGCCATTTGTCAACAATAACATGTTTAATCGATTTCTATGTCACGTATTTTCCATGTGATTAGTTTTTACTTTATTTATTGATACGTTATGCTGTCTTTATTGTTTCTTGTAATTTGAATAAAAAATGGATTCTTATGACAAGATTAAAGTACGCAAAACCTTATTACGTAACTTGACATTTCCGGCGATGCCGCATTATTCATATGACGCCATCAAATAGTCCTCTGAGATGTTTTCACGGTTCAGAGTCCAGATACCGAGGATATTAGCCCGAGTGATTAAATATCTAAGCATCAGAATGATTTTACGTGGAAAATTTGTAGGTTATTAGCTTTGTATCGGGAAATATACACGAGTTCTTCAGTGGAAAATATTGCGCGACTTTAGGAGCGCAATATTCTTCCGCTGAAGAACAAGTGCATATTTCCCGATGCAAAGATAATAACCTTCTTTATTACATACACATAAACATGTATAGATATATAAGGTAAATATCATAAATTTGTTCAATAGCCTGAATAGGATTGACAATATTGAACTAAATAGAAAAAAAGTGCAACAACAAACACTGAATTACGTCACGCACCCGAAATGAAATTCAGGCGTCAGTGTATGGAAAAATATTGACGTTTACGTTACCAGTGTAAGTTAACGGGGAATAGAACTCAGTATGTAATATGAGGAGATGCATGCTCATTCGAATATATATGATTAGAAATCATGCTAAGCTTTATTTTTCGAGGTAGTAATGAACATATTTTATGCCTCTTTGAAATGTAAAATCAATCGATTATTTTAATTATTCTAATTTCAAATGAACAAGGTTTTGCTTGTCTGAAACAATAATGACGTGACAAGAGCATCTAGAAATCTAAGTAAAACATTAAACAGTGTAAACACTTAGGACAACACCGACAGAAGCCTTCGACCTTTAAACACCTGTATAAACAAAAGTTATAGCTGACCTATCTTGAAAAATATCTTAATCATCTACTAGAAATACTTTTAATAACTCGATACGACATGACGACATGATGATACATGTATGAATAGATTGTTTATCACTTTTAGAGAAAAAAATGATAAAAAGAGATCTCATATCTGCATGCTTCAGATTAATGTAATTTTATGTTAATCGAGATTGATGTATTTTTAAAATTGATGACAAACACTGAGTTTTATAATCACAGAAAGTGTTCAGTATATTTTCTATTGATTTAAAAACATAAGTAAATTAATCAGAAAAAAACATTAACCCATTCTTCATTTTTCTTTACCAAACGACCAAATCACATACTTAACACATGCAAACAATGTTAGACCAGTTGCAAATGTAGAAGAGACGTTATGTTTCAATATGATACAAACTGTAGACGTGTATTTCGGTTAGTTTCGAAGTTACGGCATCAGTGTACGTATTTTTGAATGAAATTCCTTATTCATTGAAATCTTACTTCTGTTAGTTGGCCGCGATAGGACAAATAACAAGGCCGATACGAAATAGTATGATTTAAAACATAATATATACATGTTGACCGAAGTGTATGCTATCAGGCCTGTGCATAATGTACGTATTTAACAAATGTACTTAATACAACTATTTTAACTAATGTATAATAAAAAGAGAAGAATATTGGGTAAATAATGTAAGACAAGATTTGTATCTATTTAATGAAAAGTAATTAGTTTCCGTACAGTACACCTAGAAAAAAACCCCAATACACAATATTGAACACAAGGAACACAGATGGGAACACAACCCTTGAAGCAACATCAATCTTCATGGCGACACTGTGGCATCCCCTGTTAATTTGCATATCATATCCTTTTTCTTCAGCATTTCTCTAGAGTGAGAATTAAGATGATCAGGAAAATTAAATAACGATTGAAATAAATTACCCCGGTCCAAAAGTAAAAAGTTGCCCGAGATTTTGCATCAGAGGTGGAATACATGGCATTATGAAATAATTGTAATTTCAGCGGGTCAGAACTAATTGCCTGTAAACTAATTCTGTTAAAAAATGTGTAATAAAATGTTCAATATACTGGTGATGTTTAACCTTTTAAACATTTAGTTTTATGAAATAACAAGAAATCGTTTGAGGTTGAAAATATTAATATCACGTTGATTTTTTTCGTCAGTATGTATGTTGTTTTTTTATTTATTTTAGATTCGAACATTTGACAAAATTCTGTATTTAAACATAGCACATGTAGTTTGTACCTTTTGGACAAAGAAATAAATACTGTAACAGCGCTAAGAAGACAAGGACCAGGCAAGTGGACATGTAAACGTCTATAGCTTTTGTATAAGACACCTTAGGCAGTTGCGAATTCACATCAGCATTGTGCGTTACCATAGTGAGAACTGTCACAATACCCAGACCTAATCTCTCCGAGGCAGCATTGACGTCTATCCAGAAAGATATCCATGATATAATCACGGAAATGACGCAAGGGATATACATCTGCGTTAGGTAATATCCCATATTTCTCACGAAATGTAGTTCCATGCTAGCACGGCTGAAATTACCTGAAACAAGAAATATCTTTTATCAATATGTAGGAAAACTTAAATTGTTGTGGTAAAACACATTAATTGTTTTCTTACAATTCCTATATAAGTTTGTCCAAAAATGATTTCCTTGGTTGTAACAGGATATGTTATAGAACAAAATGTGCCAGACTTCTTTTTAAATGTGGTAAGGAAGCAATGATATTAAATCACATGCAGTGTTTTCCGTGATTTTCTTTCACAGGAAAATCTGTTATTTTTATAATGGCGTAGACTGACCTTTTTTGTTTCTGAACAAATTCTGGAATATTTTAATGCGATATTTAGACAATCTAACCACAATCTACACATATGAAAATTATGATATACGCAAAAAATCAGATTAAAATGCAAAGCTATTCACAGATACTTTTTATAGATTTCAATTTGTAACAATTGTAAGCAATGAAATTGCGACCACGATATCACAAACACTCAGCATAAACGTCCGGTCTAACTGCACTTGGTCGTTCTAGAAAGGTAGTATATATGTCCTACCGTCCTTATCTTTTGCAGTGATTGTATTCGTTTCTATTTTAAAAAGATCGAAATTAGGCAATGATCTAAAACTGTTCCCTTTCAATACTACTGGATTGTTTTCCTTCCATTTCAAAACAATGGTCTGTTCATCATGTAAAACTGGAAATGAATAGAAATAATCGGCGTTCATAAAATCGTAAATACTAAATAGATCTGATTGCAAACGCACATTTTCCTAATAATGCGATTTAAATTTCCAAATTTCTAAATATAACGGTATACGTAGTATTTCATATAATGAATTATTTCAAGGCCAAAGTTATAATTAAAAACAACTTTTAAATAACCCGGCACATATATCCCTATAATGTCAGTAGATCAATGTAAAAATGTGTGACAAGCCGATCTGTTGGAAGTAGGACAAAAACTTAAATATAAAGACGACACTTTCCTCAGAAAGACAAAATATACGAGAAAGCCTCTTGAAGTATGTCCTATTGATGACTATCACATAGTTTACTCACAGCTCTCTATTGCAATCATGCAAGTCTGCTTGTCAAACGGGTAAGCATAAAAATCCATGGGACAGCTCGCCGTCAACGAAAATCTAGGATAAAATAAAAAGATACGTGCAACAAGATTTTTTATTGCAAAATTGTTTGTTCAAGCAGAATAAAAGATGAAAAAATGATTACAGTTTAATTATTGACAGAATAATATTGACATCTTGCTCCAATGATCACGAGAACTGCTTGAAGTAGGCTTATCTGCCAAGTTGCCGTTCGTTTCTGGAACACGAATCCAGATTATTTCTGGTTTTCTTTACAACAGAGTGTTTCTTTTTGTTTAAATAGTGTTTCATTTATGGACCTCTGAACACTTTTGCAATTGCATTGAAATATTGCAACTTTAATTAATAAATCTATATTTTTTCGTGCACATGAAGGCACATGTTTATAGAATTCAATGCTGCTTCTAGTTGGCAATCAATGACAAAATAATTTTCTGTTAAAGTATTTTTGCACGTTTCTGAGAAAAATGTTCTACTAGATAGAATATTATTAAACCACGTTTTTGGCAAAACATCGGTGTAGTTGAAGGCAATTCAACCAGTAAAATAGGTAGAATCGTGTGCATTATGAAAGTATTGTTCGTCTGGCAAGTGTTCACATTTAGCGTCTATCCATATATACAAAACCGCACTTTTGTTGACATCTTTACGTATAAAACATATTCCATAATTTTCAATGAACCTTTTTAGTGTTGCACATTTACCCATTTTCAATAAAATAACTCAGATAAAATGTATAGGTCCTTGCCCTTGAATTTTCACATTTCGCCAAGTATCCTATAGTTACTGCTTATTATATGTTATATTCTAATATCTTTACGCCAAAGCCTATATTTTGTTAAAATTAATCTTCAGAAAAAACGCTGTTTCTTTAACTTTTCAAAAAACAGGGTGTAACAGATCCGAAACCCTTTTTGCGGCTTACAAGCTTTATTCTACGTGTTCCGTATACGTGACGTTACATCGTCACTTCCGGTTAATCACGTGTGCAGGACAACTTTAAAACGATATTTTTCTTACCGTTTTCTGTACCAGCCTCAGGTTCCCGTCGTTCATTACAAAATCTTACATTTAGGGCAAATAAACAAATTTTGCCGTGAAAATACATTAGGCCAAGAGGCATACAGTTAAGAAATGCATTTCACTATAAATATCTGCTATAGCTACCTTGACGAGTATGTCACATTTCCTCCAATATAAAGTGTATACTTCTTATTTGGCAAAAATGTTTTGTGGACATACACTCGCTTTTCGTTAAGGAAATATAGTTCAGGAGTCCAAAACCGATCAACCAATTCGTTATCAAGAACAACTCTGTCTACGTCTTTGACATCAAACTTGCCTAAGAATTCAATGTTATAACTAAACCTCAAGAGGAATGTTAAGGAAATATCCTGAAAAATAAATTATGGTTAAACAACGTAGATTTGTTTTAAAAGAGGAAAGTTTAACCATGAAAAAGTGTCAACTAATACCATATTTGTGACTGCGTGACTGTTACCAGATTTGAATGTCTTGTTCATATATTAATTGGAAAGACTCATTTTGTAATGTTCAAAAGATCATAACCAAGTACTGTATATTTCGGAAAGCCAAGTACTTATATGACACACGTTCAGGCATGAAACAATGTACTTATCAATTCATGTATATGTCATCCTTTATTGATATACATAACAATGAACTAGGGTTAACAAGAGTCACTAGACAGAAATCAGCTTTGAAAAGATTTGAACTTAAAATATATTAGAATGTTTTAATTAAGAAGCAAGTGATAATAGATGACAATGGTAAAATATATTAAATAGGGGCGTCCTGTAATCTGAACATGTAACGTAACGCCGATAATCGCTATTTACGATAAGATAGTCATCAAATTCAATATTTCGAGTAACAAAAACATTATACCATGTCATTTTCATTGATAGAATCGAAACTTTCAATTGTGAGTTCAGACGTAACCACTGCCGGCCTACCTGAAAACATTTTATAGTCCATTAAATATCTCGGAAATAGAATTAAACGCTTCCGAAGAATCTTCTTACAGATTTTATTAACTATCGAAAAAGCGTATTTAAGTCGTATTTATGTCTCCCCCAGGAGACATATTGTTTTTGCCCTGTCCGTCCGTCCGTCCTTCCGTCCGTCCGTCCGTCCGTACGTCACACTTCATTTCCGAGCAATAACTGGAGAACCATTTGACCTAGAACCTTCAAACTTCATAGGGTTGTAGGGCTGCTGGAGTAGACGATCTCTATTGATTTTGGGGTCACTCCGTCAAAGGTCAAGGTCACAGGGGCCTGAACATTGAAAACCATTTCCGATCAATAACTAGAGAACCACTTGACCCAGAATGTTGAAACTTCATAGGATAATTGGTCATGAAGAGTAGATGACCCTTATTGATTTTGGGGTCACTCAATCAAAGGTCAAGGTCACAGGGGCCTGAACATTGAAAACCATTTCCGATCAATAACTAGAGAACCACTTGACCCAGAATGTTGAAACTTCATAGGATGATTGGTCATAAAGAGTAGATGACCTCTATTGATTTCGGGGTCACTCCATCAAAGGTCAAGGTCACAGGGGCCTGAACATTGAAAACCATTTCTGATTAATAACTAGAGAACCACTTGACCCAGAATGTTGAAACTTCATAGGATGATTGTACATGCAAAGTAGATGACCCCTATGGATTTTGGGGTCACTCCATTAAAGGTCAAGGTCACAGGGGCCTGAACATTGAAAACCATTTCCGGTCAGTAACTTGAGAACCACTTGACCCAGAATGTTGAAACTTAATAGGATGATTGGTCATGCAGAGTAGATACCCCAAACTATTTTGGGGTCACTCTGTGAAAGGTCAAGGTCACAGGGGCCTGAACATTGAAGACCATTTCCGGTCAGTAACTTGAGAACCACTTGTCCCAGAATGACGAAACTTCATAGGATGATTGGTCATGCAGAGTAGAGGACCCCTAACGATTTTAGGGTCACTATGTTAAAGGTCAAGGCCACAGGGGCCTGAACATGGAAAACCATTTCCAATCAATAACTTGAGAACCTCTCGACCCAGAATGTTGAAACTTCATAGGATGATTGTTCATTCGGAGTAAATGACCCCTATTGTTTTTGGGGTCACTCCGTCAAAGGTCAAGGTCACAGGGGCCTGAACATTGATAACCAGTTCCGATCAATAACTTGAGAACCACTTGATCCAGAATGTTGAAACTTCATAGGATGATTGAACATGCAGAGTAGATGACCCCTATTGATTTTGGGGTCAGTCTATTAAAGGTCAAGGTCACAGTGGCCTGTTCATGTAAAATCATTTTTTGGAAATAACTTGAGAACCACTTGACCTACAATGTTGAAACTTAGTAGGATGATTGGACATGCAGAGTAGATGACCCTTATTTATTTTGGGGTCACTTGATCAAAGGTCAAGGTCACAGGAGCCTGAACAGTGACTTGAGAACCACTAGGCCAAGAGTGTTGAAATTTAGCGGGATGACTGGACATGCCAAGTAGATGATCCCTATTGCTGCCAACCATCAGTGTCTCTTTGACTTTCGCTCCAGACCCCTATTGACTTCTTGCCTATAGAACTTTGCATTGGGGGAGACATGCGCTTTTTTACAAAAGCATTTTCTAGTTGTATTTAGTGTTTTTATATTTTCCAGTAATTTGGGATCATAAAGTCCATTCAATACCTGTATAATAGAATTCTGCTTAAGCCGGTGTTAGGGGGCGGGAGGGATGTTGCAATTTCAAGGTCAAAACAGGTAAATAGTTTTCCCTATATATTCTATATAAAACTGACATTTTTTAAAGAGCAACCAAACATAGCTAGACCCATTTCAGAGAACAAGTCCTTACTTTTAAAGAGTAATTTTAAAACTGATATAAAATGAATAGAAAAGTAGGGGTCATGTATCTTCTAAGACAGATTTCTCTGATCACATTTGCTTACTGTAAACTGACATCAAAATCACACTGCTGTGACCTGGAAGTACTATTAATACTAAAATTGAGCTTAACTTGACCAAATACAAACTGCTCTCCCATTTTCCCTACCAAAATGTCAAAAATACATTCACAATGAAATTTAAACAGAAACTAGCTTTAATTTAGACCTATGTTGCCATGCGAAAAAATTAGTGTTCAAATACCTGGCAGCCATTACGCGACTAGACCAGATGGCTCCTACGCTTGTTCTTTTACTTAGTTAAACCTTCAATGAACTCCCATGAACAGACTTAATCAAAACGAGTCTTTTTTTTTTGGCTTGGATATCTTACAGATATAGACATACTATGATTAAAACAATATTGGGATACACTTACATATCAAATATATGAACTGACAATATGGTCGTACCATGTTACATAAAACAAATTTGTGCACCTTTATAATACGGAATGATAAATTATATATTAAGTAAGTTTAGAATAATGAAATGTGTAAAATATTAAAAGCGTCTGACTTTATCTGCTTCCGCTCTATATAATATAATATAATATAATATAATATAATATAATATAATATAATATTGAACATTTTGCAAAAATAAAGGATGTTAACAAAACTCAGTAAGTATTGACGTAGTCCAAACTTATATATCCACTAAATAGCAAACTATGCACTGACTGAATATGGCAAAACCTGCACTATGATAAGAAAGAATTTATTTGTTAAATTATCGAGATTGCATATCTATTCTCAATTCTCTAAAAGTAAGTTCACAATGACTAGCAGTCTTACCATCCTCATGATTCGGTAGAGACTTAACTGGCATATAGCTTGATAAATATGAGAGGAATTCATCCCTGAAACGAAATAATATAGTTTTTACAGACATAATATAAATCATGTATTAGATTTTAAAACACAGAAAACGGGCTTGTATTAAAAGTACATATGACTGATTATTCCCTGTTGATGAAAAAATTGTGCTTACTTTCGAGAAGGTGCTAGTCTGAACGGCCAATTACACGGTATAACTTGATGTATTTATGAAGGTAAGGTGCAAATTTTGTACGAAGTATATCATGTCATTTCGTGTGCAACTGATTTATTTCTCTCGAAAAAAATCCCTCAGTACAATGGAAACTCATAAGACAAATTGACAGTACGTTTATTTTGATTGGGTGCATTTTTGTCTACTCTGAATAATGACTTCACATCTTATCCAAAATTAACGTAGTTGCTTAGTAGGGCAGGAATGTGCTTCAGTTGAATGTATATAATTCCGTTACCATAAAATTCACAGTACGTCCGATTCAATACATTATTAATATATATCATATTGTCATTTTTTTATTTTTTAATTTTGAATGTCTACGCAATGCAGTTGTTTAGAATATATTTTCAAAAACTAAGAGTAACAGAAATCCCTTAAACTGTATGCTTAATTTACGTATGTATACTTTCAGACAATTTTCGATGGAGTGGACTGTAGCTGGGCTCGAAATATATTTAATCCAATATAATTAGGCTCCTACTAAAGGGGGATAATACGCATGTTCGCAGAATATGACAGGGTATTAAAAATTGTGTGCATTCAACATTACAGTAATTTTGAAGCTATGTGTTGGGCGAATGGTGGTAGTGCACTGTAAATGAGGCATAATTTGAAATAACATCACGAAACTTAACAGAAGGTAAAAACTTTCTGGGTTGGGGTGGATACTTTTACACTTGCCTTTATTGTATCTGACCCAAATTCAACAGAAATCGTTTGCTAGTACAGTATAAATTCTGAAAGATTTGGCTATAATACAATGTACTTTCTAACCTCGAGCTTGGAAAAACATATTTCCAGAACATCAGTCAGGTCCCTGTGACCTTGACATTTGACCCTTTGACCACAATGTCGGTAGGCATCATTCACACATATTGAAAGTCATACTAAATGACCTATAATACGATAACCATTTTCAAAGTTCCACTTACTGTAGCCTTGACTTTTGACCAATAAACCCCAAAACAGCTTTGATTTTTCTCTTTGATCCTTTTTAAATGGTATTGATTTATCAATTAAAGTTTGAACGTTATACATTGTCCTCTCTTTACTTGTAAATAAAACTTAACACAAACTCGATTTCGTCCTTGTAGCTTTGCACTCTGGCTACGGGACCATTTATTCCGATACGATATGAATGACATACTGTATAACAAATACTATCAACAAAAAGTACGTAAATCTCTTATTGTATCTTATAAATATGAAAAGTTACCACCCTAATGGCCCTTATATTTTAAAAATCGCATTGGACTGTGTTAAAAGCATAATTCAACTACATTTTTGACGCAGCTGAGACGTCACTGGTATAAAGATTTGTAAAATTCGATAAACTCCATTTGAGGCACGGGCTGCACGTGAAAAATGACTTTTTCGAACAATGTCGACATGTACGAAAATTCTATCGCAAATCATTCATCGCACTTGAAAGTTAGCCGACCGACTAAAAGGAATACTTTAAAAAACAAGAATATCTTTGCTAATAATTGCTAATAACAGGGTCTATAAGTAGTAGACCGCGCACAAACGATGAAAAAGTGACGTCAGTATTGTATGAAAAAATAAAGAGGTATATATTAAGTGGTAACTTTTCAATGATGCCCAGTATATAATATAAACATTGTTACTGTGTAAATCCATTCTTACAAAATCCTGTCTTTCATTACATATGCCATTCTTGTATAATCAAAACCTTTTGTCTTATAATGTTTTATTGAAAATCGTACCGGAATTCTCCATATCATTGAACAACACGACGTCCAGGAAGAAAAGGAGAATGCGACTGTGAAAACCTGTGTCCAAAAAACAATTCAGTGCTTTCCTCAATGGTGTGTGTGGACTTCACACATTAAAAAATGTTAATTTAATTGCGACACAAAATTTCTTTATGTGCATAAAATATATTTTATATTGTTAAGAAAAAACTTTCTTCTTACTATCAAGAAAAACTGACTCATTTATGTGCTAAATGAAGTATATCTACAATAGATCTACTTATTAATAACAACTTGTGCTTATTTTTAAAATTCAAATATGTAGCAAAGTTTCAAATGTAAAAACAAAATTATTCAAATCCTTATAAAAATATATATATATACTTCTTTTTTATATTAAGAAACTTGAAATTCATACAGTGCTAAATATGTGCACGCTAGAACTGACAAATATTTACAACACATCATACTTGTAGCTAATGTTAATTTCTAATTGGTCAGTTTGGGAATAAACAAATTCCCATTGGACAATATTCATACATACTTGACCAGTGCGGCTCAATAAACCGTAAATCAAAGACAAAACTTTCCCGCTATACTCCGAAACGCGGGAAAGTAATATTCTACCTTGCAGTCCAAAACAGAAAAAAAAATATCAGAAAATATATCGGATCCCTGTGACATTGATCACTTAGCTAATGACACTTAAACCAATAGGAAACTTGCTCTAGTGGCATTCAGTCACTTTAAAAAGTTTGAAAACTACTGTACTTTTTGACATTTCTTGACTATTGACCTATTTACTCCAAAAAAACCGGAATTCTCCTTATGTTTGAAAGCTGAAGATGTTTTACTTTATGACATATAGTCTGGAAATAATTTTCATTGCCGATTACTGTGACAATTACCTTTTTAGCTGTTTATCACAGAATCAATAGTGGTTCTCCTCAAGTGGTGCTTAATTCATAACGAGGAAAAATTTAAAGGCTATAGCTATTACGCTAGGACGAACAATAGAATTGTGTCAATGATACCTATGTTTAAAAAATCACGAAAGATATTTTGAAGATATAAGAAGCATGTTTCCTGCTCAGAGTCATGGCGTAATTAGTACGTATCTGTGAAAAATCGAACATCGAATCTCCACGGACACAGATATACAACCAGACACGAAGCGTAAAAATAGACTTGGGCAAATAAATTTTAACATGTGCGATTTTTTCACGAACGTGAACACGGATGCGGATACGGACTCGGATCATGGATACGATATACCTGAAATACTCGTTTATTTTCATATTTTCATCATTGTTAATACATAAGGCCAACATTAGGCCAGTTGTTGGTCATATTAGTCAGATATTAATAGAATGTTCTGTGGGTATTTTGTTTTGTTACTTAGTATAACTGTATAATTGCCGATGTAATTTGTAAGGTCATTCTGCTGTATTAAGTTTTACAAAATAAAAACTTTTTTCGTTGAAGTTGCATACTTACGTTTATACCTTTAACAATTTTTCGTTATTTTGTTGTTACTCATTGTCTCAATTCAGCATCTTTAGTGGAAAGTGTAATATGCATTATTGTATTTAATTTGTTTGCCTTATGTTAAGATCCTTGTATTTATTTTACCATGTCAAACGTTTTCTGTATACAGATATCTTAAAGTATCATAATGCCTTTGTTCATAATGTGGCTGCCACACATTTCGTTATCAATGTAAAATATATTAATTTCTTGGTAACTCCTATTTTTAATAATTGTTTTCTCTAATATTTGACCAAGATTTGAATATCATTTTGATATCAGGTGGGGAGTGTACTGCCCACTATAGTTTTTCAATTCTCAGTGGTTTGATTACTTTCTCTTAATTCAATATCTTTTGCCTGATTAAACAGCTCGTAAGCGTGGGCGGTCGGACATGTTGCATTTACTAGGCAGTGGAACTAAAAATACAAATTTCAAGTAGGCCCTGTTTTTAAAAAAAAAAAAAACCCACAAAATTTCACATGCTAACATATGTTGAAAAAGCTACTGCTGGAAAGATAACCATCTCTGCTACCCAAACATGTGCGTCAAAGTAGGGGAAATATCTCTAGAATTATTAGGAAATCAAAGAAAACAATTTTAGGACTGTTAGATGCATGACTGTGTTATCATGCATAGCATTTAATATATATAGCTTACTTTTCCATTGCATTGTGATATAACATAGACAGGTTATGGATTGACAAACGGTGTTCACTCAACAATATCACTCTATAAACAGATTGTTTCCCTTGTATTAAGAGGGGTTAGGGAAAGTTTCTATATTTAGTGCCCTCATGGTGTAAGTTCAAGGCAGATTTTTTTTTCTTTTTGGTATTCTATGTATTGTTAAATGTTTTCAGATAGTACTTTACACATTTCCTGTTAATAACGTTTCGTACCTGGCATGATTCAAACCTTTATTATAAAGTATTTTAGTATCGGTTGTTAAACGTTAATGTAAGTGAAAAAAATAGACCCAATGAATGTTTTTGACTCTTTATAGATATATTTTACTATGTAACACGTTGTGCTTTAATTATTGTTGGCAGTATTGCTTATTTTCATACTAGTTTAATTTGTATTATGCTAACTGCTGTTAAGAATCTATTATTTTGCAATTGTATACAATATATAAAATGCTAGCTTTGACATTACACACCCCTTATGTATCGTTGCTTTTTACCATCATTTGGTGCAATAAATAGTAACATTAAGCATCTGATATTTTGTGGTACCCGGTTAATCGGCTGTCCTACGGAGAAGCACTCTCGGGGACTGGCACAAGACACACCTAGTTTCATAATGTCACTCATGCAATTATTGCACTAAGAGTGTCTTTATAGCAAGAAGGCATAACTAAGCCATATATTAACCTTTTAATAAAATTTATGACGTTTTACATATTTTTCTATATATTCTATTTTTTTCAGTAATATTAATTTATGACAATTCAGTTCCATTTCATATTATGATCGGTAGTTTTGAAGTCTACAGATTGCTTTCGCTTGTTGTATCTGTAGCTGGAAACTTCACAGTCTTTTAGGCAGATGATACCGGGCCGTATTATTGCGTTTTGGTTTTTAAAAGCATGTAATAAACAATCGTTAAAGTAAAAAATAAACTGTACCGAAAGTAGAATATACAGCAAAATTCTAGATGCAATACCTCAAAAATGCGCGTTGACATTTTCGAAAACATTTTCTCTGTGTTTATTCTCATTGCATGCTACTTATTTCACTCCATACGTAGGATTTTGTTTAACCATGAAAGTTAAAATGACCGACCTATTAATTTATATAACCTCTGTAGATAGATTTTTTATATAAATCATTCTGTCTACTTGGATAGTTTAACTATTAGTAGAGATTCCAAGAAACTTATCATAACATTTCTTATCTAGGTAGTGTGAAGCTTTTCTTTTAAAATCCTGTGACTTGGTCAAAACGGGAAAACAAGAAAGTTCCTTTACGAAGAAAGATTGTGCATAAACATTCTTTGCAATTGAATAGTGAATCTTTGATTAGTTATTTGTATTTTAAATCATTTTTAATTCTGTACTATATGCGTTGTTTAATTCGTTTTTGATTGTACAAAAATTATTTGCTAGCAAAAACAGCAAAAATAAAAATATAAATTTTGTCAATTCAAAAACTGTATAGCTTGGCGACCTCTACGAAAGAGGCCGACATTTTTTCAATTTGTGGTTACATATACAAATGTAGTGGTTATGTCTGTGCTATTTTTAAGTTGAATTGGAATATTTTACTTCCTTGATAGCATGCACAGAAATATTCATATGTGGTTGTATAGTTGGTCTCAGCGATACACGATATTGCGTTATACAATACAGTGAATGTGGATTGAAGTATTAGACTAATTATTATATTAATGGTACTCAAATCATGGTCAGTCGTTCTTTTTTTTAAATTTTGAAATGTGGTCAAAAGCCTTTTTTTTTCAAGGGAACGCGTCCGCGTGAATAGTTTTTTTTAACTTCATATTACAGTATATCATTCTTAAGGAAACCATTCTTAATTGAAAACATCCAAAGTTCAGTTGTTTAAATATATCCTTTGAATAATAATGTCTTAGAAATTATGTTTAAAGGAAAATAGCTTTATTTAATCTAGTTTTTAAGACAAAAACGACGAAAATATTTTGTATTTGAATAAGAATAACTGTTAGTGCATAATTTCGGCATCTAGAGGCTTGTATCAAATTTGTAGATTATCGCAGAGATCGCATTGTTTGAGTATAATTTCTTAATTTCCATTTTAATAAAAATATGACCAGTAACAACAATTAACAAAATTACTGGGGCATTTAACTGGAGCATTTGTAAATGCTGTAATTCTTTTGATACAAGGTATTATGCAATAAACGTTCTACCTGTTGACAATATCATACATATTATATGTCAGACTATGGAGCTCCAAAGGTGATAAGAGGATTTTTTTATTTTTAAAAATGTTTATACATTTTGAATTTAATACCAAAACATAATTTTATAACTATAAAGGTCTTTTTAATATATAGTTTTAGCCATATTGAAAACCAGATTTTATTATTTTTCAATTTTTACTTTGTTCGTTGATGTATATTTATGAATTTTTTAGGATTTCTTCGCAAGCATTAAAGCAACATTTCCATTTAATTTGTTCGTTAAATTTCGAAAGAAAACAATTTTTCAAATTTTGTCATTTATCAGAATTTTCCACAGGGAAAATAATATACAAATGCCCAAAAAATTACTAAATATACTTTAAATATATAAAGTTTCATACTTTTAGCCCAAGCAAACCTTTCAATGATGTTTAACCTATTTTTGGATCTTTAAAATAAAAGCTGCATAAAAACACTGTTAAGGATTAGATGGAACAAACAGAATGTTTGTAATACCGTATTTGTGCTAAATTGTAGGAATAGTTTAAACGCATATTCTTTCGTATATCCCGTAAACTCTAACAGAATCTTCTTAAACACGGTTCACTTATGCGTTATATGCACGATATATCTTTATGGTTCGCACCGGGACGAGTATATAACAAACGTGCGTTGATAGCCCATAATCTTATAGCGGACGCAGTGATCCAGAGGTAAAACTGTCAGATTACAACAGTCTCAAAGCCTCCAACAAAACTTTACTTAATTTGGGACAAGTGTCCCGTGCATGTCCCTTTTACAGCTGACATGCTAAAGAATGAGGAAATAAATCTGTAAGAAGATCCTTTGGACGCATAGAAAGCAAAATGTTGGCAGACTCGGTTGGATTAAGTCTGTTCATGAAATGTGCAAATGTGATTTCATAATGTCTCATGAGCAGACTCCTTCCCTCGCGCCCCTAGCACCTGCTTAAGCGGAACTCTGTTACCCATAATCATTTGAATGTACTCCATGCCGGCAAAGGACAAGAAAATATAATAGCACTGAGTTTCTGGAGTTAGAGCATCTTCTGTATTTTGTCCTATCCTCTCACTAACAATACCAGCTGTCTTCTGGAGGAGTCACCCATATGTGGATTACCGAACAAACAAACATGATCACATATTTATTCGCCTATTCAAACACCCAGTTCTGGCAGCTTTATGCTAAAATCGTTGTTGTTTGATGGACACGAAATGTGTATATAGTAATGAACAGATAATAAAATGTAATTTTAGTCTATGGTAGTATCATTATATAACATAAGATTTTAACTTTGAAATTTCATCACGGGTCAGAACATGATATGATCATAAAGGCTGTAGCTTGGTCACGTGATGAAAATTTTATTCTGTCATGGAAGACATAACGAGGTTAACTGATTTATATCTTTACTTAATGTCTTGTATATCAGGCGCGTAGCTACCTATACGCCAGTACGCCAGTGAATCCACATAATTTTGCCATTTTTTATATTTTTTATTTCTTTTTTTACATCTTTATCCTAGATCTAGACTGGATGTGTTCCAAATAGTAATTAGTGTACTATATATGATAAAAGGGGCCTTAATCATAGGCGTAGGAGCCGGGGGCAGCGGGGGGGCCCCCCCCCCCCCCAAGCTAGGGCCGAACGTTAGTTTGCACCCCCTCCCCCCACTACCCCAGTATTTTGGAAAAGAGATATAAATTGCAGTCTAATATAACATTAACTTAGTATCATATAAGTCTTTCCAACCTGATTTCTGATTTGCACTTGGCCTTCCCTTACATTCTGACCTGTCTCTTTCCGTAAAGTGAGTATTGAAACCTGTATGCGCCGAGGATTGTTTGATTACATTTCATAAAAAGAATATAATATATATACAGTTCCGGTTTGAGCGTCTGCAAAAACGATGTAAGTATTTAGCCTGTTTACGTATGTAAACGTTATGTATTTACGTTTTTCATTGTCCATTCAAAGAAAATAATATTTCCACAACTTTATATCACAGTTAGACAACTCCAGCGCTATTTCATTGTATGTCCAATGCTTCAACAGAAGAATGTAAACAAGAAATATCTTTAAAAAAGATGATCGGCGTGATGTAACTGAAGCACAAGTTATATATGGGCAGAAACCTGTATTTTAAATCTTTTGGCTATGTTGAAAGAGGCCTCTGTGAAGTTTTGTATAAACGAGGACAGTAGTTCTGACGAAGACTGTGTTTAGAAAATGTGGAGGGACACACGACGGACACCAAACAATCACAAAAGCTCACTTTGGTGCTTAAAAGATGGTAACAGTAAGCAAACAATATTGAAATACGTTCTATACTTTATTTCTGGAATTGTTGGAAGCAACATGAACCCTTACCGTACCCACTTCAGCTTATTATCAAATTTATTTGTCTATCATCCAGAATATGTACAGTTACTGTACTGTTTTCACCGGAAAGATTAATTTAAAATTTAGAGTCTAAAATTTAATAGTATCGGAAATGTTGTTGCGGGTTAGTAATGATTTGCACTAGTGTAATGCAGGGTAAGAGTTAATGACTGTATAAAACAAATAACCTTTTTGTAAAAACAAAACTTAAGGAATGGAAACTTAACAAAACAGAAATAACTTAACAAGAAAACTTAACAAAACAGAAATATGTCCGGATGAGCGGATGAATATTTGGTTACGCACACCTATTCAAGTAGTACGCAGACAACCCGAAGGTGCTGTATTTACAGAAGTTATAGATGACGAACGCGTTGTCATTTCACTCAGTGTCATACATGACTCAGAGTGAAGCATTTTCAGCGTTTCCTCCAATCAGCGCCACTCTTACAAAATCTCTCATAATGGCTGAAAATACCGAGAATACCTTACCAAGCAATCCGAATGGTGTAATTATTCAGGCGACATAAGGTCATGCGAGGTCATAAAATCGTGCTTTATACGGCACACCGAAAAATATGGCACACTTGATTAGAACAATACATATTTTGACCGATTCAGTTACAAGCTGCAGACAGTAAGCGTATCATCAGAATACTCAATGATTGCTAAAACACAGAGGCTTGAGGGGGCCTATGGCCCATTTGACCCCTGGACAATGCTTTGTCATGAATGCACCGGGGATCCCTTGCCGCCCCCGCTGGCCCCCCTCCCACCCCCTGTCGGAAAGGTTTGCCTCCCGCACCCCCCCCCCACCCATCCCCAAAGTTAAACTCGCTCCTATGCCCATGTTAATTCAAAGCCCGGGTGTTAGTTTTAGAACATGTCCATGGCCGTAGCGAGAGACTAAATTTTACCGAGGCAATTGAGTACGAGCGTTTGTTCATGGCTGTTGGGTAAATTTGAGTGGTAAGGCAAAGCGACGACAGTCAGAGGGGTTAGTAAGAGAGGTTGTGTCCCACACTCCCCCATAGGAGGGTTTGTGGGGGATCCCCCAAGAAAAGTAGGATATTTGATAAAAACACACCTTGTTGCGCTGCTGTTGTACAGTACAACCTCTCCAGAGCGGCCCTCTCTTAAGCAAAAACCTTTCTATAACAACATCATCAAAATTTCCCTAAGCTGAAATATACTATCAAATTTACCTCTCCAGAACAACAGCCTCTACATAGCAGTCAATATTTATCTACCAAAGGGTGTTGCTCTACAGAGGTTGCACTGTAATTAAAGGAAAAAACATTACCCTATTATTCCGCGATCTACCCCGGGTACTTATACCGATTTGTGGTTCGTTTGTAATGTGTCTCTCTTGGGATGGAGGTCACAAGACCTACTTTTTGGGAGGTGTATGAAGAATATTCTTCTTGATGACGCTTATTCGAGTAAAATTAAATGTAAATATGTTCAAACCATAATCCCTATAAAGTTCCGTCTAATGTTGCTCTCATGCTGAAAAGGATATTAGACTTCTCTAAAAATGTTCTTCTTTTATACAATGACAAGGTGGATATCATTATAACTCACAACAGAGATAAGAGCAAAATGCGTATCAAATCATCAATACATTATTTGTGACGTTGATGATTACAGCATAAATAAAGTTTCATCAATTGATCGTGAAACCACATAACCCCGCGGCATCTGCATATAACGCTTCAACAGCAACTTAGCGCTTAAGGACGCTCGCTGCAGTTTCGAAATTTTTTTCTCAATAATAGATTTTGATGAAATGTTTTGTATTAAAAGACCATGTTATGATGTATTGAAAAATGAAATAAAAATACTAGGTCACCAGCTTTGTTTCAATTTAATTTGCCCCTAGATATGGTGCTATTTTAAACATTTTTCAAAATTTCTGTAATCCTAAAATATATTTCAGTAATATACCATAATCAGCATAAATTTGATTATCTAAGCATTTTTATAACGGAAAACAATATATCTATTTGAAACATGCTCAGAGAAATCAAAAGAACATGATTTTGTAAAGAAAGGAATACTTGTTCAGCAGACCCAAGGGCTATTTTTGCATATTTTTGTCAGTTTTAAGTTGGTACTTCTGCTATTTTATCGAGTTTCACATAATAGAATTTAATCAAACTCTGCACATACCTTTGGTTATGTCTACCTAATCTAAAACAAAAAGAAAATTGATAGGTCACCATATTAGATTTCGCTTAAATCAAATTACAACGAGGTGGGGTGTGGCGGGCATTTATACAACGCAGGTTGGTACGGAATACTCTTTCAGTGTTTGAGCAAATGACTTAGAAATATATAAATAAAATTATCAAACGGCAGATCTCTTAATAAGCGGATTTTAAGGTGTTTCTGAAGCATTTTGATGGCATAGAACGATGAAAATATCCACCATTTTTTAACAAAATCTATAGTTTACGAATGTACGGTACGGGATTAGAGACAGCTGTGACTATATGCAGAGTTTGAGCGCTGGTATAAATAACAGACTCCAGTATATGTCGGATTGAAGCAATTTGAACTAAAAGTACTTTAAATGTATATATTTTGTAACCATGGTGATACTTATCCTAACCTTTAATCAGTATATAATACATTTTGTACATTAAATGCATGCGAACATACAATAATTTGCGAATTTTTGCCGTACGCGACATTAGATAATCACTTCCGGGCATGCGCAGAAGACCGCACCAAATCTGCAGTGAGCTACATCGATTACAAATTGGCAAAGTGTTGGGGTAAATATCGACCCGTCCGGAAGAACTGTAGCGAGTGCCTTTAATATTCTTCAAAATCAGCGTTGCCCCATCAATGATATTTTGATAGAATGATATGATATAAACTAAAATCATAAATAATTAAATTTCAAGTGATTTTGCATTTGGCACCAACAAATTCGTCGGTTTATTTTGAATCTAAGCCATGTTTTGAAATTAGATTAGGTTTGGGGAAAACATGAATTTATATTGTAGGAAATTAAACATAAAATCGCAAGAAAACGTGGGATGTAAACTTTCCTTGTGAATGTTTTTGCTCCGGTTGTAAGTGCCCAAGTACGATATGACGATGCGAAGAGCGCGCATTTCAATTCGGGATCCGAATGTTACACGAATGATTTTTTTTTTCGATAATAAAATATAAAAAAAAATGAAAATCAATAAATAAAATTTAAAGGCTGAAGAGATGAGTTGTAAGATGAAATAGATTCAGAGACTTTTGTCACGCATTTAAACCCCAGGGCTCAGTATAAAAGGAATGGCTCCACACACAAAACGTCAATCATTGCAAATTCAAAAAACATTCAGATATCCTTCAGTTTTTTGTATTATTTCTAAATAACTCAAATAAGAATGAAAATTATTAAATATAGTTTGCCTCTGCATCAATTTTATCATGTCATTACTATAGCAACTGCCTGGTAAAGCCTGTCTGAGAAAAGCAGGCTTTCTCAGGTCAGTGACTTGAGAACACTTTTCACTGTTTAAACCTATGATTAAATCCAAGGACATCAGATTGTGTCCATTTTGCATTTAAAAATTATTACGCCCTCATACGACACTGAAAAAGGTCTTTAAAATCCCAAAATATAAAAAAGCGGAAAAAAACAACAAATGTTAACCTTGTGTTTTGTAACCACATCTCTGTTTTGCTGAACACGAAAGAATAATTTCAATTTGTTCCCAAGTGAAATTTTATCCAAAATTCAGTTGCTAGACGGACACCCATTCTCACCAAGCAAACGTTTGAAGTGAATTAAACAGGTCGGAGACTTCCCCTGGATTGAGAGACAATCTCTCGATCTAAACATTGTCTCTCGTTTGAAAGACAAAATGTCTTTCGATCGAAAGACTCAAATTAGCTTAAGCAATGAAAATCAATGAAAGAGTAATTAAAACTCTCTTTTTAGAATGCGCAAATTTATTTCAAATATAGAAAAGCATCTTTCTTTTATCAAATTTTCAAATTCAAAACTATTTGGGAATTTTGTTTAAGCATTATAATGCTTAAGCAAACTTCTATGACAAAGTGTTTCTTGTAAAGTTTACTTGAAATAACAAGCTGTTTCAATGAATAGATAATGCGACTGTAATGAAATGATTGTTTTAATAATGATTTCATGTTTTTTCAACACTTAAGCTAAAAACAGTCTTTCGATCGAAAGACTTTTGTCTTTCAAACGAAAGACAGTGTTTAGATCGAGAGACTGTCTCTCAATCCAGGGGAAGTCTCCGACCTGTTAAATACACACGCCATAACGCCGCTTGGCAGTACCGTTTCATCTACCGTTGATTTTATTCCATGAAAGTTCATTCCAGATGCAATATTCCATGATGTAAATGCAGAGAGCTAAAATCCTGAACAAACGCTTTGCATGAGTCATTTTCCGTTTCTACTAGCGTTTCCGTTATAAAAACATTTTTGTGGTAATTGCAAATATGGTAGGCATACGCTATACATTGTTGGAATGGTTTCACGTACCTATTAAGAGCTCGTTTATAAAAAAAATATTGGCGTAAATGTCTTTTAGCAGTTATTCTAAAAAAACAAGATGGCGTCATTTCGAAAAAAAAATAAAAAAAGAAGTTCGGCAAAACAGCAAAATTTGGTCCACCCCTATTTTTGCACTTTATTTCGCATAATGGTAGGATAAAAATTGTTAATAAATTATGGCATGATAAATAGAATAACAGGTTACTGTCTTTTGAGAAAGGGATTTCTCAGACTCGGCTAGATATGGTCCGGAAGGAGCTCGGCAAGCCTCGCTCCTTCCAGGTCCATATCTAGCCTCGTCTGAGAAACCCTTTCTCAAAAGACAGTAACCTGTTATTCTCAATCTCTAAGTTCTAATCTTTTTAATGATATTAAATTAAAGGTGTACAAAAATATCTCATAGGAGTTATTCTGCTTACAAAATAACAAGAATTTGAAAATTTGAGTTGAAATCTGAAATCTTTACTCTGACATTTGTCATGTGATAAAGCAGAGCAGTCAGCAGGAAAATGTAAACACACGGGTCTTGTCAGGTAACAAGGCACTAGTTGTTCTCAATAGTGATTTATCACACTGGCTACTTTACTGATAAGCTTGCAGTTCTAGATAGTCGGTGGTAATTATAAATTAATTAAATAAAGGTTAATGACATTTATCTATTAATCTGTCAATAAAACAAATTCATATAAATATGTATGCTACTATTGTTTCTTTTTTGTTTTGTTGTTGTTGTTTGATAAATTAATTAGTTCAAATTTGTTACTGTAATTCCTACTAATGTTTACTGTATTGTATTATTTTACATTTCACTAGTCCAAATCAAAGACTATTAACACTTCAAATCACAAAATGTGATCAAGTTAAATTAAATAATATTTACCAATTAAATCCATACTATATTTCACTATAGAAAATTCTGAAAGTGATTCTTTGTAGACTAAAACTAAAAAACATGGATGATTTAATAGTGCCTGTTTAGAATTCAAATTTTACACAATGAGTTTTAGAATAACATACATTACTTATGTATCTTCCATTTTTCTTCAATCGACTAAATTCTAGCAGTAAATTTTGAATACTTCCTCTGACTTTATGTACACAGCTGAGATTCAACAGGGATCAAATTACTCTACTAATATCTTTTATCAGGGTCAGTCGGCTGATTCACCTGGATGGATGGAACAAACTAACCGTTTCTTGACCTCACTCACATTCATGTATTTTTAGGAAGCTCCTCCTACAATCTGGGTATAAGGCCTACACCAGACTGGCCTTTAATGTTAAACTGCGATAGAGGTATACATTACATCCTGCCGTAGCGGTCACCTACAGGTATTTATTAAGCAGCTATTCTAGTATCATAACTTTTTATTAGTATAAAAAACTCGTACAATTTTGAAGGAATGGTAAGTATAAACGTGCAACAAGAAGTTTCTGTCTCTTAATATCATTACAAAGCAGCTGTTAACAGCTTTTTTCCTCATTTTGTTTTACAAATGCAATGACGCTGCAGCTTATGTGCATATAACATAGTAATGTGATCCAAGCAACTGAAATGCGAAGAAAAAAAACATTCTTTGCAGCATTCATTTCGCTATTTACATTTAAAAGCAATTTTTCCATTGTATTGTAAAAACTTTTTTTTTGCATTTAGCCGCAATGTTTCGATTATGAAACAAATGTATCTGATATGATATACTGTCTTTTTTACACAGTAAACAGATTTTAACCGCCATTATATCTGATGAAGATTACTAAAATTTCTTCATTGACGTGTCTGAATAATGAAAGGATCATGAAAGGATATCAAATTATGTTTGTCTGTCATCCACTTTTTGCAATAGTGGTAAAACTTATTTTGACATAAACCAGTATGGTGTCACGGTGAACATTTACAGTGAAATTAAAGTGCGCGACTACAGTAGAACTTATATGAATAACAATTGTGTGATATTTACTAAGCTGTAGGATTAGGAGTACCAAAATCTGCATAAGGTAAATATAAAACATTTATTTTGACCGTATCCCATAGTTTCAGATATGCATATGAAACCGAATGTTTTATCACTCACTGAACTAGATTATAAATAACATTTAAAAGTGGAACATTTTAATTGAACGACTGAAAAATCGAGATCTTATATTTTTTTTAATCATGTCCTCGTAAGTAGAAGTCCGAAATAGATGCAATAATTTACGCAATGATTTGTAACAGTTTTATTGAGGGGAGGAGATTGAGGTATGTGGTATTTAAGATCAAACAAAGTAGTCAAGCTACAGCCCTGTATTTACTTCTGAAATTCACAAGTCTACAACAATACAGTTTACTAATATATGGGCAAACACTGGCACTAGCTTCATACCCTCGCCTGATCTTATCATTGCTTCTTTCGATCTTTTATCCCCCATTTTTAGACTTTGATTGCAAATGTTACTTGGCGCAATGGGCAGAGTGAGTGTGCCGCGCTACGCACCCGGGAGTGACCTATACAGGCTGGTATTTTCGGATGATGCTGAGCCTGGGGAATATTGAAAACACTAATCTGAAATGCGCACTTTGAACAACCGTAGTACGATACTGACATATCTCACATACGTCACACAGTTGTGACCTGGTAGATATAGTTTGTTCCATAGTTTTTATAACACATCTATTCGAATAATACTTTCCAAACCGAGATCAGATTCTTGCAGAACGGCTGGTAATTCATACAGCTAAGGCAAAACAAAACCTGGATACCAAAAATAGTCGCCTTGCAAAAAAATCCACCGAGGCAACTGAGGCAAAAAAAATCGACAGAGGCAGAGGAGGCAGAAAAATTGACCGAGGCAAGTGCCTCGGTTGCCACAGTAGTCGCTACGGCATGATGTCTGGGTATTGGTGGTGGTATTATTGTTTTGTTTTTGTAATGTTTTAGGTGTTACTTTCCAGAGTTCCTTTCAAATAGATGTTACAAAAATATTTTAATACTGTATGCAAGTTATTAATTTACGAATTCATCCACAAGGATTCCCGCGGTTTCCCTCCCTGATTTAGACACAATACATCCAAGGGGACAACTGCCATGGCCATGAACTCTCTATACTCTACTTTTTATCATTAAAAACAACATAATAAAATAAAGAACAAAGATTTATTTAAAACTTATTAAAATCTACACGAACGATACAGCTAAAGATAATTTAACAGAAATTTGTTTGACGACACTGTTCCCTTTATGTTTTTAAAATGCTGCCACTTTTTAGTTATTAAAGATTTTTCTATTCTGTTTTTGATATCTTCTGCCCGTACTGTATTACATATATTTACTATAAAAACGAAATAGCTATTTACGATCGCGCTGTTTGAAATTTTACAGGTAATTTTATAACAAAAAAATCTTATCAAAATTGCCTTAAATTTTCTAGCGGTGCTGGAAGTTTCAGGTGATAATATTAAATAATGAATACACTATCACTGTGTAAGTAACGCCTAAATTTTGCGGTGTGTACATCATCACCGCTGGACTTTCTTATGGTTGCCGGTGTTCCGTGCGCTTGTATGCCACAATAGGTCCCTAACACATACATAAAAGAATGCTGGCCTAACTTTTAATGTTTATTTTGTAATGTTCTTAACTGTGTCCTTCAAAAAGTTATTTTGAGGCCATTTATATTAGTTCTAGTTAGATTAAAGATTATACTGTTTAAAATTTGCTAAAATTGAGTAAAATTCGATAGAATTGGTAAATTTTGATAAAATCAGAGTCGGCCTTTGCCGAAAAATGAAAACACAAAGACTCTGACTCTGATTTCTGACTATTATGTGTACCAAAATATCTTTAAAATTCTGTTCTAGAATTAAAGTTAAAAATAATTTAGTAAAAACCGATGGCCATCTTTGCCGAAATGTAAAGTGGGTGCGAGCTTTTGTCTCCTAATTTTTAACATCATGGTCTAAAATTGGGTTATATATGGCTTAAAATTTGTATTGGTTTATAAGGTTTCTTCAGTTAGAGCTACCATAAATTGTAAAATTTTAATCGGTGATATCAACAATAAGAGCTTGAAATATTAGATTATTTTCTGCAATCCATTTTGTCGCCGGGGGCTCTACCCTGGACCCGATGGGGACCTAAGCCGTCCCCATACCCCTCGCCTTTTTGGTGAATCCACTTTCTTTAGGCCATCCTACGCGCCTGACAAACTCTACAAATTAAACTAAATAATTGCATCCACATAAGTCTCAAGTCCATAAAAGCCTTATCAGCTGAGATAACAACTACTGTTCTGATTGGCTGACCTCACCTGGTGATTTATGACCACACACACACATACAAGCACGCACGCACGCACGCGCACGCACGCACGCACGCACACACACACACACACACACACACACTTATGACTGTTTTTCCACTAATTAGTGAAAGGTCTTCAACTTCAATCAGTTCAATATTAAACAGGAAGTTAAGATGTTGACAAAACTGACACATTTTTTGATTAAAAAAGCAATGATAGTCATAAAGTTTCTTTTATCTTGTTTAAATGTTTACCTACAATCAAGCATCCATTTGCAGGGGTCCCTTTATCTATATAGTTGTAAGTACTTATGAATCAAGAATAAATCAAGAAATAAAACATAATAAAATAATATAATGTTTTAATGAAAAGAATAAAACCAAACATGTACACAAAATGATTCAGGTGGTTCACATAGGATCCCTATGTACATATATATATTCAATGCAACCAGAACACAAAAGAAAACGAAGTGTGAAAAGTTTTGTGTTCACGTTTCAAGAAAAATGCTTAAAACTTATATATCTATAATCAAGATCGTAAAACCTAATGATAATAATTATTGTATTGCTGTCATGGGCGGATCCAGTGAGGGGGTCAGGGGGATCCGGACCCTGTAGAATGGTAAAAACTTTTATTAGACATATTGTGGAATGATTCATTAAAACCGGCAACAGGAGGCATAATGTTTTAGTCGAGTCTGTTATGGACAGGTGAATTGGCATAAATATATGTAAATTATACTGGATCTAAAATAAAATAGAATAAAATACAGCCACATAGATAATGGCAATACATGATTTATATTTCATTTTTGATATTCCTTTGGAAGTCAATGAGTCATTGGCAGTGGCCTTAAACTTAGTCAAGGCCAATTATAAATCTTTGCATGTTCGTCAGTGTACCCCCATTACGGTCGTTTTCATATCATGTGAAAATTTGTAAAATACTATTGGATTACTTATTTCCAAGATTATATTTTTTGATGGGATTTGAGGCTCGAAATTAGCTCTCAGCTCCACTCACCCCAAGGAACAAAAAAATTCCTGTGGAGGCCCCGCGTACCCCCACCAGCAGGAGGCAGACACACTCTTCAGCACCTATCACCATATGGCCCCTCCTGGGAAAAATTCCTGGATTCGCCCCTGGCTGTAATATTAATATCAAAATACAGATAAAAAAACAAACTCACTGCACATTCCATTCTACACCATTTCGATGAGAAGGAATACACACTACATGCAGCTGCAAATAATTATGAACAACCACAACACAAAAGAAAAACTTACAATTTTTGCGCCCAAACTACAGTGTAGTGCACTGTGAAAATAATAGATTGTGGAAATTACAGATTTCACATTCTTGAGTATTTTAAAATTATTAAATTCATAAAATATTCATGTTTTATTCTTTGTAAAATTCATGAATATTTCAATATTTTGTTAATGATTCTTCTGTTCAACATGAAGTGATACACTGTGACCTCAGTCCAACAAAATTCATTTCCAAAACATAAAAAGAAACTAAAATAGTGGAGGAAATTTTCGATTCAATTTTCATCGCTGCCGACACTTTTAAATGCCAATTACTTCACAAATCCAGGCCATAATTGCAAATAAATCTTACATGACTCAACAGGGTATTTAATTCCAACTTAATTTATGTGAAAATTATCATTTCATTTCCAAAATTACAAAATTGAAGATTTTATGTATTGTACTGTACTGTACATGTATTGATGGATAAAATTAACGTTTACCGCGTCACCACGACGTACAATATGAACAATTTAAGCGATTAAACCAATGCATCTTATCTTTATTCATTTTTGTCCTTCGAAGTTTTGATGTTTAGATTGCCCCTCACAAATATAACTTAAACAACCCGAATGCCTAATTATTTTGACTAGGACACACTTTATCATATAAAACTGCATGCATTTCTTTGCGCAGAGGCAGACATGATGGGCATGAACAAGAGATGCATGTTCAAAAGTTACTGATTACGGTATCAGACTCTGATAATGAATATTTCAAATGCTCAAAACAATGTCATAACAATATACAGGATCCAATAAGAGACTTGTATGCAAAATTTAAACAACTTTTATGGGACAAATTATGTATAATTCATGATATTTCCTCAAGCTCAAGTATAGACATCTTTCAAAGTGATGGCCACTGTCCAAAACATTTGCAGGGAGTTCATTCTACTGTTATTTTTGATACTTGTAATAAATGTTAAGCTATTGGTAAACAATTATAAAACACAAAATAAAACTGTGAATATCATTTTGTTCTGTAGGGTGCCTCAAGTAAAAGGACTTAATGAGACACTGAATTCTAACATTGAAAAGAATAAGGTTAAGCCCTGTCGGAATATCTCTGGCTTCCACGACCACACTCATGGCCTTTGTAGAGCCTTGAAAGCTATGGCCTTTATAGAGCCTTGACAGCTATGATCACTGAGACTGGCATCTACTTAACCAACATAACCCACCCATGATTCCATCAAAAAACGCTCAAACAGCTATTTATGGTTCTAGTACAATCTTTTGGAACCACTCCTCGAGTGAATTTCTGTTTTAGTTTTTCACGCCGCATTTACCTTGGTTCAACATGAACAATATACCAAACTTTTTATAATAAGTAGAAGAAACTTTCAAGACTGGCTATATTTTATTGAACAGCATACAAAATTTTGTCCTATATCACATGTACTTTGACTGTTCAAGTTCTGTTTTGTAGAAGATATCAAGTTTCTTTTTCAAAAGTATTTCGTCCTTAATTTTATGATTATTGTGTGTCTAACATATTTCTCCAGGTTCTCTGGAGAGAAAGTTGGTAGATATTTTCTACATAATAGAATGTAGACAATTTAAGTTCAATTGTATTGTAAGACAAAATACATGTTACCGAAAAAGTATTTTCTATCCCCTCAGAACAATTATGTCTATATATGTTATGAATATTACAGGTCTCCAGAGTGAAAGTTTACCCAAGGGATGGACTTTATCCAACTAATTTGACGCGATCCTATAAAATATTTAGATATTTTTTTCATATGGGCAATATCCCCACTCGCGTCAAACACTCGAATGACCAAAATAGTTGAAGCAACTTCCGATGAAATTATCATCGCTGCCGACGCTAATTACATGCTATAAAGGTAAAGGTAAAGATAAGTTTTATTTACTGTCGCTTGGTGAAACAATTAACATAAGCTCTTTAGAGCTTTTCTGCGACCCTATATTAAGAACAGTTAAAACCAATTATTGCTTTAGGTTTTAATGTCAGTTATTTCACGAATCGGCCATAAATTAAAATATAACTTACATGTTTCGAAAGGGGATTCAATTCCTCAATAATCTATGTTAAAATTATCAAATAATATCCAAAATTACGAATTTTCTGGTGATTTAACCTTTGTATGTACTGTAAACGATCAACGTTTACCGTGAGTTTACAAGCGATATAAAACCAATAACTTTACATGACTGTGTACTGTGATTTAACTTCCATTATTTTGGTCCTTCAAAGTTTTGACGTTTAGATTGCCCGTCACAAATATAAAACAATCTGAACGTTGAATTATTTTGACTAGGGGTGGTCTCAAAGGTGTTTACATGCATCCTAATTTTTACCTTTTAAATTATTATATAAAAATTATTTGAAAAAAAAAAATATCCAACTCGTCTATATGATCTTTGTTTCATTTTTAATTATAACATTTTACCTTTATATAAATCCCAGCTTGTTAAAAAGAATATGTTACAACATGATTTAGCTTACCAAAAGGTTCCTTCTAGCGCATATAAAATACCGGTATACTTTTTAAGGGATATTGTTTAAGCATTATGTTACAAATGTTTAATAAGGCAATGAGATATAAATATAATATTTCACTTCCGGATATTTTCATCACGCGACTACACCAGCCAGTACCTGCACACTTAACACAAAGAAATTCCATACATGCATTTGCGATTCGAAAAAAAAATATCACTACAGGAAGAGTAAAACGTACGCAAAAGAAAGCAACGTTAGAAGCTAAAAAATTCACGTGACCAGGGACAATTTCATTACGTAATTTTTTTGTGGCGGGAGTCTATTTTTAGATGATGCATATTCATTTCATTAATCTCGATTCTTTACTATGATATATTCAATTGAGGAGTTACATGATTTAAACTTTATCATTGTGTCTTGTTTTTCTGTTATTATACGTAGTTGTATTGCCCTAAAGACTGAAATAAAGATTATTTATGCGTAAACACATATTGGGCTAGAGGCTATTTAATGAATATGCATGAGTCCAAGATGGCGGCGCCCTACGGGAAATCGGGTTCCTTTGGCGACACCCTTGTATCCATTACATGTTCAGTCAAGTGTGACATGTTTACCATAAGTGTTCCTTCCCTTGAGCACCCTTGTTATCCGGATAATACGAAATGCTGTGATAATTCCAAAATGCTATAAAATGACAGATGAACACTTCTGAAAATTTCAGGTTTTTCGGTAAGTTGTTGTGGCTTGATAAGAGATTTTAACCTCCAGATGTTGCAAAAAGTACGAATGGTGTTTTGTTTCCATGGAACTCAAACTATTTTACTTTATTTTTGTTAATACAAACATAGTTTGTTAAATAGTTCACAAAATCTATGTAAGTTTAGTTTGGGAATTCATAAAAAATAATTAGAATTGTTTTTATGCTTGTAATTCACTGTATATACAGCTCTACCATGTAACTATCTGACATAGTTTAGAGTAAATTGTTTACTTTTGCCATCTTTATGTCGAAACCATTTATATTGATCCTTGTGTGAAAAATAGATAATAGCCAAAAATGACCATGGATAATGCCCTACATGTGTTGTCTTTGAAAGTGGATAATAGCCGTCATTGACTTCTTTCATTTACATACCATTACACATGGACCAGTTTTGTGTGTGGGGGCATGTTTTGGTGAATGAGTTCGTAACTACATGATTATCTGAACTTGTTAACGACTATTTTAGCACGACTATTCAAAGAATAGTCGAGCTATTGGACTCACCCATGCGTCGGCGTCCCTATTTGGTTAAAGTTTTGTATGTAAACAGGTATCTCAGTAACCACTTGTGGGAATGGATTGAAACTTCACACACTTATTCACTGTGATAAACTGACCTACATGGCACAGGTTCCAAAACTTTATCTTGCTTTTTTACAAAATTATGTTTCTTTTTCGACTTAGAAAGTCTTGGTTAAGGTTTTGTATGTAAGCTGGTATCTCAGTTCACTAATGGGAATGGATTGAAACTTCACTCTCTTGTTCACTGTCATGATTTGACATGCACTGTGCAGATCCCATAACTCTATTACATGTATGCATTTTTACAAAATTATGCCCCTTTTTCAAGTTTTTGGTTTTAAGTTTTTGTATGTAAGCTGGTATCTCAGTATCCGCTAATGGGAAAGGATTGAAACTTCACACACTCAGTCATGAGTTTCAGTCATGAGCTGATAAGCACTGTGAAGGTTCCATAACCCTTTTTCCCATTTTAACAAAATTATGTCCCTTTTTCGAATTTTGTATTCATTCAATTGACAAGGCTGTTAAATAGTCGGGCATTGCTGTCCTCCGACAGCTCTTGTTATACTGGTAACAGGCACAGCAAACAAATAAGTAGAGCATATGAGACCCATCGCAGATTAAGAGCTTTTGTCTCATATGTTATCGGAAAGAAATTTTAACACTCTCTTTCCATGACTGAAATCCTAACAATTACAGAGATAGTCCGAATGATGACTTTGGATAAAGACCCGATAAAGAATGCCGATAAGATATGGCCATATATTGGCGCTTGTTTCAGTGCTGGTTGGGGGTACCCGGCAGTCAACCTATACATATCTTTGGCTCCTTTACAGGCACAGCAACCAAATAAGTAGAGCATATGAGACCCATCGCAGATTAAGAGCTTTTGTCTCATATGTTATCGGAAAGAAATTTTAACACTCTCTTTCCATGACTGAAATCCTTACAATTACAGAGATAGTCCGAATGATGACTTTGGATAAAGACCCGATAAAGAATGCCGATAAGATATGGCCATATATTGGCGCTTGTTTCAGTGCTGGTTGGGGGTACCCGGCAGTCAACCTATACATATCTTTGGCTCCTTTAGAAATTACTTTTGGAGTTTGGCTGGAGGTTATCTTCAACCTACCAAGACCTACGAGACGTTAAATACTGTCTTCAAAAATGCCCAGGATTTTCAACACCGCAAAACATACCACAGATTTTGAACAGCAGTCAAAATGCCATGGTTATTATAGTCCAAGAAACAAAGCAAAAAACAATTGATCTCAATTACAATTCATAACACCAACTTAATGTATTGAACTTACAGAAGAAGAGGGAAGAGGATATTGAACAAATATTAAGTTAATGAACGTAGATCTTATCCTAAACACTGGGACCAGCTCTTTATATTTCAGTATAGAAATGCATGTGAGTCTTAAATTTTGGTTGGATGGACCTTGTATGGAAAGTTAAAGTGTACTAAATTATGAAGTACAATATGAAACTATTATCAGTTAGGGGATTAAGGGAATGTACTTATATGAATTCACAGCAGTATTTAACATATTAAAGTGTCATTATTTTCACACTCTTAAAATCCTAACAGACCCCTAGCATACTTAATTTCTAAATATGGGTGTACCCCTTCCCCCTGTGGAATCTCAGCTCATTTAGATTCAGGTGTTACCTGTTCTGGCTTGTTTAATTTTTTAACAAAATCTAGTAGAAAAGATACAGGCGTGTAAGCTTTAGAACCTTCTGACAGCGGACTTAATACTTAATGTTCCTTCTCAACACCCTTGTTATCCGGATAATACGAAATGATGTGATAATTCCAAAATGCTACAAACTGGAGGAAATGTAAAATGTATGGACATTGTTTTTGTCAATATTTTCTTATTACTCATTCTAATTGTTTAAAGTATTATAACTGATTCAACATGGTTTAGAAGCTATACCATTTGCACTAAACAATTTGAATATTGGACATATTGTTCAGTAAGGTCCAGATGTTGTTCTAAAGGTACCGATTGTTGTATATTGAAGAAGTATACTCATAAAATGTGGTAACTAATGGCTGTAGCATGCCCAAGATAATGTTTTATACACATGGTCAGTACCAGATGTTCCTTAAACATTTTATCAAAAGGGTAAATGTCTATATCTTTGTAAAATTCTGTTTTAAAAGTTTGATGAAGCACGCTTCCTTCTCCCGAGCCTTGCAGTAGAAATCATGTGACTTTCTGTGATAATAAATTCGCGTACCCGTTAAATACCGGGTTAAGCCAAAAGTTGTTGCATATTTCATTAACTCAATCAAAACGTGTGTGCTATAAGTTTTCTTGGTTTATGAAGAATTTTCATAAAGTGATGGTAATCAGTGGACTAACTTTAAGTATTACATTAAAGATAAGCAGTATAACACAACTATTTTTCATCAAAAATTCAACAAAATGGATTTTGAGTTAAAAACAACTGATGCACTGAAACATACATTTCTCTTATCGTTTTATTAAAGTTATTATCAGTGTTATCAAATAAACGACAGTATTAAGTGACAAACACGCACCAACTAAACATTACTATTACTAAAAAGCAAACTGTAAAAATGAATTTTTCAAAATATGAAACTGTTAATTTATTATATATAAGCAAAACATTCATGTTTTTAATCTATGCTAAAGTGTGTTTGTTTGTTTTGGGTTTATCGCCGTTTTTCAACACTGATTCTGTCATGAAACCTAACCAGTGTTCCTTGATTCTATGCCAATACAATCCTGTTCTCCGCAAGTAACTGCCAACTTCCCGACATGAATTATCAAAAGTGGAGGTCGAATGATTTCAAACAATGTCTATCAAATCGTCACGGAGAACCTACGCCCCGCCTGGGGATCGAACTCGCGACCCCGCGATATGTAGACCAACGTTCTCCCTACTGAGCTAAGCGGGCGGTCTATTATAGTATGTCAACCAATTAACACCAATAAACACTAAATTGCTTGACTGAATAAAGAACCCCAGGTAAATTTGAAATAGGGGATTCTGATAGCCATTAATTTTCATGACGGTTATTATTATAGCCCTAACATTTTCATGAAGGGGATTATGACACCCCTGCCCCTTTCATAGAGGGCAATTTATACCCTTCAAAACAATTAAGGGGATTTTGTAACACCCTTTCATTTTTCATGGGAGGTGATTTTGATCAAGGGGATTTTGATTGTCCCCCGAAAATACGCACAAGTGTACGCTGTTTTAAACTGACGAAAATAAAGTTGCCCAAATTGGCGAAAATGCATGAAAATTGATGCCTAACACAGGTAAGGCACAAACGCTAGAAAAACAGTGCAAACAGAATTTTTTTTTAAATAAAAAAGCTCAATTACTTCTTGTGTTAACCTGATGTTTTTATTATGCATTGACGGAATTATAATGGCACGTTTTCTTTCATATAAGCTATACAGTTACAAACAATTCAAGCGTTTGATGTGTTTCAGTTTTTTATTATTATTAAAATGATGTTAACAACCGGGATGCTTTTAAAATGGATGTCGGTACAGTTTCTCCACCATAAAAATATGATTTTGATGGTACATCAGATAAGTTAACGTCAAATGATAAGGTCCATTTGTTAACTTGTAAATGGAGAGCAGTGTCCGTTCGTACACTCTCCGATCTAGGTATATCTGTAGTAAAGCTATAATCAATTTTCTTAGTCACTTCATGAATCTTTATGCTACACAAAAATTGGTAATGAAATATGTTTTTTTTTAACAAATTCAAATGTTTCTGTAGTCATAAATGGAGTTTGTGTATAGACACATTTTATTGTTGATAAAAAACATCGTGTGTACAACATGCAAAGTTGTCCACAACTTCCAAATAAAAAAAATGGTCATAAAGTTGATAAAATAGTATGGGAATTGTGCTTAGGTTACAGCTGCAGAAGAATATCACTTGCTTTTATTTCTTAAAGATAACCGATTTCATAACACCAGCTTAAGTAGATTTCTATTATTGGCCGTTTTCTTAAATGTGGCCGAAAAAAGTCTTTAGTAGTGTTACATGGATGTTACGTGTGTCTGAGAAGAGGCGTCATTTTGCAGCCAAATTGTTACACATGTTACATCGCATTTTTTACATTTTGCCATAAAAACGTCTTTAGTTGTTTTATATAGATGTTACAAGGATGTTACATAAATGTTACTTATGTTACGTGTGAGAAGAGGCGTCTTTTTCTAGCCAAAATGTCTTTAGTAATGCTATATAGATGTAACAAGGATGTTACAAGGATGTTACATAGATGTTACTTATGTTACGTGTGTCTGCGAAGAGGCGTCTTTTTGTAGTCAAAATGTTACACATGTTACACCTCATTTCTTAAATTTGGCCGAAAAACGCCTTAAGTTATGTTATATAGATGTAACAAGGATGTTACAAGGATGTTACATGGGTGTTACTTGTGTTACGCGTGTCTGAGAAGAGGCGTCTTTTTGTAGTCAAAATGTTACACCTGTTACACCTCATTTCTTAAATTTGGCCGAAAAACGTCTTTAGTAGTGTTATATAGATGTAACAAGAATGTTACAAGGATGTTACACGGATGTTACTTATGTTACGTGTGTCTGAGAAGAGGCGTCTTTTTGTAGCCAAAATGTTACACATGTTACACCTCATTTCTTAAATTCGGCCGAAATACGTTTAGTAATGTTATATAGATGTAACAAGGATGTTACATAGATGTTACTTATGTTACATATGACATATGGTTCACAGACGAAGCACATTTTACGCTTGATGGACGGGTTAACACACAAAATATGAGATATTGGTCAAACTTGAAGCCCGAGTTTTACAGTGAAAATGCCTTACATAGTGACAAGTTCACAACATGTGTTGCATTAAGTTCTAGGGGAATCATCGGTCCATTCTCTTATGTAGTGGGTGGAGTAACAACTACTGTAAAGTCTGATAGATACTTGGAAATACTGACTGATAAGTTTATCCCTAACTTAACGAGTAAATATGGACTCCGTGCTGATGATATATTCTATCAACAAAATGGAGCAGCTCTGCATACATCATCTGTTGCGTTTGACTGGCTGTCTGAAACATTTGGTGGTAGAGTCATTTCATGGAAAACGGACACAGTCTGGTCGCCCCACTCTCCAAACTTGAACCTCCTAGATTTTTATCTTTGGGGACATCTTAAAAGCAAAGTATATCTCCCAAACCGACAAGTCTGAGCAGTCTGAAGAGGGTCATTGGACGAGAGATCAGTAAAATCAGTGTTTACACCTACAAGGCAGTAATCACTAATTTCAGAACCAGCATTTCTATGGTAAAATCGCAAAAAGGGAGACATATAGAACATCTTATGTGAAAAACATTGTGACTGTGATATATACATCCAAAGTATTGTTATAAATTCTCTAATAATTTTTTTTCTTTGTAAGTAAATATTAGTTTAATATATTGTTTAACAATAAAGTTATACAAGCTCAAAGATGTATCATGTTTTCTTGGGACACCTGGTATGAAATATGAAAACCATATATACGTACTGAACAGTCACTTCCTATTTGGTGTAAAGTTGACACGGTTGCTCTGTCTCGGGGCAATATATTGCTTTTAATAAGTGTAAGGATTTCGGTGATGAGACTAAGATAGAGCACAGTATATTGACAGAAGACCACCGGAAATGCATTTTGAAAGCATTCGCGTTTGTTTCCATGCTCTAATTTGTTAATGTCTGCTGCTATTTTCAGTTAAATATGAAGGCGATATGATACATGGAAAAAGGTAAAAATACAAAGATGCCATTTATAAGTCTTTGACAGAAAGTTGAGTAAGTTTCGCCCATATTAAAGCATGTCCTTATGTCGATACGATATATTCACTTTAATTGTTTATAATTAAAACCGAAAAATACAACATTGCCAATTAATAAACAGGCCCCGTGTTCACAAAACATTTTCAGTCTCAGCTGAGTTTGATAATGAAACGTTATTTGTCATTTATATCAGTTGGAATTTAACCTTGAAGTTTTAGTAAAAAGGATACTAAAATTTCAAACTCAAACTCAGCTGAGTCCGAAAATTGTTTTGTGAACACGGGGCCAGAGCATAATTTTTAGGATTTCAGAGGTTCTGATATCATACTCTTTTCTTGCTCAGTGCTTATTGAAATGAAGAGTGAACTTTCATAGTTGGTAATAGCTGTAGTGTCTTAACCTGAAAATTATTTCAAATGACTAAAACAGTATGTCGTCTTTTAGCTTTTATATTTGATATATCACTTATTGTCACTTTACCCGAGGATGTTTAATATTGCCATTATAAGTGGATTTCTAAAGTAACTGGAATATCATTTTTCTTCAGTATTGATTACCATAAATTTAAGAAATTACTCTAATTGGTGTCTGTTCATGTGAAGACTTACAAAGTCTATAAAAGATCAAGTAATCTGTCAGAAATTTTTTTTTCTTCATAAAGACATTTATAATTTCTAAGAAAACCTTTTTCTCTCTAGGCTCATCTCAACAGAGTCGGAGGGAAGAAATACTGTATTTTGTTTTTCGCTAAAAGTGCTATTTGAGAGGATTTAATGACAGAGATATTTATTTTAAAGGATTATAACGACGGAGGTCAGTCTACATTTATTACAATAAGTGACACATACGATGTCACAAGTGTATTTTATAGAGCCATCAGTATATTCTTCCGGGTATTACACGATCAGAATGAGTCACTGATTATCCGGTGTGTTGGGGAGAAAATGGACATAATCATGCAAAATTTGAATAGCCTCAGGAGTTATCGCTAGTGAACAAAACGTGCATGTCCATGTTTTATGTAAGCCAGTTCCTAATTTATAGCATTATGGACCTACACTTAACATTTTGGAGCATTTTCAAGGAGCATTTTGCATATACAGAAATGCACACAAACCTTATTACACATGTGTTCATAGTATCCATACTTAAGCTGTGAGTTTGGAAGATGTTCCATAGTGTTGACCAGTCAGATAAAATTCTACTGCTTCTACTTCTACGGCGTTACTCCCAACAATCATTTACTGATTATAACTGGGAGGTCGGGGGCAATCTGTTAAAAAAACCTGTGTAATATGATGAAAACCTAAATTGTAAGACTGCTACATACAATGTTAAGAGTAAAAACGACATGATGGATTAGTCAGTTAGTGCATGAAAGTATTAAGACTGACAGTGAAGCTTGCAAGGCCTTCACTGGCCTTGATGTTGTAAGGAAAGTTGTTCCAGTAACGAACAGTCCTGGGAAAGAGAGTTCATACGGTATTGTGTTCGTGAAGAAGGAATAAAGTAGTTGTGATTTCTTGCCTGAGTAAGATGGTTATGGTCTACAAATACGAGGTTATTACTGATTTTATACAACATGATTAATGAAGCTTGTTTTCTTCTTTGTTCTAGTGTTTGCCATTTGAGAGTTTCTAGCATAGATGTGACGCTGCTAAATTGAGAATAACCGTTTAAAACATATATAACCGCAGCCCTTTGCCTTTGAAAAATCCATTACAATTAAATCAGTTTGTTTTCCAGCTTCTAAATTGTTAAACATTTCTTGAGTGAATAAAAGAAATTGAGTCTCACAGCTGTGTTTTGAATGAAATCCATGTCTGAATGGAGAAAGTAGGTTATTGGAGTCAATGTAAGTCATGATATTTGAAACTAGGATGTGCTCAATTAATTTTGAGGCAATGCAAGACACATGACCCCTACTTTTCCTGGTACATTTTGTGGTTCATTTTAACCCATAAGGCTATATACCTAGAATTCTTTTTCTTAACTGGCTTAGATATGCATACCAGCTCTCAGAAAACTGTTGTTTTATTAAGGGATCCAGTAAAATTTCCACTGCTGTGCTACCTAAACCCTGTTCTGGTAGCATACTTAATTTATCATTTCAATTAGCGCACCAACTGCAACGCCTTTGAATGTTGCCTTCTTTCTAATTAAATAAAGGTCGTAGCAAAAGATCAGTTTGTAGATTAATAGTATAAATTTTATACACAATAACTATTCAAAATCTCTAACTTCCTGCAACTGTGGACGGTAGATCTAGTCTTGCTATTCTGAATAAAAAAAAATGCCCTATTATTCCGCTGTTATTTCTGTGTCACTTCAGCAGTGATTACTCATAAACTTCTTTCAACAACCATTCATGTTCTGCTTTTGTCGTACGCCAGTATAAAAATGTAAAAAAAAAATGTAAAAAAGTATACGCATTCTTCAAATTGATACTTAGAGAAGTAAAAAAGAAAAGGTAGAAACTTCACAGGTCGCACAACACGACAAAAACGAAAATGTTACAGGCTTGATTTGATTGAGCCTGTTCATTGACGGTAATGGAAATTGAAGCTACTGTCCACTCCCTTTAGCCTCGGATTGAGCAGAACTCAACATTTACACATGCTTCAAGTACAAAAAAACAATTTAGAGATATCCGCAGATGTGTTCATATGGCGGTTCACATAGAATCTTCAATGATACACTAGCGTGTAATTCCATGAAAAGCGACGTATTGTCCCAAGTCCAAAAAAAAATGGGTTTGCCCTAAACAAAAGCACAAAGGGCAGACAGAAATATACAGACTGGAATTTAGAAAGGGGATCTGAGGTTATGGAAGAACTGCCTAAAGACAAACTTAAAAAGCAGGAACCATTTCCAGGGGGTAATTATACAATATCCAAATGTATGAAAACGGGAATATTGGAATCCCCAAGTTCAAAATGTCCAAGCTGAGAAACTAAACAATAACAATAACACGATATGTATGAGAGTGTGCTAAACGATCTGAGAAGATCAAAATATAACAGCCCTGACTGAATGTACGGGAATGTATTTTACAGCCGTCACACGGCACAAACAAATGTAATAACGAAGTAGAACAAGAGGGGAATGATCTCAGATGTTAAACTTGGCCTTAGCATCATCAAGATAAACATTCTGACCAAGACTCATGAAGAAAGGGTCATAAATATGGCCTCTACAGTGTTAACAAGCTTTTCCTTTCATTTGGATGGTGACCTTGTTTTTGACCCGACATGCCCCAGTTTCAGTTTTGGCCTATGAATCATCAATATAAACATTCTGACCAAGTTGCATGGAAATAGTGTCATAAATGTGGCCTTAATAGAATTTACAAACTTTTTATTTGATTTGACCAGGTGACCTAGTTTTTGATGACATATATACCAGATTTAAACTTTGCACTAGAATCATCAAGATAAACATTCTGACAGTGATCCATGAAGATAGGATCATAAATGTGGCCTCTATGGTGTTTACAAGCTTTTCCTTTTATTTGACCCCGTGACCTAGTTTTTGACCTCACATAACCCAATTTCTAGCTTGGCCTAGAGATTATCGAGGTAAATATTGTATGCAAGTTTGTTTCAAATCAAAGCATAAATGAAACTTCTATATGGTTGTACAGGGCCGAAATAGAAAATTTTCCTCCTATCAGAGGCAGCAACAAGTGTGGTTAAAATCGAATATAAAATGTCGGGACAAAATTACTGAAACACATCTATGTCAATAAAGGTGACCGAGAAATGGCTGTAATGATATATGAATATCATTCATCACGTGAAGATATGAACCTTGGGTTATGTTGTGGATTTCACTCAGCATGAACAGGGTTGTGACTCCTGGCTCAATCAAAGACATGTATAAAGGGCCTAACAATTTGTGTCACAAAAAGCATATGACCTAGAATCATAATACTTTTTAGGAATGTTAATAGCATATGAGGTTGTGCACCCTCCCAAACAATTTGTTTTACTCTTTCAGTTTCCATTATTTTTATTTTTTGTTCCTTTATGATGTTTTGATATATCCATAACCCCCTCCACGGACTTGCATCCCATCCCGAGTAATATGAACGTTAACTTAGTTTTCAAATGTTAATAAGCAACATATGTACGTACAGGGACAGAAAAGTTTGAGCACCAGTTGCTTATTGACAGACATCTAGTTTTTATGCATTGGATGACAAATTCTCCCCAATGATTGTAACATTTAAGTCTTTTATAAAAGAGGGTAGTATATATATATTGAATAGATGACATCAATATTTTTCAAACTTATTTGATGTACATGAAGGAGTGTGGAATTGAACGGAGATGGCAAATTTCAAAAGATCTGGACATGCTGGATAGAAGTACCTAATTTCTAATGACGGTATCATAGGGCAACATAAGACTTTTGCAGTAAAATCCAATGTCACTGCTCTTTTGAATTCTATTGCTTGAAATATTACAAAATGTCCGCTATCTAAAACAATAACTTTTTTACTAAATCTTCATTTTGAATTCATTTTTATACCCGTATATATGGACTGATTCATTTTTAATTTTAGGACCAAGTGATGCATTTGCCCGAGGTTACGCCGTTTTTTCGCATTTGACTGTGCACATGTATGTCAAAAATGTCTCCTTCTTTGAAGCAATACACATGTTTATATATATATCTCCACGAAAAAAGTTACTGAAATGTACTGCTTGATTTTCGTTTTATATTGACCTTTTGGGAATTAAATTAAATATTGTTCATCAAATTGTCGGAGGAGACATTTTGTTTGTTTTTGGCTCAACGCGAAATCACGAAATTACGATATCGAAAACGCGACAACACGATGACGATAACGCGATCCTGCGATAACGAAAACACGACAATGCGATATTACGATGATGATAATGCGATATACTATCGCGTTTTCACAATCGTCCTATTGCGTTTTTCACCATCGTAATATCGTATTTTCGAGTTTCCGTTATCGTAGTATCATGATTTCGCAATTTTATTATCGTACTATCGCATTAACACCATCGTACTGTCCCGTTATTACTATAGTACTGTCACGTTATCATCAAAGTATCGCGTCTTTTTAACATAAAAATGCTGCTATTTAACAGCAAATGTCTGAGCTCCATTTTGACACCATCTGTTTTATCACAAAAACTGACCAAGATATGACTGCTCATCATCAATATGGTTGTCTTTTCCAAAATAAACGGTTGGCATGGAAACAGTGAAATCATTTATAGTTCAAAAGAATGTTTTCATGGGAACAGTTTTTAATTTGAAAGTGTTGGTCCAGCCGAACAATTTGGTACCTATGAAAAAGGTCTTGGTTGGTGCATGGTAGACCTTATTGGCCCCCCTACTATTATTTTCACACACAAGAAACCGCGTTCGAATCGATAACGAAAACGCGATCATCCTACTATCGTATTATTGCGTTTTCGTTATGGTAGTATCGCGTAATCATCATCGTTTTGTTTCGTTATCGTAGTTTCGTGATTTCGCGTTTTCATCATTGTACTGTCGGGTATCACGTTTCAGCTGAACACATTCAAAAGCGATGGCCCAAGTTTAAGTTAGTTACACTATCAGCAAAATACGTTGTTTAGTTACACAAACTATATTTTTGTTACATAGACTATTCATATCAAGATTTCCAAATTTCCAATTGACTACCTCATATTTTATCAAACATAGGCAAGAGATAAAGTTCTTCAAAAGATCATAGTTATAACATAAATCACCAGGGGTCGTATTCATAAAACATTTTAAGTATAAGTATAAGAAATTGATTATTTACTTAAGTATTACCTAGGTAAGAAATTCTTTTACTTAAGTATATTTGTTATTCATAAAACAACTTAATAAATAATTCTTGACTTTTATTGTGGACGAAAACATTAAAAAAGCAACATTAATTTCAGGCATATACAACATGCACAATTATGTTTAAAGTGCTTTTATCTGAAAAACAACACTTTAATCGTACTCACGACGCCATTTTGTTTTCTAACTCAAGTAATTTCTTACGTATCTTAAGTTTTAGCTTTTTTATGAATATGACTTAATTTTTTACTTAGACTTTTTTTGGTCAATTGATGGGTACTATTTATCCTAGGGAGCTTCAGTTAATTAAAACTAACAATTCGGATACTGATGCTTCATTTTTAGATTTACATCTCTCTATTTATGACAGTTTTATACATACCAAAATTTATGACAAGAGGGATGATTTTAATTTTAGTACTGTAAATTTCCCCCATTTGGATGGGGATGTACCTCAGGCTACATCTTATGGGGTATATATTTCTCAATTAATTCGATTTGCCAGAGCGTGTAGTCATGTCAAGCATTTCAATGAACGTAATCAATATATTACAAGTAAACTTCCTCAGCAAGGCTACCGTTATTACAAATTGCGTAAATATTTTGCTAAATTTTATTATCGTAATTCTGATTTAGTTTTAAAATTCAATAGTAATTTAAAGACACTTCTGCGAGAAGGTATTTCTAAACCCGTTTTTTATGGGGATGTGGTTTACAAACTTCGTAAGATCTTGGGTCATGGTAATTTTCCAAATGTATTTGGAAAGATTATCAAACGTTTTATTAAAAGAGGTTACGACCCAACTGTTTTGAGACATACCGCATGTTTAGTGTTCAACCCGTTTACAGTTGGACACTACGCTTCCCTCTTTGATTGCGTCTGACGGAAGAGGGGGGAGGACTCTATGATAAGCAGTTTTTAAATCCTACCAGGACTGAACTGTTTTGATATTTGTCTTCTGGCCTGTTTCGTCGGGCCCTTAAGGGTGTTTCTCTTGTTGCTCTGTCTTCTGAATAGGCATTGAGTACATACGTTTTTGGTTCTTAAGGTTTGTTTTTTATATATTTATACACGAGCATTTTTGTGTTTTACATGCCATACCTTTTTGTTTCCATTACGTGTGTAAGAGATTCACTTGGAGGGGATTACTTTTATTTACACTGTCCCATGTCTTTGGAACATGGTGGGGGTAAGAGTGAGGTTAGGTGCACCATAAACCGGTTTAAGCTCCCCAGTGGTGTTTTTGCCACTGACCGTTCCAAGGCGGTGCCCCACTGTGTTCCTTTGTTTGTTCGTTTTGTCCTTATGTGTTGGCTTTATGTGCGTGTGTGTTGTTCGTTTTGTCCTTATGTGTTTGCTTTGAGTGTGTGTGTGTGTGTGTGTGTGTGTGTGTGTGTGTGTGTGTGTGTGTGCACGCGTCTGCGTGCTGGGTGTTTCGTTTTGGGGAGGCTGCGTTTTTGGTGCGTGGCATTCCCTGTTTGATATTTTTCTTTGTTTTTTTTAGCTGAAATCACCACAAACTTAAGTAAAACCTTCAAATTGAGTCAAAACTTATACTTAAGATGCTTTATGAATACGGCCCCAGATATTGATTTAAATCTTACAGAGAAATATAAACCTCTCAAAATGACAACCTGAAATTGGTCACAGGTACAAAACTCGATAAGCTACAACTGTTCACATATTTATCATTATAAAAAATCAAATGGTGTGTACTTAAATAAGATACATTCCAAGGGAATGAAGAATTTGGTTATTCAGATAAATCTGATAAAGAAACCGTCGATTTCAAATTCGATTCTGTTACAATGATCACCATTGAAAGCTACGTTAAGAATGTGAGCTACTATTTCTTTTGATTTAATCAAGATGGCGCCATTTTCAAAATACATTCCTGAAAAGACGTTAGAATAATAAGATTTAAAAAGCTGCTTTTAACTGAAGACCATACGCCGCTTTTCATGGAATTACAATCTATGCACCATTGAAAGTTCCATGTGAACGGCCGTACGAAAACATCTGTGGATGTCTCTAAATTTAACTTATTAAACTTATAACATGTGTAAATTTTGACTCCTGCTCATCCCGGGGCTAGAGGGCTTTTTCTATTTTGTCGTGTGCCAGCCGTAAAAAGTCTCCCCGTACCTACTATCAGAGCTGTTATAACTATATTTCGATCAGAACGTTAAGCACGACATTTATGTTGTGTACTGATTAATTATTCATCTTGAATACCTCGGCTAGGATGGTCCCAATACTCCAGCTTTAATAGCTTAGGTATTGTTTGTTACCACTTGGATATAATGCCAGCTTTTTAATTTTGTCTTTTGGAATTTTCTGTGATATGCAGAATCGGATCCTCTCTCCTCTTCTGATTTGTTTAGTTTTGTTCATTGTCTTTTCGTTTAGAGCAAAGACATTATGTAAACTTGGGACCATACGCTGTTTTACATGGACTTGCACTCTGTACATCATTGAGTGTTCCATGTGCACCACCGTATGAATGCATCTGCGGATGGTACTTATAACAAGTGTATATGCTTAGTTCTGCTCAACTCGGTGCTATAGTGCGTGGACGGTAGCCCTAGTTTCCGCTACCGTCCATGAACAGGCTCAATCAACCCGAGCATGCAACATTTTAGTTCTTGTTGTGTTGGACAACCTTTGGTTTTCCACTTAATCTATATTTCTTTTAAAATAAATATAATACTCCCAATTTTCATTAAGAGGGTTTTGAATGTAACGAATATTGTTTGGTTTAGAGTTGGTGCATGTTAGATATTACATATACAGTGTATCCGAGTAAAATAACGAGCAATAGAGAATCGAAGATAGAAAGAAACTCTCGCTTTCATTTGATAGTCAATTGAAAAAAGATCATTGTTAATAAATAGTTATATATTAAAAATCAAAAGAATTTATAAAGTTTATGTTAAATGCTAATTGCATTTTCGTCACAGTTCAGGTGAGTTTTTCTGATCACTCGATGTCCGGCGTCTGTCGTCTGTCTGTCTGTCTGTCGTCTGTCGTCTGTCAACATTTAGCTTGTGTATGCGATAGAGGCTGTATTTTTCAACTGATCTTCATGAAATTTGGTCAGAATAATAACCTTGATGAAATCTAGGCCGAGTTTGAAAATGGGTCATCTGGGGGTAAAAACTAGGTCACTAGGTCAAATCAAAGAAACACCTTGTGTATGCGATAGAGGCTGTGTTTTTCAATTAATCTTCATGAATATTGGTTAGAATGATTTCTTTCATGAAATCTAGGCCGAGTTCGAAAATGGGTCATCTCGGGTCAAAAACTAGGTCACAAGGTCAAATCAAAGAAAATCCTTGTGTATGCGATAGAGGCTGTATTTTTCAATTAATCTTCATGAATATTGGTCAGAATGATAAGCTTGATGAAATCTAGGCCGAATTTGAAAATCCGTTTACTTCAGGCACCCTAGGGAAAATGATATTGACACTTTTATTTTAAGTTTTATAATTGTTTACCAATAGTTTATGCATATATGTATCTATACATGTACAAGGAACTTATCATATTTTCAAAGAGGGATATCTCGCAACCTCTCATACGTTAAAGTTTAGATTATATTTCTGTCATACGTCGATAGACTGATGTTACGGTGTAGTTTGTCTGCCTATGTAGTTCTGAAACATACGTTACCAAAACTGGATAAAGGTAGTTACGTACTAGCTTTAATGTCTTAGACACGGCTCCATACTGAAGTAGACTATATGGAACAGTTGAAATACATCTTTTCTTTTGAATAAATTGTTATTGTGCTTATTAATATTTTTAAAAGACGCACATATCTAAATAAGAACTCGGAATAAGCATCAATGATATTACAATATGAACCAGTCTTCCCATTGCTTTTAATAAAGAAAATATGCTAACGTCTCAAACAATGGGGACTTGTCATTTCCTTGAGCTTAGTCATTGATCTTGGTTGTGATTTGAACTGTTTCAGTGGCATTTTCTTGCAAGCTGACAGTAACGAAAACTCAGCATTGTACACATATGTGTTGATCTACATAATATGACCAACTAATCACATATCATACACCCCTATGTTCGTTTTAATCTTATCCAAACATGTGTATTTTTACCAAGAGACATTCGTTTCGGCTGGTTCATATTCACTCCTGATTTTATATCATTTTCCAGCATGGGAATCACTATAGTCTTTGCACATATTATCTAAAGTAATACTATTCAATTGTTTGTTCAAGATAAGTGTCATCCTTTTGTTCAATCTGAGCTTTGTATAAATCACCATTGTTTTCCAGTTTACTCACTGACTCAGTCACATTTCCTAACAGGATATGCATCTTTCGTATAGAACTGTAGGATTATTTACCTCTGTTATTAAGCAATGTAATTTTTGTTGACATCCCTAGGATAAAAAAAAATCTCTTGAACACATTAGAGTTAACACGATGGTGCATATTTTGATGTCTTTTTACATTTACAGGCCATACAATCGCCATTTTTATGATACGGTAAAGTTCAGCAAAGAGTTTTATGTTTTAGGTCATTGTGACGCGTTGGTCACTACTAATTGATCAATTTAATCCGAAACAACTAATTTTGACAGTTTTGATAACTTTTGGGGCCATTTTCTCCAGATAAGAGGGTTGGATTTTGGCAATGACTTCAGCAGCTCAAGCTTTCAGGCCTAAAATCACATTTGGCTCTTGTTTTAATACATTTTCAGTACAAAGAATACAATGCTGAACATAGATGTAAGAAAGATACTCTGCATTCAGACTTTATTGTAATTAAAAGCTATAGGTCTATAAAAGCCCTTTTAATATAACATTTTGTACTATTGTACAATAAATTTCTACCTACAGCCAGTATAATATTTGTACAGATTAAAAAAATTATCTTCATTACTTATTTATAGCAAAAGATAAAGTAAATCGCAATGGAACATGCCTAAGGACTAAGATCATAAATTATCCTGTCTTATAGAGGAAATGTCTGTTGCTTAACATTGTCTTTATATCCGCGTCAATATTTAAACGCTATAAACTGTCATAAATATACTAATCTAAATACAGATTTAAATACAAATATGTATTGAGTCTAGCACTTTTTTGTATTTTTCGAGAGTGCAGTATTACATAAATACTTGTTTTGTCATAAATTTAACGTCGCTACCTATAAACGAAAGAAATTCGGAACGGTCTTAATCTTATTTGATCAGTTTGTAGTTATAATGATAAATATAGTTCATCAGATGGTTGGATACTCCTGTTATCAAGAAGAAAGATACTTGTGATTACTTTTGATATCAGTGAGATACATTAAATTTATGTGTTCGACTGTATTTTCTGTATTTTTACATTAATAAACTGAGTCTTACAGTTTCTCTGGTTTACTTAGTTCTCCAGTACATTGAATCAAGAATATACCCTATTTGCGTTACCATTTACTTGAGTAAAGTTTGCCCAGAGGTCTACAATGCGCCTAGCCTACCAGTCTCCAAAGAACCACCAGTCGTAACAATATGATATGATTGCACAGAATAGTAATTCCTCCAAAAATAAGTTATTTAAAAAATTAGTCAAAGAAACAGAACTATTTGAAGATATATGTTTTACCAAACGTGATTATGATATTCGTCCATCGCTCAGCGAAGATGACCATGACATCATGCTCTATGTAGATGACTGGGTTCGGTGTGTCCGAAGGTGACTCGTCAGGCCAATTCGGGCACGAAAATATCTGCCACAGGTCGGGCACCTGTGTTCAGTGTCTGTAGTTGAGGTTCTCGTTGACCTCATCTTGCAAAGCGTACGTCTCCTCTTGCACTCCTCCAACCGTGTTGACTCAGCGTTTCTGGCTCCTGTTGATATTGCTGTTGTCCATGCTGTACGGCCCTTCGCCAATTCCTCCCATGTGTCTGTGTCAAATCCAAGGAACTTCAGGGATGCTTTCAGTCTTTGAAGCGTTTCCGCTGAACACCTACGGACCTAATGTTTGAGGATCATTGTATCTAGCATGCAGCAGATGTGACAAACCAACGTATATTGTGATCGAGGGAGGATGACGTATGTCGAGGGGAGTTTAGCTCGAGTGAGTATATCAGTGTCTGGGATTTTGTCTTGCTTCTTGGTATCCGCCAGCTTGCGAAGGTAGGTCAAGTGAAAGTGGTTTAGTCGTCGGGCGTGTCTGGCATAAAGTTTCCATGTTTTGCAAGCATATAGCAATTGTTGTAATGACGACAGCCCTGTAGACACTTGTCTTTGTTTCGAGATGTATGCCGCGACGTTTCCATACTGTGGGTTGCAGTCTCCCAAATGCAGCACAGGCTTTTGCTATACGACAGAGCGCTATAAAGGTAAGTAAACTTGTCGACGGCTTGCAGCTTAGCATCGTTCACTTGTATGCTGGGTTCGACATATGGCTTGCCTAGTGCGGGTGGTGGAGCACTTCGGTCTTCTTTGAGCTTATGGTAAGCCCGAAGTTGTCACATGCCCTGGATAATTGGTTGACAGTGTGCTGCATGTCTGGCTCTATTGTTGCATTGATGGCACAGTCGTCGGCAAACAGCAGATCACGGATAATGGATTCCTCCACGTTTATGACAAAAATAACATTTGTTTCACTACCCATGTTGCACCTGTATATGCATGATGTGCTATAAGAACAAAATGTGCAGTGTTTATTTTCATCAGGAATTACATCAGCAACTTTGAACATATAATACCTATAAACCGATAATTTTAGTAAATATTACAATCTTGTCTTTCATTAAATATCCAAAAACAAACGCATTGAAATATAAAAGCCACTGTCTTGAAGTCGCCGCAGTACAACGTGACGTATACACTATCCTAGTTTAAGTGTTACCTAACGTTCTATGTTATCTCAGTAACGGATATTTCATTTCATAATTTATGTTTCATTTCATCCTTGTAACGCTGTATCAAATGACTGAGTAGGAACTTTGCAGTGTTAATAAGCATGATTTATGCATTAGCCAGGCAGAATGATATACGAGATATGAAATTGTATCAAGGTGGCTTTTATAACAAGGTAGCGTATGTTTGTTTCTTTTCTCTCTTTTGTTTTCTTTTGAACTGCTTAAACATTTTTATATGTAGATATACATTTTTCAACAACACACATCAAACAATATGTGAACAGTTCATACTTCCAGAGAATATAAATAGGTATTTTCATATTCTTAAGTTGTTTCTTATTTTCATTACATGTATTTTAAAAAGCTCTTTAGAACGTATGTCTTATATATTTTTGTTTTCGAAAAACTTGATAAGTATATAAACATCGGTGTATAAATTGTTCCACATGTTCAAATTTTTTATTCTTTTTTCACTCAAAAAAAATATGATTTATATATACCGTATGAAATTGTGTTTAACAGTAGATTAATATCGTTATATCCCTTTAGTTCTACTTTATAGTCAATTATAATGCTTTTTAAATTTTTGAAAGATTTATTTATTCCACATTTTCTAAAAGTGGTGTCAAATTTTGACCAGAATGAATCTAAGTATATGCAACTAAGGAAGAAATGGTCATAGTCTTTGAATTCGTTACGAAATTTGCAATAAGGAATACTTTCAATGTTTCATTTTAACAAGTTTGAATTAGTTGCGAGTACAGTGGAACCTGTCTAATCCGAACATGCTCGGACCAACAAAAAAGTTCGGATTAATCAGATTATAAGCAGCATGTAGATTGCTTTGGTGTAATGTAAATTTCATGCTAATTCAACTCAATATAACTTGTAAACATTTTTTCACCATTCCTACATTCCCAGAAAGTAGCTAAAAGGAGAATATTTTACTTGTCCGGTTATTATAATGATCCGATTTAGTGCCACTTTCAGTAAATAAATTTGCAACTTTAAATGAACAAATTGCACAAACAGTTTTGAGGAAGGTACAGGATATTAAACAGATTAATATGGAACTATTACATTGGCAGAACTTATTGCATATAATGTCTATTCTTCCAAACTTCTGTTCAAACAAACTACTTGAGCTTGCTTCTTTTACACCTGTGCTTATTGCAAGGATCTACAAAGCAAAAATCTGGCATGAGTTTTGATCATCAGTGTTTGGGTCTATTGTTGTTGACTCCTTTATAAAGAGTAATAGTTAAAATTGTAAACAGACTCAAACAAGTCAAAAAGAGCAAGGTTTACATCAGAAACATTGACTAAGGTTCGGATTAGAAGAGTAGATTTTAATGCAATTAGATATAAAAATCACAAACGTTTGTACGGCTTTCGGAGTAGAGAGGTTTCGGATTACAAGGGTATTTTTACAAAAGAGAATGAATAAGAAAAAATGGGACCAAATAATTCGTTCAGTTTAGAGAGGTTTTCGGATTAGAGGGGTTCGGATTAGGGAGGTTCCACTGTATTCTGTGTATGGCTCTATATTTGAATTGTTTTATTTTGTTGTCAACATTACATTTGTTCAACATATAGTAAAAAGAATTCCAGTTAATTTCGTAGGACATAATATCTTCCCAGTATTAAATATGTATGTATGGTTTTGTAACTTGTGAAGAAAAAAGATATTATATATATCTCTGTTCGAACACACAAACGTTTCGGATTTGATATTATATTTCCATTCATTAGGCAATGATGGTTTGATGGTATTAATTTCTGCGATCCAGTTTTGTTTTCTGGCTAAATTTTTGGTAGGTAAAATTTGGATCTAATTCGCCATTGTTTGAAACAATATCATTTACAAAAATCAAATCAGAGACGATCCATGCATTGGTAAACATTTTATGTTAAATAAATTCGTTTCCCCAGATCAGTTGCTTACGAGTGTCGTAAAAAGTATGTACTTTCTTTGTTTTTTATTTCCCATGTATATATACTGTATCGTTTTTTAGAAGAAATATGCGTGCTGTATAGATATATTTGCAATTGAAATTTTATCTTTAGATAAAGAAAATTAACTGCTTCGGAGTTTTGGTGATTTGTTAAGAAAAGTTTAAATTTTACCACCAAAGGTAAACTTTTTTATAATCAATCTAATATTTTTGCTCAAAAATATTGACTGTAGTTCATATAACATTAAGGATATGATAATATGCTGATAATATATGCTAAAATATATAGTTATTTACTTTATTCCAGATGGAGGGATGGACATTGTGTATTATCATAATTATGATTGTGTTTGTAATTCCTGAAACGATTTTCCTATTCGTGGGATTCTTCACTCCTCACTGGGTGTCAGATTCGGCTTGTGATGCAGTTGGTTTGTTCTATAAATGTTGTTCAGTGTCCGACGACAACATTCGAAATATAACCGCCAATAGCACCAGTGATGTCAACCTCAGCAGTATGATTATTGTTAGCCGTTCTAACAATGAAACAGCTGTAACCACAAAATGTGAATATAAAGGTGCAGAGAGTAAGTACATGTATATAACCGACTGCACCGTGCTATATTATCATAGAAATACGATTTAAAGGGAATAACCCATATATGTTAGGCGAAAACTTATTTCTCTCAAAAATCCATAAAAAGTGAGTACTCTGAAAGTTGTTTGTGGTACAAACTTATTGACTAAGATTTATGCAAGATATTTTTATAAATAACCCAACATATTGTGCAGAAGATAGTAAACCGTTAGAACGCTTTTTTGTCTTTCTTTTCTTTGTCATTTGGATAACTCTTTTACTGCCAGGTCTAGATGTCCGTATTCTTGGACTAGAAGCAACAACATTAGCATTGGTAATGCTACCCGTTCTCTTGATACCTCTGTTGATACGCAATGATGTATGGATAGGATATAAAGACTTCTTGGAATGGTTTACAATTTTAAGTACCTTTAGCCATCTCATTGCAGGTATAGTCTTTAAAAACATCATTATTGATAAAAGCTGTTTGTTTTTGCGGGTAAACGAGGAATTCCATCGAACTGTGTTATGGTTAAAAGGTGAGGTTAGTAGCCTGTAAAATAGTTTACGTTACGCAGTGGTGATTTTTTCAACTGACCGTTCTAAAGTGGTGCTGTGCATAAGTTTCTTTTGTACATATTATTGTGTCTTTTTCTTTTTAAATATTACATTTTGTGTTTATGAATACACGTGTCTGGTTAGTGTACACGTGTAACATTTTGAATATACCCCTATATTTTATTATTATTATAATAAATTATATCTGCGATAGCAGAGAGATTAGTTGCTTATCATAGACAATAAAGACATTTTGTGAGACCAGCGAGGATATATCCCACAAAATATCAGTTTAAATTCCTACTGGTCTCTCAGTCGGGCGTGGACGGTAGCTTGCATTTCCACTACCGGCCGTGAACAGGCTCAACCAAACCGAGTCTGCAATATTTTCATTTCATTTCAAGTGTGGGCAACCTTTGGTTTTCCACTTTTTATACGCCCTTCTGAAAGACGGGACGTATTATGGGAACGCTTTCGGCGGGCGGGCAGGCGGGCGGTGTCCGCAAACATTGTCCGGAGCATTAACTTGGCACAAGTATTCACCATCATAAGATGGAGTGTCATGCGCAAGAACCAGGTTACTAAGTCTAAGCTCAAAGTCACACTTAGAGGTCAGAGGTCAGATTCAAGAATGACTTTGTCCGGAGGATTTTTTCTTCATGCATGGAGGCATTTTGATGTAACTTGGCACAATTGGTCACCATCATAAGACGGAGCGTTATGCGCAAGAACCAGGTCCTAGGTTTAAGATCAAGTTCACATTTAGAGGTCAAAGGTCAGAGACAAGAATGACAACTTTGTCCAGGGCTTTTTGTCTTCATGCATGGAGAGATTTTGATGTAACTTAACAAAAATGTTTATCACCATGAGACGGAGTGTCATGAGCAAAAACCAGGTCCCTAGGTTAAGGTCAAGGTCACACTTAGAGGCCAAAGGTCAGATACAAGAATGACTTTGTCCGGAACACTACTTCCTCATGCATGGAGGGATTTTGATGTAACTTGGCACAAATGTTTACATCCAGGTCCCTAGGTCTAAGGTCAAGGTCACACTTAGAGGTCAAATGTCAGATGCAAGAAAGACAACTTTGTCTGGAGCATTGCTTTGACCTAGATCTCAAGACTTATTGTATGGGTACCTGGAGACCTACTAAGACTAAAATTGTTACCTATACATTCACTGATAAATATGCAATTCAGGCAGCATCCATCGTTTTTAATGATAACCCTTGTTTTCGTATTTTTTAAGCTATTGTCATGATATTCGAATCAAATGTGCAGTTCTGTAACAAAACCTTTCTTCTAACAAGCTCTCTACGGGCGTATTTTGTGACTATGGCACCCTTGTTCTATCTTATTATCACAGCATGGCGGCCGTGAAACGTCTCCCCGTACTTTCACTTAGAGTTGTTTTCGATCTTTTCAGATCGACATTTATGTTGCGTTTGTAAACTGTTTAATTTTTCAGCCTGATCATTTTAGCTTGGGTGGTCCCAGTATTCCCGTTTTCATAGCTTGGATATGATGCCTGCTTTTTAATTTTGTCTTTTGGCAGTTTCTGTGATATGCAGGCTCCATAACCTTAGGTCCCCAATTCAATTTTCCAGCTTTCTGTCGTTTATGTAACACAATACAATAGAAGAACGGGCATTGCAATCTTAAGGTGATTAAAGAGATAGCTGTAATAGATACAGGCGAAAACATGCAAATGTGAATTACAATGCATGGGCAATGAATAGAGAGTAATGGAATGGTTTTATACCTGCGTATACTAAGTCAATACGTGCGTTTTCTTTTTAATTAAAAAAGGCTTCACAGCAGTAAACCATTTTTGGGAGTGCCATTTTTTCCGGTAAACTAAGACAATACAGTGTTTTTCTGCTCCGTAATGTTATTGTCAAACGGATTATTTCCTAAAAGTAGCAACAACGTACAAATAAAATTTGCGTAGGAAGCTTACCCATTTTTTGTTTAAATAAATTGAACTATACATTTACAGTCTTTAGAGAACCTAATGTAGTATTTCATAATTATTCCTTGTCTAAAGGTAAATAAGAATTTCAAGGTATTAGAACTACAGAACACTTTAAGAATATCGAAAACCTTCATGACAAGAGATTTTGTCCGGGTTTTACTGATGTTCGGTATTGTCAGAGTCTTGATAGAAATCATCAAATCATACGTATTTACCAGTAAGCGGGTAAAAACTCAACTAAGAGACATAAATCTCTGTATTTGTAATATTTATTCAGCCAACCTCTTTCATATTTATACGTATAGTAGAAACTAAAAATAAACGAATTTTCTGGATCGTTTATAACAAATAGCATTCGGGTTTGTCAACTTTCAGGATTGGCAAGAGTTCGTTTTTCTCAGAGTGTACTGTATAAACATTTCCGAGGACCGCCATTAATGTTGTATATTTACATTCACTATATAATTTTATAGAAAGAATAGAAAAAAACTGTTTAGTTTCGTATAAACAGCATTGCATTGGTGCAATAATATCAAGGGTTGTCCTTCCCGCGAGATTGCATGCGTTAGTTCAGATCATTAACAAAACATGAACAGAATAGCGTCGTTCGAAACTCTCTTTAGGATTTGTTTTAAAAAACAGAACATTACGTTATAAGTAAACATGTTTTTGTTCTGACGGTAATGTTACTGGATTTTATGATATTTTAAATAAAACTCAGGAACTGGATTTTTTATTTGAATGTCAATTCCAATTTAACATGGATCGATAGTCTGACGCATTGTTTTCTAAAACTTATAGAAAGAAAACACCTTTTTTGTAGCAAGCTACCGTAAAAAAGTAAACGTAAGAATTGGATGTTATTTTTATGCATTGAGACGGGTTTTAACCGCATTGGTATTTCTGGCAAATTATTCAAGAACCACTAGCGCCTAATATTTCAATGTGGTTTACAACCGTCTGAACGCACAAAAATAACATTTAATCCTGAATTTAACAGGAGATAAATCTTGTTTATCTCATAATTTATTGATTTCAGGCAGCATGTCATTAAATACGTTGATTTAGTACCAAAAACAGGTTGTTTGTTTATCAAAATGTCATAAATCTGATTTACAGTAGGATTTCTATGAAGTCTTCATTTCTTTCCAGCTATTCACAAGGCGCATTCGTGGTAACTATGAAAAGGTCAAGTTAATGTTCATCGATGTTATCGAACCTAGGTTTAAGAAGTTTTGAATTTTATCCCTTTTCATTTTTGATTAATCTGTGTCTTTTTAAAAGTATAGGAAACTTACCGTGAAAAGGTGTATATTTGAATCTAATGATGTGCGGGGAGCGGTGGTAATAATAATATAAAGCCACACATAAAGTAAATAATAGTAAATCAGAGACAAAGTTATAAAATTTTCACCAGTTAAAGTCCTGCAGGCATGTCATGATTTTTAGATGCGGAGTACATGCATAACCTAACAAATCGTTCGAAATATTTCACAGGATGAACAAAATGACATAAACTATAATATGATAAAACGGATTGTCACAAATATTGATATCCCATTTCTTTGAGTGATGGAGAAACATTGACTGTCAATGTCTGTCAGAGGGAACGTATCTGTACATTTCTACTAGCTGATGAAACAGCCAACAAATCTCTTTCATTACAACAATTTAATTCGATATATTGATTTAAATCGAATGTTTATATATGTACTTTATCTAAATGGTAGTCGTCAACGAAAAATACTTCATTCAGTTAATTTCGTAATACTAAAACATGGATGAATAATCAACTTGTAAACCCACTTAAGTGAAAGACACCAAGGAAAGATATCCGTTTGCAGATACTCGCTGTCTAATATGCCTTACAAGTCTGACTCATCTTTTGAAGGAAGACGATCAACTTCTAGATAGAGCGGAAATGGGTAGTTAGTAGGCAATAGGTGGGAAATTTAGGTAGTGTATGTAGTGTCTAGGTTGTAGTACATGACTGGAAGTAATTTTATCTACTCTGTATTTTAATATAGTATATGTTCGTAACTGATACTTAAACACATTATAGGTCTTTAGCTCATCTGTCACGTAGTGACAGTGTGAGCTTTTGTGATCGCATTTTGTCCGTCGTCCGTCCGTCCGTCCGTCGTCCGTTCACAATTTATTGTAAACACGATAGAGACCAGATCTCTTCATGAGTTCCAGAGTTATGGCCCCTTAAAGGGCCAAAATTTGCTATTTTTATCTTGTGAGCATGATAGAGACCACATTTTGCAATCAACTTTAATCAAACTCGCACACAACTTGTACTGGCATAATATCTCGGTTCTTTTTGAAAACTGGCCAGATCTCATCATGGGTTTCAGAGTAATGGCCCCTTAAAGGGCCAAACTTTGCTACCAAATCAAAGGAAAAGCTTGTTAACACTCTTGAGGCCACATTTATGACCCTATCTTCATGACACTTAGTCAGAATGTTTATCTTGATGATTCCTAGGTTAAGTTTGAAACTGGGTTATATGGAGTCAAAAGCTAGGTCACCCGGTCAAATCAAAGAATAAGCTTGTTTACACCCAAGAGGCCACTTCTTTTGGTCCAGTCTTAATGAATATTGGTCAGAATATTTGTCTCCGATGAAATCACTAGGTAAAACATGTTTACACTGTCACGTGGCCTAGTGGTTAAGGCGTCCGCCTCGGAATCGGGAGGTCGAAGGTTCGAGCCACATGGGGAGCGTTCGTCCGGGGGACTCGTTCCGAAAAAGCCGGTTCTCGAATGAATGAATGGTTACCGATTTCTATCCGCCTGGCGCCTGGCATAATGGTAGGAGTTGGGAGGTAATTGGTACAATAAAGGTGTCTCATAAGCCAAATTGGCTGGCCCTTTCAATAGGGGTGACACTGTAATAAACAAGACCTTTACCTTTTACCTTTTACGCTGTTATTGTGTGTTACTGAAGTGAGCGACTTAGGACCATCTTGGCCCTCTTGTTTTATAAATGGTACTGCAGCGAGGTTTTTCAATTCAACTTCTTCTCGGCGATATATGGCCAACATTTTCATTCATTTATTCTTTTTACAAAAGAATATTTGCCATAGAATTTAATTCATTTTACAGAACATACAACCGTCAGTTTTAAAAGTACATTTAAAAATTAATACACTTTACTCCTCTTTTCGTGGATTAATCTAATGATATGGCGCTAGCAAGTTTGCTGTCAAAAGCTACTGTAAAGTAAATCAAAAACAAAGTGTATATTTGCCGAGAGCATTTCCCTTAAAAGGCATGTAGGTAGTAGATAATTAAACAAAGTATAAATACGTGCAATGATGTATCTCGGAAAAAATTCTAATACAGTGCATGAAAAGTTTTCGATTTACGGAATTGATGCTTGATTGAGCTAGCATATATTTTGTCTGATAAAGAGCTACTGGAAATATATTTTATGGAAAGGAAATATTACAAATATTGATATAAATGTACAAGTATTTCTAAAAACACTACTGTCATTTCTATTTCAGCCGTCTTCAGTTTTTCTGGGTGCATGATTGTTGTAAGCGAGTACGAATCTTCTCAGTTTGGATATTCGTTCATTCTCTGTTTGAGTCATGGTTGTTACGGACTGTTTGCATTAGGTACACTTTCCGTTTCGTCTGTGATCGGTTATATGAAAGACAAGTCATCAAAGTCATGCGATCTTCAAAATCAGACATCAGGTCCTCAAACTCATAAAACCGTTGAAAAAAGGGAAAGTACTTTAATTGCGTCTGATGAGATTAACAGTGAGAGCACTCTTTTTCCGACTCCTACTCCCAATACCCTCGAACATGACTTTGGCAGCGATGGTAACTCAAAAGATAAAAACGAAAGCAATATTGTGCATGTACTGAGTAAGCTGAATTTTAAAAAGTTCTTTGTTTTTTCGGTTGGAAAGTGTCATTGTGTTTACGTCAAAAATAAGGATGACAATTAACTGAAAATGCATACACGTTTTGTGAGAATAGTGTTGTTAGATTCAAAATGACCTTTCTAAACATGTTATAGGTATTTAAATGTAAGGACGATATTTTTGGACAAATAGGTAAAAGCGAGGTGTAGTTCACATATAACGAATGGATAACCGTCTTATGTTACGATATTATGTTTTCAGAATACCATGCATTTGTATATATATCATAAACCTATAGGCAGAAGAGTAACAATATCTGTGAAAATAATTTTAAATCCGACGTCTCTCATATAAACATTGGGTGGTCGAATTGAAACGCTTTTCTTTTTTTAGCTCACCTGTCACATAGTGACAAGGTGAGCTTTTGTGATCACGCAGCCTCCGTCGTCCATCGTCCGTCCGTAAACTTTTGCTTGTGACCACTCTAGAGGTCACATTTTTTGTGGGATCTTTATGAAAGTTGGTCAGAATGTTTATCCTGATGATATCTAGGTCAAGTTCGAAACTGGGTCACGTGCCATCAAAAACTAGGTCAGTAGGTCTAAAAATAGAAAAATCTTGTGACCTCTCTAGAGGCCATATATTTCATAAGATCTTCATGAAAATTGATCAGAACGTTCAACTTGATGATATCTAGGTCAGGTTCGAAACTGGGTCACGTGCCAAAAGAAACTAGGTCAGTAGGTCAAATAATAGAAAAACATTGTGACCTCTCTAAAGGCCATATTTTTCATGGGATCTGTATGAAAGTTGGTCTGAATGTTCATCTTGATGATATCTAGGTCAAGTTCGAAACTGGGTCATGTGCGGTCAAAAACAAGGTCAGTAGGTCTAAAAATAGAAAAACATTGTAACCTCTCTAAAGGCCATATATTTCAAAAAATCTTCATGAAAATCGGTCAGAATGTTCAACTTGATGATATCTAGGTCAGGTTTGAAAGTTAGTCATGTGCCGTCAAAAACTAGGTCAGTAGGTCAAATAATAGAAAAACATTGTGACCTCTCTAGAGACCATATTTTTCATGGGATCTGTATGAAAGTTGGTCTGAATGTTCACCTTGATGATATCTAGATTAAGTTTGAAAGTGGGTTACGTGCCATCAAAAACTAGGTCAGTAGGTCAAATAATAGAAAAACCTTGTGACCTCTCTATAAAGGCCATATTTTTCATGGGATGTATGGAAGTTGGTCTGAATATTCATCTTGATGATATCTAGGTCAAGTTCAAAACAGGGTCATGTGCGGTCAAAAACTAGGTAAGTAGGTCTAAAAATAGAAAAACCTTGTGACCTCTCTAGAGGCCATACCCTTGAATGGATCTTCATGAAAATTGGTCAGAATGTTCACTTTGATGATATCTAGGCCAAGTTTGAAACTGGGTTACGTGCCTTAAAAACTAGGTCAGTAGGTCAAATAATAAAAAAAACCTTGTGACCTCTCTAGAGGCCATACTTTTCATGGGATCTGTATGAAAGTTGGTCTGAATGTTCATCTTGATGAAATCTAGGTCAAGTTTGAAACTGGGTTAACTGCGGTCAAAAACTAGGTCATTAGGTCTAAAATTGTTAAAATCTTTTGACCTCTCTAGAGGCCATATTTTTCAATGGATCTTCATGAAAATTGATCTGAGTGTTCATCTTGATGATGTCTAGGTCAGTTTCGAAACTTGGTCACGTGCGGTCAAAAACTAGGCCAGTAGATATAAAAATAGAAAAACCTTGTGACCTCTCTAGAGGCCATATTTTTCATGAGATCTTCATAAAAATTAGTGAGAATGTTCATCTTGATGATATCTAAGTAATGTTTAAAACAGGGTCACGTACCTTCGAAAACAAGGTCAATAGGTCAAATAATAGAAAAACCTTGTGACCTATCTAGAGACCATATTTTTCAATGGATCTTCATGAAAATTGGTCAGAATTTTAATCTTGATAATATCTAGGTCAAGTTCAAAACTGGGTCACATGAGCTCAAAAACTAGGTCACTATGTCAAATAGTAGAAAAACGACGTCATACTCAAAACTGGGTCATTTGGGAAGAGGTGAGCGATTCAGGACCATCATGGTCCTCTTGTTTATGTTTATCCTATGCTTAAGTATTGTGTTATATAATGCACTATACGATGGTGTTTGTAAGAGTTGATCTGTGACAGAAGTTGTTTAAGCACAGATATGTCACAGTGATTTTAAAGATTCTAATAATAATACTTCATTTTTTAACTCTTCAATACGATATTGATTTCTACCAAATTTAATTTTCCAAGAGTAAAATACTTTGACGTAAGTTGCTATATAATAAGCGCTGTGATTTTAAACATTATGCTAATAAACCTTTTTTCATTTCTACAACCCGAATATGACTATATTGCTTCACATCCTGGCTGAATTTTTACCAAGAACTCCCGTGGTGAAATATTTTATGGGAATGTTTGTTTATTTTGGTGCGTTTACAGTCACAGTGACGTAATTTAGATCTTATGGTGACTTTTCCAGCTAGGGCTACTATAGAAAGCACTTTTATCGCCGTTTTTGCAAGTGTAAATGATCGCTTCTGGTAATCAAGCCATATCGTTTAATAAATTAAGAATTCAATTTATAGTGTAAAACATTTTATGTTACAATTCATTTCAATTAATATATATGCAAAGATGGAAGGATCACAGCTTTAATGCATTTTTTACCTGTAATATTGATATTGCATTTGACGCATTTTGTAAGAAAACCTGTTCCACCGGTTCAAAGCTTAAGGACGAGTATATTTTCCTGAACAGGATGGAAATTGTAGGAGCTAGGAGTCGTATGTAAAATGTAAAAATGTAAAATCCAAAATGGTGGTGCAACGCATGAAAACAATTCGGACAAAACAAACTTGAAAGAACACGTATGTTTGCTTCATGCAGATGATGTGTATCAAGCTACGCTTCTATTGGACGGAAACCTTAAGAGATGGTTACACAAGATAACTTGTCACTGATGGATGGACTGCCAGTACTTGTTTCCCGTGTTTTCGACCCCGGGTACAAATTCTAACAACAAAGAACGTGTTTCTGAAATTGAAGAACAGTATCGAATATCTTTATGCCTTACTGACTTGCCTTTTGATGGTCTTAAACTTTATTATGTTCTCTTTGTTTTGTTACGTATCTAACATATGAGTTATTCCAGTGGTCCCTACGCATTCTTTTTTGTATCATGGTCCACCAATATGAACAACACATTCGGCTACTAACTTTGATTGACAAATTAACATTCCGTTTAAAGCGTTGGTACTATCACGTGACACGCGTACTCTAACTGAGATAGAGAACGGTTTCAGAAAGTTCAACATTTCCCTACAGTATTCTATAAGCGGGCGGGGCCTAAGACATTTTATCTAATTATCTCAGTTATAATGACACTGCAGGTAAACCATGATACAAGTCAGTGTTATTTACACAAATATGGTACCGGTATTAGATTAACAAAATAACTGGCCGGCACTTATTCAAAATATCCAAAAACAATAAATCAATTTTATTTAAATTGACGTTGGGCATAATATATAATACAGCTTATATTTTTATCTTGCATCCCAACTCCATGGCGTGACTAAAGATAGAGTGGTAATGTACATAATTATATGCATAGTATAAAATTTTGTTTCAGTTGCAATATGTTTATACGGAAATAAACAGGAAAATTTATCATACAGACTATACGTGTACTTTCATTTGTGTTTTCAAACAGATCAGTATTATACGATGGATATTCAGAACGAGACTAATGAGCTTCGGCAGAAACTATTACATGTATTAGCATGATTTTTTTTTACCTGGATTTGTAGAGGGATTAATGGCAACGTACATTGCAATTTTTAACACAATAGGTTTTGGTTTAGCTGAGTTACAAGCGTTATTACACACCACACTCTTATTAATTTATCGTAAGGTGGAGGCTCTGGGTAGGAAGGAATAAAGTCCTACATACACATGTTTTATTCTGTGAAAATACCAGTCATGCAGATTCTACAAGATCTTAATACTGTTGCAGTGATTCCTCCCCAGCCAAAACCACTGTTGATAGGCGGGTAAATGTATTTTAAGGGAGAATCTAGAGTCCCAGTTCAAATTCATGTAGGGCGCCCTAAAACGTCAGCATCCTATCAAATCATTATTGCTGTAGCAGCCATTGTAACAGAACGACTCGAGATATATATTTTCCAAAACGGCTGCGTCGGTGAGCATTTCATCGGGAAATGTTCATGAAGTTCAGACTAAACACTTGAAATTATCGAATGTATGTGCAAGGTGGGTTCTCCATCTTTTGACCAAAGAGCAAAATTAAAAATCTTTCCAATTGCAGAATAAAGGACGTTTATTTCTAACAGGGGAATATAAATGGGTATGTAATTTCGAACCTCAAGCGCAGATAAAGAACAAAAGGGCAATGACCAGCGATCGCAAAAAGAACAGAACTCAAAGCTGCAAACGGGTTATTTACACAGTTTTCTTCAATTCTGGTGTGCAAATACCCAGTGCACCGGACAGATCTGTTACTGGAAAATGTTACAGGGACATTGTTCTGAAATCAGTAAGTAAACATTACGTTAAATGTCGCCTAAAATTGGTTAACGGGGCATCTGCTGTATTCTTGACAATGCATCTGCGCACAAGAGCAATATTTTACAGCAGCATTTACACAACCAGCTGGTCAAGCAATTGCCGCAACCCCCATATTTGCCTTAGATTTTGCTTTCCTTCTGATGCTAAAGAATAATGCTAGCTCGGCAGCGCTACAATACCAAAAGCGCCATTGGTAGCACAGGTTCATAGTATACCAATGGTACGACTTTCAGGTTATGGATAGCCCGGATGGGATAGTGCCTTTCTATTAAGGGTGATACATTTTTAGTGTAAGCAATTTGCTTGAATACATATTTTTCTGTATTTTATATGGTCAGCTTTGAAAATTCTGAATTCCCTCGAACGACTTATCCGAACACAAAATATAATTTCTATCTTACATTCCAAATCTATCGAGAAACTAACACTTTAGAGAGTTACACAGAGTGTACACAGTCTGGATCAAACCAGACAGTGTAACTCTAAAATGATTTGACCAAGTATATAAGCTTGCAGTGTCAAACTGGAAGCAAAGCCCTTTTGCGTAAAATAGACTTTAAGGTATTGGACCCCTAATAGTAATGTTTAAAAAATGGTATTTGCTAAGTATATTCTTAAGTTGACTTTGTTTTGCATTGTGTTGCAAATTTTAAACAACTTTTATCGTGCCGTTTTTATAGATTTTGTATCATTTATGGTATTTCCTCAAGCTGAAGTAGAGACAAATTGCAAAGTGATGGCTACTGTCCTAAACGTTTGCAGAGAATTCATTTTACCATTAATTTTAATAAAAGAAACACCAAACTATTGGTAAACAATAATACAACACAACATAAAACTGTCAATATCATTTTCTCTAGGGTGTCTCAAGTAAACGGATTTTATGAGACAGATTTCTAACTCAAACATTGAAAAATTACGGTCGAGTCTTTTGGGACTGTTTTAAATTTGGCTCATTTCATTCAAAACTAATCTTGGGGCAGAAGTAAAACCTACCTACATTTCTTCCACAATATGTAATTTAAAGGGTAAAGGCAAAATAGAGACCTTTTGCCGCATGTAACTCAGTATTTTTAAAGATGTCTAACTCTGCACCCCCCCCCCCTCCCCCTCACCCCCACCCCCACCCACCATTCCCACTTCTGTTTCAGAGGTAAATTCACTTTGAACAGCAAAAAATTGCTTATCAAATGAAAACTTTCCACTTTTGTACAATAAATCAATAATACTCTTGAAAAAAATAAAACTAATTAGGGAAAAAAGGAAAATAAGGAGGAGAAAAAGTTGACCCCAGTGGGGCTTGAACCAACGCCCCTTGAAAAATTTCTTTCAATTCCTTTAAAGTAGGTTTATTGTAGGAATTGAATACTCTTCCAAAATGAGATACTCTATTACGGGTCTAATACCTTAATATGATTGAAATGACTTAAGCCATATTGGAGTCAACAAAATGTCTAGACGGGCACTATAAACTTGTCCACTGAAAATGACCGTGAGGACACTCCTTCAGGGCTGTCGCCGGCTTCGAAAAAGTCGTCCGACCGTGGGACCGTGAGTGCCGAAGGCAGGGGAGGGGTAAAAGCAGGAGAGGGGAGATTTTGCCCCTCTCTTTAAAAGGGGGTTCCGAGAAAATATTAAGATTTGGGATACCAGTTAGTGCGTTTTTCTTGCATCTTGAAAGCATATTTATAAGATTTTCAGTCAATTTCATAATATTTTTCCAGGATAACTATCCAAAATTTGCCCAAATTTAGCAGATTAAATGTTGATGTATTTTAGTTTCAGAGTGTCAGCCAAAACATAGAAAAGCACTATTTCGACCCCTCTGTGAGTCTCATCAGGCGATGGCATCAAACTTAATGCAACGGTTAAGTCTGATACACATATCCCCGCTATAGGTTTCTTTTAATCTTTTGAATCTTTTTAGCCCAAATAATTAGAAGAAATTAGCTTTCGGTTAGTTTTGTTTTATTACGCCGCGAAAAACACAGTTGTTTCCATCATTTGTTTTAAGCATACGGCATGCTTGTTTTTACTGAAACAATAATAATAGATTATGAAAGAAATCGTCCTTTAAATCATACCGGATTAAAGATCCATCAGATAAACGTTTAACTAAGATTAATCCAATACGCGTGACACGAAGTGTGCCGAAGTTGTTTTTTCACCTGCGGGCAATTATGACAGATAACGCTCCTTGTGGATAATTACATTAACAAGGCAATATTTCGGCACTTTTAGTCAAAGCAAAAGATGAAATTTAATGAGAAAAAACTGGCGATATTATTATATGCTCGGCCAAAAAAGTGGTCTGGCCATGGCTTGACCGGCCGGACCGTCCGCGACGGCCTTGTCCTTTGAAAAATATTTTAGTTTATAAATATGCTTACCTGATCCTTTCACCTTCATATCTTTAATGTCAATGACTGAATTCCCCCAGGATAATACATGGTTACGCGTTTCATAACATTGTACTTTATCCCGTATACGGTCCTTACCGTATTACCGGATACAGGCATTAACACAATAACTTTATTAACTCCTCAGCACAAATCTATATAAACATGTGACGTCACGCAATGGCTTAGACGATGAAAGAAATTTTGTTGAAACTGTTGATTTTGTTTGTCTGTAGGGTGACAGCGACAAGTAAGCACAGTTCCGTGTATATTTTAGTTGTCCTTAGAAAACTACACCACTCAATGAGACCCACAATCTGTTTTTCGAAATTTTCTTGTTTATATGTGGTGGGTGGGTGTGAATGCGTTGCATTCCTGGTGTTTTTTTATATAGAGGGGGTCTTTTTTAAATAGACTAGTGTTGGCTTATAGATAGAATTTCAGGTTCCTGTGACAATACTTAGATCATCACAACAATATTATGTTGACGTCACGTGGAGGTGGTAATTAGCGCCATGTATGCATCTAGAAATAGCGCTTTCATTCTTGATCAAATATTTTTTCTTAATAGCGTGTGTAAAATGAAATGTTAAATTGCACAACTGTCTGTCTTGATTAATTTATACACATACTGAGTGAGATTACATCAAAATATCACAGTCCTGCTTAGCGTTCGAAAGGTCTCGCTGAGTTGATTTTTAAAAAGGTATACCTTTATAGGTCTTTCTCTTATCCTTTTAGAGATATTGGAGTTAGAAAAACGCCGATGGAATTTCATTCATGCATATTCTTTTTAAATATGACAAAAATACAAACATTTCAAGATTTCATCGAAATCGATGTCAGAGCATGCATTATTCGTCACCTGAAATGGGTTACATATATTTTATACATGTTTTCTGATACTTAAGAGGTTGAAACGGCGAAATATCTCTCATTTTTAGCGTCATACTGCGGGTTATTAAAATTATTAAATACAAGTTTAAAACTCAAATTTTATTATGGTACCAGTGTTCAAGCACGTGCTGGCCATATATTTGAGTAAATACCGGTCACAAAAATGATTTCATGACAATTTTACAGAAAGCTGATTTATTCGGTTGGTTTATGTACCACATACTATAAAATAAGTTAAAACTACGGCTTACTGTTGTATCTTAAATATATTTCTTTAATTCAATTTTTATGTTTATCTGTTTTTCAACGTGTGATATTTTCTTAAGACAAGAGACAAAATACTTCTATTGTATTCTGAATAGTGAAAATTGCAATATCTACTCGTTGATTGTAAAAATAATCGGGGTGTGCCTGGTTTGAGAGAAACGGTGTTTAGAAAAATTAGATGATTAGTAAGGGTCTTCAGGTTATGAGGTCAATTTTAGAAATAATGTAATAGTGATGTGAACGTAAGAATATAGAGATATTGACTAAAATTGATAGAAATTGAGTTTTGAGTATTGACTTATAAATATACCGGTAGTTAATTAATAATTCTATAAAAATATCGTGATTAAATTAGTGTCAATTCGATTTAAAATGTTCAAGTTAACTATATGAATGAAGACAAAACAATGTTTAGCTTGAAAATAACAATTTTCTGGCATTTCATACCCAAATTTTCTCAGAGACGTTTTCGAACCAATAACATACTATCACAAATGCCTATAAGCACATTTAAATCGAAGCTTTTGAAACAACAATTATCTTAAGATTTACAAGTCGTGTGCCTTAACAATCTTATATGAAACTTTATATGGTGGTCTTCTAAGTTATTTTTGGAAGTCAGTGAGTCTTGACAGGGGGACTTAATTAGTTTTACAAATACTCTTTCTTCCCTTCTTATCCAGGTTCAGTAACAAATGACACCGCGAGGAACTAATAAGCACAATTTAAGCTTTTCCCCGCTGAAATGTTCATTTGTTTATTTGTTACCACTGCCGAATGCCGAATGACAAGTTCCCACTGTTAAATGACAAGTAACCCTGACATCGAATCACATCAGAATGAAATTGAAATGATAATACCAACTGAATGGCATAGGTTTCATATCTTTTGCTATCATTTTGGTAAAGTTATTCCCCTTTTTCGTATTTAGAAAAGCCATTTTAACACTCAAGAAGCCACATTTTTGACCTGATTTTCACGATATCTGGTCAGATGTGTCAAAAGGGGTAAAAATAATCAGTGTCACAAAGTTTGGGGCCAAGTTTCCTGTTCATATGGCTATGACACACATTACACGCCCTCATTTTTTAAAACAAACATTGTAAGTTTTATTTACTTAAGTTTCTCGATATGTGCTCCATAGTGTACGTAAACACCCCTCCCCCTATCTCCCCCACCCCTTGTCTATTATTCTTTTAATACTTACAATTTCTCTTTATGGTCTTTCTCAAAGTAGAAATGTATACCTCAGTTCCCTTCCCACATTACACTCGTACCTCGGCCCCATGCCTCATCCACAGTTGCAAACACTTTTAAAAAAGTTATATGCACTGTTTTTATATAGTTCTTTTTTATATTTTGGTATTGGGACGCTTAGTGGATATTTTCTATGAAATCTTTGGAAGTTCTGACGATCTGTTTCTTTCGAGAAGACTTTATGCACGAAAGGATCAATTGCAATTTTCAAACTTCAAAGGCAAAGTTTCTATTCAATGAAACTTGGAATTTCGACGAACGGCAATAAAGGAAAGTAGAGGACAAGAACCACACCTTTTCCTTGACTTTTCAAAACATTTACTTATTCAAAGCATATCTTCAAAAGTACTGAAGACATTTCAATAAAAACTTAGTCAAAAATAATAGATAACAATAACAGGAAGTGCGGAATATAAAGAACAATCTCTGTCCTGATTAGTTTTCAACTTATGTATAAGTTTGTTTATGAATTGACCACAACTGAAAAGCACTCGAGATACTCCAATGAAAGTTGCAAGTCAGATGAAAGTCATTGTTACCAGTTAAGCATTTCAGCAGTTCGAACGGACACACGCACAAACGCACACACAGAAATTATTACTGTATCTTCCTTGGCTTTACTGCTCGCAAATGATAAACGATAAAATGATGATGAACTGTCTGAATAAACTCAACATGAACCATTGAAGACAATGACTAAAAACATACTTTGAAACTATTTTATGCAAATATAGCACACTGGAACAACAGAAACATTTTTGAAAGCCCACTGAAAAATATATCCGATATATATGAATTAAAAACAACAAAATACAAAATGTATTGAGCAACAAATCACCGGAAAAACAATATGGCACGATATACTCGTACAATTAAATATATGGAATAAAACTAGCAAAATGGTGGGTATATCCATAATGTCTCCAGATGGTGCAGCGCTGCTATCAATACTATAAGGAAAGATTAACCATTTTTGAAGAAAATGTGGGAAACAAGAAATAGATAACAGATATTTTGTTCATCTGGCGGCACACCCTTTAGTGTTTTAGGCAACTGACAAGTATGTCTAGAATTTTGTGCAAGGACATTAACTTCAAGCTGATCACAAGTTAAAATAGTTTACAACCATTAAACATTCAAATCACTACAGATTGAAAAGAAAAAATAACCTTAGTAAACATCAATAGATATAAGAAAATATATGTGTCAGCACACATATGATAGAAATGCATAAACAAAGAAAGTATGATATGTCAGCTGGCCACCTTTGGAAAGTTCTACGTTTTTCTATATTCAGTACAAACTTCATTGGCATTAATTAATAAATAACTTTGCTACGTAAGTTTGATTAAGGTACTGATATATCAACTAGTAACAAAACATAATTTGTTTGTACAGTTATAAAAATGTAGTTGAGCTCCATGAATTAACTACCAAAAGTGGAATTATGTAAATGTGTATCTTGGCATTTCAGCAAGCTTTTTTTGGAATCGTCTTTATCTTCGTGAAGAACTAGCTCAGTCAAAGTTGACAATGACTCTAAAAGTAGGTATCTCAGAGTGAAAAATCCTATAACACCTTAGAATATTTTAACGAACCATTCTGTCATATTCTGAATATCTGGATACCTCTATATAGGATCAAAGTGTCCCCTTTTTAGCTAAAGAACTGAGTAGTGGCATTACTTTTAAATTTCGAACACCCCTCGTATCGGTTTTATAAAACATATAAATATGTATTAAATGTAGATACTCACATAGGCAATGCAGTACATATCAAACTTATAAAACATTATAAGTGAAACAACAATTAAGAATGATAAATGCCATGGGTTCTTCATATGTTTAAGTAATTCAGTAAATATAGTCAGTGTTGTAGTAAGGATACATCATACATGTATTGCATGGTAAATCTTGAAAAAGTCTAGGCTTGTCTCCTAATAATGGCTAATATATTGAAAAATTAAATAAATAAGTCTATATTACTGAAAAAGCTGGTTGGCTTGAACAGTTGCAAGTGGCTGTCTGTTTACAAACACTGACTATATATAGCAATCAGTTGTCAGTATTGGTTTTTACCTGCCTCTATTTATAGTTGCATGTATAAATGGTTATTTTTAACTGTCTATTAATAGGTACAGTGTAGAGATAATTGACCATTATATAGGTGATGTGTGTACATACCATGCAGGTATTGGGTTTTTACTGATCCAATAATAGAATAAGTAGATTAATCCTTTAGGCTTTATGTATATACTCAGGTGTGCATTGCATGTATTTGTTTAGCTTTATTTACGGGTTTAAGCCTTAGTGAAATTAGTCCTTGAGAATTCTATATAATGATGTAGTCTTTTAAAATATTGTATTTGAAGGTATTATTACTTGATAGTACATACTTAGAACTGTAAGTCACTGGCCTCGCCTCAGTTTCCAGTGCCTTATCATTGCTTTTCTTTTTGCTGTAGTTTTTCTTTTCTTTTTTAATTTATATTTTGTTGCAACATTCAAGGGAGTCATGTTAAGTTACTTGTACACATACTTACTGGTATGCAGTAAAGTTGATGTGTCACTCATTCATTCTGGTGTTTATAATTTGATACACAATTTCGAACAGAATATCTGAATTGAAAAATAATATGGACAGGATTTGTTCGTACGTCCGAACAAAATTCCAAATTGCATTTTTTTTTAAGAATAAATTCTTTTTCATTCTCTCATTTGTTCGTACGTACGAACAAATCCAGGCTGTTCGTACATACGAACAAATGATAGTGAGAAATGAAAAAGAATTTTTAAAGCATCTTGGAATTTTGTTCGTACGTCCGAACAAATCTGGGCTGTTTGAACAGAATATCAGAATTGAAAAAAAATATGGACAAGATTTGTTCGTACGTACGAACAAAATTCCAAATTGCATTTTTTTAAGAATAAATTCTTTTTCAGTTCTCTCATTTGTTCGTACATACGAACAAATGATAGTGAGAAATGAAAAAGAATTTTTAAAGCAGTTTGGAATTTTGTTCGTACGTCCGAACAAATCTGGGCTGTTCGAACAGAATATCAGAATTGAAAAATAATATGGACAGGATTTGTTCGTACGTATGAACAAAATTCCAAATTGCATTTTTTTAAGAAAAAATTCTTGTCGAACAAAATATCAGAATTAAAAAATAATATGGACAGGATTTGTTCGTACGTACGAACAAAATTCCAAATTGCATTTTTTTAAGAATAAATTCTTTTTCGGTTCTCTCATTTGTTCGTACGTACGAACAAATCAAGGCTGTTCATACGTATGAACAAATGATAGTGAGAAATGAAAAAGAAATTTTAAAGCTATTTTGGAATTTTGTTCGGACGTCCGAACAAATCTGGGCTGTTTGAACAGAATATCTGAATTGAAAAATAATATGGACAGGATTTGTTCGTACGTACGAACAAAATTCCAAATTGCATTTTTTTCAGAATAAATTCTTTTTCAGTTCTCTCATTTGTTCGTACGTACGAACAAATCCAGGCTGTTCATACGTATGAACAAATGATAGTGAGAAATGAAAAAGAAATTTTAAAGCTATTTTGGAATTTTGTTCGGACGTACGAACAAATCTGAGCTGTTTGAATAGCATGTCAGAACTGAAAAATAATACGGAATATGGATTATTGTTCGTACGTACGAACAGCCAGGATTTGTTCGTACGTACGAACAAAATTCCAAATTGCATTTTAAAATGTGAGAAATGAACAAGAATTTGTAAATTTTATTTGGAATTTTGTTCGTACGTACGAACAAATTTTGATTTTCTGTTGCTGTGGTCTGCGCTTTCTTCAATTTTTGCTGTGATTTTCACCAGTAAAAACTCCGTATAGCGGCAAAAAAGAGGGACAGACCGGAAGATCCTCTTTTATTCCGGAAGCAGATTTTAGTTAAACCTTCAATGAACTCCCATGAACAGACTCAATCCAAACGAGTCTGCAGTTATTTTGGCTTGGTTATCTTACAGATATAGACATACCATGATTAAAAGAATATTGGGATACACTTACATATCAAATATATGAACTGACAATATGGTCGTACCATGTTACATAAAATACATTTGTGCACCTTTATAATACGGAATGATAAATTATATATTAAGTAAGCTTAGAATAATAAAATGTGTAAAATATTAAAAGCATCTGACTTTATCTGTTTCCGCTCTATATAATATAATATAATATAATATAATATAATATAATATAATATAATAATATAATATAATATAATATAATATAATATAATATAATATAATATAATATAATATAATATAATATAATATTGAACATGAAAGGATGTTAACAAAAACTCAGTAAGTATTGACGTAGTCCAAACCTATATATCCACTAAATAGCAAACTATGCACTGACTGAATATGGCAAAAACTGCACTATGATAAGAAAGAATTGCTTTGTTAAATTATAGAGATTGCATATCTATTCTCAATTCTCTAAAAGTAAGTTCACAATGACTAACAGTAGGACGTTATGGATATGTAGCAGACTTACCATCCTCATGCTTCGGTAGAGACTTAATTGGCATATAGCTTGATAAATATGAGAGGAATTCATCCCTGAAACGAAATAATATAGTTTTTACAGACATAATATAAATCATGTATTAGATTTTAAAACACAGAAAACGGGCTTGTATTAACAGTATTTATGACTGATTATTTTATGTTGATGAAAACATTGTGCTTACTTTCGAGAAGGTGCTAGTCTGAACAGCCAATTACACAGTACTTGATGTATTTATGAAGTTAAGGTGCAAATTTTGTACGAAGTACATCATGTCATTTCGTGTGCAACAGATTTATTTCCCTCGAAAAAAATCCCTCAGTACAATGGAAACTTATGAAAAAAAACAATCAAGGACAGTGATCTAATAGGAACAGTCATAAGACAAATTGACAGTACGTTTATTTTGATTGGGTGCATTTTTGTCTACTCTGAATAACGACTTCACACCTTATCGATAATTAACGAAGTTGCTTAGTAGGGCAGGAATGTGCTTTAGTAGAATGTATAGAATTCCGTTACCATAAAACTCACAGTACGTCCGATTCAATATATTTTTAATATATATCATATTGTCATTTTTTTTTTTTAAATTTTGAATGTCTACGCAATGCAGTTGTTAAGAATATATTTTCAAACTTTAAGAGTAACAGAAATCCCTTAAACTGTTTGCTTAATTTACGTATGCATACTTTCAGACAATTTTCGATGGAGTGGACTGTAGCTGAGCTCGAAATATATTTAATTCAATATAATTAGGCTCCTACTAAAGGGGGATAATACGCATGTTTGCAGAATATGACAGGGTATTAAAAATGGTGTGCATTCAACACAACAGTAATTTTTGAGCTATGTGTTGGGCGAATGGTGGTAGTGCACTGTAGATGAGGCATAATTTGAAATAACACCACGAAACTTAACAGAAGGTAAAAACTTACTGGGTTGGGGTGGATACTTTTACACTTGCCTCTATTGTATCTGACCCAAATTCAACAGAAATCATTTGCTAGTACAGTATAAATTCTGAAAGATTTGGCTATAATACAATGTACTTTCTGACCTCGAGCTTGGAAAAACATATTTCCAGAACATCAGTCAGGTCCCTGTGACCTTGACATTTGACCCTTTGACCACAATGTCGGTAGGCATCATTCACACATATTGAAAGTCATATCTAATGACCTATAATACGATAACCGTTTTCAAAGTTCCACTTACTGTAGCCTTGACTTTTGACCAATAAACCCCAAAACAGCTTTGATTTTTCTCTTTGATCCTTTTTAAATGGTATTGATTTATCAATTAAAGTTTGAACGTTATACATTGTCCTCTCTTTACTTATAAATAAAACTTAACACAAACTCGATTTCGTCCTTGTAGCTTTGCACTCTGGCTACGGGACCATTTATTCCGATACGATATGAATGACATACTGTATAACAAATACTATCAACAAAAAGTACGTAAATCTCTTATTGTATCTTATAAATATGAAAAGTTACCACCCTAATGGCCCTTATATTTTAAAAATCGCATTGGACTGTGTTAAAAGCATAACTCAACTACATTTTTGACGCAGCTGAGACGTCACTGGTATAAAGATTTGTAAAATTCGATTAACTCCATTTGAGGCACGGGCTGCACGTGCAAAATGACTTTTTCGAACAATGTCGACATGTACGAAAATTCTATCGCAAATCATTCATCGCACTTGAAAGTTAGCCGACCGACTAAAAGGAATACGTTAAAAAACAAGAATATCTTTGCTAAGAATTCCATGTTTAAGGCACGATCAACGCCATCAGGGCATTGGCACGGTTGACGCCGAACTTTCATGTTGTTAAATTGCACGTCGTATGTGCTGTTTTCACCTGACAGTCATGAAATGGGTTAAGAGACATGATTAGACAGGGTCTATAAGTAGTAGACCGCGCACAAACAATGAAAAAGTGACGTCAGTATTGTATGAAAAAAATAAAGAGGTATATATTAAGTGGTAACTTTTCAATGACGCCCAGTATATAATATAAACATTGTTACTGTGTAAATCCATTCTTACAAACTCCTGTCTTTCATTACATATGCCATTCTTGTATAATCAAAACCTTTTGTCTTATAATGTTTTATTGAAAATTCGTACCGGAATTCTCCATATCATTGAACAACACGACGTCCAGGAAGAAACAGAGAATGCGACTGTGAAAACCTGTGTCCAAAAAACAACTCAGTGCTTTCCTCAATGGTGTGTGTGGACTTCACACATTAAAAAGTGTTAATTTAATTGCGACACAAAATTTCTTTATGTGCATAAAATATATTTTATATTGTTAAGAAAAAACTTTCTTCTTACTATCAAGAAAAACTGACTCATTTATGTGCTAAATGAAGTATATCTACAATAGATCTACTTATTAATAATAACTTGTGCTTATTTTTAAAATTCAAATATGTAGCAAAGTTTCAAATGTAAAAACAAAATTATTCAAATCCTTATAATAAAAAAAATATATATACTTCTTTTTTATATTAAGAAACTTGAAATTCATACAGTGCTAAATATGTGCACGCTAGAACTGACAAATATTTACAACACATCATACTTGTAGCTAATGTTAATTTCTAATTGGTCAGTTTGGGAATAAACAAATTCCCATTGGACAATATTCATACATACTTGACCAGTGCGGCTCAATAAACCGTAAATCAAAGACAAAACTTTGCCGCTATACTCCGAAACGCGGGAAAGTAAAATTCTACCTTGCAGTCCAAAACAGAAAAAAAAATATCAGAAAATATATCGGATCCCTGTGACATTGATAACTTAGCCAATGACACTTAAACCAATAGGAATCTTGCTCTAGTGGCACTCAGTCACTTTAAAAAGTTTGAAAACTACTGTACTTTTTGACATAGAGTCCGGAAACCATTTCTTGACTATTGACCTATTTACTCCAAAACAACCGGAATTCTCCTTATGTTTGAAAGCTGAAGATGTTTTACTTTATGACATATAGTCTGGAAATAATTTTCATTGCCGATTACTGTGACAATTACCTTTTAGCTGTTTATCACAGAATCAATAGTGGTTTTCCTCAAGTGGTGCTCAATTCATAACAAGGAAAAATTTAAAGGCTATAGCTATTACGCTAGGACGAACAATAGAATTGTATCAATGATACCTATGTTTAAAAAATCACGAAAGATATTTTGAAGATATAAGAAGCATGCTTCCTGCTCAGAGTCATGGCCGTAATTAGTACGTATCTGTGAAAAATCGAACATCGAATCGCCACGGCCATGAGATAAACCCAGACACGAAACGTAAAAATAGACTTGGGCAAATAAATTTTAACTTGTGCGATTTTTTCACGAACGTGAACACGGATGCGGATACGGACTCGGATACGATATACCTGACATACTCGTATATTTTCATATTTTCATCATTGTAAATACCTGCTGGTTCTTTTTGTCAGCATTACGTGTACTAGTTGCACCATTTTGTTTGAAAGTATTTACTTAAGCCCACCTCCCCATGTAGACCTGCATGCGCGCAGTGACGCACGCAAGCAAGCATACATGTTCTTCGTATCTCAACCATCAGCATTAAGTGTTGATACGTGTTACATTTTTCTGTGGAAGGCCGGCCTTAAGTGTTGAAAAAAGCTTATGATCGACCCATTTTCCTTTATTTACGAATCTGTTTCCTCTTTACTGTATCAACATGTATGTAGCACAAATTGAAATAATCTGATTAACTAAATCAAAATAAAGCATGTAGACAGTAACATTATCAATTTATCAATATATGATTCTATAATATCATAAAAAAACGATGTGTTCCGATCACACCTTAAAAACTTGTCATTACAGTTCAACCACTTAATGGTAAGGTAAAAAAAGGTGTAATGAGCGTAAAGTTTAAAAACATATTGCATTCTTGGTAATGTTTACATAGTACCCAACTCTGATCTTCACCAGATGTACAATTATTGAAAAGGTCAAACGCAAATTTTAGCCTAGTCCAAATAGTTGTGACGTTGCTAATTTTACGGCGATTAGTTTCAGGGCGTCCATTTAATACACAAAGTTGTTTTAAATTAATATAACAGGCCCGTTGAAAACTACACGATGATGTAATGTTCAAGTATGTACTCCGACCATTCGTAAGTGAACGCTTACTTTTATCTAAAGTTATGCAAGATTTTTTCTATGAAATTACTGTTTTCGAGCGGAATGACTAAGTTGTGTGTAAGAAATGTTCCTTAGATTTATCTAAAAAGCTAAAATTTTCATCTATATTGTTTTACTGTAAAATGAGCGAAAATACAAGGGCTCCGACTTCGTTTTCGCTGTAATGTCTTAAATTTCCCCTACCATGCTTTTCACGCGCAGACTTTGCGAATCAAACTTTAACAAAGGACAGTTTGTATTTAACATGTTTGAAGGAAAATAAGTTAATCACAAAAAAAATACAACAACATAAATTTCATTTTAGCGTATTCTAATTTTGTAACTCACTTTTCAAATTCTTACCGATTTCCATTGTCACACTTGTATATCCCGACGCATGTTACACGCAAAAAAAGCGTAATGGAAAAAGATGATACTTCTTTCTAAACATTATTGCATTATTAAATTTTTCTTATTTTGTCCGGCACCTGGAGATATTAGTTCGAGCCCGACATCGCTCCATAAGTGGGAAAGACGTCTACTTTTTACGGAGAGTGCCTGCTTGTCAGAAGTTATATAGACAGGTTGTGTAAGCAGACCGCCGTGACATATTTGGAAGAATGATAAGAAACGATGTAAACCCAACACATTTTATGGTTACCCAATGCATAAGCGCAATAATTTATTTACTTCATGTCCGTACACTTTTAACTTGTGGCGTTAATTTCATGTCGTTTTTACTGTGCTTATTTCAACCAACTTAAAAGTCAGAATTTGGCGAGAATAAAAGTTGTTTGTTTTTCGTTTCAACATTTTATTTTTTACAAGTACTAATTTAAAACATTTTTTTTCCACAGTAAATTACACCCCCGCCCCTACCCCCATTGAAAAATATAAATCACGGATAGAGTGACCGTGCCGGACATCAAACCTATGATCGCTCGACTGAGGGGCGAACGCTCCAACCAGTGTGCAATTTGGTCCGACATAACGGGTTTGGGGTAATTTTTGATTGGATGAATTAGACAAGAGACTTTTTCTAAGGGTCCGTTGTATTTGTAGTTTAAAAACTAGACTCGTTTTAAAATCTGAATTGTACATACTTGTTAACCGTTGTTTAAAATGTTCATTTAAAAAGATGAAAGTCAACATTGTGAGAATGGCTGTATATGCCGATGTTGAAATAACTTGTAGCCCGACCCAAATGGTTTTTGTTCTGAGTTACGAAGATATGCCTGTATTTTTATGATTTTATGTATGAAACAAAGAGCAATCAAATATGTTTAAAAGAAAGAAGTTAGCAGTTATGTGGTAAAACGCGAAAGTTCATTGCCATCACAACCCTCACTTTTATTTATATCAAATATACCGTGTTTGTTGTTGTTATTGTTGTTTTATTGTGTTTTGTTTCTTTGTTGTTCTGTTGTTTTTTCTTTTGACAGTGCTGTTTTAAAAACAGACACTGAGCAGTCATGTTTCGGGGGACCCAGGTTCTAAATTTTTTATCTGAGTTTATCTCTATAAACTACGAATACGGTCAAATGCTGCTAAAATCTAAGCCATATTTTTACCCTAAATATAAGTAAATAATTTTTGTGCTTCAAGGCGTCCATTTCAAGCTTTGATGGAAAAGAATATTTTAGAAAATGTATTGAAAGTAGGCAGTAGTAATATGTACTCTTTTTTATGAAATACAAGTAAATATCTAATTGTTAAGATATGATGAAAAACTGGTTGTAAAATTAAATCTTAAGCATACAGCTGTTTACCACCAACGCTTAAAACGCAAAAACGTGGCGTCGCCAAGCGTAATGTTTGACGTTCTTTAGATAGCACTATATTACGCCTTCTTGACCTTAAAGGGAATTCCTATAGTTTTTTATGCGCATCTTTCTGCGCAGCCGACACTTTCTATGGAAAACTGAACTGAAGTCAACATTTGTTGAAACTTGTTACAGACAGTCTTAAATATGAGGAATCTTGAATGAAATAACATTTTTGATAAGTTTTGTCAGTAATCAAATATTGATACAGGTTTAAGTTGTATTGACAAGTATCATGCCTGACAGGTATCTTGCTATTTTTGTGGTTGTGTCTTCACATCGCTTTTTAGTACAAAGACAGTGTTTTTCATATAATGTAAGATAATTGACTTAGTACGGATAAGACAATATCACCTTTCAGATTATTTAGTATTCAATTATAGAAAGAATTAAGAATTTTTAAAACTTTTTTTTAACTTCTAGCACACATACATGTAATCAATCTGGCCAGGTTCGCGCCATTTTCCGTCCGAACAGGTGTTGTATTCTAGCGGTCTTAACATAAAATTTAGCCTGGTGACCCATACATTTTTAGCCATTTTTATGATCACAATACAATTATCTATACACAAGAAAACAGGAAAAAATTCTATGGAAGAGTTTTTTCAAAATTTAAAAAAAAAAAAAATCTTCACTGTGGGTATTTTTCACTGAAAAAGGTTCACAAAAGTAAATATGGAACAATGTTTTTTTTCATTTGTACCCATTATTGTAAGGATAGAGTATTACAAATATGACTATGATATCAAATAAGTATATAATAAAATCTGTAAAAGAAAAAAAACCTTATTGTGCTGTATTGATGTATATTTTGGTTGGTATTTATAAAAAAGCAGAAAATTATGAAAATGTTGAAAAATCGCTGGCAGTTTCAGCAACAGTGGGTGTGTTCAAAACAATTTTTTACAAAAACAAGCCTGGTGACCTATTGTTTTTATTTGTTCATTATTTTCAGCACAAATTTTCCTATCATATATGTGAATTTAAAAAAATTCTATGAAAGGAAAAAAACTATAGGAATTCTCTTTAATTGAAGCTTTATAATATTTTTGATATAATAAAGTAGATATCAATATCCTGTAGCTTCCTTTATTAACGATAACTTCCATCACAGAAACGAAATATACTATTTCTAACCTGTATTACTTTGCTTTATGTTTATTTTATTTAAATTAATATTATATTTACCGACTATTAAATTCCACAATATGTCCACTGCTACAATATTCCACCACTAAAGACGTGTAAATCAAAAACCTCTGCAAGAACATTTCACCACTATTATTTATTTTCGTTGTTGGTTATCTCATCTATATTTCATTTTTGTTATCACTACATATTGTCTGCAGCAGCTACAGTATGCAGCAACGCTAAGCCTTCCAGCTGAAAATGAGGCTTTTAGAATGTGAGCTGTGTGTGCATTAATTAGATGTACTACGTACATGAAATCCGTAACGACTTTACTTTAAAAGCATTTTATAATCCGTTCAAAGCTATAAATAGTGACATAATTAATTAAAAAGGACAATAAAAAACACATTGTACTACATTTACAAAACATGGATTCCCGATAAAGACTTAGTTTTGAATCCTTGTTTGTGAAAAGGCAATACATGTGAACAAAGTTAGTTTTTCAATAGTTAGATATTATTTTATCTTTTATACAAAATAGCAGCTTTAACATTTTATCATTTATGGTAAGATTCTATAATCGTTGGATGGTCGTAGTCCAAAAATTGTTCAAGGAACTTCAACTTAACTACACAGGAATGTTCAATAATAGTCTAAATTTGTTACGATCGTCAATGCACACACATTTAACCTAAATATTTTCTTAGCAACTCGTCAATTTCAAACCTAATTCCGCAAAAAAATATTTTTTAGAGAACGAGACAGGTTTTCCTTATTCGGCTACCGCTGAGACTTTGGAAATCGTCTTGCCACAAATTTGATTTCAATTTCATTAAAATGTTCCAATGTCTAAGCAAATAAAGGTGATCTTTTAAAACCTTACGGATAATTCCACATTGTCAAAGGTTTGGCCACAAAAATGACAGTTTTTTTAGTATATAGCTATATTGAAATACTTGAAAAAATCTTAAAAGACTAATCTTGTTTAAAAAGAATTTTATAGAAATGAACCTTTGATTGTCCTTTACCAAGCACATTCAAGTTATTATGAACCGTCGAAAAACATCGCGACCAGATGGCGTCATCACGCTTTCCTTTCCTATATGTTTAAGATCGAAAATCTAAAATGTTCTCGCCAGAAAGTAAATAATTTCCTGAAAATATATTTTGCGATCCTGTTCAAGAGTGTTCAATTGGTTTTCGATTCATAATAAAATGGCCCGTAGATTGGTTTGCAATTAAATGATTATGTGAACTACCACTACATCTGTACTTTTTGAGTTTTTGTTTACAGCATTTGTTTTCGCAAAATGTTCAATTTAATAGCAATAACACGCTTTTCTGAATTGCCCAATTTTAAATTAATTTCATGCGTAATCGATCACTAGTTCTCAAACTTGAAAAGTATATACCTACATATGCTCAATATGTTATCTTTAACCAGTTTTCACTGAATTTTTCATTTCATAACACCTCGCAGCTTTTGTCGTACTTGGGGAAATACAATAATTGTTTATAGCGTCGTTTCATTAATTAAGGATATGTAACGCTTCATGCATCAGGTATTCTGTGGATGCATCTTGCCATTCTATGTGTCAGGGTTTGCCGATTTCCCATTTTACGTTTCAGGTATTACGTTAGCGTATATCGTTGTTTCATTTTCAGGATATCCCCAATACACCGTTCTAATTATGTAAATGCTTTATTCTTTGGTATGTCGTTAATTGCCCATTTTATTGCTTTATGTACATTTATTATAATATAATATAAACGCATCTAACCATTTTACTTGTACCAGAGTTTGCCCATCTTACCATTTCGTATATCAGGTATGTATCAGAATTTGCCGATCTTAACATTTCATGTATATTACATTATATTATATATAGCGGAAATAATGAAGTAAGATGCCTTTAATATTTCACAGATTTTATTATTCTTATCTAACTTATGTATTTCATAATTCCTAATTATAAATGTACGTAACTTTATTTTTAGTAACATGGTACGACCATATTGCCAGTTCATATATTTGATATGTAAGCGTATTAATCATGGAATGTCCACATCTGTAAGAAGATAACTTGAATGCATAGAATGCAACCTAGCAAAAATAATAGCAGACTCGGTTTGATCGAGTCTGTTTATGGGAGGTAATTGAAATTACAACATCACTCGCGCACCCTTACACCAGCTTATTAATAAGCGGAATTCTATTAAGAAGATATTGAATGGAGTTCATGACCCTAAAGGACTAGAAAATATAAGAACTCTAAATCCAAGTACGGGGAGACGTTTTACAGCCACGATACGATACTTAAGTTTTCTTTTGACAGTTAATAAAATCTGTAAGAAGATACTTCGGAAGAATTGAATTCTATTTCCGAGATATTTAATGGACATTAAAATCATTAAAGGTAAGCCGTTAGTGGTAAGATTTGAAATTTTGCAATTGAGAATGACAAGGCATAATGTTTTTGTTACTCGAAATATCAAAGTTAATGACTATCATATCGTACATAGCGATTATTGGCGTTTAGTGACATATTCAGATTAAAGGACGCTCCTGTTTCATATATTTTACCCTTGTCATCTTTTATCACTTGCTTCTTAACTAGAACATTCTAATATAATATATTTTAAGTTCACATCTTTTCAAAGCTTATGTCTGTCTAGTGACTCTTGTAAACACTGGTTCGTAATTATACAACAATGACAAATGAATTGATTACTACTGCGAATCTATTACATCCCGTGTTTGAACAGTTAAAGAGCCAACGTTATCATCTTTCTTAAGATTATTTTAAGAAAATGTAGGCTTTTAGTATACATACATATAATAAGCAGTAACAAAGGGACTCTAACTGATGCTTGGCGAAATTCGAACTAACAAGGGCTAGAGCAATGACCTATATTTTATTTGAGTTATTTGATTGAAGATAGGCAAATGTGCAACACTGAAAAGGTCCATTGATAATTTTTCTATGTATTGACACTCATTGTGAACACAGACAAACAATATATCCATAAATAATGCACATGACTCTATTTGTTTACTGGTTGAATTTCTTTCAGATACATCAATGTTATGACGAAATAAAATGTTTTAATAATATTTTACCCTGTAGAAGATTTTTGTCTTCGAAATGTGCAGAAAAACATTATCGGAAAAACATTTTGTCATTGATTGCCGCCTAAAAGCAGCCTTTTCTATTAGCATGTGCCTTGATGTGCACAAAAATGAAACGGTTGATTTATTAATTAATGATGCGATGTTTCAATTCATTTGCAACCATGTTCAGAGGTTCATAAATTGAACACTATTAAAAGAAAGAGAAAGCATACACTTGTCAAAAAGACATAAATACAGTACAACCGCTACAGAACGGCACTTTTTTAAGAAAAAGGCTCTCTATGACAACATCATCAAAACTTCCCTAAGCTAAAAGATAAGATACTATCAAACTAACCTCTCCAGAACAACAACCTCTACATAACAGTCACTATTTGTGTCTCCCAAAGGGTGTTGCTCTACAGAGGTTTGCACTGTAGTCTGGATTCGTGCTCCAGAAACGAACGGCAACTTGACAGATAAGCCGTCTTCAAGCATTTCTCCTGATCATTGGAGCAAGATGTCAATCTTTAAGCTGTAATCATTGTTCCATCTATTATTCTGCTTTAATGAAAAATTTTGCAATAAAAGATCTTGCTGCATATATCATTTTTTCATATCCTTGATTTTCGTTGACGGCGTACTGTCCCATGGATTTTCATGCTTACCCGTTTGACAAGCAGACTTTCAGGATTGCAACGGAGATCTGTGAGTATAATAATTATATGATAGTTATGAACTGTTGCACTTCACAATTCACTTTGGGCACACTTTAAGAGCCTGTCTAGTGTATTTTGTCTTTATGCGGAAGGTATCGTCATTATACGTAAATTTTATCCTACTTCCAACGAATCATCCTGTTAGTTAAATAAAATATGTCATAAGAAATATATAGTATAAGAATTATTATACGTAGTACATCACTGTCACATTTCATCACAAGCGTCTAGGAAAACTTTTTTAAAAACATTCTTAAACTCCACCACTCCCAATCTAACCCTACAAAGTTTCAAGAAATTCCACGATCCGATGATAAGTTTATAAAACACAAAATAAAAATGTCAATATCATTTTTTCTAGGGTGCCTCAAGTAAACGGATTTAATGAGACAGAATTCTAACTTCAACATTGAAAAAATAAGGTCGAATCCTGTGTTTCTGATTTGAATTTTGCTTACTTCATTCAAAAATAACCTTGGGGCAGACGTAAAACCTACCTAAATTTCTACCACGATATGTAGTCTAAAGAGTGAAAGCAAAATAGAGAACTTTTACTGCATGTAACTGAATATTTTTAAAGCTGTGTAATTCTATCCCTTCTGTTTAAGTAGTAAATTCACCTTGAACAGCAAGAAATCGCTTATCAAATTTTTTTTTCCATTTTTGTACAATAAATCAATTATTAGTCTTGAAAGAGGTAAAATCTTACTATAAAGAAAAGGAAAATAAGGAAATAAATTAGTCCCAGTGGGGCTTGAACCTACGCTCCCCCTGAGAATTGCAGTAAAAGTAGGTTTATGCTAGGAATTGAATACTCTTCAAAAAGGAGGTACTCTATTACTCTTCTAATACCTTAAGGTCGTTTCTTGTTTAGAACTGATTTCGCACATTTTTTTCATTTCTTCTTCTGTCAATCATTTTTCAAATATGATTAAAGTAAAATATTAATATCGCGGTCGCAATTTCATTGCTTACAGTTGTAGCAATAACGTCCTTTACATTTTAATCTTAATATTTCTTTGCGGATATCATAATTTTCAATTGTGTATCCATTTAGATTGTCTAAATATCACATTAAAATATTCCAGAATTTGTTCACAAACAAAACGTCTTTTTCGCCAAAAGATATATCTGCTGAAGTTGGAACTAACGTTTAAGAAAAAATAAAATTCAGAACTTGGTTTTAGCACGGATATAAAACAGTCAAACCAGTTACAAAATAATTCAGATTTTCCTGATACATAGATACGATACCTATAGACCTTTTTGTTTAAGGTTGAGGTAAACCAGCATATTTTGGTATGAACTTCGGTCAAGGTATAGTTTATGTTATCATGTTATTTATTAAATTATTTCGTATTGGCCTTGTTATTTGTTCCATTTGTGAACGGCTAATTGAAGCAAAACTAATAGATGTTTAATTTAAATAAGTACCAGGATCATTACAAATTACGTACAATGACTCAAATTTAACCAACATACACGTCTTCAGTTTCTATCATTTTGAAACATAATGTCTGCATATGCACCAGGTCCATAGGTGTTATCATGCGCTCCGTATGTGCTGTGATCGTTTGGTTAGGGAAAGGGCCCACGTAAGAGACTTCAAAACGTCAGCTTTGTTTACAATGCTTTTCCTAATTAATTTACTTCTGTTTTTAGATCGACAGAAGATATACTGAACAATTTCTGTGATTATGAAAATCAGTTCGTATCATTAATTTCAACAGGATATCAATCTCGTTTGACTAATCTGAAGCATGCAGATATGAGATCTCCTTTTTATCAATTATTTACCTAAAACTCATAAAATAGTATGTTCATACATGTATTATGCTTGATCGTGTTATCAAATGGTTTGCTAGTGGACGAGTAAGATATTTCAAGATAAGGCAACTAAAACTGTTGTTTATACAGTATTCTAACATGGCCCCATTGGATTTCCAGTTAAACAAAGTAGGAATTCAAGCTCTGTATATTTTGCGATAAAAAAACGGTTAACGCGCGGACCGGTAAGAGAGCATTATGACGTCAATTTAGACGTCATATTACCACATGACGTCCGTTATATTACTCCTCGGGTAAATGATGTCTAGCATTATATTTATTAAAATATGTGAATGAGCATGTTAGAATGAAAATAATAAAGGTGTTTTTGCGATTTAGCGTCTAATTTATCACGGTTCATCGTTTAGACGCTTCAGTATTCAGTGGTTCAATTCCTACGCATCTGAACTCTGAACCATGGTAAATTAGACGATAAAAAAACTCGGAGGCCTTGATTATTAGTTAAATTTAAAGATTAAAAGTTTCTGTCGGTGATTTTCTAACAATTAAATGTTTTGCTTAGATTTTCTAAATGTTCTTGTCACGTCATTTTTTGTTTCAGAAAGAAAGACAAAACGATGTTCATTTTAAACTAGAATCACCGAATTCACGTTGAATTTCAAAGAGACATTGAATATTATCATTACTACCTGGATACATGAAGCCTTGCATGACTTTTTACCAAAATATTTGTATGAGCATGTAAGAATTATACCTTTTTGTATCAGATGCTTAGATATTTAACCACTCGGGCTAATATTCTCGCACATCTGAACTCTGAACCATAAAGATGCAGGTGAGAAACATCTCGGAGGACTATTTGATGACGTTATTTTAATAATGCGGCAATGTCAAATTACGTAATCAGGTTTGGCGTACTTTACGTTTGTCGTAAGAATCCATTGTTGATTCAAATTACCTGAAATAATATATAGCATCACATATCAATAAATAAAGTAAAAACTAATGACACGGAAATATACATGACATAGAAATCGATTATACCTATTGTTGTTAAAATATGGCATATTAGCAATACATGCAGTACTTTGGCATTCGTGTAATAAAACTGTACTGAGTGTATTTATCCACACAGCTTTTTCTCGGACTTGAATTTGTCTAGAGGACTGACTGTCATTTTTCACATTTTCCTGAGCCGGAATAATATCAGGACATTCTCTGAAGATTTCGTATGTTTTGTAAGTACAGTTTTCTTCCTTTCGCTCGTCAGCCGTACTCAACTCAGGGAAGCCATAAAACAAGAGTGTCGCTCATAGATCGGGCCTGTAGATCTATCATTTCTTAAGCTTTTCATAGTCCTATAAAATTTGTCGTGTCTGTTCTGTGTGTAAGGTTTTATCAATGGTTGATTGCTTCAATTTAATTTCGTCACTTAACTGTGAGTCCTATGCCCTACTGGCCTCCATTTCATTCATTTTGGAGTGATAATAGTTCACTTTTGTCCCTAGAAAAGTAACTCTCGTATCAATATTTGACAATTTTTGATACAGTGTTAAAATCTGCGACCCAGTTTTATCTAATTTCTTCAAGCTCGTTTCCACAGACACGGCCTGTTCAAAAACTGCATAGAAAAACTGAAATGAATTACGATTGGTCAATTAGTATATTTCATCAAAACGTTCAACTTATATGAGAAAACAACAGTTTCGACAACCATGTGGTGGGCTAAATATCTATAGAGAGCCCATAAGACCTTTTTATCTCTTTTATACTTCAAAATTGACAGCACCGAGTGGAAGGTATTAAAGAGAATTTTATTTATTTCAGTTTTTCTATGCTACATGTATTATAAAATACAGGAAAACTACATTAATGCAATATGTTTATCGCAAAGGAGCAATTTTAAAGATCGTGTTTATTGTTAGTTGTAGTACACATATCCATCTGTAATCATGATTATAGTTTCTGAAGGTCTTAAAGCTTTTTAAGGATACACATTGATATGCTTCAAATGTTTTTTTCTATCGAAACATTCTTTCGTTAACTACTTTTTTTTCTTACTTTACTAAGGTGTCCTGCTAATCATATTCACTGCTTAAGTCAAGCATCTCTTTTTTCTAACGATGCAACATTTATCACAGATAGATCAGAAAAAAACCTTTACCTGTTTACTAAGCAAAATCAAAGAATTCAATCATTTTTTCTCATTTAAAACAGTAAACCTAAAAGTCAACAATTTTCGAATCGGGTCCCTTAAATACCCGCCCGCTTAGCTCAGTAGGGAGAGCGTTGGTCTACGGATCGCGGGGTTGCGAGTTCGACCCCCGGGCGCGGGGGGCGTATGTTCTCCGTGACGATTTGATAAAAGACATAGTCTCTGATATCATTCGTCCTCCACCTCTGGTTATTCATGTTGGGAAGTTGGCAGTTACTTGAGGAGAGCAGGTTTTTACTGGTACAGAATCCAGGAACACTGGTTAGGTTAACTGCCCGCCGTTACATGACTGAAATACTGTTGAACCCAAAACAAACAAACTTAAATACACAGACGAAATAGTTTGCAAGATGAAATCATTGAACTTGACATCTGACAAAGCCACAACGCCATGAATTGTATTTACTAATCAAAAATAGAATTGAATTTGAATAAAAGATTAGAACAGTTATATTTCTGCTTAAATAGATGGCAAAAACACAAAATGATTTTACTTTGAAAAATTATAATAAAATTAAAAAAAAAATGGAATTAAGCATTTTGCTTTATCTAAAATAATATACTCTTTGACGGTCCTGGAAAATCTCCCAGAACATATACTGACAAATGTAACAAAACGTATGTACTCTTTTCTTTGGGATAACAAATTTGGAAGTTTTATACATATTCTATACCTTTGTTATTTAAGAATTATTTGATACTTGACCAGAAATCTTGTACGACTTAACACTCCCAAAAAAGATTTTTCGAGGATTCTACCCCCATGTTACGAAACTCGCATATGCTAGATTCGATTTTGTTTCATTTATGCAGAAACTGATTTTTTGTTTTAATCATTTTAAGATATAAATTTGTATTGGAAACATGGTAATTTTCAGTCTCTACAACTAGAAAAGTCGCGCTGTATATCATTCTCTAATTCCAATTTTCATAGAAACTATTCATAACGTTTTGGATAATTACAATCTATTTGTCTCATCAAATTGATTTTAATTTATTTGCTTTTCCTTCCATTCACTTGGAATATTCAAACGATCGTATAATAATTAAGGAATTCTGACCTGTTTAGATTAAATCTATTTTGAACTGTTACAAATGACAAAAACTGATTTTTTTCCTAAAGTCACATAATTATATTTTTAATGTATATAACTCCAGCTGTAAATCAATCTTTTTTTTTTTCATTTTTGATAAAAGAATTGTTCCGTATGATTTCTTTTCATATACTTCCTACGTCTGAGTTGAAGTTTATACGTGCCCAACTTATAGGTACGAAATTTATTCTTTATTTTTTCCTTTTATATCGTTTTCAAAGATGTTTGTTTCAAAAACCAAGTTACCGCCAAATTTTTGTATTTTCTTTATGTTTATAGAATAAAGAAGTGGAAAACCGCCGGCCGTCCGACATGACATAAACGAAAATGTTGCAGGCTCGTTTTGAAGTCTTTGTATTCAATATTTGTTATTCGCTTTACCCAACTTGCTTTATTGAGCTTGTATATATGCTCTTAAGTCCGCCTTCTTGATATTTTTTTTTATAATTACAGTTAGTGCGATTTTACTGGATTACGTTCATTGAAATGCTTAACATGACTACACGCTCAAGCAAACCGAATTAATTGAGAAATATATACCCCATAAGATGTAGCCTGAGGTACATCCCCATCCAAATGGGGAAAATTTACAATACTAAAGTTAAAATCATCCCTCTTGTCATAAATTTTGGTATGTATATTATTGTCATAAATAGAGAGATGTAAATCTAAAAACGAAGCATCAGTATCCGAATTGTTAGTTTTAATTAACTGAAGCTCCCTAGGATAAATAGTACCCAGCCATTATTTAAACTTGGGACCATACGCCGCTTTTCATGGACTTGCACTCTGTGCATCAATGAGTGTTCCATGTGCACCACCATATGAATACATCTGTGGATGTCTCGAAATTGTCTTCTAGTACTTATAACATGTGTATATGTTGAGTTCTCCTCAACCCGGTGCTACAGAGCGTGGACGGTAGCCCTCATTTCCACTACCGTCCATGAAAAGGCTCAATCAAACCGAGCATGCGACATTTTCGTTTTTGTTGTGTTGAACAACCTTTAGTTTTCCACTTGTTCTATTTATTTCTTTTAAAATAGATATAATACTCCCAATTTTCATTAAGAGGGTATTGAATGTAACGAATATTGTTTGTATTAGAATTGGTACCTGTTAGATATTACATATGTACAGTGTGAAATAACCAGCAATGGAGAATCGAAGATAGAAAGAAACTCTCACTTTCATTTGATAGTCAACTGAAAAAGATCATTGTAAATTAATAGTTATATATTTAAAAGTAAAAGAATTTATAAAGTTTATGTTTAAATGCTACTTGCATTTTTGTCACAGTTCAGTTTTTTCGACCTCTTTTTAAATGACAAAGCGCTTTCTGATTACACATACGGAAATGATCATATACAGTTTCAAACCTTTCAAAGCAGTTTATGCTACATATATATTTGATGTACTTTTCGGTAGTACTTTGAAATAAAAAAAAATCAGATATACGATAATGCCAAATCCCTTCAATATCCGTCAACAAAAACCTTTCGATGCGTAGGCCAATGAAATAGTGCCAAACTATTATAAATACATCTATAGCCATGCATTTTCTTGACATTATGAAGAGGTAGTACAGAGTTTAACAGCTATTAATTGAGCATGTCCTGGAATCAAGAAGTGTGTCGCGAATCGTATCTCTGTATGTTGTTTTTTTACAAATATGTCATATCAATGCACCACTGATGTGTTCCAAACAAATAGTGCAGGCTTTGTAAGTATGTATATATGCATCTATGCATGTATGAGAAATTTATCATATTTTCAAAAAGTGACCCCGCAACCTCTCATACGTCAAATGTTAGAGCATATTTCTGTCATATGTTGTAGATTGGTGTTATAATGTGTCTGCTTATGTAGCTCTGAAACATACGTTACCAAAACTGGATAAAGGTAGTTACTAGATTTAATGTTTTAAGCACAGTTCCATACTGAGGTAGACTATACGTAACAGTTGAAATAATCTTTTCTTTTGAATAAATTATTATTGTACTTATTAATATTTTTAAAAGACGCATATTGACATTTTAGTAAGAACTCAAAATTAGCAACAATAATACCATAATATGAACAAGGAGGCTCCCCTTTGCTTTTCATTAAGGACATATTGTAATGCCTCAAACAATGGGGACTTACCATTTTCTTGTTTTATAAGCTTAGTTATTGATTTTGGTTGTGATTTGAACTGTTTCAGTGACATTTTCTTGCAAGCAGACAGTAACGAAACACAGAATTGTACACATGTGTTGATCTACATAATATGACCAACTGATCACATATCATACACCCCCATGTTCGTTTAAATCTTATCCGAACTCTGTTTATTTTTACCGAGAGACAATCGTTTTGGCTAGTTCATATACAATCCTGATTGTGTATCATTTTCCAGCATGTGAATCACTATAGTCTTTACACAAATTATCTAAAGTATTTAATTGTTTGTTCAAGATAAGTGTGATCCTTTTGTTCAATCCGAGGTTTGTATAAATCATCATTATTTTCCAGATAACTCACTGAATCTGTCACATTTCCTAACAGGATATTCATCTTTCGCATTGAATTGTAGGATTATTTACCCCTGTTACGAAGCAATATAAATTTTCGTTGTCATCCCTAGGATGATACAATCCCTTGAACACGATGGTGCATACAAAACAACCAATTTTGACTGTTTTGATAACTTTTGGGGTCATTTTCTCCAGATAACTATAACAGGGCCAGATTTTGGCTCTTGTTTTTAATAAATTTTCACTAAAAAGAATACTACTATGCTGAACATAGACGTAAGAAAGTTACTTTGCAATCAGACTTTATTGTAATTAAAAGTTATAGGTCTATAAATGCCCTTTTGTTATAACATTTTGTTACATTTTACAAGCAATTTCTACCTTCAGCCAGTATATTATTTGTACTGATGAATATTCATCTTCATTACTTATTTAAAGTAAAGTAAATCGCAATGGAGCAGGCCTAAGTACTTAGATTATAAACTGTCCTGTCTTATAGAGGGAATGTCTGTTGCTGAACATTGTCTTTATACCCGCGTCGAAATTTACAAGCTATGGAATGCTGGATCAGTCATAAATAGATTAATCTAAATACATATTTAAATACAAATGTGTATTGAGTCTAGCATTTTTTTGTATTTTTGAGAGTGTGCATTATTACATAAATACTTGTTTTGCGATATATTTAAATCTAACTTCGCTACCTATAAACTAAGGAAAGCCGGAACGGTCTTAAATTTATTTGATCAGTTTGTAATTATAATGATGAATTTTAACCATCAGATAGTTGGATACTCCTATTATCAAGTAGAAAGAAACTTGTGATTACATTTGATATCAGTGAGATACATTAAATTTATGTGTTCACCTGTATTTTCACGAGAATTATATTTTTACTTTAATAAACATCATTAACTGTTATCCTGAGTCTTATAATTTCTCTGGTTACTTAGTTCTCCAGTGCATTGAATCAAGGATATACCCTATTTGCGTTACCATCTACTTGAGTAAAGTTTACCCAGAGTTCTACAGTACGCCTAGCCTACCTGTCTCCACAACACCACAAGTCGTAACAATATGATATGAGTGCACAGATTAGTAATTCCTCCAAAATTATAAGTTATATTTACACAAAAATAATAGTCAAAGAAACAGAACTATTTGAAGATATATGTTTTACCAAAAGTAACATTTGTTTCCCTACCCATGTTGTATCTGTATATGCATGATGTGCTATAAGAACAAAATGTGCAGTGTTTATTTACATCATGAATTACATCAGCAACTTTGAACACATAATACCTATAAACCGATAATTTCAGTAAATATTACAATCTTACCTTTCATTAAATATCCCAAAACAAACGCATTGAAATATAAAAGTCACTCTCTTGAAGTCACCACATTTCAACGTAACATATACACTATCCTAGCTTTAGTGTTACTTAACGTTCTATGTTACCTTAGTAACGTATATTTCATAATTTAAGTTTCATTTCATCCTTGTAGTGCTGTATCAAATGACCTAGTAGGAGCTTTGCAATCTTAATAAGCATGATTTATGCATTAGCCAGACAGAATGATATACGAGATATGAAATTGTATCAAGGTGGCTTTTAAAACCTAGGTAACGTATGTTTGATTCTTTTATTTTTTTGTTGTTTTTTTTAACTGCTTAAAGACAGTCCGTTTATTGACATTTCTACATGTACACATACATTTTTAAACAACATCACATCACAATGATGTATTACAAATTAACAGTTCAAACTGTCAAAGAAAATAAATTGGTATTTTCATTTTCTTCTTCTTAAGTTGTTCCTTATTTTCATTACATGTATTTTAAAAAGCTCTTTAGAACCTATGTACATATATTTATGTTTTCGAAAGACTTGATAAGTATTAAACCATCGGTATATAAGATGTTCCAAATGTTCAAATTTTTCATTCTTCTTTCACTCAAATATTTGACAATTTGTATTCAAATTGTAATTTTATGAATAAATTATACTTACCTGACATATGTACATATGGATTTTCTTCTCTCAAGGGACGTAACTCGCTCTAACAGTAAATCCGGTACGTTCCGTTTTAAACGGATTTTAGCCTACCGGAAGTAGTCAAACATATGCAAAATAAAAGTGAAAGCAGTGATGTTTGACATTCAGTTTTCAGAGGTGCCAGATGATCCATCTTGAACAAATATAATCTGACAGTAACTTAACCCGAACATATTACTGTGTACACTATTTACAGTAGCTTCTGATACCAAAAAACTGTCTTCACTGAAACTCGCCGGAAAGGGAAAACTCACACTGATCAAATTATTATAGATTAATTAGATCACTTATGACCTATGAACTTCAAAACATCAACACTGACATCTCTTAGGTAATTTTTAGTGAAAGTTGTTGAGCGACTCCAATCCGCACTGTTGAGTACATCATTCATAGAAGCTCCTTTAAACAGAGCCCAAGATGGAGCAATTGCCCTAATAGAATGCCCTTTAACTTTTGGGTCCATTAATTGATTTACTCTGTAAGCTTTTTTGATTGCTTTTACGATCCATGTTGAAATTGTCTGTGCTGAAGCAGGGCGATGTGGTTTGATAGTTGTGAGAAAAAGTTTCAATTCTTCAGATTCTGTCCTGAATTCTTCAGTTCTTTTCAGATACCAAGTCAGTGCCCTTTTTGGGTCTAGAAGCTTGTTTTCTCTGAAAAAAAGGAACAAAAACAGTTTTACTCTGATGGTTTTGTCTATCTTGCTTAGCTAAACCATGTCTGAGAAAGGTAATACCTTTCTTTTGAATGTTCACAGAATTGTTACCAATGCGCAAAGCTTGCAAATCACTGCATCTTCTGAAAGTTGTAATGGCAATCAGAAAAACAGTCTTCCAAGTAAGATATTTGAGGCTAGCTTTATCAATGGGCTCAAAAGGAGGCTGTTGTAACATTTTTTAAACTATAGGCAAATCCCATTCAGGTATCAACTTATGTAGTGGTGGTCTTGAGTTAAACAACCTAATAATACTAGGATGTTGTCCTACCGGGAACTTTTCGACTGGTGGTAAAACAGCCGAAAGCATAGACCTGTACCCAGCTATTGTTCGGTATTTAAGTCCTTGATCATACAAAACGGCCAAGAAATTTACACAATCTGTTTAAGATGCCTGAAAAAGATTCAATTTGTTGCGAATTACATCAGCTATTGAATTTTCTGAACTTGGAAGAATAGTCTTTTTGTGTGCCTGATCTCCAAGAAGCCGTGAGCAATTTTGAAAAACCCTTTGCTTTGTACTGTTGGTTGATAACCTCCAAGCAGGCAGTTTTAGAAACTGGGGGTTCTGGTGAATTACTCCGTTCTGACATAGGAGTTTCGATTGATCCGTCAGATATATCGGGTAATCTATCAACATTTGCAGAAGTAAAGGGTACCAATGCTGTCTTGGCCACATTGGTGCAATTAAGATCAGTTCGCACTGAAAATTGCTCATGTGGTTCAGAACTCTTGGAATCACGCAAAATGGTTGATAGGCATAAGCAAACATTCTCTCCCAGTGAACTGATAGGGCATCTTGTGCAAATGCTTTGGGATGAGGTTGCCAAGCACAGAACACTAGACATTGACGGTTCTCTGCTGTTGCAAACAAGTCTATTACTGGCTGACCCCAAACCTGAAAAAGTCATTGACATATGAATGGATTCAGTGACCGTTCTGTTGAGTGCAATATTTTCCTGCTCAGGGACTCTGCTATTATATTCAATTTTTCTTGCAGATGTGCAGCTTTCAGGATTATTTGTAAAAGAGTTTTCCCCGTTTAATATGGCTTGCCTTTTTATATGGATGGACAAAACTATGCATCTGCATTTTTCTTTCAGTATGTTAAACAATCTTTTTCAATTTTGTATGTTTGTATGCAATAAATAACTAACCAGATAACCGCGACCTTTACATAATGCAACAGACCTAGAGGACATACTACATGTTGATTGGCTCAATACACGTGTTTCACGGGGATCCGTATGTGTTTATAAGTGCAGTTTTATCATCATCTTAACTACACATGTAAAACCATTTACGAAAATTTAAGTTTTATCTTTTTTGTATGTATTATATTAAAAGTTACTTATAGTAATAAAAAATAATAGGTCCTTGATCAACATAGCAGCAGGAAAAGCGAAAGGAGAAGCAAATTGTCCCCTTTGGATACTCAAGGTTTATCCCTGTACCCGCCCGTGCCTGAAATAAGGAGGGGCAACCGGTGCCTTCTTCCACCATCAAAATCTGGGATGTAACTTTCCTTGGTTGGACAATCTAATAAAATTGCATAGTTCGGTTAAATAAATGCATAAATCAACCTTGGTACTAATGTTACTTATTCGCGATGTCGTTAATTGGTATGTATTACATCAGTTATTTTAGACAAAATGATCCTGTAACATAACAGTTCTTCTGCAAGAACATTATTTCTACAGTATTAAACAACTGAGGAAGCTGTGAGATAATTCTGGTTATGATTAGATAAAGGCTTGAGCTGTTCTACATATGTATATAGAGAGTAATACCACGGGCATAAGAAGAATTTATTTAATTAATCCTTAATAGCAACAGCCATAACTGCAACTGAAACGTCATTTTCCAGAATAGTACGAACTAGTACGAAATGTCACAGCAAAAAGCATGAAGATAGCAACAGTTCACTGCTAAACAAAAATATCGCCAGTCAAGTTCCATTTCGTAAACCAATGTTTGCCCAAAATAACGTAAAGATTGCAGGGCAGTTTTGGTTCATTCAGTTGTACGTTTTTCAAGTCCAGACAGCTGATTTCAATTTATGGAAACAAGAATATATTTACTTTCGTGTGCTATCCTCAACTTTTTTCATCGAGGCGTGTCTTTAGCTTATAACTGTACTGCGGAAATCGCCGGGGATTACGGAAAATTCAAGCCTCACTAATTGACGTTGAATTATAGTCGTTATAAATGTACTAAATTTTGTCCTTGCTCCGGTTCTCTCTGACTGGTTGCCAATTGTGATAAAACCGTCAATATTTTTGGGCTCACTGAAGGGAGTGTTTTTAAACATATAATTCTGATTTTTAGACAAATTGTGATTGTGAGGGTATAAATGGAATAATATAAACACGAAGTATTTAGGATATATTCACATTCAGTCAAAAAACACGAAAAGTTTGCTTTTTGAAACGTTTATTGTAAACAACAATGAAAAGAAATTGTATCGCTTGTTGATAAAACCTTGATCTTTATATTTAATTTATGTTTTTTCCCACGGTTTTTATTGGTTTTCAGTTCGACCTAGATATAGAACGTGCGTGCGCATTTTCTAATGCCTACTGTAACAGTAAAGAAATTTATGAATCATCCTTTGTCTTGTGCTTATTTAAAAGGTTACATGCATTTTGTTAGCATTTGATCCGACATATATATTTGTAATCTGGTAAGAGAAACTGAAGGGCAAAATTGATCACATTGTTTTGAAAAATCCATCTAAATCTCTTTATAACTATGTGTTAATCTTTACAGATGCCTAAATAAATCAGGTCATATTAAGAGCATATCTGAGTACATAACAATCTATTACTTTCAGGGTAAAAGTGTGCGTAAGTGTGGGAGGGTTGGGGGAAGGGGGGGGGGAAGGGGAAGGTTAAGACTTTTGTTTTTGAAAAAGAAACATCCATAGATACACTGAAGTATTACTATGAAAGGATTTATTTTGAATATTTTTATCGTGAGAAAAGTGATCTTAGTGATCTTTTTGTTTATATTAATGTTTTTGCAGTCTTTAACTGATCATTTTTAGACAAAACCACTGAGAACATTAACACTGAATTAACACATGTCTGTGTTGAACAAAATACCATCTACAACACATTTTAGATCTAAGATATTTAACTTTTAATGTTTAATCATCATAAGGCGTATGTGTGTATCTATCGTTACTGATGTCAATCACTATTGAAAACTGTGATGAACAGATTACAATAACATGATATAATTCTAGTGACGGCTACTTGGCAATGCTACTTGTAGAACAAGGGACAATCTTATATCAAAATGGGTGATTTACATATCAACAAATTACTAGAAAATAATTGGTGAACACGTGAGAGGCTTTGCTTCACATTAAATCCATTCTTCTTGGTTCTTCAGCCGCATGTCCGGTTTTTAGTGTCAAGAAATAAAGGCTCAAAAGATAACAGCACAGGCTCTCTGGGGATTACTGAATTACCATAAACATTTAGACATCAACTTACATGGGGCTTTAAGTGAAGGACTATGAAAAACATAGAAACCCTCATTGCTTTATTGCTGAAAGACAACTTCACAGGTCATTTTTACTATTTTGTTAAGAATTATCGACATCCTAACTTCCGGTTTGGTTGAAAAACTTTTAAATTGTGTCACTGCTTCAATCCATGCAAGCTGTAAGGCATGGTCAAAGGGTTCCGTATGCTTCAATTGTTGGGAATATAGCGACTAAATACATCGCCGCTGATATGGATTGAAACGTCTTTATGGAGGAAATACTAAAGCATGAATTTTCCTGTCTGAAACAAATGAAACTCTGGAAACGGGCAAGGCATTTATACTGTTAAATGAATTTGTCAAGGATATTGAGAATAAAGACCAAATAAACATACAAGGAAATTCAGCATATATTGTAGATGTTCAAACATTAACAGAAGTTTAGAAAAAGAGGGAGTAAAACATTTGTTAATTATACTGATTTATATGGTGAAAGATTTTGAACAAAAGTCAAAGTTATCAAAGCCTCGGTGTAGTGTTTGACCGGTATAGTCATCAGTTTATCAAATTAAACACCCGAAAACAACGTACAATGACAAATCGATTAATGAGAAGAGTAATTGAAATTAGGTCTGTAGCATTTCCAAAATCATTGGACAAGCTGTTTAGCGTTTCCTGTGAATAACATTGACTTCGCAATATTTTGTATCAGAAAAGCTGATCATGCAAGCCGCATTGGTTGCTGTTGGGGGCTTTAAGAAGAAGAAACCGTTGAAAAAAATGCTAGTGAACTTAATTTAGTTATTTGCCTTAAAGGCTTAACACGAAGAAGCTAACAGATGACAGAAGAAATCATTCTCCGTGATGTTCCTTGCAGGAAACGATCAAATTCTAAAAACGTTTGTTTTACTTATACCGTGTCAAATGCAGGAAATAAATGCAAAAGTATGGATAATGTCAGCACAGTGTCATTAATATCTGATACGGTGGGAAGAAATTAGCTTGCCTATCATGCATCCGCCGGCAGAGGTTCTACATCATATGTATTTGAAATCTCTAAAGATATCTTCATTTCAGATATTTAGAGCCAGAAGGTAAACGACAACTGTGAAGTACCGAAAAACTGTGAATATTGTATTTGCAAATATAGTAGATGCTGACCGTGCTCGAAATGTTATGCCTAGCAGGTCTATATGTCTTCTAAACACATGAAGCGACAGGTCGAATGGAAGGTGGACAATGACACACTTAAGCCCGTTCTTATTACCCATGACATCATTCCTCAAGCTTGAATGAAGTTTATTGCTTCCAAGTGTACATCTTGATGAAGGACTTTTAATTGTAAATGCAAAAATGTAAATGTACATGTGATAAAAACATTTCTTCTAGTTTATGAACTCGAGTAGATTAACTGATGAACTGGAACCATCTAAGGTTGTAATGTTTCAGTGATGTGTCAATATAATATGGAAAATAAGAATGTGACGAACATTTCATGGATTTAGCTTCTAATAGCCTAGTTTGCAATGATAACTAACCTGGCTTGTCTAGTAACAATTCCATTTTGGCTAAAATATCAAATTAGAGCTTTATGTTATTATTTTTTGTCAATCATAATTGGACACATAATTAAGCTAGAAGCAATTTATCTTTAAAAATTGCTACATTTTAATCAATAGCCATGTTATACATTACTTATATGTATAGGGATTAATTATATTTAAAATTTCTTTTTTTTTGATATCATCAAATATCTCTGTTGCTATCAAGGATATTGACTTGAAGCTTGGAATAGTTATATATTGTCAAAGTCAACTCCAGAATTTCTCCTGTTCTGATCCACATAACTCTGATTCAAATTTTGATAGAGCTATCCCCCTTTTTTACTTAAAATTTATTTTTGGTTAAAGTTTTGATTAAGTCTCTGCTATTATCAAAGCGTTTGACTTGAAACTATAAATGGTCATTTACTATAAAAATCTTCACCATGAGGAACAATCTCCATAACTTTGATTTGAATTTTGACAGAGTTATGCCACTTTTTAAGTTAGAATGTCTTGGCCACAGTGTATCATAAAATTTTCACTTGCAATTCAGGGTCAAGCAGTAAGAAAGTTCGATAGCGCTGTCTTACGGACAGTTTTTGTGTTAAATTTTAATAGAATTTTAATATTTAATCTTAATATGTTCTTAATATGTATAGATGTTTTTAATTTGTATACAGTCTCTTATAAATCAAATTTGATTGGTACTATACTTTGTTTGTAACTCTTTTATTTGTGTTTGTATTGTTTTTCATGTATAGTAATGAGACTCTAATAAAGATAATAATAATAAAAATAGGTAATGGTGCTAATATTAGATATGTTTTATCTTGAAATTATCTTAATTTGGCGGCCATTTTGTTTTCTGCAATTTTGACACATAAAGACTATTTGCTAGATAGCTAACATATATATTTGACATCGGCATACCTGAATTATACAAGAAACCTTTACGGGACCAAATACTAAGAAAATATGCTTGTAATTATAATATTGATTAAATCTGGTCTAGACTATATATTTGACTTAAACTTCTCTGAATTAATGAACTGTAAATTGTCTTTTGATTACACAATGATTTTTTTTTTAAACTTATAAATTTGGCAAATAAAACAGATAGGGCCGTGTGTTTTATGATTTCAATATGTGGGGAAACCAAAAATTCTGTGATTTTATCATGTAGATTTTAATCAAGCTTTGACATTAACTGGCTTTTGAATCAACACTTCTGTTTTGCCGGGTAAAAGAACAATGCGATTTGTTAAAATGCATTATTGCAACGAAATATACTTTTTAAGTATGTAAGTCTATGTGCAGCTTTTTACAGAAGAAAAATGGACAAGCTTCATTCATTTCAGACCGTGTTAATACCTATACCGTGATGTCATTTTACAGATACAGATATTGCATTCTTATAATGTCACCTTCTGCAAGAATTGTCAACATTGCTTGTATGGTATTGATGGTGGCGTTTATCATGGATTCATGTAGGTAGACGTTTTAGATTAAGGTATTAGGCCAATAATAGAGTACCTCCTTTTTGGAGAGTATTCAATTCCTACCATATACCTACTTTGACTGCAATTTTCAAGGTGGTGGGGAGGGGGAGGGGGGGGGGGCGTAGGTTAAAACCCCACTGGAACCATGTTTTTTCTCCTTATTTTCCTTTTTCCTAGTAAGTTTTTACTTCTTTCAAGACTTGTTATTGTTTTATTGTACAAAAGTAAAAAAAAAATCATTTTATAAAGCAATTTCTTGCTGTGAAAGGGAATTTACCTCTGAAACAGAAGGGGTAGAGTTAGACATCTTTTAAAATACCAAGTTACATGCGGTAAATGTTCTCTATTTTGCCTTCATTCTTTAGATTACATATTGTGGAAGAAATGTAGGTAGGTTTTACTTCTGCCCCAAGGTTATTTTTGAATGAAGTGAGCAAAATTCAGAACAGACCTGCAAGATTCGACCTAAATTTTTCAATGTTGGAAAAAATTCTCTCTCATTAAATCCGTTTACTTTGTGAGGTACCCTAGAAATAATGATATTGGGAATTTGATTTTAAGTTTAATAATTGTTCACCAATAGTTTGATGTTTGTTTCATAAAAAATAATGGTAAAATGAATTCACTGTAAACGTTTTGGATAAAGGCCGCCAGTTTGAAATTTGTCTCTACTTCAGCTTGAGGAAATACCATAAATTACACAAAATTTATAAAAAACGGCACGGTAAAAGTTTTTAAAAAGTTGCAACAAAGTGCGAAGCACGGTCAACTGTAAGAATATACCAAGCAAATGCCATTATTTAAACATCACTATTAGGGGCTTGTGGATGTTTTTGATACTAAGAAATGTCGCCAAAAATGTTACATAGCCTCAATGTCGTTCCAGAGATTCGTCTTCTAGATCTTATAAATATGAAAAACGAATGAGCCGCGCCATGAGGAAACCAATATAGTGGGTTTGCGAACCAGCATGGATCCATTAGCGCAGTCTGGTCAGGATCCATGCTGTTCGCTTTCAAAGCCTATTGCAATTAGAGAAACCGTAAGGGAACATCATGGAAGGTCTGGATTCATGCTGGTCGCAAACCCAATATGTTGGTTTTCTCATGGCGTGGCTCAAATACTGTTTTAATCAATAACAAAGATAAGACAAATATGGTGTTATACCCAAAATGTTCATATTAATTTTTGCCAAGATCACATTATTTCTAACAGCATTGTTAGTTGTTCTATGTTTCGATTTCGTATGTAACAATTATTCTTTTCAGGTACACATTTAACTGTATATGTGAACAAATGTGTTGTCCTTATCAATAAATTGCTGAAAGGATTCAAAAGTCTCGTTGATCAGGAGATGTGGCTTATTACCGCTGGCATAATAAATATATATTGCTGATCGTTTTCCAGCCTGATTTGTCCAGGTACTTTAAGTCTAGATTTTAAAATCATTGTGTGGTAATTTGTACTGGAGCTTTATGGGAATGTTCATGTCAAATCAATGCAAGTATAATCAAGAAGTGTAATAAAAATTACCCTCATAAAAATTACCCAAGTATTTCGCTCTGAAGGATTTGTTTCATGTGAGTAAGCCATCCAGGTGGCTAAAAAAAAAGAGGGAAGGTTCGACACAGGTATGTGTCTGTGCGTGAAATAATATCCTGGTGGGCTTATGCGGTCTTCTTCTACTATGAAAAGCAGCTAGAAAGCCGCCATATAAATTTCATCACGGCAAGTTATTTTCTTTTTGAATAAACGTAATGTGTAGGACTACTTATAAAACAGACTACAGTCCACTCGATGGTAAAGCAATATCATTTTTATTAGAAACATACAAATGCGAGAAAAAAAAAACAACAAACAAACCATTATCATTCGCAGGTTCATTACTAAATCTGAAGACAAAAATTTGTGCATATACACAGCGTTGCATAGTGTCCCAGTGTTACAAATTTATTATCTCTTATTTCATATCGGATATACGTTCATTAGCGTTGCATAGTGTCCCAGTGTTACAAATTGATTATCTCTTATTTCATATCGGATATACGTTCAGTAGTACTCCAGCATACATTTAGTGATAAAACCATTGTAAGTAGATCAGCAAATCTCAATATAGTTCGTATTTTTGCTCTGTTTATTCAAGGAATCTATTCAGAATGCAAACAAGTTTTCCAGTTTCACAGAACAAAGGACTTTCAAAATTGTATAATTGAAAGTTAGTTTGAAGTTTTGCTGAAGACAAACGTACACTGATTTGATTTCTATCATTTTCGATGGACAATTACTACCCTGAATTAAATTGTTGTATTGACTGTTAGCGGTAAGATAAAATGTCAAAAAGAAATAGCTCGTATATGATACACTATAAAACATAAAGCATCATTTGCTTCATTTAAAGCTTTTGCTTTGCTATTTAAAAAGTCACATTTTACCTACTATCGCAATCGAAAAATTTAAATAAATGTTACTATAACATTAAGGAAACTTATACTTATTTCAGAGAAAGTCATACGCAAGATGTTCCGATTGTATTTGTATATTTACACCATTAATGGTTACCCCTTTCCAAGTACCGGCCAAGTACAGGTAAATCATTCTAGCAGAAAAGAACCATTTTGTCTGCTTGTAACACATGTGACGTTTAAATGTACTTTTAGCTTTCTTCATGTATCATTTGCTAAATAATTATTTTTGCGACGAGGAGCAAACTACTCTGAGAAATGTAAGTATCAAAACCCTATCCCATTTAGTACGCATTTAGAGGCAATGGTATATTTTTCTATAGCATGGACTGTCGTCTTTACCCCGATGGTTATCAATGTTTAGTCGCCAAGAATAAAGTTAAGCCCGTATTTAGATAGGAATTTTGCTTGAAGACAACAAAATACACTCAAACATTCTTTCATACATTGCTTTCTTTGCAAATTGTTATTGGCAGGCAAGCTTAGAGCCAGCTTACCTGTCGCTAATAGCCGAAAGAGACTTTGTCTAAATTAAGGATACATGTATGTATTTGCTATCGATGTATTCTACTAAATGGTTCAACATAGATGTTACAATTTATTCAAAGTTAATTTAAATCTAAACCAGGCTTGATTTGTGCAAAACAAAGATGCCTGTCAGAAATGAGTGCATTTTTTTTTTAAAATTGGCCTACAAGTTTATAGTTTGTAATATATATTACATTTTGTTTTGTTTTGACATTGTCCTAAATTAGGTCATAGCGACAGATCTTTAAGTCATAACAGTAGCATTATATACAGGTAATTGCCTAGCTTTTACAAAATACTACCTTTATACAAAATGTACTACCTTTATGTTCTATTACAGAAGAATTGAAAACTGAAAACGCTGCATTACATTTTGGTCCTATTGTTTGTGCTTCATCCCAGTAGTTCATAAGATACTATTTTTGCATGCGTTTCTGGTCTCTGTGTGCTCTTGTACTATGTGTGTTTCTTCAATTACATTAAATATGAGTAGGAGGCTAATCACAATATTCCACTGCGTTTTTATCCTTAATTTTGTGTGTATGTGTTCAATTAATAATGAGCATTTTAAGACATTTTTTACCTTTGAGGAGATGTGATATATAGTAGATGTTAAATCTTGGGCTAGCTAGCGCTTGTTCGATGCTTTACAATCTTCCTGAGAGAAAGTATATATAAAAGTATATACAAAAAAAAACAGAAAGAACGATCTATAGTCAGGGTATGGTGAACAAGCATGTTCGTTTTATATTCCATAGTTGAAGGTGATGTCACAGAGAACAGAAAACGGACAGAACGCATAATGTTCATCCACTGTAAACACGAAACAGAGAAGTTATTTACATTCCATGTGGACATTTCTTATATTGTACTATCTGTGACAATCTAAAGTATCACAGAAAGTACCCTTTATGCCACGCCAGAATTAGAGGGTCAGTCTGTGAGGGGCAATAGTTTAAGTGTGCCATTTTAGTATCAGTGAGTCTGTGATACAAAATTTATTTATTTTTCATCTTCGGTTCATGCAGAGGCTTGTTTAGCCTAGACTTTCTTTATGTCTTTCATTTTCAAAGTGTATATCCTTACTGATAGATAAACATGCTCCCTTGCGCACAAAAACCATTGTTCTTCGACCTAGCTGTCCGTGGTTTACAGACGAACTTTATGAGGCTAAACACTTGAAACGCAAGCTTGAGCAGAAATGGCGTAAATCTAAGCTAACAGTCGACCATCAACTTTATAGGGACCAATGTGCTACCATGAATAAACTCCTAATTCAGGCCCAAACTGATTACTTCTCTGAGAAGGTAAAGTCGTGTGGCACTGACCACAAAAGTTTGGCCAAGATAACCAAAAATCTACTAGGAGACAGCCATGATGCTTCCCGTCCCTCAAACTCATCATCAAGGGAACTTGCGCAGAAGCTTAGTGACTTTTTCATCGAGAAAATTGAAAACATTAGGAATGAAATTATGTCGCACAGCCATAATGATTGTGATTTAGTTGACTTGCATTGTTCAGAACACCAAGAAGTAGCAAACTGTCTTATTGATTTGGCTCCTACAACGATAGAAGTGGTAAAACAAATTATACAAAAATCTCCAAACAAATCCTGTGAACTTGACCCTTTACCAACATGGCTTTTGAAGAAATGTCTCGATGAGCTCTTGCCATTGATAACAAACATCATAAATACATCAATGGAATTAGGTTATGTACCAAAAGAGTTTAAAAGTGCTATGATAAGACCCCTGCTTAAGAAACCAGGTCTTGAACTAAACATTCTCAAAAACTACAGGCCTGTGTCCAACCTCCCTTTCATTTCAAAAATCTTAGAAAAGGTAGTAGATGCGCGTCTTGAGCGACACTTGAGTGAAAACAAGCTACATGAGGGACTGCAGTCTGCTTACAGAAAGTTTCATTCAACTGAGTCGGCTTTGATAAAGGTACAGAATGACATCCTCACATCCCTTGACCATAATTCTGTAGCAGTCCTCGTACTACTCGATCTGTCTGCAGCTTTCGACACGATTGACCACCAAACGCTGTTACATCGACTTGAACATCATTTTGGAGTCACAGACAAAGCACTTGCATGGATGTCATCATATCTTAGTGACCGCTATCAAACTGTGTGCGTTGACGGTGAGTTGTCGACGCCTATGTTGATGAAATACAATGTGCCCCAGGGATCAGTGCTTGGTCCAAAGAACTATATCATGTACACTAAACCCGTGGGTGCCATATGCAGACGTCATGGACTTCTACACCATTTCTATGCCGATGACTCTCAATTATACCTATCCTTTAAGCCGATAGAGGCTGTGGCTAGAAGTGAGGCTTTACGCCGCGTTGAGAGCTGTCTGGCTGAAATTGTCTCGTGGATGCATTGCAACATGCTGAAGCTTAATGCTGATAAAACGGAGGTAATGCTATTCACATCAAAGCGTAACTCGAAGTACATTGATGACCTCTCTATTAAGGTCGGTGACTCTGTGATAACATCCACAAAATGTGTTAGGAATCTTGGTGCAGTACTTGACAGCAATATGGATATGGAACAACAAATCAACCCCGTGTGCCGGGCTGGATATGCACAACTTTGCAGAATAGGTCATATCAGACGGTATCTTACCAGTGATGCCACAAAGACCCTTATCAACAGCCTGGTTACTTCACGGTTAGACTACTGTAATGCCTTGTTAAGTGGTATTCCAAACAGCACAATTAACAAGTTGCAACATGTCCAGAACGCGGCAGCTCGCGTCACCACCAAGACGCCCCGTCGCAATCATATAACACCGGTTCTGAAGGAGCTCCATTGGTTGCCAGTAAAATACAGGGTGCAGTACAAGGTTCTGACCCACACATTTAAGGCTTTACACAGTCAGTCCCCTGCTTATATTAGGGATATGATAGAAGTGTATAAACCGGTCAGAAACCTAATATCACAAGACACACTGTCACTGGTTATGCCAAAAACTAAAACCATGATGTATGGCAATCGCAGCTTTTCTTGCACTGCTTCGAAGCTTTGGAACTCCCTTCCCGTCAAGATCAGGGAAGCTGACACGCTAGCTGCTTTTAAAAGCATGTTAAAAACCCACTTCTTTGTACAATATTTTGTTAACTGACCGATACATTGATGCTTTTTTTAAAAATTTCTTCTTCAAAAAACTGCGTAGAACAGTATTTTATCCTAGGGTAACCTAAATACTTTTAAATATGTATGTATGTTTGTCTTGTTTAATCTATACGTTTTACATTTATGAATTTTGTTAATGTGGAATGCATTATTTTTGTATGTATGTTTGTTAGTATGTTTGCAATTTTTCTGTGAAGCACTTTTGAACGTGTACACGTGCATGAAAAGAGTGCTATATAAATGTGGTATAATAATAATGATAATATACATGCATTAAGTCGTTATGTAACACAAGAATTGTGAATTTGTGAAAGTCACTTTAATAATCGCATATTTAAAGATTATTTCATACAATTATTTCAAAAGTAATGAATTCTGTCTTTGTATTTGTTGGGGATTTGTTTATAAAATTGAGGATCTAGGTCGTGTTAGAATGTAGTGCCAAATCATCCAAACGGATTTGCCATCTGTCAATCTTGTCATTTCGTTTTTTCGGACAAGATGGGCGGAACGATGGTATAGATCTTGTTTAAATTTATTCATGTATGGAATTACGTACAAGTTCAAGTTTTCTTACATCTGCCTTCCACTGTCAATTTTAGCTTGACTTATTGCGTTCCAAATACAAGAAATGTGTCTGTTTGTATTAAAGATTTGACATATTTCATCCAAGATATATATAATAGATCTTTCAATATTATTCTGAGGGGAAAATCATAAAATGATGTTTTTTTTTATGACAGAAACATTTTTTGTCTGAAAATGTATTTTGGTTATAGATTGATGGCCATTTTGGATTATATATATTTTATTGTAAAATGTGTGGGCATGGCTGTTGCATGATGAAATACAGTTAAGTGTTATTAAGAATTACAATAATTGATTAATTACACCACGATGATAATTTGTACACCTTGATGGCCATCTTAACGGTCATATTGAATTTTTGTTACAGCATTGCATATCACTTTTTTCATAGTTCTTAAAAAAGGCTTAACATTTTTTTAGTTTGCAGTTGTTTATCCTAACTACATGTATACATCTACCAACATCATTATTCAAGATGCATATGTTATATCACTGCAAAGTGTTTATATATTCTCCGATAGATATGCTAAACTTAGTAGGTATCATTGTGCATCTTATTTCAAATTCGTAACCAACTGTATGACGTTGCTAATCTGTGCCACATGGGTTTAATGACCTTCTGGATTTAATAAATAAACTTTGAAACTTTTTAAATATAATTTGACCACATTTTCATATGTTAATATACATCAACCATTATGGCACAAAGTCCCGCTCAGCAATGTTTCTGCCATTCGGGGAGCGTTAGAAGAAAAAAGCAAACCAAAGAGAGTTATTCAGTCATTGTCTTTTCGCTGCAGAAAACATACTGTTTTGTTCTGATCTGTCTCCAAAATTAGTAAAATGACTCACACACTTTATGGATCTAGCAGAATATTCGCACCTACTATTGACTTCTTTTAGAATTAACTTTCAATTATTAAAATATTAGCATTTATACACATTTAACAAAGGAACGCTAAATATTTACACCTTTATTTTTTATGTCACTTCTTAAATGGTCATGCTGTTATATTTTACAGATTTGCTTTATTTTGAAAGTAATAAAAGGAAGAAAACTGGTAACAATGTCTTGTGTCCTATTTTATATACAGTGAGATGATGACTCACTATCAAGTTATAATGTTTTGCACTTAGGCGTATTGTTTACATTTAAATCATACTTCACTTTCCGCTTATCACTATTTTCGGTCAGTCATGCAATCAGCATAATTCTATCTTAATAGTACTTGTATTTCACGTACTCAACTGGAAACACTGTATAAGTATATTAAGATAGATTATTCTGCGAGACATTAGTATTTTATGCATAAGTTAAAGGAATAACAGTTAATGAAGAATTAGATTTTATGAAAAATACAAAGGATCCTATTCAATTAGACATACATGTAAATAGGAATATTAGTGTAAGTTTTGTTTTTGATTATTTTAATATTAGTATTTCTTAAAACTGGACCGATGAAATATAGTCTATAATCAAATAACAAGAGTTTTAACCGGATATAATGTTTATGTGTCACGGGGACGGAACGCACTAAAATGTAAGTCATTTATTTAATATTTTTTATTGTTCTTTCGTTCAGCCCTTTTATATTCATCCATATTCATCACTATGAAATAAAGAAACTATCTTTATATTACCTGGTAGATCTTTTTTCAAGTTTTTTTTTGTGGCTATACTCCATTAAGACTGCAAACATTTGAATGATTTCCCCTTATTTGTGACAAATGTTCCAGTGGGGGAACACCCTGTGTCCTACAGACACATTCTAGTTTTCAGAGTTTATTCCATTCATTTATTAATATTGTTTGAGTCATTCCTGAAAACAATGTTGATGTTTTGGCTGTACCATTTATGTTGTACCATGACCTTAAATGGGGGCAAATTCTTATCCGTGGCCTAAATCATGACATAGATAGTTTGCCTAATATACCAATATCACTTGGTTCTCTACCCAAAGTTTCATTCATTACCCCAGCTATGTCTTCAGTCATTCAGTTTTCTCTCTATGATAGTTGTTTGTATATTCACATGTGTGTTTGTGTGCATTCGCATTAAGTGTCAACTGTGGAGTTATAAGCTAGATTGGAGGTTATCTAAATCGGTCGGAATCTAAGGTATCTTTAAGTGGCAATTGATTTCTGTAAATAATCTAGAGAATTGTTTAGAGCAGTACTTAACTGAATCTTAAGATTATTGCCTTTAGGAACATTTGTTGGATTAAACACTTTTTCAAGTGTATAACAGATCAGTTGTGGGGGTCGGAGCATAATTATCTGATTGGATATTTACGCTTTCAGTAAAGCGTTTATTCTAAGTCTTGTATACTAAATGAATTTAATATTTTATCATAATTTTTTTTTGATCATGATTATTTGGATTTTGATACAGAAAATGAATAACATTCTGTTTCTAAGTCTTTTGATTTTTGATTTTCAGGTGTTTTTAATATTATGTAGTTTGTTATTAACTGTAAAGAAACATTTACTGGTGAAAGAACCATTTACAAGATGATCAGTTTGCCTCCAGTCGTTCTTACGTAAGTTATTTTAATGATATTTTTAAATGAATCCCCCATAAATTTTGATCATATAAAATTTAATGTAAACAGATGGTTTTATTTCATTGATTCTTTGCACATTTAACAATTTTTCAGTTTAGTGTTTAGATTCTTTTGCAGCATTATAGGTCTGTAATACATTTATCTTCCCTTCAGTTGTGCCAGCACAAGGTCAGAGATTGGATTGAAGTAATTTCCTATAGTTATGGAACTAAATTAGTCAATTGTTTCAACAGTTGTTGTCTTACATTGTTTCAAAAATATTTTCTGAGCTTACATCATTTTGTTTATAATTGTTAACCCTAATCATGCTGGACACAATTGATTCTGCCTTTGCGACCAGTTTTCAAGGTTTTTATTTTGTTTAATGAAATGTCAGTTCTTTCTTGACCACTAGTAACCATTTTTTCAAAACCATACTCACAGAAAGGAACTTATTGTCTCATTTTAGATTTGGTATTACATCCTCATTTGCATCCAACATATTAATTCTTAGAACGCAATAATTGTTACTTTGCCTTCGTCTCTCTTATAATCGGGCTGCTTGTTAGTACTATCATAAACATTTTCATTAATTCTTTTATAAATTATTCATACTTTGACACTTCAAGGTACTTATTATTGTTAGATAATATAGTTATATTTGTGAGCTGTATTTTGCTGTTTTTCTCATAAGAAATCTCTGTAAATTTATAGGCCTAGAGCTGGAAGGTGAAACCCTCCCCCCCCTCTAGGGATTTTTGTAGACCCAATTAGTTTTGAAGCCCATTGTATGTAGATCATATTTCTGAATTCTGCCATCTGGCAAGCGGGTTCTCTATGAGTTACAGCCTGTTATTTACGTTACCTTAACAATTATTTAATAAATGATAAAACTCGAATGTGGTGATTTATATGGTAGAAACAACCAAAATCTCTAGCAAGTGGGTTTAGTAATATGCAGAATATGCTGTTATCAATGTTCCCGCTTAGGTTTGTTCTCTGAATCGATTAATTCATTTTGTAATTTACGTTACCATATGTTTTATAAAAAATCTCATATCAGTTAATTCAATAGGTTTAATTGTCAGATAATATCAGATATGTCTAAATTATAGTATTTTCAGATACACATTACTTTAGTATTTAAGAATTTATCGTTCAGCAGTTTTAAGAACAAGTACGTTACCATTATATACGTTACTAAAATTCACGATATAATATTTTCATTTCTCAGTCAATAGATTGTTTATGTTATCCTTATTATGGTGTTTAAACTTAAATAATGCGAGTATTTTAACAAGTTCGATCTAGTTTGATATAAAAATGCATATAGCACAGGACTGATATCGTAACATACGTTACGATACGTTACTGATTTTCTGGACCAGATTTTTATCCACTTTCATCTACTTTTGGTATAAATGGGTAAATTGATATTTCACACGTGTTATGTGCATTTTAAGTGACAATTGGCACAGTGGAAATAGACTCGTGTCCATGCTATTATATTAGCTCAGGACATTGCCAGCACATACTTTGCAAGAAACCTGTCATAATATAAGTTTGTTGATGTTATTGTATTCTTCAGACCATAGATTGCACAGACAATATTTTCGATGCCGTTAAGAGGTCATCCGATCAGTGATGATAACAGCTGTTGCAACATACACCTGTTTTTTCTCTACTAATTTGAGCGGTGTCACTTTCTCTGCGCGAACAAAAGCACTGATTGTGTCAACCAGTCAGACAGTGTATTGCAGAAAAAATTGAGGAGATTCTTTTTCCTTTGCTTATAAAGATGCTGTGAGCATTTAAATGGTATCTCTTATTTCCTGTTCCAGTGTAAATTAAAACAGTATTTTGTACTTTTGAACGTATCACCAATAACACAAACGCGTCTGTATCTGGGGATCTAACTTGAATTTTCGTCTTTCGTGAAGTGCTAGAAGTACTGATGTCTATGCAAAGAATATTATTCTTGTGTCCGCTTCTTCCTTTGTATAGAAATAGTGGTACGGTATATTAGGTCAAGCTTGAACTTTGTTCCCATTTTCACTTGTGAGTAAACAACACTTTTCGCCATTGACAAAATACAGTTGTCCTCTTCATCTTTGGTGCATAGGAATCACATTTTCATTGTTCGAAAATTAGATTGATCAACTGTGTTTTGTTTTCACTATTTGACATGAATGCTTTTCAGTCACATGGTACTTTGGTTTTCATTCCTGACAAGCAAGAATTTTGGAGCAGATCCACGTCTTCCACGCTGATATGATTTGATCGATTGAGGACTAAAAGTGTCAGTTATAATATCGACATGAGCTGTCTTAGGTAGCTGCCTTCAGCTACCTGTTGGAATGTTGCATGGATGGTTACTTACTAAGCTTTGCAGCAGGTCGCTACTGTCAATCAACAAAAAATGTCATCTGTTTCGGATGGCTGCAGTCTTTACATAGTGAAGTAGTTTTGACTTGTCTGTTTTCATTGGCATTCCAGTCGCAGTGGCTATAACAGCCAGGGGATAGGTCCTAGAGGAACAGAAAGTGCCAATTCTAGATCTAGTTATACTGAACAGCCAAAAGTACAAACTGTTCATACACGTTACTTACTGCTCTTATCTGTAGTATTTTGTTTTGAGTATTTTAACTTCAGCTGTGGCAAATGTTTTGAGTTTTCTTCTCTTAAATGGTGTCTTGAAAAGGAACTGATTTTTCAAACAATCTCCTTTTGGTAATCCATCCATTGTCTTTTCACCAATTTCAGTTGCCTTAAGGTCATGAGTGACTTCTGCTTTCACAGGAATACCAGACGACACACAGTAAATTTCATCTTTGTTGTTCTTTTTTCAGCCTGGAATGGGTTCGTGAAGAATTCTATGACATCAAATGAAAAAAAAAGAATTCTATGACATCATAACTCTGTTAACTTCTTCTTCACTCCTGCGTATCTGAGTAGGCTATACTTCTTTGTGTTGGGACATGTCTTCTCTGTGTATGTCTGCATTCTGAAGTGTTGCTTCAACATACCTGGTTCTGTAATGATGGGTCATTCACCAGTGGACATATGCAGCATAGTTTTTACTGAAACCAAGTATGCTAACCTCAGACTTTGCATGTCTGTTACTTGTCTGCTCTGTAGAAATATCTACAGCATTTTCAATGCTGGTACAGAAGACCTAGATACACTAAAATCCTTACTTCGGAGTATCTTTTCTGCACCTGGATCAAAATTCATCTATGTCAACAGGTAAACGAGGAGGTAGCGGGCATCATTATTGCTATCAAATGCGAAGAACAAAGGGCACAGTTTTTACAGAGATGCTGTATGTAAACAAAAGCATTAATCTGTGTTGCTTTGATGAGCAACAACATCATGTGAATTATGTCTACATATATTAACCAAAATTGAACAATTGTGCCACTTTCACCCTTTCTGATTTCTGATTTGAAGTGCCCATGTCTATTGAAATTTCTTCAGTCAGGAGAGTTATTTATATAATTTTAAACACCTTTGCATGGACTTTCAGTCCGTTTTAGTAATATTAGTTTCTTCTAAAATGCTTTCCTTGCAGGGTTTGTCTCTTCAAACTTGCATAGGAGCAAATGCTCAAGAGCTTCCTTTACAGTCTTGTCACTGTGTACATTTAGGGTATGGTTGTAGCGTTTACCTGGTAATACTTCATAAAGTGAACGACTAGAACAAATTCCTGATTCTATTACAAGTTCTGTAAGACCATTGCCCTTCATTAATTTTCCTACAGGCCCAAATATAGAGCAGATTGTGTGAAACTCACCCATTTTAACAATTATTGTGTAACAAAGTCCATCTCTAGACTGCAGAACCAAAGAATATGTCTTCTTAGCAACAGCCGAGACACATGTCACTATATTTATGGCAAAACTTCATTACTTGCATCTACTGACGTTTTTATCATATGCTGGACTGTAGCATTATCATTGATTGAATAATTCAAAGGTGCCATATATATGAAGCAAGCTTGAGCACTCACTCTCTGCAAACTATTTCACACATTTGTAATTTATTTATTTATTTCATTCCATTTATTGAAATCAGTTTCATTTCACCTGAAAAATGTTGTTGTTTTTTTTTGTTAATCTTGATTGTAAATTCAGTTTGGAGAAAACTATATATAATTTATGTAATTAGTAATTTTTGTCACATAGATTTATATTTTGTAATATATTTATATGTTTTAAAATATATAGTACACATTTATGGAATTTGTACATGTTACATATCTGATAAAACAAAATACTTTGCAATATCCAAAATATTCTTCGACTTTTTAAAAAAAATAATTATTATAAATTTGAAACTCATATTGTCAACATTATATCATTTCATCTACTTTATACTATACATTACCCGCTTATTTTTTCATAATAATAAGAAATATCTTACAACTGATATAATTATGTCAAGCTCTCATCTGTTATAACCACAACCTCTTTTATAACACTTTTGACTTTATAACACTTCAAATAAAATCACATTGTTATATTTTCTATTTTCGTTACAATTTTTGGTAACGTACATTTGATAACGTAAAGCACATGCCTATAAGTGTCAATTTTACCTGCAAAATGTAAATCTGTATATGCTGTCTTTATATATTGACATATTGTGTAGCTAGTAAACCATTTATGGCCAACTGTAGTGCCAGTCAGTATTTTCTAGAAATTATTAATGGTAACGTAAAAAAGCAGGCTGTAACGTAAAAAGAACCCGGCTGCCAGATGGCAGAATTTCTGGAATGATAGCTCATATCATATGCTTTAAGAAAATCATAGCGTAGAAATATCCCTAGAGGGGGGGATGGGGGGTTATTGTCAGCTCAAGGTCTATTAGTTTCAGTCTCGGTCCTCCTGCTACGCGACTTTTTGCCAATATTTCAATACTGATCTAGATTGATCTATTTTATTCAGTCTTTAATTAATATCTATTGTTAAGGCTTCCCTTAAATAAAAGTTATTTGAAGCTGAAAGGAACGTTGTCTGTAGTTACTATAATTTAGGAATATTTTAACTTGGGCGCTACCGGTCTTTTTAACTTGGGAGCTACCAGCTTTTTTTAACTTTGGCGGCGCACAATCTATGGGGTCGCGGCCAGACCCTAGTTGAGTCTACATATTGTAATCCCAATAATAATTAACACCATAGTATTGTATTTGGAAGACTATAGGCCCTTGCCCTTGGCCTATTTATTTGACAGATACCCCACCCATGTATGTTACCATGGAGGCACACTACAATAGTTTTAAAACGGCCTTTTAATATGTATACGCTGTGATTCATCGTGGTTCCATGTACTATGTCGAGCCCCTGTCCCTCATTATTGGTTTGTAGACTTCCTTTTCTGTTTACGATCCTTTAAATCTGAATGCTTGTATGCATTGACAAAAATCACACGATCAATAAATCTTAAAAACGATGAACAGTATAGCGTTTAAAAGTTATTTTCAAATAGTTAACTCTTTTCATTGTTAAATAATTGTAATTAAATAATTATACGATTTTGATAGTAATGTTCCCCGTTGATAGCCTTACCGTAGTAAACAAGTTTTTATGATTTGTAAAATATTCCATTGACTAGGCCTATGGGGTTCAATTAAGGGTTAACTTAACAATGTTGTGATAACAGTTTACAAGTATCTTCATCATGTATAATTTGGATAAGTTCTTGTTTAAAAGACTAATGACTGGTTTATCTGATGTTTTCAAAGCTTGATAAGGAAAGTTTTACTAGTCTTGATATAAATTGTACATTTCAGGTAAGTTTTATATAAAGTATTGGCAGTTTGTGATGAAATTAGGGCCGCGCACAGTGTCTTAGCGCTGGGCTAAATTGTTATTGTTTAGTTGGGTGTATGTCATACCGGCGCAGGTTAGTTTGTATATGTTTGGATGTTTCTTTATGCTGGTGCCTCGGTAGAAAAACCAGCTTTCCGCATTCTTCTGGATAACAAGCGTAAAGGATGACCCGAGCAGGGATAGAACCAACCAAGGTGAGGGGCGAGTGACTCAAAGTCAGCGATCTTATCCACTCGACCACAGACGCCCAACAAATGTTTAAAAGTCAAATTTGTCTTAATTACCTCTTGTTAAACATTGCATTGCGTACATGTGAAATAAGCCAATGTTAATAAGACTCGGCGTTTAAAGAAATGACTATGAAAACACAGAAAACCTCGTCGCTTAAGTGCAAAATGAAAACTTCAGAGGTCAGAGGAAAAGGTGTATTGGAACTAACTAAAGGTGAGCCCTATTTACGCGGGGTGAACCACTGGCACTAGACCAGAATGAAAATGTCACTCTACATGTTATACTCTACCCCTTGGTATATTATAAAAACCATGGTCATGAACGGGAAAATGCACTAACCCATTTCTCACCTGAAACGCGCAGTTCGATGAATGGGTACCAAGCATATTGAACAAGCAGTAATTTTTCCTCCATTGTTCACCAGTCACATTGTCTCAATACTTCATATTGCAGAGATACTCCACATACTTTATGCTTTTGTCAATCCATAGTACATATTTAACGAACTTCGCGATTAAGCTGAGAAATGCGAGATTCAAATGGATTAGTATATTTTCCCGTTCATGATCATGGTTCTTAAATTATAACTAGGGTTAGGGTATAACATGTGCGGAGGCATTTTCTAGTCTGGTGCCAGTGGGGTGAACGCGTGTTTTTGGACTTTTCTATTGAAGGAAAGTTTCAGCCTTTGTTCAAATTTTGTTCACAGGCCAAATTGGGACAGCGGAGATCTTCTATCCAGACCTCTGTCTGTTCAATTCCAGACGAGATTCTTACTTCGGATGTCACATGAAGATGTGCTCTCAGTATTATCATCATTTATACACAAGTCAGATATAAAGGCAATTCAAATAACCTAGTATGAATGCATAATAACTTTGAAACATGAAGAAGTCAAAAACAAGGTCATTCATCACGGTTTACGCATTCAAAGTAGGTAAATCTATATAACGGACTTTGAACATTTGATCACAAATATAACAGTTAAAGACGCCCAATATGAGCTGCCTGTTCTTTACAAAAATGCGGTTTGTGTCAACCCCACCCCCACCCCTATCTGACTTTTTTCTACTTGTTCGAAACAGATTAGATTCCTACTTGATTAAAAAAAAACAACACTTCTTTCTGAAAATGTTTTATTTGCTATTGAAAAATAGTTCTCCTCTCTGAAGATTGTTTATTTGGTAAAGAAATATATATATAATCCTCTTTTATTAAAAAATGCTCTCCTCTCTGAAAATGTGTTATCTGCTATATAGCCGATATATATGTTGAACAACTATTTTAGGTAGACATAAAAAACATGTACAAATTTTAATTCTAAGAATGAATATACGGTTTTGTTTTCAATTATTCTTCAAGCATCTAACATTAGTATTCGTGCTTCCTTGCAACTAGACTATGAATGCATTATGAATAGTTATATATATAATAATAAAAATAATCTTACCAAAATTTTATAACTACTGATAAAAATGAAAGAATTTCTTTCAAAACTGCTTGCTTGATCAATTGTATTTAAAATGCAAAAAAAAAAACAACAAAAAAAAAAACCAAACTTTATATACTTACTTAAGCACATTTTCTGAAATAAAACACGAATTTCAATATGTTCTGATATAATGAATGAAGTCAATGTCGTTTCGTGTATTTTGGTATTCGAAATATGACTCATAACATGTTTATTTAAAATGATACAAGTTGTAAATTTTTGTTATCTAAATGTGACCCAGACAGGAATACGTTTACTACTAAACATGCTAAATAGATTATATTTCAGTCAAGGTTGTATAGTTCGTAATAATTACATTTTATTATCAGTGAAGTGTTTCGTACAATTATCGATTGCGTTACTCGTATGTCGGGGGGTTTGTAGTTCATTTCGAAAATCAGCATATCATATTTCGAATCATTAACAAGGTAACAACACTTTCACCTGGTAATCCGCAAGTATTTTTACATAATTTTCCTTTTTCAACTGTTATATTTGAAGTGAGTTTAAAATGTCTGTTTCTGTGTGTGTTTTTTAAAATGGTCAAATGTGCACAACGTTAAGAACATGAATTACTACTGCATGTTTTAAAGATCCTGTAACTACATTACCTAAATTTAAAGCCAAATTTTAGTTTAAAACGTATCTTTACATGCGCTTCATGTATGCGTTCTCTATTTTCATTAAAACAGTAATCACTAATCACACTGTAGATACACTAGAAACTGTACAGGATGTGTTTCTGTTATTTTTTCTGTTCAATATTCCTACTGTACATATCTTAATGCTGTAAGTATAAAGACTAAGGTGTATAATAATTACTTTTTATTATTTTTATCATTCAAAATATAGTCTACTTCTTATAGTCTGAAATATTTTAATTACACATTTTTATGACATTTGGAATTAATACAGATATGACGTTTTACTCTCTTGTTGACGTCACTGGCAATATATAGCCGTAGATTTAGAAAATGATTTACGTAATATTAATGTGTTCCCGTAATCTAGTTCTAATTTTTTTTATCGAGATCTATGACATGAACGTATACTTCTGTAAAATGTTACACATATAACTGAATCTGAGAAAACAAAAACAACAACAACAAAAAATTAACATATCTTTGTTGAACAGAATACCATCTACAACACATTTTATCCAAAGTCATATTACGAGTTTTACGAACAAATTATTAGAGTTCAATTAATTATGTTCGTCTTCAAAACGTTCTTCCCTCGTCGATGATGATATCCAGAACACACTGGGTGATATTGCTAATTTAATCAAAGTTCACCAAGAACGCGAAAATTGGTGTCACAAATTCGTGTACATCAAACATTCGTTGATATGTTCCTTGTTCACGATACCTATACTGTCCTTTATGTGTTGAAATATGTTTTCCCCAATCAAATTGTATAATCTTTATAAATTACCGTATAATTACGCTGATTTCAATTAAAATGTATAGTGTTTATTCTTTTTTCCAATATGGCGGATCCAAATTACACATAAATTATCTTATGGCATGAAGGTAGTAATTCGCCGGATATGCCTCCGTGGTCCACTCGAATGTTGTCCATATAAATATATAGTGCATAATATATAGCTTTTTTTCATGCCAGATATAAGTTTTATTGATGCTTCTTTGTTAAGAGGAATGTCTGCGGATGATTTTAAGATACGTTATGTGCTTCAAAAATTGAGTCGAAGCTGTTTGGTAAAATGAAAGTGAAAGTAGGTATTTCCTGATGTCTACCTACGCACTATTAGCGTTTTCATCACGTGTCTCAGTCACGTGACCATGGTTTTATTGCATTATGGTCAACCCCAATTTTTGTTTTGGTATTTTTTGATTGCCTAAAGACAGACCTTCAAGACAAGGGTTGTCTCGCAGGAAGTGAAAGGCTAGAAATGCTGATAAAAATATGTTATAAATTGTTGTTTTTACATAGAAAATAGTAGCGGAGGCATTTAATATCATCTACCCTATAATTGAACTTACACAGAATACTGTGCCTTTGTCCAACGTATATTTCGACCCAGTGCCTTTTTCCATCTAGCTCTTAAGAAGTTAATAAGAAAGCACCCATAAATACTTCTATTTAATGATAAATTGAGTTTTATCCTGTTAAGATAATTTCATTGCAATGTAACTTTTAATGTTTAATCATCATTATAAGTCATGTATGTTTCTATCGTTACTGATGTCCATCACTACTGACAATTGTGATGTACAGATTACAATACCATAATATAATTCTAGTGACGGCTACTTGTCATTGGTAGTTGTTCTCGGACTGAATGTGAGTGAAAATGATGCGATAAACTTAGTTCATAATTTTCTATTTAGTATATGGGGGCCGAGAACTTCTAGATAAAGACTTTTACCCTAAAGACCCTGAATCTGATAAACAGATAAAATATCTAATATTGTACAAGATATTGTATATGGAGTGAGTCATGTTAAAAATTGACTCCTAAACACATTGTTGTTGCAAGTATATTGCACCAGATGACTAGGTCAAAACATTAAATTAACCTATTTCAAGCAAACCCAAAACAAACAAATATCACTTAAAGTTTGCTAAGTGCTGATCATACAAGCACCAGCCCATGATATCGACACATTTAAAAACACTATTGTTCAGAGGGGTAGGCATATATCAGCAGAACTAGGGCAGTCCCATGCATTCATAACTGTAGACTGTCTCCTAAACTCATGAAGCTACAGGCCGGATGAAAATGGCCAATGACACACTTAAGTCCGTTCTTATTACACATGACCTCTTTCCTCAAGCTTGTATGAAGTTTAGTGCTTGCAAGTGTACATCTTGATCTAGGACTTTTATATCTAAAGGCAAAACAATTGCATAGATATACTAAGCATGTAAATGTGATAAAAGCATTTTCAGTTTATGAACTGGAGTAAATCAACAGATGAACTGGTACTATTAAAGTTTGTAATGTTTCTATGACGTGTCGATATAATTTAAAAATAACAATGTGACGAACATTACATGGATTCAGCTTCTAATAGTCTAGTTTGCAATGATAACCAACAATGGCTTGTTTAGTAATCATTTTGTTTTGGCGTAAAATGTCATTTCAGAGATCTTATCGTTACTATTTTTGATAATCATAAGTGGACACATATTTAAACTAAAAGAAATTTATCTATAAAAATTGTTACTTGTAATACTATCAAATATTTGTACTGGAAAATATCTTAGTTCGGCGGCCATTTTGTTTTATGCCATTTTAACTTGTACAATTGTTTTTTGCAAGATAGCTAATATATATTTTTGAAATCGGCAAAACTGAATTTTACAAAAAAAAACCTATACGGGACAAAATACTAACAAAATACTTCTATATATAACATTTATGAAATCTGGTCTAAAATTCTTTTATAAATTTATATCTGAATTTATGAGCTGTTAAGGTTTAGGAGGAAATATTTTACAAACGAACAACATCTTTACCAACATTTACCTGAACATCACATGTTCTGCCGTACTGTCCCGTGCGATGGATACTGAAAGTATTCTCAAAAATATGCCCCCTTTAAAAATGAATAACCTTAGTAAAGAAATAGATATAGATAATTACTGAAAACTACGTTCAAACTACGCGCTGAACTGTCCGAAAGTGTGTCCCCTTTATGCAGCCCTTTTCCTGAATTCAATGTATGTATTAGTAAACTTACAGTTGTTGTGTAGGGTAAAACATGTTTTTTATGCTTTCAATTTTGATGTGAAACAATCTTTCCTTTCTATGATTTGGTGCTGTTTGAATTTTATTTTCACTATGTGCAAGATTGTCTTTTGATTAAAGCAGTTTTTTTTCAAAACCTCAGAATGTACTTAGAAAATTCGGCAAATAAAAAAGATAGAACCGTGTGCTTGATATTTTGCTAGACTAATAATAGTTTGACCTCCCTAAGTTTTTATAATGGCAGTCTACTAGTATTTGAAAATCACAGTCTAGATGATATTTACAATGAAGATTTTAATTAAGCTCTGACATAAACTGGCTTTTGAATCAACACTTCTGTTTTTCCGGGGCAAAGTATTATGCGAATTGTTAAAATGCATTATTCCAAATGAAATATACATTTTGTGTATGTAAGTCTATGTGCAGGTTTTTATAACAGAAAAAATGGACAAAATGCATTCATTTCAGGCAGCATTAAAACCTATACCGTGACGTCATTTTACAGATACTGACACAGCATCTTTATAAATGTCACCTTCTGCAGGAATCGTCATCATTGCTTGTATGGTACTGAAGGTGGCGTTTACCATGAACTCATGTAGGTAGAAGTTTTAGAATAAAGACGTATTTGATATTCAGAAATGTCGCCCAAAAGTGTTGTATAGACTCAATGTCGTTACCTTTTCTGGTATTTTGGGATCTTGGTGTCCGTTCGATATATGTTTGATAGAATTCCTCTTCAGCCGATGCTAATTTAAGGTGAGTGGGGAGTGTTGCATATTTCATTACCTCTCATGAACCGTGTCTGATATTGATTTTCATGGTTGCTTTCCATTCTTCCAAAGATTTGTCTTGTAGACTATATTAATATGAAAAAAACGTTGTTTTAATCAATAACCAAGATAAAATAAATATGGTGTTATACCGAAAATGTTCAAATTAAATTTTGTCAAGAACACATTATTTTTACCACATTGTTAATTGTTCTATGTTTCCATTTCGTATGTAGCAATTATAAGTCCCCAGCTGGTTGAAAACAAGTTAAGGGGACTATAGGAATGCGCTTTCCGTCCGTCCGTCATTCCGTCCGTCCGTGCGTCCTTCCGTCCGTCCGCAATTTCGTGTCTATCATCCATGAAGGGATTTTAATATTACTTGGCACAAATGTTCCCCATGATGAGACGACGTGTCATGACCCCTAGCTTAAAGGTCAAGGTCACAATTTGAGGTCAAAGGTCAACAGGGCCTTTTTCCTGTCCGATCCATAACTCTGCCATCCATGAAGGGATTTTAATATTACTTGATACAAATGTTCCCCATGATGAGATGACGTGTCATGCGCAAAACCCTGACCACTAGCTCACAGGTCAAGGTCACAATAGGGGTCAAAGGTCAATAAGTTTTTTTTCCTGTCCGGTCCAGAACACTGACATCCATCAAGGGATTTTAATATTACTTGGCATAAATGTTCCCCATGGTGAAACGACGTGTCATGCGCAACACCTAGAACCCTATCTTAAATGTCAAGGTCACACTTTAAGATCATAGGTTAATGGGACATTTTTCCTGTCCGGTGTATAACTTTGTCATGCAAAACAGGATTTGAATATTACTTGGCACAAATGTTCACCACTATGAGAGGGAGTGTCACGCACAAGAACCTGGTCCCTTGGTCGAAGATCAAGGTCACACACAGATGCCAAATGTCAGATACAAGAATGACTTTGTCTGGAACACTTCTTCTTCATGCATGGAGGGATTTTTTGATGTGACTTGGCATTAATGTTCACTATCATGAGACATATTGTTGTGCGCAAGAACCAGGTCCCTAGGTCTAAGGTCAAGGTCACGCTTAGAGGTCAAATGCCAAACTCAAGAATGACTTTGTCCGGAACAGTTCTTCTTTATGCATGGAGGGATTTTGAGATGTAACTTGGCACAAATTTTCATCACCTTGAGGCACTCTTGTGTTTTAGAATTATTTCCCTTTGTTGTTACTATAAATAGCTTATATTGTAACTTACTTATTACAGGTCGTAGGGAAAACTCGAGACCAATTTTCTGTGGTACAACATGCATGTTACATCAATTTTTAGGTGTATTTTGACCTATCTCTACCTGGTAAAGAGTTTTGTGTGGACTTATATGGATTTTTTTTACTTACTAAATAACGTTACCTTTTTGATAATCTGCCAAAAATGCTATATGAAAACAACTGTAGGGTTTTACATATACTTAATCAAGCCTTGTTTATAACATACTGTATATATAGTACAATATTGTTTATACATCATTGACAGATATCAGTTCATTATGCTATACTGCAGTAGAGAAAATTAGGTGCTTTCCAGTAGGGGACTTTGTATTGCATGGCAATACTTCATTCACTTGTTCCTTTCAGGTATACATTTAACTCTATATGTGAACAAAACTGCTGTCCTTATCAATATACTGCTGAAGGCATTCAAAAATCTCTTTGATCAGGAGTTGTGGCTTATCACCGCTGGCATGATACATATCTTGCTGATTTCGTTTTCCCGCATGATTTGTCCAGGTACTTAATGTCTAGATTTTAAAACCAGTTTGTGGTAATTTCTACCTCGTAAAATTTACTTAAGAATTTTACTCTGAAGGTTGTGGGTTCGAAATCTCGCTTGGAGCGTAGATTTGTTTCATGTAAGTAAGCCATCCAGCTGACTAATAGAAGGACGTACGTTCGAAACAGGTGCGTGTCTGCGCCTTTAATGATGTCCTGATGGGCTTCTGTATCCTTCTTCTACCATGAAACGCAGCTAGAAAGCCGTCATATGAGTTTCATCACGACAAGTTATTTTCTTTTTGAATAAATGTAATATGTAGGACAGGCTTACAAAACTGACTCAGTCCACTCCATGGTAAAGCAATATCATTTTTATGCAGTTCTTATATATTTTTATCTGATTTTGAAGACCCATATAAATACGAAAAAAGAACATTATCATTCGCAGGTTCATTACTAGATCTGAAGACAAAAGGATGTGCATATACACAGCATTGCATAATGTGTTGCAAATTGATGATCTCTTATTTCATATCGGATTTACGTCCAGCAGTTCTCCAGCATGTATCTGGTGATAAAACCGTGGTAAGCAAATCGGCAAATCATCATATAATTCGTATTTTTGCTCTGTTTTATTATCTATTCAGAATGCAAACAAGTTTTTCAGCTTTCACAGAACAAATGATGTCGATCTTGTATAGCTGAAAGTTAGTTTCATGTTTTCTTGAAGACAAACGTACACTGATTCTATTTTTACCGTTTTCGATGGTCAATCACTACCATGAATTTAATAGTAGTATTGATTGTTAGTGTCGACATAAAAAGTACTTATGAAAATGAAATTCACAATTAAACATAAGGACTCATTTGCTTCTTCTATAGCTTTTGCTAAAATGCTATTTAATATGTCACACATATTTTACCTATTATCTCTATCTGAAAATTTAAATAAAAGGTTACTACAACATTATGGGAACTTATACTTATTTCAGAGAAAGACAGTTGCAAGTTGTTCCGATGGTTTTTGTACATTTACACCAATAATGGTTCCCTCTATCCAAGTACCGACCTTGACAAGCAATGTAACAGGTAAATCATTCTACCAAAAAAAAAAAAATGAATTAAAACAATTAAAAACTATTAATTTTACTGCTTGTTTCACATGCGCAATTTAATTGTACTTTTAGCTTTCTTCATGTATCGTTTGCTAAATAAATAGTTTTTTTGGCAAGGGACAAGCAACCCTGGAAAATGTATCAAAATCCTATTCCATTTAGTACGCATTTAAAAGAAATGGTATACATGGGGTGTAATATCTTCATTGGTTATACATGTCTAATGGCCCAGAACAATTCTGATTTTACATTTTCAAATGTATATTTAACACACTTTGCTAGGTGAAGTTTGCAAGAAAACTATTACAATGTATTCCCAAATATCATATACCCTTCTCAAATGCACTAATTTGATTGGTCGAAATGAGTGCACACGCAGGTCCGCAAAAAGCGATATTGTACTGCCAAAGTGATAATGACTTGTGATATCACTCTTTCTTATATGTATGAAATATGGGCAAGTCAAATGAATGCATTTGAGAAGGGCATATAATATAACAATTATAGACTTATGTTGAGGTCAATATGTGTTTTTACGGACCTGCAAAAATGACTGCGTCCTCGGTCAATATCATTTTACAGGTCCGTAAAAACACATATTGACCTCAACATAAGTCAATAACTGTATAATACACTACGATAGAATGTTTGTTGAAAAAAAAATACACCGACGCTTTCGAGTACCATGGGTTATTCTTATATTGCTTTCATTGCAATATGTAATTGGCAGGCAAGTTTAGAGGCAGCTTCTCTGTCGCTAATAGCCCAAAGAGACTTTGTCTAAATAAAGCAGATTGCACGCGTTGTCTGTACTCTACTACGTGGTTCGACATAGATACAATTGCAAGTTATTGAAAATTAATTTAAATCTAAACCAGGCTTGATTTGTGCAAGATAAAGATGCCAGTCAGAAAAGAGTGCATTTTTTTTAAAGTTTGGCCTATACGTTTATGGTTTGTACTATATTCAATTTTCCTTTGTTTGAAGTAAAGACGGACATTGCTCCAAATTAGGTCATAGCGACAGATCGTCAAGTTATGGTTATGTATACAGGTCACTGACTAGCTTTTACAAAATATTAAGTATATGTACAGAAAAATTGAAAACAGAAAATCCTGCATTGTGGTCTGGTCTTATTGTCTGAGCTTTTTCTCAGCAGTTCATAAGATACTCATTTTGCACGCGTTTCTCATCATCGGAGCTCGCGTACTATGTGTGTTTCTTCAATTACTTTTAATTTGAGTAGGAGACTAATTATAATAGTCAACTGCATTTCTATCTTTAATTTTGTGTCAAATTATTTTAAGCACATTTCTTTACCTTTAAGGAGATGTGATTTACAATAGATATTAAATCTTGGGCTAGCTAGCACCTGTTCAATGTCTTATCATTTTTGAGAGAGAAATTATATATAAAAGTAAATAGAAAACATAGTACGATCGATCTATAGTCAGGGTATGGTTAACAAGCATGTTTGTTTTATATTCCAAAGTTGAAGGTAATGTCATAGAGGAGAACAGAAGACTGACAGAATGCATAATGTGCATCCACTGTAAAACACGAAACAGAGAAGTTATTTACATTCCATGTGGACATTTCTTATATTGTACAATCTGTGACAATCTAAAGTATCACAGAAATTGCCCTTTATGTCACGCCAGAATTAGAGGGTCAGTCCGTGAGGGGCAATAGTTTAACCGTGCCAACTTGGTATCAGTGAGTCTGTGATACAAAATTTATTCATTTTTTCTTCAGACTTGTTTAGCCTAGACATTCATTGTGTCTTTCATTTTGTATATACATGCATTTCATTCGTTATGTAACACAAGAATTGTGAATGTTGAACAATAGTGTGAATAATTAATGTTACTTTATTGTCTAAATGTGGTGGACGGATAGCTCAGTGGTTTGCACACTGGTCTTCCAATCCTGAGATCGGGGGTTCGATCCCCGGCAGCTACTCGGGAATTTTCAGAAACGCTTTTCAGTGTTTCCCACCCAACTAGAGGTGTACTGGTCAGGAACCCAGGCAATCCTTGCGTGTATCATTGCTATACATTGGGCACGTTAAAGAACCAGGCTGTCTATTCGAAACGAGCTAGGCTAAGTTAGCCGGACAAGCCTGTATCTGATTTCTGATCTCTCTGTCGTGGGGGCTTTGTCTCACTCTGTCCCTCTGCTCAGATCGTTCTGTGTCTGTACTAGTAGAGGATGAATTATGCGCCCTGCAAATGTGGCTGCATTTGAACTATGTAAAGCGCCTTTGAACGTGAAATTGGTCATGGAAAGGGCGCTATATAAATCTGGTATTATAATAATAATATAATAATAATAATAAATAACCGCATTTTTTAAAGATTATTTCACGGCTTGGGGAGATACTGTGATTGAAGTAAACGTCAGTTTGATCATAGTTAATTATGCCGCGGTTTTAGATGGTAGGGGAACGAGTGTTTCGTATTCATGATTCTCAATGTTTGCATTTGTACTAATCCTGATTAAACTTGTGCTCTGTGGTATAACAGTATTATCTGCTTCGAAATGATACTCTTAATATATAACTCTATAATTAACAGGCATTCAAACCAACCCAATTCCCTCTTAAGTTCAAGGAAACTTAGGCATTTTCTTTATTTTGAACACATGCCATACACTCGTTTGTGTATTTAAATATAATTTGACCACATTTGCATATGTTAATATACATCAACCTTTATATGGCACCAAGTCCTGCTCAGAAATGTGCCTGTCATTCGGGGAGTGCTGCAGAAAACACCGTTTCGTTCAATCTGCCTAAAAAATGACTCAGACAATTTATGGATCTAGATGTAGCAGAATATTTCCACCTACTATTGACTTCTTAAAGAATTAACTTTCAATGATTAAAACATTGTTATTTATACACATATAACAAAGGAACCCTATATATTTACACTTTTATTTTTTTTATATCACTTCAAAAATAGTCGTGCTGTTATATTTTACAGATTTCTTTATTTTCAGTGTAAAATAAGGAAGAAACTTGCAAAGCTGTCTCATGTCCTGTTTATATACAGTGAAAATGATGACTTCCAATCAAGTTATAAATGTTTTCATTGCAGTTTAGTTTACTGCTTTAGATCATCCTTCTCTTACAATTTATCACCATGCAATCAGCGTAATTCAGTCTTTATTGTACTATTATTTGACGTACTCAACCGGAAACGTTGTAAAAATATCTAAAGGTAGATTATTCTGCGAGACATAAGTATTTCATGTATAAGCTAAAGTAATTACAGTAAATAAAAAAGTAATATTATAAAAAAATAAATGCATTGGATCCTATTCAAATAGACATAAATAAAAATATTAGTGTTAGTTTTGTTTTTGAGTATTTAAATATTAGTATTTTATAAATTAAACTGGACCGATGAAATAACGTCTATATCTAAATAACGTGCAGCACATTCAAATAACAAAAGTTATCACTTTTAAGAGTATGTTCATTAAGTGGTCCGGATATAAGTTTTATGTGTCAAGGGGACAGCACGCACTAAAGTGTAAGTCAGTATCTAATATTTCTATTGTTGTTTCTTTCATCCCTTTCACATTCGTTCATAGATAACGATGAAATAAAGAAACCATTTTTATATTACCTGGTAGATCTGTTTTTTAAATATTTTATTTGATTTAACAATAACTTATTTCGTCATATCAATTGACTAAAGTCATATAATCAAAGCCTTGAAATGTCTGATGGTTGCGGGTTTTTGGTAGATTTATTTTTTGTTTAAATGCCAGTTTATGAATATACATGAATGAAAAACAAATACAAATTTAATGTGCCTCATATCTAAGATGAACTCTGCCTGACCTGTGATGTAACCATGGGCTGGAATACCTTATCATTGATAGATCTTATATAATCTAAATGGTCAGTGCGAGTTGATACAGGTTGAATAAGAACTGCTTTTTCATTGATAATTCATGCGCATTGTTCATGAAATGGGACTATTTTGTGTAGCACATGAACATTGTTTGGGTGTGATTCGGAATAAAATAAAGATGCTATGATTGTCAGAAATATACTTTAACTTTGGTAGCGGGATAAATCCGCAACCAAAAACTATAATTAATTAATTAATTATCTGTAAATCTTGAAATGTCAATTCCTTCTTGACTACAAGTAATCATATTTCAATATTTCAAGACAATACTCACAGAATGAAACTTACCCCATACACCTGTAAATTTTCACCATGTAATCGTGATAAAAAAATAACAGTGGTTATACTTCAACAATGTATGAGATGTATTAAAAGTTTTTGATTTAAAATACAACTGAATTTGTTTTCTTAACTAGGAATATGGATATCATTGTATTTTGTTATGGAAATGCAAACCTAAAGGTTCAGAAGTTGGATTCACGGGGGACTATCCCAAAGAGATGAGATAAGCAATGTACGAAAAGTGTTTTGTTCAAACTATCAGGACATCCAAAAGAAGTATGAAATACTATTTCTGTCTGATTTGAATAAAACTAGGCGTACTGAATGTACTCTAAGTCCTCCTCGGTTTCAGCTGTACCACTATTCACAAACGGTAATGACCTATGAACGCCTTTTGACAGCTCAATAGAATGAGCAGGCACGGACAAGTAAGAGCTTTGGCACCATAATCATTCCAACAGCAGTTTCTATACTGATGCGCAACTTAGTGACCATAACATTCAGCACAACGAAGCATGTCCTTGCTGCGCGTCCGTTACCCTTATCTTTTAAACACATTCAGCCTAAAACCATTATTTTTATGACGTCAAACTGCTGAGATGGTCAGACCGCAAGTTTTCTCTGCCCACGAGCCAATAATACTTGATAGACCAATTGAAAGAACTAACAATATAGATTAAATAATAATGTCAATAAATATGGCTTAAGCAATCGTTAAACCTGACATAACCACTGCCCAACATAATATATCTGATGTAATTTCTTTCACCAAAGGTAAATGGTTATTCTTAGACCGTCTCTACATTCATATATTGGGCAAAAGGTTGGCCCACAAGTTCTTGCAACATTAGTAACGGGTCTTCCCAACGATGACGGATAGTTATCGTAATCTTACAATGTAGTAAAGATTTGAATTTCATGACTACGTTATATCTTTTGTTCTTTTTTTTTTACTTATTTATTTTTCATATCTTAAACTTTTCAAATAAAAAATGATATCTCATGATTTAAAGAAAATATTGTACTTTTTTCGAAATAGTTGTTTTTAAATTAGGAAGAATTATTCCTATTCTGCTAGGTCGATACAATTCATCTGAAAAAATATATTTAAATATTTAGAGCATAAGATCAAAACAGATATATATAAAAATGTTTTAAAAGCTACCTTTGATGATTTATTATGCAAATTTATGTTAATATTGGACAAAGAATAAGCATATGGACAAGTTTAAAATAAAAAAAAAAACAACAAGCAAAACAAAACACATAAACCGTGGACCTAGTCGCGACCGTGTGATTATCACGCTGATTACTACCAGTCTTTTCATCCCCTGGATGCATCAGCCCTTGTTGTTTCGCCTCCCAAAACTAGCATGAATAGTATGATTTATTTAAGTTGAATGTTTAGATTAAATGATTCAACAAATTTTAATGAAAAGAATGGCTATAAACATGCAATAATGATATGTAATGTTAGTTGATTATTGGTGAATACGCCTTTGTAGATAAATATGACAGATGGTTATTAAAAAGATGTATTAAAATGACAGATATATGTATCAATAGATGTTCTGTTAAATGAATTTAAACTTTTTACTATTTTCAGTTTTCAAAACAGTAACAATGAAATTAACAGCACATAAATATAATTAGTTCAATGACATTTTTTCATAATAAAAATATATTTGATGTATTGAATTGTATTGTATTGTATTGTATTAAATAAACTACTTGTCACACCTAAATACAAATAAGGATGTTAAGTTACATGTGTACATAATCAAAGGAATAAACTAATCCAATTATCACATATCATGATTAAGTGTCAGTTTGCTGCAAAGTGTGTGATGTGCAGTTGCAACAAATAAAGATATAAAAACTGTAAAAATGGCATTTACAGCATAAGCAATTAATTATATTAACTACATTAACTCCAATTTAAACTATGATACTACTATTTTTCTACACAGGTAAAATACTTTGTGGTCGCTCAACTGTTTGCGAGTTACTGCATTTATGTTATTTCATCTTCAATAAGTAACTTCAGCTAATAAAATATAACTGTTTTTTGGGTACCGTACAAATTCTAAATAAGACCCCGTTACCTAAGCTGAGTCCTTCGTTGCATGGTTAAATTCAAGGCTTTCTGCAAGTTACAGAATGTGACTGTAGGTTTAATGTAATTGAGCATTCACATGTGTGCATGCAAATGTGTTACCACAGTATCATCGACAGACCTTAGACATCGGCATCCTAAACTTTAAGAGAAGCGAGATGCTAAGTTCTTATAATAGTGCGAGGCATAAGACCTTATATTTTAGTTTCATGCAATTGTCTGGTATTGCTTTTACGGCCTTTCCGTAGTTTCAAAATTGTTAGGCTATCTGTCAGCTACTCTAAAATCACAATTCACTGTTCTGTAACAGTTCTAGGTATTATTCAATAGTCACATTATTCAATTGTTGTTTACTAAATTATACATTCCAAAATATTAGGTCACGAGGTTGTTTCAGTTAGCGAAACTTTCGCAGGGATTCGTTATAAAAGTACGCGATGTCAGCCTGAATTATTTAACAGTTCAATCAACAATTACCTGCTTTATTAAATCAAACGACGTTTTCATTTAATGTCCACTGTTGATTGTAAAAGCTTGGAATTTTTGTACCTTCATCGCTTCATACTCAGGATAACTAGTTAGCTATCTATTGTCAAGTATTTGATATTTAAGGTGATGTCACTTTTTGAATTTCCGGTGAATAACAAAAAACCAAAGAATATTCAGTTCTTTCCAAAAACCGATATATCATGATTCAACCAAATAGTTTCCTTTGTCTACCAGAAAGGAACAATTCTTATATCTTAATATTGAGATTTGATACCTTTATAACAGACAATAAACTAAAACAATAGACATTCATATGTGACGTCGGTGAGCTCAACAAAGCAATTTCAAGCACAAATATTAATGTGGAATATAAAGTAAGTTGCACATTACAATATCCGTCCAAGATACTTTCAAAAACAATGCATTTGCAGAATAGAGAGATAAAAATAAGTTTGACAGCTCGCGAAAACTAATGACAAATTTTGACAGGTATATGATGACTCATGACCTAATTAATTTTTTTCTGTTATTTCTAACTTCCAGATTGATTTTCATAAAATGGGTATTCTTTATTGTAGCTTACAACTCATACATTTAAACAATAAAAGAATATATTGTTACCTCACTGTTGTTTTGTCTATCCATCTCTCGTACGAATTCCTATTGTTTCAGTCATTTGTCAGTAATTAGAGCAACTCACAGTGTTGCAATCATACAAAACACATCCCTTGTTTTCACATAGATATTGAGGATTTATCTAATTAGCACATGTATTGGAAACACAATTTCAATACCGACTGTGTATTGTAATAATGCTAAACTATCTCAGTCGTGACGTCTCCTTAATACTTGGCATGTAGTGATGATTTGCAGCGTTCTATATTATTTCATTATTACATGTTGTCCCACTAAGGCTGTTTTCACTTGTTTAGAGGTTAAGCTCCGCCTAATTTACATATAAAGAAACATTCGGATCCGAATGACGCCATGGTCGGCCGAAGTATGTTCGTAGCCCCAACTCGGTTACGGACCTGTACGAGTATTTCCGACTTCAGCCTGAAAGAAAAAATCTCTGTACATTTGTTTCAATCTCAGTCCGCCTGCTACGCGACTTTTTGCCGATATTTCATTACTGATGAGTCTTTTTTATTCAGTCTTTAATTTTATCTTATGTAAAGGCTTCCTTTAAAGAGAATGTAGACTATTCAACTTATGAATATTTTAACTTGGGCGCGGCTCTACCAGTTTTTTTTTAACTTGGGCGCTACCAGCCTATATGGTCGCTGCCAGATCTTAGTTTAATCCACATATTGTAATCTCAATAATAATTAATACTATAGTGTTGTAGTTGGACGACTTATAACCTTCTAAAATTATATGCATACTTTACATTCCATTGCCAGAACGAGGCTGAGATGGGTCAGTTGTAAACATTATCTCAGAGCAGTATTACTGCTTCCAGTGCTTAAGTATACTGTTTATGATCAAATAAAAAGAAAACACACAAAGTTTAATAATTAATTACTTTTGCTGTGTTCCAAAGTGTAATTCAAATGGCTGATATTATTTCGTTCTGAGTTTTCATAAATGTTCTAAAGATGAACTAAGTAGTTAAAATCAGATAAGATGTGTGTCCTGATTTCTAGGTATGTACAATATTCATTATACTAGTAGTCACATTTTTTTTTGGAAATGAAGTCAAATTTCATTAAAAGAAGGTTATTAGACATTGTCGGCTTAAGTTGATGTGGACAATGAACTGTGAATGTGCTGTAAATCCTGGGGGTCTTCTCAAGACATACTTGTATTTCATTCACTGTTACAGTAGCTGACTTTGTTCATAAAAGAGCGTCATTTAAGTATTATATAAACAGACTGAATGAAACTGAGTCTTGGTTATGTTCTATGCTTGTATAGGAAGTAATTAAATCCGGGACAATATAAATGAATGTTAGTATAGGAATGTTCTCATAAGACATTAGAAGAGTTGCTTTAACCAAGCATGAGTAAAGTGTTTTATCAAGAGCTCTCCAAAATATACATGTACTTAGAATAAGATTTTTTTTTAAAGAAAGATAGTAATTCTACAAAAGTTCCATACAGTATGTTTTCCATTTCATTTTATACATTTTGTTTCTGCCTTCGTCATATGTACGTCCGTCTGTCCGTCTTCATATAGCCTGATCTAGCTTCTCAAATTCCTCTGGTAGGATTTAAACGGAACTTCACAGAAAATATGAAGCCTTTTTGTGCGCATCCTTGGTTTTTTTGTTTTGTTGAGTCAGGGTCCCTTAAATGTAGTTTTTGATTGAAATTTGTTCGAACTGCTTTATAATTAGCGGGATTTGAAAGCAATTTCTTGGGAATGATCCGTACAAGCTCTAGCTGAGAATGTATTACGAGGTTCATATTTAAATGATCTTGTATTGAGTAATGGCCCTTTGATTGTCATACATAAACTCTGTGAAGAGTTTTTTTCTGTAATTCATCTCCAAATTTCATTGAAGCCTAAGCGATTTATTGAAATAAGATGTGCATCTTATTGTTACATACTGCTCTAAATATTTTCTCCGACTTATGTCTGTTATCTATTTTACTGAAAAAATGTTCGGACTACTTCTCCTAGTATATTGTTTGTGTGGTTTGACTAAAACGTCTTAGGAATGATAGTTGCAGGTCTATATTATTCGTCAGTTATGGATTGTACGTTGAATGATTTGACAAATTAATTGTATTTCATTATTACAGATAGAAACTATGTACTAGACAGGTATTTTTTCATCATTTTGGGAACGCCATCAACACCAGTGGAATTGGGAAAATGCTCTTGAAAATTGTTTTACTTGAAAAAAATTCCAATAAACAAAATCTGTGTAAAGATATTTTTGTGTAAAATATTAATGGACTGCATTTCAGTAATTGTTCAACAGTATAACTGTTGTTTTAATGACCAAAATATACATACAAATTAGCAAAACTATTTTAAACCGGCAAAATTCCCAAAAGGTAACACTAATTTGGGAATGCTAAATTCAGAATTGGGGAAAAATACTTTTTTTGCTTTGAGATTACCTCCTGTTACTGGATGGAATTTATTGGGGAAAAAGCCCTGCTAGAAATTTTTGTCAACGCTTCATTTCAAAATTCTAGTCCAGATTTCAATGATAGTAGGAAGTGCTTGGTATAAAGCTTTGTTGAGCATATCATTGGCACGTCCACTCGAAATATTGTTTACGGAGTTATTACTCTTAAAATCATTTTTGAATAAAATGAGTAGAAAACCTAGGTACGGGTCCTGCCGCTAAACAATTTTTCACTGATATATGATCCTTAATTTTTACACTAAAGTTCACATAACACCGTTAATTAATTTCATAGTATTCAGTTACAAAGTTTACATTTTTTATTTTACATCGTTTTTTAGAAACTTAATGTAAATGTAAACTGTCATTTATATACATTTCATTCCGCTATTGTGAAAAGGTAAATAGTAATACATAATCAGTTTCGCATAAAAGTAATGCTCTGATCTTTCTAAAAATCATATTCTATAATATAAAGAATCATCATCAGACTTAATATAAAGGTTACAGCGTTAATAATAGTAAATATAGGCAGGTTGGCGAGCGTAGCAAGCCGAAAAAAGGACATTGAAGGGTATTTTGATATAATGAAAAATGAAAGCTTTACCGAAAAGGGAGTGCGATCGAACCCGCCGCACCCCCTTCCTCGCCCCGCTGGATACACCCGTACAGTATATGTTTCTTTGTTGTAAGTTAACATTAACTTCCCCGTTTTATTTTCTCAACAAGGGAGAAGAATCGTTTTTGAAATATCTCTCATTAATTGACGAGCACTTTAATGTATAAGAGACTGTCGAGAAAATAATGTAAAAAAGAGAATAATTTGTTTAGCATTGCGCACTTGAAAATGAAATGCACGGCTTCTACTAATTTCATCCACTATGGATACACATTTTGACACAATTTCTACACTACCTTAAAGTGAACCTCAGATGATCACCAAACTGTAATTACATGGTCTCCGATCAGTCTAATTTCAGTAATGGGTGTGATTTGTCACTGTTATAAAGCAATTTAAAAATAGTTTGCTCGTTCTTGTTACATTTTAACGTTTTCCATGAAAAAAAAAGCAACAATTACTGAGAACAGATTAATTTGTACCGGTAAACAATCCAGGAACACTGGCAAGGCCAACTGCCTGCCGTTACATAACAGAAATACTGTAAGAAACGGCGCTTACCAAAACAAACCAACAAATGAATAAAATGTTTTTTGAAACGCTCCCTTGACAGTCCGCATTCGATGTTCACAGTCAGACTTCACTTAAACCGACAATGTCTATTAGAGTAATAGTATATGTTACTACAGTGCATTTTACCGTATTTATGATTCAGATACCATACTATATTTTTTCTGAACAGATCTCAAAGTTGGCAGTTGTTTGTTCCTAACACTTCAAAAATGAGGATTAAACAGGCTGACCACAACTTAAGAGAAGCTAAAGAAAGAGTAGTACCTAGCATTTTCGGATGGACTTATGATGCAACACCAAGACGAGTCTTAAAAAAGAACACTAATAGTTGATTAAAATATTGCTGACACTCTGTTGTACTTTGGGGATTTCAGCGTTCAGAAATGAAGAGGACTGTTTTCAAATTCCTTTAATTTATTAATTTCTGACAAAAATGTGAAACAATAGAGAGGACAAAAAAAGACACATCTGCAAGTAGACGAAAAATATTGATAACAGTCTAAGCACGGGAAAACCGGAAATAGCAACACTGAAGGAGGAGCTGCATCAGAAAAATTAAGAATGAATTGCTTTAGCCAGCCAACTTAAACATTTAGTGACTTAAACTTGAGGGTTTTGTTGTTTCTCCACAATATGTTTCAGTTTTATGCCGGTTATACATATGTAATGTTTGCAACACTTTTAAGTGTACTGAACCATCAAGAAGAAATAGATCTATATTAAGTATATTGTTGAGTTTTTTTTTGCCGTAGTCCAGCCATCCTGGTTTTTTATAGGATGATCATTTCTTTCCCCTGAATTAAACTTGAAGGTATTTGATTTTTAATAGCCCAAGTGGAGGGATTTCTAGTCGGATCATAGACCTGTCTGTATAGACTTGTATTTAACCAGGGTGCCCCAAAACTGATAAACAACCCGTAAGGGTTTTATCCGGTTTTCACAGACTTTAGCGTACCTTTTGTCTGTTACTGGTATATAAGTTAGCCTGTGTTGTTATCACTTAAGATAGGAAAGGATCTGACTAGTCTTAATAAACTTTATCATGTAAAGCTCCTCCCAACCCCCTCCCCACATACACCCAATAGTGTTATCTAACTAGTATTTTAAGTAATAAAATAAACAGTGCAACTTTCTAGCTCTTATAATAAGTACAAACAATCAATGTTTATAATCAGAACTTTAAAAGCTGGCCACTTCTACAATCTACAGCTGCATGAACTGACCGATTAGTTACAGATTGTTCAGAGATAAGATGTATATTGATGATTTAGTTTCATATAGGTAAATTAGCAGAAAAAAAACAACAACAAAATAAGATATTTGTTCTTACTTGTAAAAAAGTGTATGTAACTTTCACTATAATATTCATAAATATTCCTAAGAAGAGAGTTTTTAAGTATCAATATAATCTTCAACGGAAGAAAATGTTATATAAGGGTTTAAACTGGTGTATATCACAATTACTATACGTAGCTGCCATTCTGCTTATCAGCAATGTTTACAACTGACCCATCTCAGCCTCGTTCTGGGAATCTCATTCAATATTCTTGAGATAATATTAAGAATGGTCTAATAGTAGACTCTTGACCTTGGTCTGTTTATTTGATAATTTGATAGAACTTTACCCAAGCCATGTACGACACCGCATGGGCGCTACAGATTTTGGTGGTATTTACTTCCAGTATTTAAAGATAAGCGAGCTTGACATTTGTAAACGTGTGTAAACTTGACCTGGATAATGTACTTCCGTGACAGAGTGAACTGATTGCTTTTAAATCACCTCAGTATACTGAGAACTCGAGACTTGATTTAGCTGAATCCAGTGCCATTCTTTACCAGTGCTGATTTATTTGTGGAGACCGCAGCCTAATTATTTTGAATAAAATATTGTACTATATATTGTATTTATTCTAATATAAAAAGGTAGTCCAGGTTTAAAGTAATAGATAGCAACTTAAGACTATTTCTAAGCCTTGGTAAATAAAAGCAAATGCGTAGACCAGGAGTAGTATAGACTTAAAAATGTAGTAAAAAGCTAGTATTACCACCAGTGATTTGTTCTGAAAGTGGCCTCGAGACTTTGTAAGGTCATTACCAGACCTTGCCCTTGGCTTGGTAAAGTCGTAACATGACTTTGGTAAGCTATGTTTCGTCCATCTGAAAATTGGTTTGTTGGTTGGTGTGCCTTGTTCTTGGTACACTTCATAGAGCCGTGCCCTACCGCTTATTAAATATCTAGACAACCATCCTGTTGAATACTGAAGCCGTCTCCAGGCTAGTATTGTGACTAGTTCCAGGTCAGTGTATAGTGGTAAATCCGTGCCTAGGCTAAGGTAAAAAATATATTTCATTGAATACTATTTTATTCCTGACCTTTGTGTGGAAAAGCTGTCTGTGAAAACCAGTTCCTTATAGCAAGTTTAATTGCTAACTGTTACCAAGTTAGCTTTAAAGAACCTTGGCTCGGGGGTCAGGGAAAGCCTTGCAATATGTTGAAGGTATTTTTACCGAGTTTTTGTACTTCAAATTATGATGCGTGTGCACCCTGTGCACATGTATCCGGTACGATCCAGGGTTATATGATTAATAGTCGCTGGTCACAACCAGATGTTGGCAAACTGGATGAACCTTTGACGGGATATCTGGGTGTTAGGGGCCGAGTTGCTATAGAGGCCAGTACATAAGGGTTCCTTGGTCCTCGTGATACTCGTGCTGATGCCGACTTCAATGTTTTTTTTTTACCTAGGAATAGAAATGTTGGAAGGCCATTGTCTTCGGACATGCCACCTGAACCTTTACAGTAACCAGTACAAACCCCGATTATGACAAGTATGACTACTAAGCTATCAAACAACATTAAACCACCCACTTATGACGGTACTTCTGACCTTAGTTACTATTTAACACAGTTTGAAATGACAAGCGACCTAAACCTTGCAATCCTTGCGTGTATCAGTGCTATACACTGGGCACGTTAAAGAACCAGGCTGTCTATTCGCAACGAGCTAGCCTAAGTTAGCCGGACAAGCCTGTATCTGATTTCTGATCTCTCTGTTGTGGTGGCTTTGTCTCACTCTGTCCCTCTGGTCAGATCGCTCTGTGTCTGTACTAGTAGAGGATGAATTATGCGCCCTGTGTGGCTGCATTTGAACTATGTAAAGCGCCTTTGAACGTGAAATTGATCATGAAAAGGGCGCTATATAAATCTGGTATAATAATAATAATAATGATAATAATAATAAACAATTGGACCGGTGATAAGAAGTTTTTCCAGTTGGCCGTAAGTCTGCGGGGCAATGCTACTGAAATAGCAAATGATTACGAGACGATGATCTAATAGTAGTAGTAGAACATCTTGGAGAACGGTTTCAGCCTCTAAATCAGAGAACATTACATGTAGCTAAATTAAGGACACGTATTTGGAAACGTAAGTCTTTAGATGGCCTAGACAATGACATAAAAACTAGTTAGATTAGCCTATCCAGATCTAGATATGAATTGCAGGGAAGAGATGGACCTTGAAGCTTTTGCGGAGGGCCCTTAACGACGACCGGTCACGCAGAGACCTGATAGTAGGATGCCCCAAAACAATGTCTGATGCCTTTAGATTAGCTGTAGAATCAGAATTAAATCAAGACGAGGCTCTTATTCCCGTATGGTTCAAAATGAACCAAATTGAAAATGCATTGGAAAGAATGAAGCCAGAAATAACAGGTCGGATAAACACTCTTAGCCTTTATGATTTTGAAGTGCAACATAGAAGTTGAAATCGTCATAGAAACACAGATGCGTTGTCCCGGAGACCATGTGGTACACTGTGAGAAACAAAAACAGCTGGATAAAGAGACAGAACAAGAATAAAAAACAATACATGGGATCCTGTGTTGCTGTGATTGTTTGTCAAGCTTACCTTGAAGGTATTCAGTGTCAGCATGAGAAGGAACGGAATGGTTATACAGGAAAGAATTAGAGTAAAGTTACAAATGACCAAGCAAGGGCCCTGGAAAGTGATCTGTTGATAAATGTTACCGAGAGATGAGTTTTGAAGGTTCCAATAAGAATAATGATCCTCTGAGGAATACTGGAAGAACGCCATAGGATACACCTGAGGTTGACTGGTCGACAATTTAGCAGGAAGATTCCAACATAGGTCCTCTTAAGTCATTTCTAGCTAAATATGAAAGGCCTACTAGTGCAGAAATTTCACATTTAATATGATTTAATTGTATGGGTCTGTTTTGATTTTTTAAGTGTATTTTTATTCTGGACCACTTTTGTGACATTGTTTGCAGTAGGACTTTAATCAGTTTATAGTTGTTGTTTTCAAGAAATGCTGTTGGTACCACATTAATTTTACAGTATTTTGTTTTGGTAAACAGTTGGTTAAAGGTAAATTTTTGGTAGTATTTACCTCTGACATAATAAACTCGTAAGTATATCTCTAGTATTTCAACTTTTATAAGGGAAAGTAGATTTTTGACTTTGTCATGTTTTTTTCTTTTAGCACTGTTGTCAGTCAGTGGTCAAGTAATCGTCTGATAAATTTTAATGTTAAAAAGTATATTTTACATTTCAACTATTTACTGTTGAACATTACTGAGCCCTGGAATAAACTACTGTAAGAATTGTTATTTATTGTTACATATTGTTAAAAAAGTCTTTATTATTATTTAATTGCTCAAATGACAAATTGCTCAATTGTTTGAAAAGACAAACTTCACTTCAGTATGATCTTATGTAGTTATCTAAAATGTTGTCAGTATTTTTAGTATGGCACTGCCAAAATCTGTGAAATGATGTGGTATCGCATCTTCCAGAACATGTTCGAATCCTGGTATCCTGTGTATACTACCTTCAGTGTAAAAACAATTGTATTAGATTCAATGAAATCAATACTTTATAATCGCAGTGCAAAGATTCGAACGATTTTGTTTAATGTATATGATTATATTGATATGCCTGTAGGCTACCTGGTGCATAATTGTAAATTGTACTTAATGCATGAAGTTAATTAATATGTTTCTCATCAATATTGCTGTAAAGTAATTATTATTGTTATACTTTGTATAACAGGCTGTATATTTTCAATTTCGAGGACAAAATTTTGTCAGTAGGTAGGGTATTGTGAGGCATGAGGCCTCACATCCTCATTTCATGCAGTTGTATTGTACATTGTATTGCTTTTACGACCTATCTGGCCATCCTCATTAGCATTCCGCTAGTTAAGACTTCCCTTAAATAAAAGGTGTTTTTTTTTGAAGCCGAAAGGAACGTTGCCTGTATTTTATTTAACTTAGGATTATTTTAACTTTGGCTCTACCGGCCTTTTTAACTTGGGAGCTATCAGTTGTTCTAACATGGGCGCTACCAGCCTATAGGGTCTCGGGCAGACCCTAGTTTAGTCCAAATATTGTAATCCTCATATTAATTAACACTATATTATTGTATTTGGAGGACTTACTACCCTGCCTGTAGGTCCTTTCCGCGAAGGCACTACAATAGTTTCAAAACGGCTTTTTATATTTATACGGAAAAGTATAATCACTGTGATTCATATGAATCACGGTTCGCCGTACTATGTCGAACCCCTGTCTGAGGTTCATTATAGGTTTGTCGACTTCCTTTTCAGTTTTCGAAAGAGTCTTTTTACGATTCTTTAAATTTTGGTTTCATGTATGCATTGACAAAATGTCGCACACTCATTAAATGTTTAAAACGATGAACAATTTAAATAGCCTTTAAATGTTATTTTCAAATACGTAATAAACACCTCTTTTTATTGTGAAATAATTATACGACTTAGATAGTAATGTTCCCCGTTGATAGCTCTACCGTAGCAAACAAGTTATTTAAATATTTATTATTTGTAAAATATTTCATTGACTAGGCCTATGGGGTTCAATTCGGGGTTAACTTCAATGTTGTGATAACAGTTTACAAGTATCTTCATCATGCTTAATTTGGATAAGTTCTTGTTTAAAGAATAAGGACTGGTTTTTCTGATGTTTTCAAAGCTTGATAAGGAATGTTTTACTAGTCTTTATATACATTGTACATCCTTTTCCAAATGTTGAAATGATAATAAGAAACAGTCTGCTTTTTTCGCATAAATGTTCCTCGTCAATCTAGTAAAACTTTTTAAACTAAAGAATCCACTTTTCATTTTAAGAGCTTCAATGCCTCTTTTGTATAGACAAGCTCCTAGACTATCATGTATTGTGCCTTTTCCTTTTTTCAATTGCAGTTAATGAGATATGTCCCTATATTCATTAACAGACAATTTCTTTAAATTTGAAAGTGGAAAATAGAAAAATACCAGTGAGTCATGACATAATTTTAATCTGTTTAAACAGCGCGGTTATTTTCTAGCTCATTCCCTGCTGGATGCCTCTTGTAACTGCTGTGACGTCAGAGTAGCGGATTTTCTTCTCTGTACAGCTATCCAATTGCATTCATAAACACACGTGACGTTATAAACCGCAAAATACTATACTATAATATTGTTGCATAAGCGTGCATTCTGTCAATTAAAATCCGCAGTGGACTATCTACAAAGCGGTAAGTACATGGTATTTTAGTATTTAATAATATTTAAAAATATCAATGTTTTCGTCTGTTTAGACATAACATTTTGTACATACTTGTAAATAAACGTGCATTGCATGATTATTTTTAGTACACATGTACTCATATGAAACCGGTCCAGTGTATGATTGTTTCAGTTAGATAGCTGTAAGGTGAAGGGTTCGAACTTTGACCTTCAAAAGCTGATCATACAATCGAGTCAGCCTTCAAAAATAGTTTCTTTTTCGTCGTATGTAGTCTTAAAAATTGCTGTTTTAGTTAATTAACAAGTCAAAAGTTTTTCCGCCGCCAGAAATGTATATATATTCAGATCAGTCATAATGAATGCCAATTTTTATTGTGAGCAATGTTTTGAGGGCTAATGATCTCAAAAACAACTGGGGTCATAACAGGTCATGGCAATCTAAATATATAAAATTATATCCAAAATAAAATCTAATATCTATAGTTTATGCAAACTAACCACACTTTCCTAACCAGAATCCTAAAAGATGTAATGTAAACACATTTCCATTTACTCAACAAACTTTAACTATCTCTATCAAAGGTTATCATCTCACTGAACAGCTGATTATTTGTTTACATGTTATGTACGCAGATATTGATGACGTCATACGCATCAATCCGTTGTTACTATTTAATATAGACAAAACGCATTATTCTACAAATCTCCGATAATCGTGGTAATCCTACATCACAACCAATTATAAAATTCTTGTATCTAAGCCGAATGTACCACATGAAAGGCGAAAATTGTAAAAATAAAAATGTAAACAAAAGGATCGTGTGAACTAGGTCACAGCCATCCGAAAGCGAAAGTTGAAGATGGTCGTAACTTACGGTGTGTAACGAAGATGGTCGAAACGTGTCACGTGACCCAAGTTTTTTTCTTATTTTTAAAAAAATGTTAAAATATATATACATAAATATAATATTTTATCATTTAAATAAAGTATTAATGTATCACACATGTACTAATAAAAAAAATCTGTACAGTATCGAAAACCTGTCACGTGACTTGCTCCATGTCCCACACGCGAAAACATTTTATGGGGGCAAGGGACAGTAGATTTGAAAATTCCACAAATCTACGCTGATACCAGTGCGAAAAAAATAATGAAAAATCAAATTTTGACAAATTCAAGGTAAGTGTTGAGCAAATGTATTGTATAGACTTAGCACTTCATTATGTGACATTTTCAGCCTGCCGATTCTGTTGCTTCTGTGATAAGAACGAGTAAAACGCAGGTTTCAGGACACTAAAGTTTGAGGCAAAAATGGCCCAAAATGCACACCTTGCGCGACCTGTACTATATTATCTGTAAATGACTGACCTAAAACACATGTATATTTTTAAAGCATGTGACCAGACGAAAATATTGGTTGGAAGAAAATTGTCTCATAACCGTTTACCTTTTCCGCAATTTTGAGCTGAATCTAGATCGATGAATGACATTTCCATTTCGTCTGAATTCCGTTACCTCAGGTAAGACTTTAGACCCGGCCGTCTACACGGAGTTAGGAAAATGGATTCAAGAACGTATTTACTTTACGCAATAACTACTCGTCCGCAGGAATCCTCAGTTCTATAAACATCATAAATAACCAGTTGAATATAAATGCCTTTAAAGTGCATCTGTCTATTTTACTGAAAAAAAAAACGTACCCATGCGAAACTGGCCCCTGCCACTTTAGCATACCAGTAAACCCACCGCCTCCTGGCGGCAGGTAATAATGATATCATCTTGACCCTTGATTGAATACTCAGCTTTTGTTTAGTTTCGGGAAGTGGTAAGATCTGACAAGCGTTACTGGTCCATGCAGAATGTACTATCCTTACTCATTCGGCTTAATATGAGATGGCTTTTTTAGTTTTTGATATTTCATATTTGCCAGCCCTCTAACGGGACAGCGACACGCTGTCGCAAAAACGTCTGATTATTTCGACTATTGCCAGACATGTACAAGTAAGAGAAAAATATCATTGTGCTGACACGATAAGCGTGTAAATATAGAGAGTTTTATATTAAGGGAATAACTTTAAAAGGAAATAGTACGACTTAGGTAAGTTCTTTAAACAGTATTTACAGTTTGTGATGAAATAAAGGCTGCGCACGATGTCTTTAACGCTGTGGTAAATTACAATTGTTTAGTTTGGTGTATGTCACACCGGCGCTAGTTTGTATTTCAACTTTTAGACTTTAATTAATGGTGTCTCTGGGGGTATTTCCGTTGGATGATGCCTTGGTAGAACCACCAACCTTCCGCTTTCTTCTAGATAACAATCGTAAAGGATGGCACGAGCAGGGATCGAACCAACCGAGGTGAGGGGCAAGCGACTCAAAGTCAGCGATCTTACCCATTCGACCACTTATGCCAAAATATATTCAAAAGACAAATATATATTATTATTTATTTATTAATTACCTCCTATAAAACATTGCATTGCTATACATGTGAAATAAGCCAATGATAAGGGGATGAGGCGTGAGGGATGTTGCACGTGTCATTACTTCTTATGAACCTTATAAAATGACATCTTCCATTTTTTGTTTATTTTGCTTATTTTGTGTTCTATGCTTGCCAGGGATCGTTTTATACGTCTATTTAATGCAGTGCCGTTTTACGGTCATACAACATCGCCTTGTACTTGGTGTTGTTATTATTTTTGATATTTCGTTATCATTGAGTTTCTTCAATGTTCTCTAACGTGTTCCGCTACAGCCGGGGGGCAAGGGGAATGAAGGTGTTGCACATTTCATTTTAGGCCTCCTTTCTCGAGTGGGAAAGGTAACTAAATAGCTTGCCCCACATCGCTGTTGGTTCAAAATCTCGCATGCCAACTAGCTGTATTACGGAAGGTCGGTGGTTTTACCCCTATACCCGCCCGTGCCATAAAATAAGGAGGGACAATCGGAGCCTTCCTAAGCTGGGAAGTCACCTGTAATTGTGTCTGTATGATATAAAACCAAATGCATTTCATTTCCTCTGGATCGAATAGAATATAACATACTTGATTGCTGTCCTATGCCCCAAAAGGATGTTATAGATTTATCTAGGAGTTATCCAAAATGAAGACAAAAGATCAGGAATGTGCGACTATGGGGAGCTTGGCAGACTCCCGAGAACTATTAAAACTCTACGCGTCCGCGACCTTTTCTTGGTTGGAAAATATTACAAAATTGCATATTTCGGTTAAATAAATGCATAACGCAACATTGGTAGAAATGTTACATAATCACGATGGCTCTGATTGGTCAGTATGATATTTAGTTATTCCTGTAACATAACGTATAACAGTTCTTCTGCAAGAACATTTTTTCTACAGTATTTAACAGCCGAGGACGCTGTGAGATAATTTTCGTTATGATCAGGCTATTAAACTTTTCCGATTGCTTGTGCTCTTCTACAAAAGTATCCAGAAAGTAATATCATGGGCATAAAAAGTTGTTTCTTTAATCGTTAACAGCCGTAGTTGCATCTGAAACGCCAAATTTCCGGAATAGTACGAACTAGTACGAAATGTCACGGCAAAAAACATGATACTGCTAAACACAAACATCACCAGTCGAGTTCCATTTCGTTAACCAATTTTTGCTCATAGGCATAGAAAAATGTTTGTTTCCGGTATCCCAACCTACCATAAATTTTTGGCCCGACCCTTAATGTTTGTATGGCATTGGAGAATACTTTTTCCAACTTTTTAATAAAAAGTTACAAAAATGCACTTTTTGTGCTTTAAACATGGTCATTGATGTTAGAAATCAACCTACTGATGCTCTAAAAGCAAAGCCCCCTTATTTGTATTCATTTTCTGACACAAAAATAAATAATTTTCGAAAGGTCTCCCTTAATAACCCCCACCCCCTCCGCCGAAAAAAAAATCCGACCTACCTACCCTAATTTTTTTGAGCATGTTACCGGAAACAGAAATGTTTTAGGCTTTATCCAAAAATAATGTAAAGATGACAGGGCAGTATTGGTGATCTGTTAAGGCGGCAGCTTTGGTTCATTCAGCTGGACATTTTCTTAGCAACTTTGCCGGAAGTCCGGACGGCTGATTTTTACGCACCAATCTTTCGTATGACTGACTATGAAACTCTTCTATGAGAAAATCTGTTTTCAGCTTCCGATTCTTATCAATGTTTCAGTTATATGCCTTATCTATCCACAAGGGATAGTTAGCTCCACCATTTAATATCATTACTTTCTGCCCCCCCCACCCTTACTGATTTTGTTTCGTAATCATTTAATCGAAACAAGAATATATTTACTTTTCGTGTGTTTGAAATGTCGGCTTGTAGTTACAACTGTACTTAATTTTGTCCTTGCTCCAGTTCTTTCTGATTGGTCGCCAAGTGTGTTAAAACCGTCAATCGCTGATATTTTGGGGATCACTACGGGGAGTGTTTTTAACATTTAAAAAAATTGTGATTGTAGGTATTAAAACAAAGCCATATGTTACTAGTATTCAGGAATTACCCGCATTCAGTAAAAGCACAACAAGTTTTCGTTAAAGCACATTAATGAGTGAAATTATATCGCTTGCTTGTTAATAACCTTAATTTTTATCTTTAATTTATGTTTTTCCCACGGTTTTCATTGGCTTTAAATCTGACCTAGATATAGAACGTGCGTGCGCATTCTCTAACGCTCACTATAATAGTAGACATTGTCGGTTTATGTGAAGTCTGACTGTGAACATCAAATGCGGACTGTCTAGGGAGCGTTTCAAAACACATTGTTTTCGAATTCAGAGTAGTAACTCCTCAAACATTATTTCGAGCGTACGTGCCACGGCTTTATACCAAATACTTCCTACTATCACTGAAATCTGATGAAGCGTTGACAAAAATTTCAAGCAGGGTTTATTACCCTATAAGTCTGCCTCCAGTAAAAAGAGGTAATCCCAAAGCAAAGAAAGTATTTTTTCCAGTTCTGAAATTAAAAATCCCAAACGAGTATAACCTTTTAGGAATTTTGCCGTTTTAAAATAATTTTGCTAATTTGTATGTATATTTTGGTCATTACAACAACAGTTATATTGTTGAACAATTTCTGAAATGCAATCCATTAATATTTACCACAAAACTATTTTTACTTGATTTTATTTTATTTTTATTTTTTTTTTTTTTTGCAAATTTTCCCAAATAAAACAATTTCTAAGAGCATTTTCGTAATTCCACTGGTGTTGATGGCGTTCTCAAAATGATGAAAAAGGACCTGTCTACATAATTTCTATTTCCAATAAGGCGTAAAGAAAAAAATTGTTTGTTTCCGGTATCCCAACCTACCCTAAATTTTTGGCCCAACTCTAAATGTGTTTATGGCCTAGGAGAATAATTTTTCAACATTTTGACAAAAAGTTGCCAAACTGCACTTTTAATACTTTAAACATGGTCAGTGATGTTAGAAATAAAGTTCCTGATGCTCTAAAGGTATAACCACCTTATTTGTATTTTTTGACACAAAATAATTTTTAAAAAGTCTCCCTTAATAAAAAAAAAATCCAGAACAAACATTTCCGAACTATCTTCCCTAGTTTTTTTAGCATGTTACCGGAAGTAGAGATTTTTTAGGCCTAATGAAATACAATTAATTCGTTATAATCATTCAATGTAAAATCCATAACTTATGAATTATTTGACATTCAATTATTCCTAAGACGTTTCAGTCAAATCACTCAAACAGTATACATGTACTAGGAGAAGAGTAGTTCAAACAATTTTTTTTTCACTGCAGTAAAATCAATAATGAACATAACTCCGGAAAAATATTTCGAACAGTATGTTGCAACGGTATGCGCATATTATTTAATTAAATTCCGTAAAGCTTCGATGAAATCTGGGCAGAAGGTTTGTAAATGAATTACAGAATTTGTTTTAATCAAATAATTTAAAATTCATACACAATGTACATAGTGATCGGTATTTAGCTAGACGATCTAAGGGAGACAACAATGTATAGCGTTGATCTCGATAAACAAGGAAAGGTAATAGAATCGATTTTTACCCAATTCTTCAGTATGAGTAGATCGGCATTCACAGTGAGTGATATGCAGTGAGTGATATGGATTATATCTCAATAATAAAACACAGTATTTCATCAGTAAGCATAAAATTAATATAATTTCTGTGAAGTACCGTTTAAATCCTAGCAGAGGATTTTGAGAAGCTAAATCAAGCTATGTGAAGACGGACTGATGGACGCACATCTGACGAAGGCAGAAACAAATTGTACCAAATGAAATGGGAAACATGATTTATGGAACTTACTTAGAATTACTATCTTTTTCTTTTTAAAGAAATCTTGTTCTAAGTACATGTATATACTGGAGAGCTCTTGATACAACACTTTACTCATGCTTGGTTAAAGTAACACTTCTAATGTCTTATGAGAACATTCCCATTCTAATATTCATTAAAATTGTCCCATATTTAATTACCTCCTACACAAGCATAGAACATAACCCAGACTCAGTTTTATACAGTCTGTTTATATGATACTTGAATGACGTTATGTCATAAACAAAGTTAGCTACTGTAACAGTGAACGAAATACAAGTATGTTTTGAGAAGACCCCCAGGATTTACAGCGCATTCACAGTTCATTATCCACATCAGCTTAAGCCGACAATGTCTAGAAAAGACATTTATGACTCCTACTTCGTCCGACTTGTGCTTATTTAAAAGGTTACAAGCATTTTGTTAGTATCTGAACAAACATACATATTTGTAAATTTAAGGCATACCTACACTCTGAAAATTATTATTATTTCTGAATGATGATTTCCTGTGAACTTTTAGTTTTGTACTTTTTTGTCAAGATATGGTGTAAGACTTGTTATTTTACATTGTAAACAGTTTCTTATACATGTAATTCAAATTTTGAATGACATTATACTTTTATAGCAGGAATTGTTTAGAATGTATAATGCAATGTTGTACAATGATGAGACTAAAGTAAACGAATAAACTGTTAAAATCACTGAAGGGCAAAATTATAATTAATGTATTTATCTTTACAGATGTCAATATGAATCAGGCCATATTAAGAGCATACCTCGGTATAAAGGGGGATTTAGGACTTCTGATCCGAAGACACTCTGAATTACTATATGAAATGTTTATGCAGTCTTAAAATTGTCATTTTTAGACAAAGCAAAAGGGAACATTAACACTTAATTAACACATGTCTGTAATTAACAGAATACCATCTACAACACATTTTAGATTTAAGATATCTAACTTTTAATGTTAAATCATCATTAAAAGGCATGTGTGTATCTATCGTTTCTCATGTCCATCACTACTGACAATTGTGGTGAACAGATTAAAATACCATGGCGGCTACTTGTCATTGGTACTAGTAGCACTTAAAGTAAGGGCTTTCAACTTTAAACTGATGGATTTGAATTGGGTAGTGCCTGCATACAGGGACAATCCTTTACTAAAGTATGTGTCTGTACATATGTACATATGTACATATCAACGAATTACCTGAAAGTAATTGGTGAACACATGAAAGGCTTTGCTTAAAACAAAATATTTATGGATTAAACCCATTCTTCTGGGTTCTTCAGCTGCATGTCAGGTTTTGGGTGTCAAGAAATGAAGGCTCAAAAGATAAAAACACAAGCTACCATGGGATTACTTAATAACTATAACTTACTTACAAGGGGCGTTAAGTGAAATGCGTTAAGTGAAATGAAGGACTAACCTCGTCGCTTTATTCCAAAATGACTCCTTCAGAGGTCATTTTAACTACTTTTTTAAGAATGATCGACATCCTAACTTTTCCTAACAGTTTTGATTGAAAAAAAAATTGGAAATGTTTTCATTGCTTCTGCTGTCTATGCAAGCTGTAAGGTATGGTCTAAGGGTTCTGTATGCTTCCTGTTTTTCGTGAATATTGCGACTAAATACATCGCTGGTGACATGGATGGAAAAGTCTCTATGGAGCAAATACTAAAGCATGAATTGTTGTCAGGTAGAATTTTCCTGTCTGAAACAATTGAAATTCTAAAAACGGGCAAGGCATTCATACTGTTAAATGAAATTGTCAAGGACATTGAGATTAATGACAAAATAAGCATACAAGAAAACGTTATGTATGTTGTGTTGTGGATGGGCAAGTATTAATAGAAGTGTAGAAAAAAGAAGTAAAACATTACTAGTATCTTATTTAGTGTAGTGTTTAACCGGTATAGACATCCGCCAATGAAATCAAACAATGAGAACAGCACACAAGTACACACCAATCAGTGACAATGGTAATTAAAATTAGAGATGTAGCATTTCCAAAAGCATTGTCTAAGCGTTTTAGCGCTTCCTGCACAGAGTGTGATTAATATCTGATGAGTTGCGAAGAAATTAACTTGCCTTTCATACACTCGTTCGCAGTGATACAACATCATATTTTTGCAAATCTCGAAAGATATCTGCATTTAACACTTTTTACAGCCAATGCAGAATTGATAGAAGGTCTTGGAAATAGACGACTGTCTGATGAAATGCTAAAAAACTGTGAAAGTTGTATTTGCAAAATGTATAGTCAAAATATTGTTGGTGCTGAGAACACACAAAGCGTGCTGCATAACAAGCTGGCTGCATATGGGGACATGCACTGTTTCGCCAAATGGAAATTGAGAATCCTACTAAACGGGGATGGGAGAAACAAGGTGACCTTTAGCAGACGCACTGGACAACGCTTCCACCAGTTGCAGATATGCAGATAGCTGTAAAGAACTAACTGACCAAATATGCATGTAAAACAGAATGTTGTAGAAGGTGTAAATGCTATCGTTTTGGACTCCCGTGTACAGATCTATGCAGCTGTAAATAGGACAACTTATTGGCCAAAATGTAAAGTCTTGAGATATGCCTTCCGGAAGAAACAAGTACAGTAGATCTGCATTGTCTTACCTATGACACATAGCAGGTTTTTATCAAAGTTGATGTGTCTACATGGATTGCTATATACACTTTAATTTTAAAAATGTCTAACGTTATAGAAGTTTCACTACAAGTTTCTATCAAGCAGTGACGGACATAATTAGAAATACTCCATGTGGAGACACGAAAACTTAATGTTGATATTTCTAATTTAAAAAGGGGGATAATTTCGATAAAATTCACGTCAGAGTTATGGAACTTGGCCTGGTACACTTAATGACCAAGAAGGAATGTGTGAAGTATCAATCAAATAACCTAAGCAGTTTCTGAGAAAAAGACTTAAAACGAAAACATAGTGGCAAAACTTTCTAAGACAAAAAGGGAGGTAATTTTGTTAAAATGTATATTAGGGTTATGGAACTGCGCATAATGACTACAAAGGCACGTGTGAAGTTTCAATCCAATGACCCTAGTAGTTTTTGAGAAAAAGATACATGAAAACTTAAAGTTGCCGTCATCGCCGTCGCTGCCGGTAAAGCTACGCCTTAGTCCGCCGTCAGTTCCTAAAGTCGCAAGCGAGACAAAAATTGTACTTCAACACTCTAAATATGTTATTTGTCTATAATATTAAAATCAAATTAACTAGGAACATCAGTCTTAAATGGCAAATTAGTATTTTTACATGAAATGACGGCCGTCTTGAAAAAAACAACAACAAAAAATACAACATGCCATTTTGGATTTTGAAACCAGTCTTGTGTGTATCAAAATTAATTTTTTGTACACTGGAAACATCTTAAGAGATATTTTTTCCTCGAAATTGATAATAAAAACTCGAAAAATCTCGGTGTAGGTATGTTCAAGTCAAAAAATCAACTTCCTGTGGCGGCCATCTTGAGAAATGGCCGTTATTTTGAATTTCTAAGTTGCTAACGGGCTTCTTGAAAAAAAGTAGGCTCAGACAAGTACACATGTCAAATTTCATGCTTGTATCACCAAATGCAGTATTGTAATTTGTACTGGAGCTTTATGGGAATGTCTATGTCAAATCAATGCAAATATAATCATAAAGTGTAAATAACATCGGGAAAAAACCTATAACAAATTTACTCTGAAGGCTGTGGGTTCGAAACCTTGCATTGGTTTGTTTCATGTAAGTAAGCCATCCAGCTGTCTAATGGAAGGACTGTCGTTCGAAACAGGTGCGTGTTTGTGCGTGAAATAATTTCCTGATGGACTTCAGTGGCCTTCTTCTACCTTGAAAAGCAGCTAGAAAGCCGCCAAATAAGTTTCATCATTACGATGGTAAAGCAATATCATTTTTATACAGTTCTTATATATTTTAATCTGATTTTGTAGAGACATATAAATGCGAAAAAAAACAACATTATCATCGCAGGTTCATTACTAGATCTGAAGACAAAAGTATGTGCATATACACAGCGTTGCATAATGTCCCAGTGTTACAAATTGATGATCTCTAATTTCATATCGGATTTACGTTCAGCAGTTCTCCAGCATATATCTGGTGAGAAAACCGTGGTAAGTAAATCAGAATCCATATATTTTGTATTTTTGCTCTGTTTTATTATTAAAGCAATCAATTCAGAATGCAAACAAGTTTTTCATTTGTCACAGAACAAAGGATTTTCGAAATTGTATAATTGAATGTTAGTTTGAAGTTTTGCTGAACATGCTGAAGACAAACGTACACTGATTTTATTTCTATCATTTTCTATGGTCAGTCACTACCTATAATTAAATTACTTTAATTGAATGTTAGAGGTAGGATAAAATGTACTTATCAGAACAAAATAACTCGTATAAGATACGTCATAAAACATAAGGCATCATTTGCCTCTTTTATATCAATTGCTATGCTTTTAATAAGTCACTCATATTTTACCTACTATCTCAATCTAAAATGTAAATAAATATTACTACAACATTATGGAAACTTATACTTCTTTCAGAGAAAGTCATACGCAAGATGTTCCGATTGTATTTGTACATTTACACCAATAATGGTTCCCCCTATCCAAGTACCGATCTTGACAAGCAATGTAAAAGGTAAATCATTCTACGAGAAGAAATCTATTATTTTGTCTGCTTGTTGCACATGTTCAGTTTAACTGTACCTATAGCTTTCTTCGTGTATCATTTATCAAATAATTAGTAAAATAGTAAGACTGACCTATAGTCGGGGTATTGTTAACAAGCATGTTTGTTTTATATTCTATAGTTGAAGGTGATGCCATAGTAGTGAACAGAAGACTGACAGAGCGCATATTGTGCATCCACTGTAAGACACGAAACAGAGAAGTTACATACATTCCATGTGGACATTTCTTTTACTGTTCTATCTGTGACAATCTGAAGTATCACAGAATCTGCCCCTTATGTCATACCAGAATTAGAGGGTCAGTCCGTGAGGGGCAATAGTTTAAGTGTGCCATTTTGGGACCAGAGAGTATCTGATTAAACGTTTATTTATTCTTTGTTGTAAAGTTCCTTGTTTAGCCCAAGGCGTTCTTCTACTTCACAGCAGTATACCTTTCATTTGCACATGTTCACTTGATATGTAACACCCGAATAAAATTGAAACGAGAGCGAATGTTGAGCAACAGTGTGAACAAGTGAATGTATATCATTGCCTTAATAACGGCATTTTTCTAAGATGAAGAGATTATGTGATAGATGCAAACGTCTACTTGATCATATTTAATCATGCCAATTTTTTTCGAACAAACTGCAGTTACACAAGATTGGTCTGATGCACGGTTGGGAAGGTTATATATATTGTTTAGAAAATACTATAATATTTTCATAATGGCCGCAGGCAGAGGTCGATGACCTATTACAGAGCCATTGCTAAAACACGTGTCTTCTTGCTATTATTTTAAATAATCTATTTAAGATGCTTTGAATTAGATACATGTCAATATACTACTAATCTGGAAAACAGTTTTATACGCCTGTTTTGTAAAAAACCGGATGTGTGATGTGATGAAGCATACGTCTATCCGTCTGTCATTATTCTTGTCCGGACCATAAAGTTATAACGAAGAAAGGTAACTTTAAACTTGGCATATAGATAGATGGCGATAAGACGATGTGTAGAGCGCTTGAACCGACTATGAATATCAAAGTTCAAGGTCACAAATTGAGTTGAAAGGTCGAAACTGTCGAACATCATTAAGATAACTTTTGTTTGTTTATTTAGTTTTAAAATAAAATGGGTTATGATATTCTGTTAACAATATGAATTAAATGTCTGTAAATTATATTTTGTAATTATCTTATAATTCAAATGCTACCCAAATGTAAAGCATAGACGTAGCATGTCATTTCAGCAAGTAAACGGCACTTTATCTAAGGCAAAATGCTCTTCAGAAACAAACAAAGCTGAGGACTATTTAAATCCGTCTAGAAAGGACTACCATATTTTTCAAATGTCTGTAAACATTCCGCAAATATTTTAATATTTTATATTGTATTATATGTCTGCCATTTTTGATACCTCTTATACTGCATTTTGTTTCTTACTTAACCATGCCTTTTTTTCTTAATATTCTATATGTTGAAAATGCTTTAACCACATGCTTGTCTTTCTTTTTAGCCATTAATCCTTGTTAATTTCTGATTAACATACATGTTTGTCGGGATATAGCTCATGCATTTATGTTACATGTATTTTGTTATACTATATCCGACAATAAATGATGTTTCTTGTATCTTGTATTTTTATCAGTTTGTCCCCGTTTGTGTCATTATGTTATCATAAGAGATGTACGGCATGTCTACCAAAAAACTTTTTTTCCTTTCCTGGTTGAGCGTCTCTGTTCTTACAAGTATATTCTTTTTATAAAGAATTTCGCAATGTTTACTTATATTTGAATTTTAGTATGTGTATTGTTTCAGTTATCCAGCTTGGTTTCTTGCTGGAAAGGTTGATGTTGCACACAGTACACTCTTTTTATATTTTAGCTAGGTACACGTGTAGATGTTATTGCGTTGTTTTTTTAACTCATAAGTAGATTAAAATTTTAAGTGTTGTTAAACCGTGTTCAGAAAAAAAAAAAAAGAGGAAAAAAGACAGGGGGTAATCATACTTCAGATTAAGGTCATTTAGACTGCCAAACTATTTTGACGCTGGACCAGGTGACTTTTACGAATATTTGATAGTTTTATTGAGTACATGTATCTTGTTATGTATGTAAAAATAAGAAATGATCAGATTAGAACCACGTATAGGAAAGTTATTTTAATCATTTTTATAGTTTTATTAGAATGCATAGTCATGTAGATTTTTGATTGGCTAAGGTGATTACATCGTACCCCTCATAACTGTATACTGCCAGTAAATGCAGAAAAGAAACTGCTCCCAGAATCTTCATCCTCATCAGTAATAACTTGAATAACGGTAAAGTAAAAAAACAAATATGCTATAAAATTTAATTTTTTAAAAGCCCCAAATTTTTTCCCTTTTCCCAAAATTTGTTTTTTAAAAACCCTTTTTTTTTAAAAAAAGGGTTTTCCCTTTTTTTTTTTCCTTTTTTTTTTTTTTAAAAAAGGGTTTTGGAAAAAAATTTTTTTATTTTTTTTCCAACCCCCAAAAAAAAATTTTTTTTTAAAATTTTTTTCCGGGGTTTTTTTTAAAAACCGGGGGCCCCCTTTCCCAAAATTTTTTCCTTTTTTGGGGTTTTCCCCTTTTTAAAAAAAATTTTTTAAAAAATTTTTCCCTTTTTTTTTTTTTTTTAAAAAAGGGTTTTTGGGTTTTTTTTTTTGCGGGAAAAAAAAAATTAAACTTTTTTTTGGGGGGAAAATTTAAATTTTTTCTTTTAAAAAATTTTAAAAAAAAAAAGGAAAAACCCGGAAAAAAAAAGGGAAAAAAGGGGTTTTTTTTAATTTTTTTTTTAAAAAATTTTTTTTTTTAAAAAAAAAAAAATTTTAAAAAATTTTTGTTAAAAAAATTTTTGGGTTTAAAAAATTTTTAAAAGTTTAAAATTTTTTTTTTTTATTTTTTTTTTAAAATTTTTTTTTTTTCCAAGGTAAAAGGGGAAAATTTTTTTGGGTTTTTAAAAAAGGGGGGGAAAAAATTTTTTCCCCAAAAAAAAAAAAAGGGAAAAAAAAAAAATTAAAAAAAAACCCAAACCAAAAAAAAAAATTTTTTAAAAATCTTTTAAAAAAAATTTTTCCCCCAAAAAAAAAGTTTCCCCCCCTTTTTTTAAAATTTTAAAATTTCCCCTTTTTCAAAATTTTTTAAAATTTCCCCTTTTTTAAAAAAAATTTTTTTTTCCGGGGTTTTTTTAAATAAAAAAGGGTTAAACCTTTTTTTTTTTTTTTTAAAAAAAAAAGGGTTTTTTAAATTTTTTTCCTTTAAAAAAAAAAAAAGGGGGCCCCTTTTTTTTTTTTTTCCCCCCAAAAAGTTTTTTTTTGGGGGTTTTAAAGAAAAAAATTTTTGGGAAAAAATTTTTTTTCCCCCCCCCTTTTTTTTTTTCCCCCAAATTTTTAAATTTTAAAAATTTTTTTTTTTTTAAAAAAAATTTGAAAAATTTTTTTTAAAAACCCCTTTTTTAAAAAAAAAACCCCTTTTTTTAAAAAAAAATTTTTTAAATTTTTTTTTTTTCCCCAAAAAATTTTTAAAAGGAAAAAAAACCCAAAATTTTCCCTTTTTTTAAAATTTTTTAAAAAAATTTTTTTTTTTTAAAAAATTTTTTTTTTTTTTTGGTTTTTTTTTTTTTTTTAAACCCAAAAAAAAAAAAAAATTTAAGGTTAAAACCTTTTTGTTTTTTTCCCAATTAAAAAGGGGGGTTTTTTTAAAAAAAAAAAAAATTTTTTTTTTCCCTTTTCCAAAAAATTTTTTAAAATTTTTTTTTTTTTCCCCCCCCTTTTTTAATTTTTTAAAAAAAAATTTTTTTCCCCCCCTTTTTTTTTTTTAAAAAAATTTTTTTTTTTTTTTAAAAGGCCCCCCCCCAAAAAATTGCCCCCGGGGAAATTTTTTTTAAAAACGGGAAAATTTTTCCCAATTTTTTGGGGGTTTAAAAAAAAAAATTTTTAATCCAAAACCCAAAATTTTAAAAAAAAATTTTTTTTTTTAAAATTTTTAAAATTTAAAATTAAAAACCTTTTTTTCCTTTTGGGGAAAAAAAAAAAGGGTTCCCTTTTTTTTAAAAAATTAAAAAAAAAAAAAAAAAAAAAGGGGTTTAAATTTGGGGGTTTTTTTTTTTTAAAAATTTTTTTTTTTTAAAAATTTTTTTTTTTTTTTTCCCCCTTTTAAAAATTTTTTTTTTTAAAAAGCCCCAAAAAAATTTTTAATTCCCGGGGGTTTAATTTTTTAAAATTTTTTTTAAAAAAAATTTTTTTTTTCCCCCTTTTTGGTAAATTTTTTTTAAAAATTTTTTTTTTTAAACCTTAAAAAAATGAAAAAAAAGGGAAATTTTTGGGAAAAAAAACCCCAAAAAAAACCCCCCCTTTTTTAAAAAATTTTTTTTTAAAATTTTAAAAATTTTAAAAAATTTTAACCAAAAATTTTGGGGGGGTTTTTTTTAATTTTGGTTTTTTTTTAAAAAATTTTTTCCCCTTTTTTTTTTTTTAAAATTTTTTGACCCCTTTTTAAAGGGGGGGGAAGGGAAAAAAAAAATTAGGGGGTTTTTTTTTTTTTTTTTTAAATTTTTTAAGTTTTTTGGGGGCGGTGGGGGGAAAAATTTTTTTTTTTTTGGGGGGTTTTTTTTTTTTGGGGGGGAAATTTTTGAAACCTTAAACCCCCCCGGGCCCCCCCCCCCAAAAATTTTTTTTTCCCCCTTTTTTAAAAAAAAAAACCCCCCCCCCCCCCCAAAAAAAAAAAAGGGGGAAAAAGGTTTTTTTTCCCCCCAAAAACCCCAAAAAATTTAATTTAAATTTGGGGCCCCCCTTTTTTTTTCCTTTTTTTAAAAAAAAAAAAAGGCCTTTTTTTTTTTTTAAAAAAGGTTTTTTGGTTTTTTTTGGGAAAAAAACCAAAAAAAAAAATTTTTTGGGGGGGAAAAATTAAAATTTAATTTTTTTTTAAAAAAAACCCCCCTTTTTTCCTGTAAAAAAAAAAATTTTTTTTTTAAAATTTTAAAAAAATTTTTTTTGGGTTTTTAAATTTTTTTTTTTGGGGGTTTAAAAAGGGGTTTCAAAATTTTTTTTTTTTTAAAAAGGGGAAAAAAAAACCCCCCCCTTTTTTTCCCCGGCCCCCCCCCCCCCCAAAAAAAAAATTTTTTTGGGGGCCCAAAAGGAAAAGGGCCCAAAAAAAATTTTTAAAAAAAAGGGGGTGGGGGGGGGAAAAAAAAAATTTTTTTTAAAAAAAAAAATTTTTTAAAAGGGGTTTAAAAAAGGGGTTTTAAAAAAAGTTTTTTTTTGGGGGAAAACCCCCCCCAAGGTTTTTGGGGGGGTTTTTAAAAAAAATTTTTTCCCTTTTTTTAAAAAACCCCAAAAACCCCCAAAACCCCCCAAAAAAATTTTTTTCCCCCCCCAAAAATTTTCCCCAAAAATTTTAAATCCCCCAAAAAATTAAAAAAAATTTTTTTTGGGGAAAAAAATTTTTAAAAAAAAGGGGGGTTTTTTTTTCCCCCCCCTTTTTTTTTAAAAAAATTTTTTTTTTTTTTTCCCCCCAAAGGGTTTTTTTTTTTTAAAAAAAAAGGGGGGGTTTTTCCCTTTAAGGGGGGGTTTTTTTTTTTAAAAAATTTTTAAAATTTACTTAAATTTTTTTAAATTTTTAAAATTTAAGGGGGGGGGTTTTTTAAATTTTCCCTTTTTTCCCCTTTTTTTGGGGAAAACCCCCCTTTTTTCCCCCCCCCCAACCCCCCAAAAAAAAAATTAATTTCCCTTTTTGGAAGGGTTTTTTTCCCCCGGGAAGGGGCCCCCTTTTTCCTTTTTTTTTTAAACCCGGGCCCTTTTCCCCCAAAAGGGGGTTTTCCCAAAAACCCGGGAAAAAAAATAAAAAAATTTTTTTAAAAAAAAAAAAGGTTTAAAAGGGTTTACCCAAAATTTTTTTTTTTGGGTTTTTCCCAAAAAAAAAAAATTTGGGGGGGCCCCAAAAATTTTGGTTTTTTTTTAAAAAAAATTTTTTAATTTCCCTTTTTTTTTTTTAAAAAAAAAAAGGGGGAAATTTTTTTTCCCCCTTTTTTTGGTTAAAAAAAAAACCCCTTTTCCCCCTTTAAAAAATTTGGCGCGTTACGAAGTAAAAAGGGGAAACGTATGTTTTAAAAGTAAAAAATTTGGGGGGAAAAAAAAAAGGGTTTTTTTCTTTTCTTTTTTTTAAAAAAAAAACCCCAAATTTTTTTTTAAAAAAACCTTTTCTTTTTTTTTTTTCCCCCCCAAAAAAATTTTTTTTTAAAAAAAACCCTTTTTAAAAAAATTTTTAAAATTTTTTTTTTTTTTAAAAAATTTTTTTTTTTAAACAGCCCTGTTCGAACAAATCTAGTTTTTTTTCAAAGACTGTTTTAAAGCTGGGAGCAATAAGTAAAAAACCCCAAAAAAATCCCGAAAAAATTTTGGGGGGGCCCCCCCCCCCCCCCCCTTTTAAAAAAGGGGGGGGTTTTTCCAATTTTTTGGGGGTTTTTCCAAAAAAAATTTTTTTTGGGGAAAAAAAAAAAAAAAAAAAAAAAATTTAAAAAAAAAAAAAATTTTAAAAAAAAAAAAAATTTTTTTTTTAAAAAAAAATTTTTTAAACTTTTTTTTTAAAAAAAAAATTTTTTTTTAAAAAAAAAAATTTTTTGGGGTTTTTTTTTTTTTTTTTTATTTTTTTTTAATTTTTTTTTAAAAAAAAAAAAAAAAAAATTTTTCCCCCCAAAAAATTAAATTTTCCCTTTGGTTTTTTTTGGGGGGGGGAAAAACCCCCCGGAAATTTTTTAAATTTTTTTTCCCCAAAAATTTTAAAAAAATTTTTTTTAAAAAGGTTTTCCCTTTTTTTTTTTTTAAAAAAAATTTTTTTTTTTTGGGTTTTTTTTTTTTTAAAAAAAAGGTTTTTAAAAAAAAAAAATTTTTTTTTTTAAAAAAAAAAAATTTTTTTTAAAAAAAGAAAAAATTTTTTTTTTAAAAAAAAAAGGGTTTTTTTTTTTCCCAAATTTGTTTTTTTTAAAAAAAAAAAAGGGGGGGTTTTTTTGATGATCTGTGAAATTCATTCAGTTGGGTTTTTTTTTTTTTGGGGGGGGCCCCCTTTCCCCCCAAAAAATTTTTCCCAAACCCTTTTTCCCCGGGGGGGTTTTTTTTTTTTTTTTTTTCCAACAATTTTTTCCCCAAGGGGGTTTTTAAAAAATTTTCCCCCTTTTTTTTTCCCCCTTTTAAAAAAAAAAAAATTTTGGGGGGAAAAAAGGGGGGATTTGGGGGGGCGGTTTTCCCCGGGGGGGTTTTTCCCCCTTTTTTAAAAAAATTTTTCCCCTTTTTTTCCCCCCCCCCTTTTTTTTTGGGGGGTTTTTTTAAAAAAAGGGGTTTTTCCCCCTTTTTACGGCCCCCCAAAAAGGGTTTTAAAAAAAAAAAACCCAAAAAAAAAAAAAAAAAATTTTTTTTTTTAAAGGGTTTTGGGAAAAAATTTTTTTTTTTTGTTTGGTTTCCTTTCCTTTTTTTTTTCCCTTTTTTAATTTTTGGGGGAAAAAAAAAAATTTTTTTCCCCCGGGGGGGTTTTTTTAAAAAATTTGAACAAATTCTGATTGTATCCCTTTTTTAAAAAATTAAAAAAAAAAAAAAAAAAAAAATTTTTTTTCCCCCAAAAAATTTTTTTTTTAAAAAAAATTTTTTTTTTCCCCCGGGGGGGTTTTTTTTTTTTTAAAAAAAAAAAAAAAATTAAAAAAAAAACCCCCCCCCCCCCCCCCAAAAAAAAAAAAAAAAAAAAAATTTTAAACCTTTTTTAAAATTTTTTTTTTTTTTTTTTTTTCCCCCCTTTTTTTTTTAAATTTAAAATGGGGGAAAAAAAAATTTTTCCCCCCGGGAAAAAAAAAAATCCCCCCCTTTTCCCCTTTTTGGGGAAAAAAAAAAAAAAAAAAATTTAAAAAAAAATTTTTGGGGGAAAAAAATTTTTTTAAAAAAAAAACCCCCTTAAATTTTTAAAAAAATTTTTGGAAAAAAAGGGTTTTTGGGAAAATTTTTTTCCCCCCAAAAAAAAAAATTTTTTTTTTTTTTTTAAAAAAATTTTTAAAAATTAATTTTTTTAAAAAAAAAATTTTTTCAGGCCAAAATTTATTTTAAAAAAAAAAAAAAAAATTTTAAAAAAAAGAAAATTTTTCAAAAATTTTTTAAAAAAGGTTTTTTTTTTTCCCTTAAAATTTTTTTTTTTTTTGGTGGGTTTTTTTTTTTTTAAAAAAAATTAAAAAAAAAACCCTTAAAAAAATTTTAAAATTTTTAATTTTTGGGCCAAAATTTAATTTTTTTTAAAAAGGGGGGAAAAAACCCTTTTAAAAAAAAAAAAAAAAAAAAATTTTTTAAAAATTTTTTTTTTAAAAATTTTTTTTCCCCCCTTTTTTTTTTTTTTTTAAAAATTTTTAAAAAAAAAAAAACCCCGGGGGGTTTTTTAAAAAAATTTTGAATTTTAAAAAAATTTTTTTTTTGGGGGGGAAAAAAAAAAACCCCCTTAAAAAAAAAAAAAAAAAGGGAAAAAAAAAGGAAATTTTTAAAAAAATTTAAGGATTAAACCCCAAAAAAAAAACCCCCTTTTTTTTTGGGGCCAAAAAAAAACCCCCCCCCAAAATTTTAAAAAAAAAAAAAAAAAATTCCCCCCCCAAAAAAAAAAAAAAAAAAAGGGGAAAAAATTAAAAAAAACGGGGTTGGGTTTAAAAAAAAACCCCAAAAAAAAAAAACAAAAAAAAAAAAAATTTTTTAAAACCCCGGGGGGGGTTTTTGGGAAAACATCAAAAAAATTAAAAAAGAAAAAAAAAACCCCCAAAAAATTTAAAAAAAAAAAAAAAAGGGGGGGGGGGGTCAAAAAAAAGGGGGGGAAAAATTCCGGGTTTTTGGGGGGGGCAAACCCTTTTTTAAAAAAAAAAAATTTTTTTCCCGGGGGGGCCAAGGGTTTAAAAATTTGAAATTTAAAAAAGGGGTTAAAAAATTTTTTAAAAAAAAAAAAAAATTTTTTTAAAAATTTTTAAAAAAAAAAAAGGGGGGGGGAAAAAGGGTTTTTTTTTTTTAAAAAAAAATTTTTTTTTGGGGAAAAAAAAAAAGGGGGGGAAAAAAATTTTTAAAAAACTTTTTTAAAAAAAAAATTTTTAAAAAAAAAAGGGTTTTTTTAAAAAAATTTTTTTTTTTTAAAAAATTTTTAAAAAAATTTTTTTAAAAAGGGGTTTTTTTTTTTTTTTAAAAAAAAATTTTTTTTTTTTAAAAAAAAAAAAAAAATTTTTTGGGGGAAAAGGGGATTTTTTTCCCCCCCAATTTTTTTTTTAAATTGCTTCCTTTTTTTTAAAAACAAATTTTTTTTTTTTAAATTTTAAAAAAAATAAAATTTTTTTTAAAAAGGGTTTTTTTAACCAAAAAAAAAAAAATTTTTTTCCCTTTCCTTTGGGGGGGGGTTTTTCCCCCTGGGGGGTTTTAAAAAATTTTTTTTTTTGACCGAAAACCCCCTTTTTTCCTTTAAAAAAAACCCCAAAAAAATTTAAAAATTTAAAAAAAGGGTTAAAAGGGTTTTTAAATTTTTAAAAAAAAAACCTTTTTGATTTTCCCCCTTTAAAAATTCCAAAAAAGGGGGGGGGGGTTTTACCCTTTGGGGGGAAAAAAATTTTTTTAAAAAAAAAAAATTTTTCCCCTTTTTTTTTTTTCAAAAAATTTTGTTTTTTAAAAAAAAAAAAAAAAAAGGGCCCAAAAAAAAATTTTTTAAAAACCTTTTTGAAAAAAAAATTTTTTTTCAAAATTTTTTTTTAAAAATTTCCCTTTTTTCCCCTTTTTGGGGGGGGAATTTTTAATTTGGGGTTTTTTTAAAGGGCTTTTAAAAAAAAAATTTTTTTTTGGGGAAAGGGGGCCCCCAATTTTTTTTTTTGGGTTTTTTTCCCAAATTTTTAAAAAAAAGGGGGGTTTAAAAAATAAAAACCAAAAAAATTTTTTGGGGCCCTTTTTTTTTAAAAAAAATTTTTTTTGGGTTTTTTTAAAAAAAAAAAAAGGGGGGGGGGAAAAAAAAAAAAGGTTTTTTTTTTTTTCCCCTTTATTTAAAAAAACCAAAAATTAAAACCCCCTTTTTCCCAAAATTTTTTTTTGGGGGAAAAATTTTTTTTTCCCCCGTTTTAAAAATTTTTTTTTTTTTAAAACTTTTGGGAAAACCCCCAAAAAAAATTAAAAATTTTTTTTTAAATTTTTTTAAATTTAAAAACCCGGGAAAAAACCTTAAAAAAAAAGGGGGGAAATTTGGGAAAAGGGTTTTTTTTTTTAAAAGGAAAAAGGGGGAAAAAAAAAAAAAAAAAAGGGCCCAAAAAAATTTTTTTTTTAAAAGGAAAAAAAAAAAAAAACCCCCCCTTTTTTTTTTTTAAAAAAAAAATTTTTTAAAAATTTTTTAATTTTTAAAAAAAAAAAATTTAATTTTTTTTAAAAAAAAATTTTTTAAAAAAATTTTTAAAAAAATAAATTGCCCAAAAAAAAAACAAAATTTAAAAAAAGGGTTTAAAAAAAACCCCTTTTTTTATGCCCCCTTTCCCCCCCCCTTTTTTCCCAAAAACCCCCAAAAAAAACCCCCCCAAAATTTTTTCCCCCGGTTTTTTAAAAAAATTTTTAAAAACCAAAAAATTTTGGTTTTTTAAAAAAAAAGGAAAAAAAAAAATTTTTTTAAAATTTTTTTAAAAAAAAAATTTTTTTTTAATTTTTTAAATTTTTTTAAAAATTTTACCCAAAAAAATTTTTTTTTAAAATTTTAAAAAAAACCCTTTTTTCCCCCCTTTAAAAAAGCCCCTTTTTTTTTAAAAAATTTTTTTTCCCCCCTTTTTAAAATTTTTTTTTTTTTAAAAAAACCCAAAAAAAAAAAATTTTAAAAAAAAATTTTAATTTTTTTTTGGGGCCCCCAAAAAAAAAATTTTTAAACCCAAAAAAAAAACATTCCCAAAAAAAATCTTTTTTTTTAAATTTTTAAAAAAAATTTTTTTTTTTTAAAATTTTTAAAATTTTGGGAAAAAAGGAAACCGGGAAATTTTCAAAAAAAAAAAATTTTTTTTTTTTTTTAAGCCTTTTTTTCCCCCCCTTTTAACATGTCCCAAGGGGGAACCCCATTTTTTTTTTAATTACAAATTTTTTTTTTCCTTTTTTTGGGGTTTTTTTTCCCCCCAAAAAAAACCAAAAAATTTTTTAAAAAATTTTTTAAAAAAAGGAAACCCCCCTTTTTTTTTTTTTAAAAAAAAAAAAAAAAAACCCTTTTTTAAAAATTTTTTAAAAGTTAAAAAAAATTAAAAATTTTTTAAAAAATTTTGGAAATTTTTTTTTAAAAAAAATTAAAGGGTTTTTTAAAATTTTAAAATTTTTCCCCCCCGAATTTTTCCCAAAATTTTTCCTTTTTTAAATTTTTTTTTTTTAAAAAATTTTTAAAAAAAAAAAACCTTTTTTTTTTAAAAAATTTTTTTTTAAAAAAAGGCCTTTTTTTTAAATTTTTTAAAAAATTTTTTTTTTTCCCCCTTTTTTCTTTTTTTTTTAAAAAAAAAAGGGGGGTTTTTTTTAAAAAAATTTTTTTAAAAAAATTTTTTTTCAAATTTAAAAATTTTTTCCAAAAAAAAATTTTTTAAAAAAAGGAAATTTTTTTTTAAAAAAACCCCTTTTTTTTTAAAAAACCCCTTTTTTTTTTTTTTAAAAAAAATTTTTTTTGGGAACCAAAATTTTTGGGGGTTTTTTTTAAAATTTTCCCCCCTTTAAAAAAATTAAAAAAAATTAAAAAATTTTTTTTGGGAAAAATTTTTTTTTAAAATTTTTTTTTTTTAAAAAATTTTTTCCCTTTTTTTTTTTTTTAAAATAAAATTTTTTTTTTTAAAATTAAAAAAAAATTTTTTTTTTTTTTTGGGGGGGGGCCCCTTTTTTTTTTTTTAAAAACCCCAAAAAACCAAAAAAAACCCCCCTAAAATTTTAAATTTTTTTAAAAGGGAAATTTTTTTTTTTTTTTAAAAAAAAAAAAAAAAAAATTTTTAATTTTTGGGAAAAAAAGGTTTAAAAAAAATTCCCCCGTTTTTTTCAAAACCCCTTTTTTTTCCAAAAACCCCTTTTTTTTTTTTTGGTTTTTTTTTTGAAAAAATTTTTTAAAAAAAAAAACCAAAAAAAGGGGAAATTTTTTTTGGGGGGTTTTTTTCCCCCCCAAAAAAAAAAAAATTCCTTTTTTAAAAAAGGAATTTTTTTAAAAACCCCAAATTTTTTTAAAAAAAAATTTTTTTTTTTAAATTTTTTCCCCCCCCAAAAAAAAAAAAATTTTTGGGGGGGAAAAAAAAAAATTTTTTTTTTTTAAAAATTGGGGCCTTTCCAAATTTTTTTAAAAAAATTAAAAAATTTTTTTTTTTTTTTAAAAACCCTTTTTTTTATTTTTTTTTTTAAAAAAAAATTTCCCCAAAAATTTTTTTTTTAAAAAAAAATTTTGGTTTTTTTTTAAAATTTTTTTTTAAATTGGGCCCAAAAAAAAAATTTCCCCCCCTTTTTTTTTTTTTAAAAAATTTTTTTTTTAAAAAAAAAAAAATTTTTTTTAAAAAAATTTTTTTTTTTTTTTTTTTTAAAAAAAAAACCCCCCCATTTAATTTTAAAAAAAAAAAATTTAACACCAAAATTTTTGGGGAAAAAAAAAATTTTTTTTTTTTTTTTTTTAATTCCAAAATTTTTTTTGGGAAAAGAATTTTAGCCTTTTCCCCCCCAAAAATTTTTTTTCCAAAAAAATTTTTTTTTTTTGGGGAAAAAAAAAAAAGGAACCCCCCCAAAAAATTTTTTTTTAAAAAAATTTTTTTTTAAAAAAAAATTTTTTTTAAATTTTTTGGGGGTTTTTTTTTTTTTAAAAATTTTTTTTTTTTTAAAAATTTTTTTAAAAAAATTTTTTTTAAAAAAATTTTTTCTTTTTTTTTAAATTTTAAAACAAAAAATAAAAACCCCTTTTTCCCCCCAAAAAAAAAAAAAAAATTTTTAAAACCCTTTGTTTTTTTTAAAAAAAAAAAAACCCAAAAAAATTTTTTTAAAAGGAAAAGGGGGGGAAAACCCCCCTTTTTTTAAAAAAATTAAAAAAAAAAAAATTTTTTTAAAATTTTTAAAAAAAAACCAAAAATTTTTTTTTTTTTTCAAAATTTTTTAATTTTTTTTTAAAAAAAAATTTTTTTTTTTTTTAAAAAAAAATTTTTTTTTTTTTGGGGTTTTTAAAAAAGGGGGTTTTTTTTTAAAAAAAAAAAACCCCCTTTAAAAAAAATTTTTTGGAAAATTTTTTAAAAAAAAAAGCCTATTTTTTTTTTTTTCCCTTAAAACCCAAAAAAAACCCCCCGGAAAATTTTAAAAAAATTTTTTTCCCCCTTTTTTTTAAAATTTTAAAGGGGGGAAAAAAAAATTTTCCCTTTTTTAAAAAAAATTTAAAAAAAACCCAAAAAACCAATTTTTAAAACCCCTTTTTTTTTTTCCCAAAAAAAAAAAATTTCCCCCCAAAAAAAAAAGAAAAATTTAAAAAAATTTTTTAAAACCCCCCCCCAAAAAAACCCCCCCAAAAAATTTTTTTTTTTTTTTAAAAAAATTTTTTTAAACCCGTTTAAGTTAAAATTTTTTTTTAAAAATTTTTTAAAAAATTTTTTTTAAATTTTAAAAAAAAAGCGTAGTAAATTAAGTTGTCCAATCGCCGTGTGGTTTTTTCATTTCAATAGTAAAAATATCGTTGAACCGCAGAAGAATTTAGGTTAACAAGTGAACGTAGCAAGGCGGGAAATACATTCCTATTGATATTACTAAAATTAATAACACTACTAAAATGAAAGCATTGTTTAACTCTGAAAACTTTAGTACATTATTCAAGTTAACAAAGTTCTGTAATATTGTGTAGTCTACTATCTAAATTTTAACAGTGTTTTCCTCTTTTTAGTCCTAAGTAACAGGACATGGGCGAAGTGTTGCGATCTGTATTTTTTTACAATATTTTTGTTTTGTATAGCAACTGGACATTTTATTAAATGTCCGGCTGTTGTATGGTGTGGCAAGGAATGGGGGACACTTCTACAGTATTACAATATAAATATTACTGGCAACCATTGTATGTATATCAACATTGTCAAATCATTGTGTTAGTTTTCTTTCTAGTCCTAAAGTGATCACTAAGGGAGGTAACCATTATTCGGATAGATCGACGAATACGGCGGTGTTACTGCGCTTGAACTTTTGCATAAACTTCCATAACGTTGTACTTGTGAAACAATGCATATCTCTATATTTCTATTTCTCTGAACTATTTACATTGAGAAAACGGAATTCCTACTTTGCAAAAGTTCGAACTGGCCACCTCACACGTACTTTTCGTGTTTTCTGTTTGTTCCAGATAGATATCAAAAGATCTTCCCCGTACTTTAAAAATGTAAATGACACCTCATGGAAAGTTCATTGCACACTTCTTAGGTAGCAGGGTACACTTCGAATTTTGGCCCCTGTCAATATTTGTTATAATTAGAACTTCGTGATTTTGGATGTCTGTAAATTAAAGTGAGAGATAATGATTGTTAATTCTTTAGAAAATTTAAACAGCTGATTCATGTTAAATTCTGATGTCAGTTGTAAAGCTAACTGCTGATAGCTTTGTATGAATCGATGAGTCACCTTGGCGCGGGAAATTCAATTCATAGAAGGGTTACATGCTTGTTGATTGATTGATTGATACTCCGGAACGTTTTTGCTATTTTGTGAAAAAACAAGATGGATGGGCCCCCATTCCATTAATATCCTGTAGTTCAGTAGGGACTATTAAGTTGAGAAATGCAATAAAATTGGACATTGTTCCTGCAACAGGATGATTGCAGACTGTTAAAAAAGTGCAAAATTGATGATTTTGGCATGTTATTTTTAATGGATGGTGTAACACTTTCGTTTTGATAACTTTCTGTATTCTTGTATGAGAGTCCTGATCTTGTCATTAATTAAAAGCACAAAACATGCGCACAATTTATAAAATGGCCACCCTGATTCTGCTCATTAGGGAAGTGCAATATTACGACTCGCATGTAAGCCTGGCCGTGCCCAAAATTTTCAAATCTAAGTGTTCCCTGCTACCTAAGTATTAAAAGCTAATGCCTTTGTTTATAATATGGCTTTCACATTTTTGTTATGAACATAAAATATACTGATTTCATGTTAAAAAGTATTTTCAAAAATATTACCAAATTCAATTCATTGTTTTCGATTACTCCCTTTTATGGCTCTGTATAAGTCCATAGAAGGAGGTGCTTAATTAACTTACCATATAATTATGCATAGCATATATCTGGATAGCTGCTTTGAATTGTCTGTTTTTACATAAGATTAAAAGCCTTCTGGAACTGTAATAGGAACAATAGTACTAAGTGGGTAATCAAGCAACACTTCCGGGCTAGTCGGATAATAGCGGACTTTTTTTCCCCAGTTAAAGTGGCATTTTCATGTTTCATGTTTTTATTTCATTGTGGACCTATGTATACATGACATTTGGTAGCATTTACATGGAGACTTTTAGCAATTATAGAAATGTAAATAACCCTTATTTCTCATGTGTTCATACCAACATTTGAGCTGTCAGTTTGGAGATACTTCATAGTGTTGACCTGTCAGACCAGAAATATCTCTTAGAAGATACATGACCCCTACTTTACTTTGTGTATTTTTTCTCTTGTTTTTGGTGGTATATACTGTGGAATCATTTTTTGTTCGCGCAGGACGAATATCCGCGTACTTCGTTCTGCGACCTATGCGCGAATTTAAGACAGTGCTTTTATTTAACCATTTAGTACATATTTATCCGAATTTATTTCCTTTCCAAAATATATGTACATTATAAGACCCGTGTTTATCAGTCTTTCTCAAAACGTCATAGATTAAAGATTGTCTTGATAGGATCTCATTTGTTTTTTTCTAAAATGGGTCGTGAAATCTGATTAAATTATTGATATTAATTGGTTGATTGGTTAGTCCTTACGAATGCTTCGATCACTTACGCTAGTTTTATATCGTTGTCATCGTCTTTCAAATGCTGGAAAATATTTCTTTTATTTATTATTTAATCTTTGACAGAAAACTATGCAATTGTTTAAATTTTTATGTGTATAAATTCATTCATCGTCCACAAAGTTCAAGTTATTGAAAGTAACTGCGCAGCTTCGTGAATTATATGCACCTGGCATTGTTAAGGTAGAGTAATTGGACAAGCGCCATTAATAATAAGACTTCAAACTCCTATTATTTTAATCGGTCCTTTGATAGTCTTTCACACTGTACCTAAACATAGTATTAATTACAAACAATAATCAGTTGGACTGCCATATTATTTATATAACAAGGTCACAAACGTCGGCCCGCCGTATGTCGTCCCGCCGAACGTCGTTATGGTGTCCCGACAAACGTCGCCTCGGCAAACGTTGTCCCGCCGAATGTCCTCCGCCATACGTTGCCCCGCCGAATTTTGCTCCGCCGATCGTCGCCCCGTTGAATGTCGCCCCGCTAAACGCCGCCCCGCCGAATGTCGTTTCTTCGCCCCCGGAATGTATGGGAAGCCATAGAGGACCCCGCTATGTCAATAAAAGTTATATAGCAAATGCAGAAAATAGTGAAATCCCAAGCTTCTACAACCCCGCACATCGCCCCCGCGTTTTCAATATACCTATATAGTAATTTCGGAACTTCGGGACCCCCGCCGATTGAGACGACCTCCGCTGATTCGATATGAATTATAAAGTAAATGCAGAAAATTGGTAGACCCGCCGATTTACAGGACCCCCGCTGATTCAATATGAATTATAAAGTATAGTATGACACCCCGCCGAATGGCGCCCAGACAGACGTCGCCCCGCCGAACGTCGCTCCGCCAACTGTCGTCTTTTCGCATTCCAGATTGGCATGATATAGGAATATTACTCAAGTTAGAGACCAAAGGAAGTAAGAATTAAATTGCTGTAATAAATGTATATTTCTTAGTCTCTAATAAAGTGTTACCAGAGGAATTTGCTCACTTACACACTTGCTCACTTACCCTAAGTTCTTCATCCCCTCTCCCCTCCCACCCCCTCCCCCCCTCCACACACACACACACGCACTTCTAAACACCATCTCCCGAACCATCCTTCGACTTTCAGTTCAACAGTACATTTGACATTAACTCGATTTGCATTTCTTTTCAATGAATATAGATAGATAGATAGATAGATAGATAGATAGAAGGCAAATCGCGCACGTCCGTCCGCCTGCCCGACAGACCGTCCGTCTAATTCATGTCCAAATTATTTGACATACATTCGGAAAATACTTTATGCATGCCTCAGTTAGATAGATTTTCGGGAGCAAACACCAGATCCCATATTTCATACATATGTAATAAGAAAAAGTGATAACACACGAGTTATTATCACTTATGCAGGTCAATATTGCTTTTTTGCGGCCCCGCGCGTGCACTCATTTCGACCAATCAAATAAGCGCATTTGAGAAGGGTATATTGCATAACAGGTTTCGTGACAATAGGATAGAAAGTGAGGGAGCAGCTGAGTACGAAAAGAACAGAAGAAGCCGTAATATTCAATTAATTAAGCCCCAAAACGGAAAATGTAGATGTTTAGTATATACATGAATGCATATAATAACAGCAGCATTAAACTATCGTGTGTACCTTTTGGACTTCTACTGTTCAAAGTTAAGCGAAGGTTGCATTAAGGATTTCTATTCACCATATCATACTATAATTGACACTTAAAGACAAACATGCACATTTATATACATACACAAATCTTACTTTCACAATTAGCTTCATTTTCTTTTTAAAATTCAACTGCTGAATCTATTATTAAAAGCAAGTTTGAGAGATATATAAAGTAAAACTAATATCAATAATTAAAGGTTGTTCGTCACATTTATTTTCAAAATACATCAAGCTTTGTAGGACCACATTCGTAACAGATCGCATTTGTAACAGGTGTTACAAATGAGATCGCATATGTAACAGAAATCAAGCACATTTGTAACAACTTTTGAGACAAATGTGATCGATGCCGATTTCTGATGTGACATCTGATCACATTTGTCACATGTCATTTTCAATCGGAAAATGAACAAAAAAGTGCATTTTTACATTTGAAACACATTTGTAACATGTTTTAGCTCCCTTGTACGAAGTGACAAAGTAAGCTATTGTGATCAACCTTTGTATGTCGTCCGTCGTCCGACCGTCCGTCCGTTCACATTTTTCATGTGAATACGATAGAGACAACATTTATTATTTGATTTTGACAAAACTTGCACAGAACGTGTATATATCTATGATATCTCAGTTCCTTTCAAAAACCAGCCATATCACCTTATTCGTCTTGGAGTTATGGCCCAAGAGATGGAAATAATTACTGATTAGAGGGATATTTCCGGTCAGGTTAATATCTTGGTACTGGTTTGTTATCTGGCAATTAAACTTGGAAAGAACACAGATGACTGATCTGTACATAGTAGCATTGTTCTACATGTACATGTCATTATAAATTTCCCATATCGGTTTTGGTTTGTAAGATTTCATTTTTACTGAATGCATGAATATATGAATATGTATGATAAAAGGGGAAGATGCACACCACATTCAATCCCTGTTCAACTTTTATAATTGGAAAATCGTTGGTTGTATCGCTTCAACAACAAATAAAATGCACTAAAAACAAGATCAAGGCAGTCTCGACTACATAGAGAGTCTTATAAAAGCTTGTTTTTGTAGAACAACGGGTATATATACATTTATGTATACTTTTGAATAGTGACTAGCTTGACTATTCGAAGACTGTTCATGGCTATTGTTCTGATCCTGATGTCGTCGGCGTGCGCAGGTTCGCTGCAAGATAGGTTTTTCGTTTTCGTTTTGTATATATTTATCAATTCGCATTGCTTTGAACATCAAACATAAAAAAAGAACTTATACTAGCGACAATGGATACATCAAATGAAATATGTCCTATTCAATACCCTGACGTGAAATTTATTGGATAATATTTACTAAGAGAGTTTTCTTGCCAGGCCTGATGTCTGTATTCGTATGAAAACACTCTTATTTTGTATCTTTGTAGGAGCGGCACAAGTTACTCCATCGAAGGGTGATGGAGTGGATAGTTTTGCAGATTACGAAACCGGCGGAGCCTGTTGAATTCCCAGTCTGGGCCGGAATTTCCGGAGATATTGTGTCTCTCATCCACCCAGTTAAGACTTCACGTGTATCGGTGCGTTTTACCCGACCCGTAAACGATTAAACGATTGTAAACTCGTCAATGAGCCAGGGTATAATTTCAATTAATATTAATATTAATGGGACCATCGGCTAGAGTGTCGAGAGATACACGTTCGAGACCTGGTGATAACTACTCGCTGTTGCGATTTTCGCCTATCGGTGCTGTTTCAAGCTGGGAAGTTGTCTGTTAATAACATAAAGATACTGTTGTACTGATTTTAATATTTTTTACATTTTTATCATCAGTATCATCATCATCATCATCATCATAATCATCATCATCATCTTGGACTGTAGGATCAATGGTAAGATTAACTGCCCTAAACTGTATTACCTAAATAATGTTGAAAACAGGCGCTCTGAATCCAACAAACAATCATAATATTCATCAAAACCATTCTACAGGGTGCCAAAATTTGAGTTGCAGTAATAGATGTGATATGATCACTACAGATTGTCAATAAATGGTGGTTATTTGTACCAAAGTATTTGGAAATCTGACTAAAGCGAGTTATGATCCGGACAAGAACGTATATATTACAACAAAATAACAAAACAAATCTAAGTTCAAAGGTGATCATTTGTACCAAATAATTTGAAAACCTGACAATGCATGGGCAAGTTATACCAAGGACAAGAACCTATATATAACTGCACGAACGCACAAACTCCGCTATTTCACGGCGGAATTATAATAAACGAAGGCCTATTTCCTTACAAGCGAGCTCAGTGGGGTGAGGGTAATTAAAAACTAATGTGTATTTTCTTAAAATCTCATAGACATTAGTTCGCAGCATGCACAAGGTCAAGTCCTCCCAGACTTAAGGCTAACGACTCCGTCCATGACAAGTTGTATATAATTTGTCCCAGGACATAGCAACTACCTGTTTGTCACCCAACTTGAGACAGCTCTAGATAACGAAAGATAGGTACAAATCTATGTCGCCACCGGGTTCGAACCAGTGACCTGAGCACGTGGGTCTACATTTCAGCTAGTCGAGGTAACAGTAGAAGTAGCTGAAGTTGTAATCATATTATAGTGGTAGTGGCAGTGGATGCAGAAATGATAATAAAAATTGAGCCAAGTCACGGGAAAATTGGCATTCGGACATTTTCGTGAATTTCCGGAAACTCTATATTAAGGCTGACCTGTGCATTTATGCATCTGAATTAGGGTCAGAAAACTTCATATTCAGGTAGAATAAAACTTCTTTGAAATAGCAGCGAACGGTGTGGGTTATGATCAGACTGCGCGGATGCACGGGCTGATCTGGGCCCACACTGGTTGCAAAGCCTCGAAGATTCCCGAAGGCCAATTTTCTCATGATGCGGCTCAAAAAGCTTTTATGACGTAATTTACGTCGACGACAACGACGCTAACTTGTAATGGCGCTTATGGCAGTCATTTAATGATGTTGCGATGACAACCAACTGATTGAACATTTGCAGTATAAAACTTAACATGATACATATGTGATACGAATGCGATCGCATACGTACGAAATCTGTTACAAATGCGATCTGTTACGAATGTGGTCCTACAAAGCGTTATGAAAGAAATGTATATAGCAAAGTCAGTCTATACATGGTCCCATTGTTTCCTTGGATCATTTTACATCTTCATCTGAAATAAATACATTGAAAAAACAAAACAATATGAGTTTAAGGAAATTAGTGTTACCTTTGAAATTTCTATGGAATTTTGACAAATCTGAATTTAAGTATTTTAAAACTTTTCATATCGCTTCACTTCTTTGGTTTATCATGTTTATTTGTAATTCAATATTATACTTCTTCCTCAAAGGCCCTCTTCTCCCTATTGTAATTCAATGTCAATTCGCACGTATAAACCATACATGTCCTAAACAATATTTTTTTTTTTTTGGTTTAACGCCGTTTTTCAACAGTATTTCAGGCATGTAATGGCGGGCAGTTAAACTAACCAGTGTTCCTGGATTCTGTACCCGTACAAACCTGTTCTCCGCAAGTAACTACCAACTTCCCCCACAAGCATTATCAGAGGTGGAGGACGAATGATTTCATGCACAATATCTTTTATCAAATCGTCACGGAGAACATACGCCCCGCCTTGGGGATCGAACTCGCGACCCCGCGATCCGTAGACCAACGCTGTAGGACCACATTTGTAGCAGATCTCATTTGTAACAGGTGTTACAAATGCGATCGCATATGTAACAGGTGTTATAAATGAGATCGCATATGTAACAGAATTCAAGCACATATGTAACAATTTTTGAGACGAATGTGATCGATGCCGATTTTTGATGTGACATCTGATCACATTTGTCACATGTCATTTTCGATCGGAAAAATTAACAAAAAAGAGCATTTTTACATCTGAAACGCATTTGTAACATGTTTTAATTCACTTGTACGAAGTGACAAAGTAAGCTATTGTGATCACCGTTTGACGGCGTCCGTCGTCCGACCGTCCGTCCGTTCACATTTTTCTAGTGAATACGATAGAGACAACATTTATTATTTGATTTTGACAAAAATTGTACAGAACTTATATATATCTATGATATCTCGGTTCCTTTCGAATACCAGCCATATCACCTTATTCGTCTTGGAGTTATGGCCCCTGAGGTGGCAATAATTACTGATTTTAGCCTTGTGAACGCGATAGAGACCACATTTTTGTGCCCTCCGCCCCCCCATGAGTGATGTGGTTATATAGATTTTGTCTTATCCATGCGTCCGTGCGTGCGTCCGTCCGTCCGTCCGATGTTCGTGACGCGCCTAGCTCAAGAAGTATTCGATATAAATTGATAAAACCTTGCACGAGTCTTTACCATGATATGAACTTGCGCATCTCCTAATTTTCGTCTGGCTCCGTCCTTATTTCTAGAGTTATGGCCCCTGAAATAGTCAAAAGTGCACATTTTCACCTCGTGACACGCCTAGCTCAAAACATATTTGATATAGTTACATGAAATCTTGCATGAGTCTTTATCATGATATGAACTGGCGTACCTCCTATTTTTCATCTGGGTCCGACCCCTTTTTCCAGAGTTATGGCCGCTGGAATAGCCAAAAATGCACATTTTCACCTTTTGACGCGCTTAGCTCAAAACGTATTTAATATAAATTTATTACACCTTGCACAAGTCTTTATCATGATATGAACTTGCGCACCTTCTATTTTTCATCGAGGTCCGCCCGCTATTGCCAGTTATGAGTTATGGCTCCTGAAATAGTCAAAAATGCACGTTTTCACCTTGTGACGCGCCTAACTCAATAAGTATTACATATTAATTGATAAAACCTTACATGAGTTTTCATCATGATATGAATATGCACACCTGCTATTTTTTGTCTGCCTCCGCCCCATATTTTTAGAGTTATGGCCCCTGAAATAGTTAAAAATGCACATTTTCACCTTGTGACACACCTAGCTCAAAAAGTATATGATATAAATGGATGAAAATTTGCATAAATCTTTATCATAATATTAACATGCACATCCCCTATTTTTAAAGTTATTGCCCTGAAATAGTCAAAAATGTACATTTTAACCTAATTATGTGCCTATCTCAAAAAGAATTTGATGTAAACTCATGAAACATTGCTTGAGTCTTTATCTTGATGTGACCTTGCACACTTGGCATTCTTCTTGATAATCTTAGCGCTTGTTACAGAGTTGTGGCCCTTGAAATAGCCAAAATAGGATTGTTAGTTTGCTCATAGTTCAAAAAGTATCTGGCCTAGAATAATGAATAATTTTCATAAAAATATTTGTTGAGGCTATACCCCCTTAAGACTGCAAACATTTCAATTATTGCCCCTTATTTGTGGCAAATGTACCAGTGGGTGGCACACCCTGTGTCCTACAGACACATTCTAGTTGTTTATTTTAACTAAACTTGCACACAACTTATGTATCTATAAGATCTCGGCTCCTTTCCAAAACAACCGTATTGCACCGTTCGACGCGGATTCACGGCCCATGAATTGGCAAAAATAAAATTCTGAATTTATCCTTGTCAACGCAATGAAGACTACATTTATTACCTGATTTTATTAAACTTATATAGGATCTTACTTCCTTTTAAAACAGCCATATCGCGCCATTTGTTTCGGAGTTATGGCTGAAATGGCAAAATTTGCTTATTTTAGCCTTGTAAACACAATAGAGACCATATTTATGACACCAAACGTGTATAGAAATTTTATATCTATTACATCTGGGTGCCTTGCGAAAACCAGGTATATAGCACCATTTTCAGGGGTTATGACCCCTAAAATGACAAAATTTGCTGATTTTAGCGTTGTGGACATGACAGAGGTCACATTTTTCGCTTGATTTTGACCACTCTTGCATTGAAGATATATATCATTAAGATATTGCTTTTTTCCTCGAAAAGTAGCCATATCACGCTTTTTGTCTTAGAGTTATGGCCCCTAAAATGGCAAAAATCGCAGATTTAACAACATGTATAGTGTAATATTACTCGTGTGAGGGTGGTGCAGTAGATAGTTTTGCACATTACGTAATCGACGTAGCGGATTGATTTCCCAGTCAGGGCCGAAATTTCCAGAGATATTGTGTCTCTCATCCACCAGTTAAAGCCTTACGTGTATCGGTGCGTTTCTGAATTAGGGTTAGAAAATTTCATATTCAGGCAGAATAAGCCTTTTTGAAATAACAGCGAACGGAGTGGGTCCTGATCAGACTGCGCGGATGAGCAGGCTGATCTGGGCCCACAGTGGTCTCAAAGCCTCGAAGACTCCTGAAGGCCCATTTACTCATGATGCGGCTCAGATAATTGTATGACGTCATTGACGTCGGCGACGACGACGCTGACGTGTGATGGTGCTAATGACAGTCATTTAATGATGTTTCGATGACATCCAACTGATTGAACATTTGCAGTATAAAACTCAACATGATACATATGTGCTTCTCATGTCAACCCCCATGTTAGACAAACACATTCGTAACACATTTTACCTGTTACGAATGCGATCGCATACGTACGAAATCTGTTACAAATGCGATCTGTTACGAATGTGATCCTACAAACGCTCTCCCTACTGAGCTAAGCGGGCGGGCTTAAACAATAAGTACATCAACGATTATTTTTGCCATCTGACCGATTTACCAGTTAACCTTGATGTTTGTTGCAAATACTTTAAGTATTAATGGATCGCGATAATTTTATTTTAACAGTACTTGGTAAAATCAAAAAACAGGTAAAGCAGGTGTATTTTCCGATAAGTGGTGTTCATTTGTATATTGTAGTAATCTTTACTCTAGACACGATGCGTCATTCCATAACAGATTTGTAGTCAAGTGGATAGTGTGTTGGATCTCTATTCTTTTTATGTTTGTATGGTGTAGGTTCGAGTCCTTCTTTTTAAAAAAGATTGTACTAATTTTATTTTTGCAGGTCTTTTTTATATCATCTTTTGTATTTATTTTTGCTTTCATTCTTGCAAGAGTTTTCTTTATTCACTTTGCAATGTTAATAGATTTAATATCGATTCTAATATGAGATCCCCTGAAAAAATATTAATATGTACTTAGTATAAGTGCACAAGAAAATCATGATACAAATAGTTTTACCTGCATTCTTCTCCAGGTAAAAACATGTTAAATTTTTTAAAAAAAAGTAGCTCGTCCCGTTTTCGAACCAGCATCGTAAGCTTACAAATCATACGTGTTAACCACTAGACCACGCCTCTATTTACATCGGTTTTGCGATATAAGATATTTGTCATGTAATGTTTCCACCTGATTTCCTATTTCATTGTTATGGGTTGATCCGGTATTAGTAAATAAAGGCCACAGTTATCGCGTTTTGTTAATAATAATGAAATGATGATGTTTATATGAGAAAAAAAAAGGAGAATTGTCTAAAATGATCGACTCGAACAAGCCTTTTAAACAAATTTATTTGAAAACTGATTACTCGTAGGAAGTAAATAACCTTAAGTTACGTTTGGTCTCGATTTTACACAGAAAAAAACATAACCTGCTAAAAATAATTTTTGTGTCGTTTGTTCGGATGTTTAGGTCAAAAGTTGGAATTAAATTTCAAAATATATGCTTCAAAAGAAAGCTTGGGCGTTTCATTCATCAAAAAAAAAAAAGTAACTTCCCAGTAAAATTTCACCAAAAGGTTGCAAAGACAAACACTATATGTCGATATTGTGGCAATAGAATGTACCTTAATGCGGTAATTGTTATCATTTACAGGTTCATTACTTGACCTGAAGACACTATTCGATACAAAAGTTTGCACAAATATACAACGTTACATGATGTCCCAGTGTTACAAACTGATGAACTCTAATTTGATATTAGATTTACCCCTAGTGGCTCTCCAGCAAATATCCGGTGATAAGACTGTGGTAAGTAAATCTCCATATAGATGGAACCTTTCTCTATTTCATTATTATAAACAATATTTTACAAATTACAAACACAGTTTGTAGAGCTGATATAGAGCAAAGGATGTCGAATTTGTAGAATAACTGGAAGTCTGTTCGCAGTTTCGTTGAAGACATTTTAGATTCCATTTTTTCTTCAGTCATTTTCAACAAAATTAGGAAAATTACACTTATTTCAGATAAAGTCATATACAAGATATTCAGCGGACATTTGTACCTCAACGCCTATAATGGTTCCCCCGATTCCAGTACCATATTTGACAGGGAACGTAACAGGTAAAATATTCTAGCAATTTAAATCGTGAAATATCAATAGCTAAATATCTAGCTTTGCGTTGAAGAGCAGGCAAACATTCAAAAGATATTTGAATAAATGTTAATTAATAGGATTGATGTAGAAATAACATATTGTTCTAGAGCACAGATTGTCATTACTACGTCGGTTATTTGTTTCAATATTTAAAGGCTAGTGGAATACCGAGAACAATATTGATTTACATCTAACAGTCGGCTTTATACAATTTGAAAGAAAAGTATTTTGAAACATTATTGAAAATCGGAAAATAATGAAAACTCTTTTTTACAAGTTGCAAAAAAATATACTATATGGACCTGTGACTTTGTGAAGCCCTTTACTTTTTATTTAGGTCAGGTTTGGAAATGCAGTTTCCGACGAGTGATTGGTAATCCCATTAGAAGAAATTGTGCACCCCTTTTCGCATATTTGTCTTTATTTTGTATGTTGATGCTTTCTCCAGATACACATTATTACTGCATTTAATAATACATCACGCTTTCTGTATGCTATTCTTAATTTGGATAATCCGTTTTTTTGCTCAGTTGGTGGTTTGGTTCTGAGGTCTTTAGTTAAAAACTAACAATTTGGATACTACTGCTTCATTTTTGGATTTACATCATTCTCTCTTTTAAGTTTTAGTATTGTAAATTTCCCCCATTTTGATGTACTAAAGATAACATCTTATGGGGTATATATTTTTCATTGAAAACTGTAGTATATCAAACCTAGAGATAAAATATAGCATGGTTTCAGTGCTGTACTATTTTCTGGTTCTTTGGGATCATGGGACTCCATTCAGTAACTGTGTAATAAAGTTTCAATAAAACCAGTGCTACGTGGCGAGAGAGGTGTTTTCTCAGTCAAACTGAAACTGCTATTATTTTGCTTGGTTTCATTCTATGCTTAGAAAGGATCTTCTTACAGATTTTATCAACTTCAACAATAGCAATCTTTAACCGCCATATGGTTGTTGTAAATTGCCTCCCCATACTTGATTAAGAATGATGAAGTCCATTCAATATTTTTGTGATAGAGGTCCGCTTACACCGTGCTAGAGGGCGTGTTGGGCGTTGCATTTTCCATTGACTCTCTTAAGCAGACTCAGTGAAAACGAGTCTGCTATTACTTTGCGTGTTTGCATTCTATTCTTCCAAAGGATCTTCTTACAGCTTTTTATTGCAGGAGACAATAGATACCAAATCAACTAAGCCTACAATAAAATTTTAGCGGGGTTGTCTCAATTTTGTTTCCAAATATTTTACCCAGGATAATTTTTTTTTCAGCTGAAATAACTGTTGTTCATAAAAATGTCACATTCATTATTTTTTTCAGACTGAACACTTTGATGCAGTTAACTTCACTTATACCTAAATAGGTAGTGATCACTTTAAGTTTGTATATATTTTTGTTTCAGCCGTATATAGTTTCGGGATTGTGTTAATAAACAAGCATATTTTTATATTCTTTAGTTGAAGATGATGTGATACAGGAGAACAGAAGACTGACAGAGCGTATATTGTGCATCCGCTGTAAGACACAAAACAGAGAAGTTATCTACATTCCATGTGGACATTTCTTATATTGTACTATCTGCGACAATCTGAAGTATCACAGAAACTGCCCCTTATGTCACGCCAGAATTAGAGGGTCAGTCCGTGAGGGACAATAGTTTCAGTGTGCCATTTGGAAACAGCGAGTCTGTGATACGACATTTATTTATTTTTCGTTGTAAAGTTTCTTGTTAAGCCCTAGGCGTTCTTTCACTTCACAGTCGTGTACCTTTCATTTGCATATGTTTATTCAATATGTAACATCAGAATAGAATTGAAATGAGAGTGATTGTTGAGCAATAGTGTTAACAAGTGAATTTATATTATTGCCTAAATATAAAGGAGATATACTGTGATAGATGCAAACGTCCACTTATTCCTTAAATAATACAACAAGCACATTTAAATTACATTTAAATTACATGCAAGATGCATAAATTGGTATTGGCTGAGTAAGGGATTGGATGTTCGGGGAAGTGCAAAAAGCTTTATTGGGCCATCTCGGTATGTTTATTTTAAGACGTAGAGAATTATCGTTGAACTCGACACATGTATATTATCAATTCCAACATTTTCAGCTGGATTTACTTCTCGAACAGCATTTGCAAATCAGGAACACCATATAAGTAAGCAAAACAACATAATACATATGTGCTACCTTTTGATTAGTACTATGGTCGTGTATCTACAGTGGCTTTCCAGCCTAAATTTAGGATTGAAACTTCGGTCTGTTGATTTCCTTTGTCGTATTGGGGCGATAGTTCATACTTTAACGAATACGCAGATGTTTAAATCGGAATTACATATTTCATTAAGCGTCTGTCGAAAACATTGTAATTTAAGCCAAATTTGGTCGAATGTCTACACAGCAAATGTAACTCTGATTCTACCATTTAGGTGTACCAAGCTATTCTCCATTGCATACCAAGTCAAGTTCTCTTTCAGTATTGATATTTTAAAATTTATTTTGACAAACAAAAATATTTCTTGAGTCAGTGTTTTGACATGACTATCATATTTTTGTTCGACTTGATCACCGAAGTTCAAATGTTATAAATATACTGATAACATTTCTGTGTCTTTAAGTTCTTACCTGGCACTCATTAAACTTCGCCATGTGCGAAGCGTTTTCGTTATTGTACGCGATAACTGTATTCTAAAAATATTTCTGTTAACAAAATTGAACCGATAACATGATGGTGAAGTGGTTAGATGTCAGTCACAAACTCTTATCCAAAATATTGGTAGCTTGACACATTCGCAGCTATCGCCACCGAACACGATATTACGAAAATCACGAACGCCTGATAAATATAGATCTATTGTCAGAGATCCGCAAATGAACTATAGAGGAAATCGTACTTGGATGAGACACTATCCGTATCTATGACATGCGATTATGTACGACAATGTTTTACAACTCATTCAATATCGGTTTGCATCAAAAAGCATCATATATCTAAAAAATACTTTTAACAGAATATGTGGATTGTGCAGCAAATATAAAAACATTGAAAGAAAGAATTTACTATTCCATATATCTTCCTATTTTAGAAAAAAATAGAGCATACAGAAGTCGTTGTCGCATCTACACCTGTGATGCTTCCTCCTATTCCAGTACCTCGTCTTGCAAACATGGAACCAGGTAAGCCATTGAAGGCATCGTCATTTCTGCCTGCCATATTTGAAGTTCGTAACTAATTTAATTTATTCACAGTATATTTGGTAACATTATTATAAGTTTGGAATGTTTTGTCTATATTCGATTTGTTAAGAATCTTAGGTTAAAAGAAAAAAAGTTTGAATTGACATTTATTTGAAAGTTGTGTTAATGTTTGTGTATGCAGATTTGAATCTATTAATTTCCTCACACAGAGATCTGATCTCAATGACCATGTACAATTTAGATGTTGATACATTTTCTTTTTTCGTAGAGGAAAACAGTTAAATGAGAGAGAGAGAGAGAGAGAGGGAGAGAGAGAGAGAGAGAGAGAGAGAGGGAGAGAGAGAGAGCTGACCATGTATTTACTGTAAAGTTAGACTAAGGGAAGTTGTCTATTCCATGCGGGCATCTGTTATATTGGTATGTCTGCGACAACCTGTGAGATATCCAAGGAATTGCCCTCTGTGTACACTGGGCACTAGCGGAGATAGAGCAAGAACAAAATTAGGCATTGATTGCAAAAGAACAATAATTAAAATCATCATATCTCGATTAAAAGCCATCTCAGAAATTTGCAACATTTATCTACAGAGACAAAATGTCTTTACCACGACTGCTATCACCAAGAAGTCTATTTAGACATTCATTGACTTCACCGTTATATAAATACAATACCGGTACTATGGAAATACAGCGCTAAACCCAAAACAAGTAATGTTACATCGACTATCAAACTATATTATCAAGGCATGTTCCAGTATAAATGACGCAACACTCGTGTATATGTATATACATTTGTACTTGTCATTCATTCTTTTTTTGCATGTCATTTGTTAATGTTATAGAGACAGATGATAAGCTGTAATGCTTAAATCTAAATAAATATTCTGTTTTGTTCTGTTTTCTGTATTAATTCATAAGTAGAAGATTGTGTTGGTATCGTGTCCAAAAAATAGAAAAACAAACAAACAAAGAAAACAACAAAACAATTCCCCCCCAAAATAAACAACAACAACAACAACAACAAAAACAAACAACAACAACAACAACAGCAACAAAACAACAATAACAAAACAACAACAACAAAAAGTATTCATGCATACATTAGATTTAGGTCATTCAGACTGCCAATTTATTTTGTTTTGACGTTGCCGACTGGTAGGAGTTTTCGATAGTTTTATTTGAAACTTGATAGTTTTATTTGAAACTATTAGTGTATCTTATGTGAAAATAAGAAATGACTAGATTAGAGCCACGTACAGGAAGAATATTTTAATAATTTTTATAGCATCTTTTGATTACATAGTCCTGTATTTTTTTAATTGGCTAAGGTGATTACATCGTACCATTATAATTATATACTGCTAATAAATACAGAGAAGAAACTGCACCAAGAATCTTCATCCTCATCAGAAGCAACTTAAACAACTGTAAAGTAACAAAATAAATATGTTGTAAAATTTCACTAAACAAATATATTTTACTTGGAAAGTATGGAACCTTCAACCTATTTAAAAGTAAATCATCAATAAGTACTAGAAATACATAATAACAAGACAAGGATAGTCACATTATTTGCCTAGACAAGTGAAGTACCATGTGGTCGCTCAAATTAGATGTTGCAGTTGTTTGCGAATAGTTTATATATTCTAGAGAAGATCCCATTACATAGGCTGAGTCCTTCAGTTCAAGACATACAACTACAGTACATAACATAACGTGTTAAGGCAAATCTAGACGTCTGCATAAAAGCTTCTGCAAGTTACAGGATGTGACTGTATAATTTTGCTTGTGTGTTATTTACCCACCCTACCCCCCATTGTAAATTCGTTTTGTTACGGTTGGACACATACACGTTTGCATGCAGGCCACAACAGGGTAATTGTGCATATCCCCTCAATCCCTACTTACTTATAGTTCTACTTTCAATAAAACTAACAGACAGACAAAAAATAACACAATCATTAAATCCCATATACAATTAACAGTTCAGCGTTTTAAAGTTTATTTTCAAATAGTAAATAAACACCTCTTTTCATTGTTAAATAATTAAAAGGATTTTGATAGTAATGTTCCCCGCTGGTAGCCTAATCGTAGTAAACAAGTTGTTATAATTTGTAAAATATTTCATTGACTAGGCCAGTGGGGTTCAGTACGGGTTACTACAATATTGGGACGACACTCATCAAGCTTAATTATTTTATAACTTCAGGTCAAAAGAATGAGGTTGATCTCATGTTTTCAAAGTTTGATAAGGGACCCTTTTTTTCGAAGAATAGTCTAGCTATTCTACTCACCCTGGCGTCGGCGTCACACCTTGGTTAAGTTTTTGCATGCAAGTACATACAGCTATCATTTAAAGGCATATACCTTTGAAACTTATTTTTTCTTTTTCTAGGTCAATTACTTACCTCACTGGGTCAAGTTCCATAACTCTGACATGTATTTTGAGCAAATTATGCCCCCTTTTGGACTTAGAAAATTCTGGTTTAAGTTTTACATGCAATTTACTATCTCCAAAAGTAATGCAGATATTGAATTGAAACTTCGCACGTGTCTTCGGGGTTATAAAACTAGTTGATAGCATCAAGTCCCATAACTCTGACCTTCATTTTGGCCAAATTATGCCCCCTTTTGGACTTAGAAAATCCTGGTTAAAGTTTTGCGTGCAAGTACATACAGCTATTACTTAAAGGCATATAGATTTGAAACTTATTTTTTCTTTTTCTAGATCAATTCCCAACCTCACTGGATCAAGTACCATAACTGTGAAATGTACTTTGGGCAAATTATGCCCCCTTTTGGACTTAGAAAATTCTGGTTAAAGTTTAACATGCAAGTTACTATCTCCAAAACTAATGCAGATATTGAATTTAAACTTCACATGTGTCTTCGGGGTTATAAAACTAGTTGATAGCAGTAAGTCCCATAACTCTGATATGCATTTTGGTCAAATTATGTCCCCTTTTGAACTTAAAACTCCTTTGATATTTAACCTTTTTGGTTAATATTTTCCTGCTTCTGGGACAATATTTCGGATAGTCGAGCTTCTCTGTCTTACGACAACTCTTTTGATATACACTGTACATTTTCTGTCCGAACTAGAATGTTTTAACAAAAAGCAATAATACTCAAAACATTGCGTTCTCCACAGTAAGTATATTCATTTTTAAGCTACTTTTAATCTTAAGGACTTTATTGTCTCTTTTGTAAGGTAAAGACAAGCTCATAGACCATAATTTACTGTATATTTAAGAAAAAATAAGTATCAAAATAAGGTTTATCGTAGATTCTAACACGATCCGATTCATTTTCCTATTAAACAAAGAAGAAGGAAAGCAGTGAATTATCATACAACAAATCACTGTTCTGACGTCACAGTTATTACGTCATGGCGTCAAGCGGTATATAGGCGCGCTGGAAAAGAAACCGACTAAAAACGGGCAAATATTTAATGCATGTCATCAAGGATACACTTTAAAATCTTTAATAACGTGTTAGAATCGAAATAATATATCTCATTTAGTGATTTGCTCTTGAATAAATCATTGCTTGTCGTTCAGATGCGTATTTATTATATCACTCGGGCTACGCCCTCGTGATATAATTCCTTCGCATCTGAACTCCAAGCAATGATTTATTCAACGACAAATCACTGGATGAGATATATTATTTCTTAAATAACCCGGGTTCGGAGTGCTTATGCGTATGAATAAATCCTGAGTGATTTATTTCTGCGCATGATAAGAACGATAAACGAGTGTTATTCTACGATAAACTTTATTTAGATACTTATTATTTTGATTCTAACACGACTTTCTTCAAATAACATTAGACGATAATCAGAGGAGTATTTTCACCAAACGTAATTTACAACTGCGTGCTACACCGCAGCATTTGGCCAAAACACGTTGCACTTACAGCATAGTTCAAGGTCGGCTTGTCATGTTAGAATGTACCTATATCCAGTAAAATAATATCGTCTTGACCATGGATATTTATGACACTTTATTATATACCTATATAAATTCTGTAAAAAATCGGCCTGTATTTCACAAGTAAATACGAACAGACAGGCAAACATTCCGTATTGTACCTTTTAAATTTCGTATTGTATCTTCCGTATTGTATGCTGCCGAACTATTTTCATTAATATGCATGTTCCGACACATTTCTATAAATAGCGCACATAAAACTTCAGTAAGTTCCATTTAATATCGATAAACATTGAAGATTTCGTTCAAGAACAAAACAAGAATCAAAATGGTAAAGGTATATAATAAATGGGTCATTATAACAGTAGCTAGATCTGGGATTTTGTATTCGGCTCGAGTGGATTTTGCAAGGTCGGATCACACTCGGCCCTTGCGCGCCTCGTGAGATCCGATCTGGCAAAATCCACTCGAGCCGAATACTGCATCCCAGATCAAGCTACTGTTATAATAATCCTATTATATTGACTGATCCAGCGTAAGTCTGGATTCATGAAATAAGTGTTATTTGTCACGTAAACGGGCACGTGTGTAGGTTACGCTTGCACGGTACAACTAGCGTATGATAGACAGACAGACAGACAGCATTATTTACGTAAAGCCATGATCGTACTGAGTTATAGTTACGTCCAGGGAATGACGATTTGCTAACAAATTAACATATTACCTTTCTTCTTCCTTAAAATTGATGACAGTGACTTTCCTTTTCATGTTACATTATCTGCAGAAAATGAAAATACTGGTATCAAATATTACATTTTACTGTGAATTGATATTGACAAAACTATAATTAGTATATTAAATTTCACTCTTGTAATATTTTTACCATAATATTTAGATAATAATCTTTACGAGTGGTTTCAAATACAAAGGGCTTTAAACAACAACAAAAAAAAAAATAGATATAGATCATAAACGTTTCGAAAAATACAAAAGGTCGGGCAAAAGGTCTGTTATTCAATCATTCTTGTTTTTCAACGTCATTTAAAGTTACAACTCATGATACGAGGGTCCAGCAAAAAGTTCTGTCGCCGGATTAGGATTTCTAATGTGCCATACCTTCAAAGTATTCCCCCCTTTACCGAAACACATTTTAGAAACCTTGTTAACCCAACGCTGCCAAGAGAACTTCTGGACTTATATTTCCTTCCAGAAAGAATTTTCTTAAGCCTTGGATATAAAAAAGTCACAGGGATTCAGCTCACGTGAATAAGGCGGATTATTTACAATTGCCACTTTTTCAGAATCCCCAAACCATTTAACAACCGCGCACTTGTAAGAGGAGACGTATTGTATAAGATTGACTCATGATCATCCTTTGCTTTGATGTTTCTTATTGTAAAAAAAATCAATTTCTTCTGTATAGAGTTCTTGTAGAATCGCCCAGTGACTGTATGACTAGGAGGCACTTGAACGACTGGCCCACTAGAGTTGAAGAAAATTGTGTACACCATCTTTTTCGAACTAACAGTTCTCTTAGCAATACAGGGGCGTTTTTGATCTTCTCGCTTCCATTGCATATTATCAGCTCTTATCTGTGGCACAAACATGTGCACCCAGGTTTCATCACCTATAACAAAGTTAGATATAACCCGACTATCACAGCCTTTGTATGTCTGTAAAAGTTCCTAGGCACATTTAAGGCGTTGAATTGTTTCTTTTGCTCCTCAGTGAGCAAATGAAGTATACACCTAGAGCACACCTTTCGTCCGAACACTTTTTCAGAATTGTTTGCACACTGCTTTCTGATATGCCAGTTCGGCTAGCTATATCTTTCACCGACAATCGCGCATCTCGTTTGACAACAGCTTTTACTGCAGCGATGTTTGCCTTTGTAACAGAGGATTTGGACCTACCAGAACGCGTATCATTTTCGACAGATAATTTCCAAGCTTTAAAAGCTTTAACCCACCTAAAACCTGTGCGCATTGAAATGGCCTGAGTTCCTCCATTTATACAACAAAATTCATCAAATATCTGCTTGATATCTTTATCAACCCTGATACGGCATTTAATATAGATACTAATTTCAGTCTTTTCGTCCATTTACACAATGTGACAAGTAAATTGGTCAGTGTATATGACTGCATATATTAGTTTGAAATAGTTCATTTGGAAAGCAATTTGCACGAAATATAAATGTATTTTTTTAGCTATTGGACACACTATTCAAGTGCAAGCGTTTACATAATACCTGGGATAACGCTACGGACGTCCATTAGTGACAGAACATTTTGAAGGACCCCGTAGATAGCAGCAAAGGCGCAAAAGCAAAATTCTACTTCCCTTCGGATACTTAACCTTCAAAACACTACTACTAGAACAACTACAATACAGATACAACCAAGTGAGAGTTACATTAAAGAGAGGACTTTATTAGGAAATAGTACGATTAAGGTAAGTAATATATATTAACAGAGCTTATAGGTATTGGAAGTTATGAGGAAAGCAGGGCTGCGTCCAGTGTCTTAGCCTTTTCGTTAGTCTTGTTTCTAGTTTTTTAACTAGACTAGCCAGCAGACTGATAATAAAAAAATGTAAAAAAAAAAAAAGAAAATTACTTCTGTAACTTTTTAAAATTTTTTTGTGTAAAAGTGACAAGTGCCAGACTATTCTAGAGATCATGATATTAGACATAGGATATAGATTGGCAACATTCACAATTTTGCAAACAATTCTGTAACTTTTCATTATTTTTTGTGTAAGAGTGACAACTGTCAGTCTATTTAAGAGATTTTCTGAGAATTGATTGTAATAATATTTTATGATATCGACATAGGATATAAACTGGCTCGCAATCTTAAAAAATAAAAAATAATATATCATAGTCTAGGAGCTAGCCTATATTCTACTCGACCGCAAGCGCTAAATTGTAATTGTTTTGCTTGGTTTGTCACGAAACTAGGCTAAGTTAACCACTCGAACACGGACGCCACACAAAATTTAATGTTTAAAGATCAATGACATCTTTTTTACCTCTTGTAATTTTTTGCTGTACGTGTAAGTTAAGCCTATGCTAAGGGGATGGGGCGTGAGAGGTGTTACACTTTGGCATTGCCTCTCATGAATAGAATCAAATCATATCTTCTGTTTGTTTGGTTGTTTTCTATGCTTCGAATTTTTCAACTATCACAACTGCGACGTTTAATTAAATGCCGTTTTGCGGACATGAAACGTCGCACTGTACCTGTTGCTGTCATTATGAACAGTAGAATATGAATTTTTGTTTCTAAAATATTTTAAAAGTTTCAAATAAAGAAAAAAAATGACCCCATCGGGAATCGAACCCCGGACCGCCGTGGCAATAAAGACATTTTCTCCTCGTCGTAACCTATAGCGCTATAGCTGAAGTATTAAACATAGATGTTTTTAAACTGCTTTTATCTGTAAATCCTTCTTGTTTTTAACACTATCAACTGTATTCATACTGCAATACACACCGTGTATTACTTTTATCCTCCTATCCAATCTACTTTTAACTTCTTGTACAGGCGCGCAGCTGCACATAATACTCGCAGAGAGGAGCGCTGCAGTATAAATAGATTTATAGTTCAAACATTGTTTTTATCCAATGACAAGCGAGGGATTTTCAAAAAAGTAACCAACTTATTTTCATATTGTTTCATAACTGAAGAATCTGATCCACTTAATCATGAAGTAGTTCAAAATTAATGAGTATTCATTGTTCCGCCTACTATGGATTTCCCACATTCTAGGAGGCAGAGCAATTACCAAAGCAGAGACTGCATACAAGAAATAGACCAAATAGATAAATGAGTCGTGCCATGAGAAAACCAACATAGTGGGTTTGCAACCAGCATAGATCAAGACCAGCTTGTGCATCCACCCAGTCTGGTCAGGATCCATGCTGTTCACTAACAATTTCTCTAATTCCAATAGGCTTTGAAAGCGAACAGCATGGATCCTGACCAGACGTCTGGATCCATGCTGGTCGCAAACCCACTATGTTGGTTTTCTCATGGCGCGGCTCAAATATCAAATTATGTTTTTAGTTTCATTTTAATGCAAGCTGTACTTTCATAGTTCAAGTTTGACCTCTCTGCACCTTTCACTACCTCTACTGGTCTAAAAATAAACCAGGGTACACTTAGATTCTACTTTGTCTTGTTATATGTATACATTTAGTTGCTTAAATTGTACTGTTAGATCATAACGAGTTAAACCTGCATATATTATATTTCCATTGAATAAGAATATAAAATTGTGTTCCACAAACTACTCGATAAGACTTAGTCGTCTACTATGTATGATAACTAAATTAAAATCTTCCAGCACTGGATCAACCGCTGTTTTGCTAAAGGTTGGCACTAAAATGACCTTGTATAAAGTTGTATTAAAATGTACTTCTCCATCATGAGTGAAGATAAGACTAGCCAATGAATTCCAAGAGACTGAAGATGGCGTGGTTTAGTTTACTTCAGGGAGAGCTTTTTGTTTCTTTAACCTGTCAGTTAAATGAAATGGGGCGTTTAAACTATAAATAGGTTATAGATACACTTATTGAACTTCTAACGCATTAAGTTTTGCCTTCACTACGCTACGCTCCGTTTCGGCAAACTTAATTGCATTAGAAGTTCAATAAATGATCTATAACCTATACAGATTGATAGATAGATATTTATAACTTTAATAAAGACTTTCGTGAAAAAAGCTGGACATTATACAATGTATACGTAGTTATCAGAAAAGAAAAAAATGAAGTCTTATCTTTCCGAGATTCGAACCCACACCTACACATAATACATTCATTGTATGCGACCTTCACTCTAACCTACTGCGCCAACGTGACAAGTTTAGTACGTCATATTGGTTGGTGTCTTTTAAGTATAAAATATGTATTCAGTAAACTAAAGCACTCTTTTACTTGGATTAGTTCAATATTAAAAGTACATTTATGCCCGAATGCACAACGTATATCTTATACAACTGTATTAAATTTTGTCTTTGCTCTAGTTTTGACTGATTGGCAGCCAACTGTGATAAAACCGCCAATCGCTGATATTTTTGGGCTCACTACGGGGGTGTTTTTGAACATATAATTGTGATTTTAAGACAAATAGTGATTGCGACTGAAGGTAATAATGAAATAATATAAACACGAAGTCATATACTGTTAGTAAAGGTAAAGTTAAAAGGTAAAGGTAAAGGTAAATTTTATTTACCGTCGCTTTGTGAAACAATTAACATAAGCTCTGTAGAGCTTTGGAGCGACCCTATTTTAAGAACAGTTAAAACCAATTATACCTTACCCCCAGCAATTTGCTGGTACTCATTTACAGCTGGGTCGACTGAGGCAATCGTGATAAAGTGCCTTGCCCAAGGACACACCGCAGTGGGAGTAGCCAAGATTCGAACCAGGGGCCTTCACCTCCGTAGGAAAGCGTCTTAGCCCACTCGACCACTGCGTCCACAGTGTTCAGGAATTACTCGATTTCAGTAAAGGCACAACACGTTTTCTTAAATAGCATTAATGAAAAGAAATAATATCCTTGATCTTTAATTTTAATTTATGTTTTTCCCACGGTTTTCATTGGTTAAAATTCAACTAAATACTGTATTGAACGTGCGTGCGCATTCTGTAATGATAGCTGTAATAGTAAAGAAATTTATGACTCACCCTTCGTCCGACTTGTGCTTATTTAAAAGGTTACATGCATTGTGTTAGTAATATATAATATAATTAATAATAATAATAATTAATAAAATAATTAAGTAAATAATAAATAATTAATTAAATATCTTCACAGAACTCTAAATAAATCAGATCGTATTAAGAGTATATCCGAGTAAATATCAATCCATAACTTTCGGGGTACAAAAGGGTACAAAAAGGGGGATTTTAAGACTTATTTTTGATGTTTCACTAAAGTATTAGTTTGAAATTTATTTTGCATCTTCTCATTGTGAAAAAGTGATCTAAGTGATGGTTTTGTTTTATATTTATGTTTTTGCAGTCTAAACATATCATTTTAGACAAAACAAAAGTACACATTCACACCTAATTAACACAAGAATACTATCTATAACATATTGTAGATCTAAGATATATAACTTAATATTATTAATGTGTATCTATCTAAGGTATATAACTTAATATTATTTAATGTGTATCTATCGTTACTGATGTCCATTACTACTGACAATTGTGATGAACAGATAACAATACCATAATATAATTCTAGTGACGACTACATTGTACTTGTAGCATTTAAATTGACGGCTTTTAACTTAAAACTTATGGGTTTGAATAGGGTAGTGCCTGCATACATGGACAATCTTACACTAAAATAGATGTTTGTATATATAAACGAATAACTTGAAAATAGTTGGTGAAGACATGAAAGGCTTTGCTTTACATGAACTATAAATGGATTAAACCCATTCTTCTGGGTTATTCAGTCGCATGTTAGGTTTTGGGTGACTGTCAAAAAATGTAGGCTCACAAGATACCAACACAGGCTCTCTGGGGATAACTAAATGTCAATGAACATGGAAACATTAAAGGGTAAGGAATGCCTATCAATAAGTGATATTATATGAAAGCCTTTTATAACGCTGAAAGATTTTTAAAAATCGGACCACTATTGAAAAAGATCTGGTAATTTGAAATCTAAGAAAAGGCTGATTATGGAGGCAGCCATTTATATGTGTTTATGACGACATTTACACACTGCTGAATTCTTTATTTAGCAAAAACGTTTATAATAGATTAATTTTCATATGTTTCTTGAGTATAAGGTGTAAATGTGATAATTTCTGTCATTATAGCTGGAAAAAGTAAAGATATTCTTTTACAGAAATAAGTAAATACAGTTCAGATGTGTATTTGGAAATTTGACAAATCCGCCACTTTGTTTTTTCTTGACCAAATATTTAATGCTCATAACTTTATCATTATTACTCCGATTTGGAAAATTATTTGAATTCTTTAAATGGTTTAAGAGATCCTAGCAGATAAAATTAACGCAGCAACTTTGCCTTTCCCTTCAACTTACATAAGGCGGTAAGTGGAATGAAGGTCTTTGAAAACATAGAAAACCTCGTTGCCTAATTGCAAAATGACAACTTCAGAGGTCATTTTGACTATTTTGCAAAGATTGGTCGTCATCTTAATACCAAGTTTTGGTTGAAAAACTTTGAAATGTTTCTATTGCTTCTGTTGTCCATGCCAGCTGTAAGGTAGGGTCTAAGGATTCTGTATGCTTCCTGTTTTTCGTGAATATTGCGACCAAATACATGGCCGCTGACATGGAAGGAAAAGTCTTTATAGAGAAAATACTAAAGCATGAATTGTTGCCAGTTAGAATTTTCCTGTCTGAAAGAAATGACACTCTGAAAACGGGTAACGCATCCACACTTTTAAATGACTTTGTCAAAGACATTGACATTAATGACTAAATAAACATACAAGCAAATTTAGCATATATTGTGCCAAACATTAATAGTAGTTTAGAAGAAGAAGGGGTAACAACATTTGTTAAGTATACTGATTTATATGCTGACAAATTCTAAACAAAAGTCAAAATTATCAAAGCATCCATGTGTTTATTCGTTGATATATACAAACACCTATTTTAGTGTTTGGCCGGTATAGATTTCACTCAGTCAAATAAATCACCCGAAAACAACGTAAAAGGACATCAACCAGTGAGAAAAGTAATAAAATTGACTTAGCAATACTTTTTATCGGAAAAGCTGATTAATCAAGCCGCTACAGGAAAGACATTGGTTGTTGTTGTTTGCTTTAAGGAAGAAGAAACTGTTGAAAACAATGCCAGCGAACTTAATTTAGTTGCCTTATAGGCTTAACACGAAGTATCTGACACAATTAACCATTCTCCGTGATGTTAACTGCAGGAAAACGATCAAATTGTAGAAAGTTTGTTTTATTCGTATTATGCCACATGCAGGAAATGAATTCAACAGGATAGATGATGACACTGGAACTCGTACAAATTATTTTATTTGCAAGATAGCTAACATACAATTTTGAAATCGGCAAAAGTGAAGTTTACAAAAAAAACCTATACGGGACAAAATTCTAACAAAATGCTGGCACTTATATCATTTTAATTAAATCTGATCTATATTCTTTTATAAGTGTATATCTGAATTTATGAGCCGTTAAGGTTTAGAAGTATGTAATATTTGATAAACGAACAACATCTTTACCAACATTTACCTGTTCATATGTTCTGCCGTACTGTCAAGTGCAAGTGCGATGGATATTTAAATATTCTCAAAAAGATGTCTATCTTTAAAAATGGAATAAGTTTAGTAAAATAGAAATAGACAATTGCTGAAAACTATGTTTAGTGTAGTTATGTGAAGTTTCAGCACTGGACAATGTTGCAAACACATCAAAACAAAGATTCATGGCAGTTCTTTGAAAATGGCGAGTTTTTAAAGGCGCTGAACTGTCCGAGAGTGTGGCCCTCAGGAATTCAATGTATATATCTGTTGTGTATGGTTAGATACATGTTTTATGCTGTTCAATTTTCATGTGAAACGACTTTTCTTTTATAGGGTTTGGTGTTGTTTGATATTACCCCACAAAATGTAAGGCTAAGTCTAATCTTTTTTTATTAAACCAAATTGTTTTTCAAAAGTTCAGAATATACTTAGAAAATTCAGCAAATAAAAATAATGGGACGTATACTTGATATTTTGCTAGACAATGTTTTTGATAGTTTGACCTCCCGTAAGTTTTTATAATGGCAGCATATTGGCAGTTTCGATGATATTTACAATGCAGATTTTAATTAAGCTTGGACATAAATATGCTTTAGAATCAATGCTTCTGTCATGCCAGGGAAACGTATGATGCGATTTATTAAAATGCATTACCTGAGCAGTGCTCAGATGAGTTATTGTGATCGCTCGATGTCCGGCGTCCGTCGTCTGTCTGTCTGTCTGTCGTCTCTCGTCTGTTAACATTTAGTTTGTGTATGCGATAGAGGCTGTATTTGTTCAACTGATATTCATGAAATTTAGTCAGAATGATTGTCTTGATGAATTCTAGGTCGAGTTTGAATATGGGTCATCTGGGGTCAAAAACTAGATCACAAGGTCAAATCAAAGAAAAACCTTGTATGCAATAGAGGCTGTAATTTCCAATTGATCTTCATGAAATTTGGTCAGAATAATTACCTTAATCAGGTCTAGGTCAAATTTGAATATGAATTATCTTGGGCCAAAATGTAGGCCACTAGGTTAAATCAAAGTAAAACCTCGTGTATGCAATAGAGGCTGTATTTTTCCATTAACTTCATGAAATGAGTCAGAATGACTTCCTTGATAAAATCTAGGTCGAGTTTGAATACGGGTCATCTTGGGTTAGAAATTAGGCCTCTAGGTCAAATCAAAGAAAAACCTTGTGTATGCGATAGAGGCTGTATTTTTCAATTGATCTTCATGAAATTTGGTCAGAATGATTGGCTTAACCAAATCTAGGGTAATTTTGAATATGGGTTATCTGGGGTCAAACAGTAGGTCACTAGGTCAAATCAAAGAAAAACATTGTGTATGCGATAGAGGCTGTATTTTTCATTTGATCGTTATGAAATTTAGTCAGAAAGATTGCCTTGATAAAATCTAGGTCAAGTTTGAATATGGGTCATCTGGAGTCAAAAAGTAGGTCACTAGGTCAAATCAAAGAAAAACCTTGTGTATGCGATAGAGGCTGTTTTTTCCAATTGATCTTCATAAAATTTGGTCAGAATGATTGCTTTGATAAAATCTAGGTCGAATACGTATATGGGTCATCCGGGGTCAAAAAGTAGGTCAATAGGTCAAATCAAAGAAAAACATTTTGTATTCGATAGATGCTTTATTTTTTAATTGATCTTCATAAAATTTCGTAAGAATGATTGCCTTGATGATATCTAGGTCGAGTTCGAATAGTGGTCAACTGGGGTTAAAAAGAAGGTCACTAGGTCAAATAAAAAAAACCTTGCGATAGAGGCTGTATTTTTCAATTTATCTGCATGAAATTTGGTCAGAATGATTGCCTTGATAAAATCTAAGTCAAGTTTGAATATGGGTCATTTGGGGTCAAAAACTAGCTTACTAGGTCATCTAAAAATACTTGTTTAAACTCAAGAGACCACATTTTTGGTCCAATCCTAATGAAAATTGGCCAGAATATTTGTTTACATGAAATCACTAGGTCAAACATGTTTAAACTGTTATGGTGTCTTTTTCAGGTAAGTGACCTTGGCCCTCTTGTTATATGTAAGTCTATGTGCAGCTTTATTGGATAAAATTCGTTCATTTCAGGCAGTGTTAAACCTATACCGTGACATCATTTTGCAGATACAGACATATCATTCTTATTAATGTCACCGTCTGCTGAAATCGGCAACATTGCTTTTATGGTATTGATGGTTGCGTTTACCATGGATTCATGTAAGTAGAAGTTTTAGAATGAAGACGTATTTGATTAGAAATGTCGCCAAAAATGTTGTATTTACTCAATGTCGTTACCTTTTCTGGTTTTCTGGTATTTGTGGATCTTGGAGTCCGTTCAACATATGTTTGATAGAATTCCTCTTCAGACGATGCTAAGAGGAGTTGGGAGTGTTGCATATTTCATTAGCTCTTATGAACCGAGTCTGTTAATAATTTTCCATTCTTCCTTGTAGACCTTATTAATACGGAAAACGTTGTTTTAATCAATATCAAAGGAAATATATATGGTTGCATACCGAAAATGTTCAAATTCAATTTTGTCACAAACATGTTGTTTCTAACAACATTGTTAATTTTGTATGCTTCCATTTCGTATGTTGCAATTATTCTTTGTAGGTGCTGTCCTTATCAATATATTGCTGAAAGGATTCAAAAGTCTCGTTGATCAGGAGATGTGGCTTATCACCACTGGCATGATACATATATTACTGAATTTGATATCCCGCCTGATTTGTCCAGGTACTTTAAGATTTTAAAATCAATTTTGTGTTAATTTGTACAGAAAAGTTATTGGAATGTCTATATCAAATCAAGCAAATATAATCATGAAATGTTAATAACCTCGCAAAAATTACCTAAGTATTCTCTCTGAAGGCAGTGGGATCGAAACCTTGCTTGGGGCGTAGATTTGTTTCATGTATGTAAGCCATCCAGATGGCTAAGAGAATGACAGTCGTTCGATACAGGTGCGTGTCTATGCGTGAAATAATGTCCTGATAGGCTTCTGGGACCTTCATCTACCATAAAAAGCAGCTAGAAAGCCGCTATTTGAGTTTCATCACGAACAGTAATTTTCTTTTTTAATAAATGTAATATGTAGGGCAGGCTTATAAAACAGACTACAGATGTAAAGCAATATCATTTTATTGCAGTTCTTATATATTTTAAATTATTAATTATTAATATTGATAAACATATAAATGCGAAAAAAAATATCATTCGCAGGTTCATTACTAGATTTGAAGACAAAAGTATGTGCATATATACAGCGTTGCATAATGTGTTGCAAATGGATGATCTCTTATTTCATATCGGATTTACGTCCAGCAGTTCTCCAGCATACATCTGTTGATAAAACCGTGGTAAGTAAATCAGCATCCATATAGTTCGTATTTTTGCTCTGTTTTATTATTAGAACAATCAATTCAGAATGCAAACAAGTTTTTCAGCTGTCACAGAACAAAGGACTTTCGAAATTGTATAATTGAAAGTTAGTTTGAAGTTTTGCTGAAGACAAACGTACACTGATTTTATTTCTATCATTTTCGATGGTCAATTACTACCCATAATTAAATTACTGTAACACAGTATTGAATGTTAGTAGTAGGATAAAATGTACTTATCAGAACGAAATAACTCGTATAACATACACCATAAAACATAAGGCATTCTTTGCTGCTTTTATAGCAATTGATATGCTTTTTAATAAGCCACTCATATTTTACCTACTATCTCAATCTAAAATTTAAATAAATATTACTACAACATTATGGAAACTAATACTTATTTCAGAGAAAGTCATACGCAAGATGTTCCGATTGTATTTGTACATTTACACCAATAATGGTTCCCCCTATCCAAGTACCGACCTTGACAAACAATGTAACAGGTTAATCATTCTACCAGAAAAAATCTGTTCTTTGTCTGCTTGTTACACATGTGCAGTTTAACTGTACTTTTAGCTTTCTTCGTGTATCATTTTCTAAATAAATAGTTTTGCGACGAGGAGCAAGCAACCTCTATAGCATGTACTGTCTTTACTCCACTAGTTATCGATGTCAAGGAGGCTTATGTGTCCAATTATGTGTCCAATTATGTGTCCAATTAATAATGGACATTGTAAGAATTTTTCTTTACCTTTGAGGAGATGTGATATACAGTAGATGTTAAATCTTGGGCTAGCTCGCGCCTGTTCAATGTCTTACAATTTTAGAGAGAGAAAATTTATATATATAATAGTAAAACCGACCTATAGGGGTATTGTTAACAAGCACGTTTGATTTATATTCCTTAGCTGAAGGTGATGTCATAGAGGAGAACAGAAGACTGAGAGAACGCGCATTGTGCATCCACTGTAAAACACGAAACAGAGAAGTTATTTACATTCCATGTGGACATTTCTTATATTGTTCTATCTGTGACAATCTAAAGTATCACAGAAAATGCCCTTTATGCCACGCCAGAATTAGAGGGTCAGTCCGTGAGGGGCAATAGTTTAATTGTGCCATTTTGGTATCAGTGAGTCTGTGATACAAAATTTATTCGTTTTTTCTTCCTTGGTTCATGCAGAGGCTTGTTTAGCCTAGACAGTCTTCGTGTCTTTCGTTTTGTATATACATGCATTTATTCGTTATGTAACACAAGAATTGTGAATGCTGAACAATAGCGTGAACAATTAAAGTTACTTTATTGTCTATATATCCGCATTTTGTAAGATTTGTTCACGGCTGGGAGTGATATTCTGATTGAAGTAAACATCAGTTTTGATCATATTTAATCATGCCGCTGTTTCATCGTGTATGAAAACACTTAAGTCACGTAAGAGCCGTCTGATAAGTGTTTTGGAAAATATATGTTGTATAGAAAATACTATAATATTTAGAGACACATTTTCCTCATTTTGAACGCATGCCATACACTCGTTGGTGTATTTGAATATAATTTGAAAATATTTTCATATGTTAATATACATCAACCATTATGGTACAAAGGCCTGCTCAGCAATGTGCCTGCCATTCGAGGAGAGTTAGAAGAAAAACCAAGCCAAAGAAACTTATTGTCGTTTCGCTGCAAAAAAACACACTGTTTCGTTCCAATCTGCCTCCAGAATTAGTAAAATGACTCACAAAATTTATGGATCTAGATATAGCAGAATATCCGCACATACTATTGACTTCTTTTAGAATTAACTTTCAATTATTAAAACAGTATTATCTATACACATTTAACAAAGAAACCCTAAATACTCACACATTTATTTTTATGTCACTTCTAAAATGATCATACTGTTATATTTTACAGATTTGCTTTATTTTCAATTTAATAAAAGGAAGAAAACTTGTAAAACTGTCGTGTGTCCTGTTTTATATACAGTTAAAATGAAGATGCCCAATGAAGTAATAATTTTTTTATTGCAGTTAATCGTTTTTATTTAAAACATCCTTCACTTACAATTAATCACTATTTTCTTTCAGTCACGCAATCAGCGTAATTCAGTCTTTATTGTACTGTTATTTCAAGTACTCAACCGGAAACATTGTAAAAGTATATTAAGTATAAGTTAGATAATACATAAAAGTGTGTTACCGGCTGGTATCATCATGCGCGGGGGAATCTCAGGGAACGTAATTCGGGTAGCAAACGAGCCTCGTAGAGGCGAGTTTGCTATAAAATTACGTTCCCTGAGATTCTCCCAAGCATGATGATACTCGCCGGTAACACACGCGTATGTATTGTCTAACTGATTTATTGCATGATTAAATTCAGTAGGCCCCTAAACTGAACACATTTTTTAAATATCTTAAATAAAATATTTAAAAATATTTCCCCTCTTGAGCCTCCCTTAGAAACATTTCATGGAAAACCCCCAACTACCATATAAAATCCAGAAGATTGCGCTGGGCAGGTTTTTATATAAATTGTGCATGCTTCACATCAGATCCCTTTTTCAAAATTTTAAATAAACTACTGAAAAAAAAGTTATAAAAAAGTGCATAAATACGCATTGAAACATTCTTTATCAATTGGTGTAATTGTTTTTCAAAACAAAGAGTTGTGAAATAGAGTTTCAAAAATAATTTAAACTAACTGCTAAAAATTTGAATTTGCCGGTGTGGGGTGGGGGGGGGGGGAAGAGAGAGGCGCTAACGAGGTCATGAACCCTGGAGAAATAGGGAATGTAAACAAACCCCACGTGGCTAATTTTATCAACAAACATTTCATGTATCGATGAAATTAACACCTAGAGCATATTGTAAAGCTTTGCCAGAAACGTTATTTGAATTTTTAAACTGAATAGAATATCATAATCATTTTTGCAGTTATATTTTTATGTTATTTAAAAAATCAAGTTTTAAATCAAGATGTAGAGAACTAAACTACAGAAACACAGTAATAAATTATTTCAAATAGCTTATCATTTTCAATACTTTATCACAGCAACACTTGCTAATTTGTGTGTATTGTTCTACATCCCAGACAGAGAAAACTGTGAGCGATACCTGTGTGCAACGGAATTTAGAGCACGGCTAACCGTGGCGATACCAGAATTTAGAAAACACAAAACTTCAAAGGAAAATGCCGCAGTCATGCAATAAGGAAGAGTATTCTCCAAGACATTAGTATTTCATGTATAGCTTAAAGTAATAACAGTAATAAACAAGAGCTGTCCGATGACAGCGTGCTCGACTATTCGAAGAATTGATTGAAGAATGGGGTCAAAATGTTTCCACTGATATTCAGACAAAAGAAATAAATAGATTAGACAAACAATGTTCCTATATTTCTTTGATTTATGTATGAACCAATTTCAAAGTCCAAAATGGTCATAATTCAGTCAAAATAGTTATGCACTCTTGCCTATAGATGGAAATCATAATGATAAACAAGTGTTCAAAGTTTAAAAGCCAAATGTCAAATAGTTTTGACAAAACGTGGACTTGTATAAAAAAAAGGAACCAATTTCAAAGTCCAAAAAGGACCATAATTCGGCCAAAATAGATTACAAATTTATGTACTCTTTCCTACATATAGAGACTATTATACTAAACAAGGGATAAAAGTTTCAAAGCCATATGTCAAACACTTGACATAAAATATGGACTGGTATGAAAAACTTAACCAATACTTCTAAGTCAAAAGGGGCCATAATTTAGCCAAAATACTTGATGGGTTATGTACTCTTGCCTATAACTGGACATGGTGATGGTTAACAGGTGTTGAAAGTTTCAAAGCTTTATCTCAAAAGACTTTGTCAAAATATGAACTGGTACGAAATATTATCCCAGATTTTTAAGTCAAAAAGAGACATAATTCAGCCAAAATCCTTGATGGAGTTATGTGCTCTTGCCTATAACTTGACATGGTGATGGTAAATAAGTGTTGAAAGTTTCAAAGCTTTATCTCAAAAGACTTTGTCAAAATGTGGACTGGTACGAAAAACTTAACAAAGGTGTGACGCCGACGCCGACGCCGTGGTGAGTAGGATAGCTCTACTTATTCTTCGAATAGTCAAACTAAAAATTAAAGACTATAAAAAGTAAATACAGTGGATCCTATTCAAATAGACATAAATAGAAATATAAGTGTTAGTTCTGTTTTGGATTATTTAAATATTAATATTTCTTAAGACAGGACACTTAATGAAATAAAGCCTATATTTAGATAACGTGCAGCACATCCAAATAATTAGAGTTATAAGTTTTAAGAGTAGATCTATGTTGATTAAGTGATCCGGATATAAGTTTTATGTGTCACTGGGACAGCATGCACTAAAGTGTAAGTCATTTATCTTATATTTCTACAATTGTTGTTTCGTTCAACCCTTTTACATTCATTCATATACATAACGATGAAATAACGAAACTATTTTTTTATGTTACCTGGTAGATCTGTCTTTAAGATTTTTATTTGATTTAACGATATTTTATTTCGTTATATCAATTGACTAAAAGTCATATATAAACTATAATTAATTTATCTAAAAATCTTGAAAATGTCAGTTCTTTCTTGACTACTAGTAATCATTCAAGATCATAGAAAGAAACTTACTGCAAACGTCCAAAAACATTCAGCATGTCATCGAAAAAAAAGCTAACATTCAGTGGTTATTCCTCAACAATTTAGAAGATGCATTAACAGTTCTTGATCAATGCATGTGACTAGAGATCAAATAGTAACCGTTTGAATATATATACAAGTATCGTTTTCAAGAAATAAAAGTTTGGCGCAGTAGACCATTTGTCAAAAATGTGCGTAGATGATATTTGTTCCCTTCATATTAAGTTTGAAATATCTTTCACTTCGGGAACATCAGATGAAACCAGGCAAATCCATTAGTAAAAATTAAATGTATGGTGTTCATGATTAAAATATTTTGAACTTTCATGTAAAACATTTTTTAATTTCGTGTTTTAACTACGTTTTACTTGTTTTGCATATCAGATATTTCATATTTCCTAATATTTCAATAATTTACTAACACGTGTAAGTTGTCATAACCCAGTTCGGCATTTGGTTCAAAACAACATTTGGGGTTAACGTTACATTGACACAACTAATGATCATATGGCGACTTTCCAGTTTTTATATGTGAAATAAGACCCTAGGTGCCCATTCGGACTATCACAAAGAGATAAAGCGATGTACGAAAAGTGTTTTGTTCAAACTATCAGGACATCCGAAAGAAGTATGAATGCTTTGGATAAAAACAGGCATATTGAATGTATTCTCTTTTGCTTGGTTTAAAGTCCTCCGTGGTTTCAGATGTACCGCTATTCACAAACGGAAGTGATCAATGAACGCCTTATGACAGCTCAATCGAATGTGCAGGTACGTACAATTGAGAGCTTTAACGCACAGGTTATGTATACCTGACATTCTAACAGAACTCCCGAGGAACAAGTTTCTATACTGGTCCGCAACTTAGTGACCATAACATTCTGCATAACAAAGCATGTTCTTGATGCACGTCCGTTACCCTCAATTCTTATGCTCCCCGAAGGGTGATCATATAGTTGCCGCTTTGTCCATCCGTCCGTCCGTCAAACTTTTGTCCGGAGTATAACTTCAAAAATATTAATGGCCTCACATACTCATAGAGACTAGTGATACAAAGTGCAGTGTCAAAGAATCATAACTCTATCTTACCTAGTTTTTGAATTATCTCCCTTTATTACACAAAATAAGACTTGCCTGGAGCATTACTTGAAAAGTATTGAAGGCATTTCATTGAAACTTCACAAAATGATATATGCCATTGACGGAAAGTGTAGCGTCAAAGACCCACAACTCTACTTTGCCTAGTTTTTGAATTATCTACCTTTATTATACAAAATAAGGCTTGTCCGGAGTATAACTTGAAGTATTAATGGCATTTGATTGAAACTTCACATAATCACAGAAGCCATTGAGACAAAGTGCAATGTTAAAGAATCATAACTCTATCTTACCGTGTTTTAAAATTATCTCCCTCTATTTTACAAAACAAGCTTGTCCGGAGTATTATTTGAGAAGTATTAATGGCATTTCATTGAAACTTTATAAAATGATAGAGGCAATTGACGGGAAGTGCAGTGTCAAAGAACCATAACTATACTTTACCCAACTTTTGAATTATCTCCCTCAAGCACATGCATCGGGGAGCATCATTCGGTTTTACCGATTCCTTGTTTTAATGATTTGTAAAATATTTCATTGACAAGACCTATGGGGTTCAGTTCGGGGTTAACTACAATGTTGTAATAATAGTTTACTAGTATCTTCGTCATGCTTAATTTGGATAACTTTTCGTTAAAAGAATAAGGTTTCAAAGTTTGATATAAAGGACTGTTGTACTAGACTCGATATTCATTGTACAGTTCTGTCCGAACTAATTATAAAATATAATATATATAATACCCAAACATTTGCTTTCCTCCATATTAAGTACTTTTGAACTAAAGAATCTAGTAAACCTAGTTTAATAAAACAACAAAAACCCTTTCATCTTAAGGATTTTATTGACTCTTTTGTAAGGTAAAGACGAGCTCCTAGATCATCATGTATCTTATATTTTTATTATTTCAAATGCAGTTAATAGTTTGTACCTACATTAGGTTTACTGCAAATTTTATTTATGTCATATTGTGACAACTAATGTTTCATACAATCATATTTATTAGAATTGTATAATTCATTGCAAATATGAAATTATATTATATGTACATGTCCGTCATATTATTCATATTATTTGTACTAAAAAAGCCACATGGGTCTATGACCTAATGGATATATGATATAAGCATATATCCAGTATAATAATATCACCTTGACCATGGTAATTTACGACTCTTTATTGACTCATCCAGCTTGAGTCTGGATTCATGAAATAAGTGTTATTTGTCACGTAAGGGGCCTGTGTGTAGGTTACAAAGAATATTTTCTTTCCACACTTGCACAAGTGCTGACATTACATTAAAAGCACACCAGGGGAAATATGAAAAGTTTTAAAAGTTTTTTACTCTATGAATGGACAATATTATAGGATCCGATCCTAATAGATAGATAATATTGAATTTACTTTAGAGGCTCACAAGGGGAAATATGTAAAATTTTAAAAGTTTTTTACTGTATGAATGGACAATATTATAAAGATGGTACCTAAATAACCAAATTTGTCTTTACAGGTTATTTTCAGTGTGAGGTGATAGCTTAGTGCACCAATTTACTAAATACATTTATGCTTTTCCTCCTTACAAATATCCTTCTTCGAGTTGTGTAAAAAACTTAAGTTGTAAATTGATGTGAATATCTTAAGTTATCCGCTTACCTTGTTTAAAACAATAAATAAAACACCTTATAGTTTATTTAAAGTATAACAGTGGACTTGTAGCGAAACTCGTTCAATTACGTATTATCCATATGTTTTTTTCAGCATTATTTGTTTTTGCGTTAAGCAATGATCGTATTAATTAAGATACAGTTGCGTCCAGAGAATGTCGTATTGCCTACTAATACATTATTACACGGAAATTGCAGAGCGTCTCATTTTCTATCTACTACCTTAAAATATTGCAAATACATTTGATGGCAGTGACTTTTCGTATTAAACTATTTGCAGCAAATTTCTCATTGAGTAAAGCGTAAGAAACACTTTCAAAATGATTAAAGAAATAATAAATAAAACAATAGTCTATCTATGTTGTTCACATATGTGATACCAATTTAACTCTTTAGTAATGTCTTATTGTTGGATATACATTTTACATTTTAATATATCAATTTTCGTTAAACCAAGCTATCATCATTGAAAACAAAAAATAACTTTAGCTAAGAAGTCAAAACTTAAATATCTGAGGTGATGTTTCTTAATGTTGTAAAATTCCTTGAAAGGCATTTACGCATTATTTTGTTTTAGTTTTATATACTGCTAAACATTCTAGCATTGCCTCAGCACAACTTTTAAAATAATTTTCAGGTAGGCATAGGAAATAAAATCCAGTATTATTGCACCCTGGTATGTATTACAAAAGTTCCTCTATTGTGACATTTTGATACAAATAAAACTGTACTATCTGCTATATAAAATAATTACTGGCATTTCATTTTATGATCGGCTTGTTAAAAGTTTGTTATTTTTTACCCTAAAAAACCTGACAAAATCATGTGAAGCAGGTTTCAAAAGGTAAATCAAGCACACTGCCATCGAGGGCAGAAAAGATAATATCGAATGGAATTAGGTTTCATTCTTTCCCTAAATTGATATCATATAATATTAAATGTCATTATGTCTACGATGGTCTGATAGTCACAAAAACATATCGTATTTTACGATCAAATGTTGAGATATGCGCTAATTACGTATTTGATTCTATCACGTGTTGTCAGTGTTATCGATAGCGGCAGCAAAAACCCGAAAGCAAACTTCCACTTTCAGAGCACTACTGCTACAACACCACACAGATCCAACATAGTGAGTGTTACATTAAAGGGAGGACTTTAGTAGGAAATAGTACGATTAAGGTAAGTAATATATTATATTAACAGAGCTTTAAGGTATTGGAAGTTATGAGGAAATCAGGGCCGCGTCCAGTGTCTTCAGCGCTTTCGTTAGTATCGATTGTAGTATTTTACATAGACTAACCACTAGACTAATAATAAAGAATTTGTAAAAAAAATATAATTTAACATTTGTAAGTTTTCTTTAATTTTTGTGTAAGAGGGACAAACGTCAGTCTATTTTAGAGATTTTCTCAGAGATCTGATTGTAATATTATCATATGATATTAGACATAGGATATAAACTGGCTGCCAATTAAAAAAAATATAGTCTAGGAGCTAGTCTATATTCTACCCAACCGCAAGCGCTAAATTGCAATTGCTTTAAACATTAGGTTAATGTCACACTGACACAAAACTATACTAAGTAAACCACTCGCACACGGACGCCGCACAAATGTTTAAAGAACAAAGTTATCTTAATCACCTCTTGTAAATCGTTGCTGTACGTGTAAAATATGGAGATGAGGAGTGAGAGGTGTAACACTTGTCATTGCCTCTCATGAACAGAATTAAATCACATTTTCTATTATTGCTTGGTTGTGCTAAAAGCTTCGAATAAAATTTTGTAACTATCACAACAGCGACGTTTATCGAAGTGCCGTTTGGCGGTCTTTAAACGTCGCCTTGTACTTGGAGCTGTTGTTATTTTTTTATACTTGGTGACCTTCAATGTTTTTTTTAACTTACTTTGCTACAGTCGGTGGCAAGGGGAATGAGGGTGTTGCACATTTCATTTTGGGCCTTCTTTTTTTGAGTGGGAAAGGTCACTGAATCACTTGCCCGACATAGCTGTTGGTTCGAAACATCGCATGTCCACTAGCTGTCTTACAGAAGGTCGGTGGTTTTACGCCTGTACCTGCCCGTACCCAAAATAAAGTTCGGAGGGGCAACCGGAGCCTTCTTCCACCGCCAAAAGCTAGAAAGTCGATTGTAATTGTGTCCGTGTGACATTAAACACAATGCATTTCATTTCCTCTGAATCAAATAGAATCTAACATACTTTGCGTCCTATGCTCCAAAAGGATGTTATAGATTTATCTAGGTAGTTATCCAAAATGAAAACAAAGATCAGGAATGTGCGACTATGGGGAGCTCGGCAGAAGTAAGGATTCTTCCATGAAATATTAAAACCCTACTTGTCCGTGAGTTTTCCTTGGTTTGGTGTAAAATAAATGCATAACTCAACATTGGTAGAAATGTTACTTATTAACGATGGCGTTAAATTTAGTTATTTTGGACAAAATGATCCTGTATCATAACGTATAATTGAAAGTTCTGCGCGTTACGAAGTATAGAGCAGAACGTATGTCTTAACGTATATAATTTGGCGGGACAAATATATGAGATAACGTTGGCGTTTTCAGTTCTGGGCTTGACTTAGTCGATACAACACGTCAGCTATTTTCAAATTCGAAAACAGTATTCTAGTTTCAGTTTATTATATATCTTTACAGACTGGCTGTTACAATTATTTTTGTATTATCAACATGGCCGTGTTTAAGCCAAAGGTTTATATACTTGAACATTTGTTGTAAACGTTCTGGTAATGTTCACACAGACATGTTCGAACAAATCTAGTTGCTTTTCAAAGACTGTTAAGTTAAAGCTGGGAGCAATAAGTACTTGAAATGCCTCGAATTTAAAAATCCCGTAAAACATTATCCTGAGGGCAGCTTGACACTCACTTGCAACGGGTAAAGGTTTCCTCCTTTAAAAAAGTGGGGGTTTTCCTGAACGGTTTTGGTGTCTTATCAATGACGGATAATTTTTCTTGTACGAGGTTAAATACATAATAGAAAGTTAAGCAAAGAGTTGTAAATACTTCAATATGTAATGTAAATGATCATGAAAAACGTAGTTAAAACAGGTATTCTCTAAGACAGTTATTACCTTAGTAAATCATTCTGTTGAAATGTCACGTCTTAAACATGAAGAGATCAACATTTTATTGCTAAACACAAACATCACCAGTCGAGTTCCATTTCGTAAACCAATGTTTGCCTTTTATTTAAAAACATAATGTAAAGATAGCAGGGAAGTATTGATGATCTGTGAAGGTTCATTCAGTTGGACGTTTTCTTAGCAATTTCGCCTTAAGTCCAGACGGCTGACTTCTACACATCAAAGACCTTTAACATTCTCTCGTATGCCTGAGTATAAAACTCTTCTATGAGAAAATCTATTTGCAGGTTCCGATTCTTATCAACTTTTCTGTCACATGCCTTATCTGTCCACAGGGGTCAGTTAGCTCCACCATAATCATTTCTTTCTATCCGCTACTAAAAATATTTTGTTTCGTAATCTTTCTTATGGAAATAAGAATGCATTTACTTTTCGTCTAGTCGTTACAACTATACTTCATTCTGTCCTTGATCCAGTTCTGTCTGATTGGTCGTCATTTGTGATAAAACCGTCAATCGCCGGTATTTTGGGGCCCACAACGAGGAGTGTGTTTGAACATTTTCGAACAAATTCTGACTGTATCCCTGTTTTCAATGCAAATGTTAGATAACTTTTCAATTCCGGCGCTAAATGTTTGAATGTTATGAAGTTATATACTTTTCAGGAATTACTCGCATTCAGTAAATGCACAACAAGTGGTTAATGAAAAGAAATTACATCCTTGTTGATAACCTTGATCTTTATATTTAATTTATGTTTTTTTCCCACGGTTTTTATTGGTTTTAAATTCAACCTAGATATTGAACGTGCGTGCGCATTCTGTAATACTAGATGGTAATAGTTAAGAAATTTATGACTCATCCTTCGTCCTACTTGTGCGTATTTAAATTGTTAGTATTTAGTCCAGCATACATATTTGTAATCTGGCAAATGACTCTGAATGGCAAAAATGACATTTTCTTTTTTTCAAAAATCCATCTATATCTTTTTATAATTAATGAGTTTATCTTTACAGATGTCTAAATAAATCAGGTCATATTAAGAGTATATCTGTCTATAACTTTCGGGGTACAAAAAGGGGGATTTTAAGACTTCTGTTTTTTAAAAAGAAAAATCAAAGACACATTGAAATATTAGTTTGAAATTTGTTTTGCATCTCTTCATTGTGAGAAAGGTGATCTAAGTGATCTTTTTGTTTTGTATTAATGTTTTGTAGTCTTAAAATGAATGATCATTTTTAGACAAAGCTAAAGGGAACATTAACACTTAACACATGTCTGTGATTAACAGAATACCATCTACAACTAATTTTAGATTTAAGATGTCTAACTTTTCATGTTTAATGATCATTATTAGGCATGTGTGTATCTATCGTTTCTGATGTCCATCACTACTGACAATTGTGGTGAACAGATTACAATACCATGGCGGTTACTTGTCATTGGTACTTGTAGCTTTTAAATTAAGGGCTTTAAACTTCAAAATAATATTATATGGATTTGAACTGGGTAGTGCCTGCATACAGGGACAATCGTATACTAAAATAGGTGTCTGTACATATCAACGAATTACCTAAATATAATTGGTGAACACGCGGAAGGATTTGCTTTACATGAAATATCTATGAATTAAATCCATCCGTCTGGGTTTTTCAGCCGCTTGTTAGGTTTTGGGTGCTCACAAGAGAACAACACATTTCGTTTTGTTAATCCACAATGTCATCAATAATTGAGTATCGATCTGGAAACCAGCACTCTTCAGCAATCGTTCATCCGTCTTGACGTTGCGACAAGGACGTCGACGTCAGAATGCGCAGACGTTCCTGTTCCCCATTATAATTATAACGCGTGAGGCACACTGCGCTATTATGGATCCGTTAACCGTAATATTAGTAGTCGTTTTGTTACTATTTCAAAATTATAAACTGGAGGTAGAACGAAGATATTAAATGAAGTGTATAAGGCGAGCAATTGAACATCAGCCAAGTTCAGTTAAACAACTGATAAGGTAAATAATGTAATAAAATACCCTTGGAAACGAGCGAACGTTTTCAAAAATATTCGCACGCCGTTGACAGACAGTCAGACTTAGTTACCGCTATATTATTTTTAAATATATTTTCCAGCGTTATATTATAAATAATAAATAAAAATGAAGGATGATAAACATAACGTAGTGGATGTGGCACGTAGACATCCAAAGCTCTCCTCAACAAGTTTTTGTTGTTCAACACTGATGCCGTTAATCTTAAGCGGAAGATCTCATTTCTTAATGGAGTTCCTATAATTGTCGGAATAATTATAGAGTCTGGTGTATTCGCCAGTTTAAAGGGAATTTCAGAATACGCGGGCTGTGTAGAATTCTTATGTATAATATGGGTAAAACTTGGGTTAGTTTCACAGAGTGGTGCGTATTGTTACGCGGATTTTGGTAACTCAATTATGAAATCAGCCGTCAACTGTGCGTATGAAGCCTATGGAACATTTCTTGCGTGCTCCAGACTGTGGATAGAGTGTACATTAACAATATATTGTTCAAAGTTGGCGATCTCATACTTTGCCTTAAAGACAATGTTTCCTGATTGTGAGCAGCATGAATTTGATGTGGGATTATTGGCAATTGCTTGTAAATGTAAGTATATGTTTAGTGAACAAATAGTATCTGCACACTTTCTTACTGCGCTTTTATAATAACTTGAATGTGTTAAAAGATACAATTTATTTTTAAAAGGTTAATCAATGTGTAATATGTTATCATCAAGAATGCTGCTGACAATGTACATGTATAGATACAATGTAGTGACTTATTCTTTACTGGACACGTGGCGCAGTTAGTAGAGCCATAAGGTTTTTGCATGCAATGGTATACTCGTAACTATAGCTGTAGGTTCAAATTCGAACCAGTATCCAGAAAGTTGCATTTAGGTGACAAGTACTGCTGGTTACCACCCTGCTGTGGAGACTATATTGTTCCTTCTCTTGAGAAGGAACACTTAGAATTGGTAAGTCACACTTGACTGAGCAACTGACCTCGAACTGACCTCGAAAACGGTTGTCATTACAAGCTGGCCAATCAAACTTCATGACCTTAGAAATAACCTCTGACGTTAAAATTATTCTTTTCTATTTGAGGCGACTCTCTGGCTGAGCGCTCTCCGCGGATTACATACTACTACACCCGAGGATGGAAAAGTTGAAACATGCCAAACATCTTATTTGTCACAAAGGTTAACATACGTCGTTACCTTCGAATGCATGGTAAATATGAGAAAACAAACCTTATTGCGACCCTCTCATTGTTTCTGTATCAATACCATGATCTACCGCGCGAATGCTAATCTAAAAATAGACAGGCTTTTCCCTAAGAGAAATGTAGCACAATATAAACTGTGGTATTTAATGCTCATAGAAAAGTGTCATAATCCCCAAAGGCAATAAACTTAACTTGCGCATCGTCAGTATCAAACATTACATTTTAAACCTAAAACTATGAAGGTTTAAACAAGCGTAGATAGTTCAATGAGTTATTTTTCTAACACATTTAATTTGTTTGGGTTTAAGAAAACTGTACTGTGTGTTTCTTTGTTTATTAATGCAAAACAATGCACATTTGGTTTTTGTTAATATGTAGTAAGAACGCGCGGAAAAGTTGTCCGGATTTTACACTCACGAGACAGATACCGGTTCTACCAAATTATAGCAATGAATTACTTGATCAATTACAACTAAGTTTGTTGTGTTGTTGGCGCATCAAATCACTACATTAGGATACAAGTTAAAGCATAGCAAAAGTTCCTTCTAGGGCACATCTATATAAATATATAATGATCATCTTGTAAAATTTTGGTTGCAATGTCTGTCTTAGATATTGGTCATCAGTGTGTGGAATCCCAGGATCGGACACAAGGACAAGACCATTCTACCTTATTGACATTCCGTATCCCTACGTTTAAGCGCCCCCCTGGGGGTTACATTTTGCACCAATGGTGCGTTTATTTCTGTACCAAATACAAAAAAAAAACAACTAGAATTTTGGAAAAAGAACTATGTTGTTTTCTACTACCGAAAAATGTCAAGTCCGCTATTTCCAAAGTATTTACGCTAACATACATGTAAGTTGTTAAATCTTACAACTAAGTAACTCCGTTACCACTTTCAGTTGAGTAAATACGGCAATTAAGAGTAAATACTGCAATTAAGAAACACTGGCTATAAACATTGACACGGTCAGTCCACATGTAGAGTACCATTCGAAGTGTGAATTTATTGCGCACAATTAGAGGGTCGCAATGGGGGTTGTTTTCACATATTGACCATGCATTCGAAGGTAACGACGTATGTTAACCTTTGTGACAAATTAGATGTTTGGCATGTTTAAAAAAAGCCAATTTTCCATCCTCGGGTTTAGTAATTATGTAATCCGCGGAGCGCGTTCAGTCAGAGAGTTGCCTCAATTAGGAAAGAACAATTTTAACGTCAGATGTTATTTTTAAAGTCACGGAGTTTGGTTGGCCAGCTTGTAATTACAACAGCTGTGTAGGTCAGTTGCTCAGTCAAGTGCGACTTACCAATTCAAAGTGTTCCTTCTCAAGAGAAGGAACAATAAAGCGAATATATGTCAATAAGGTAGAATGGACTTGTCCTTGCGTCCAGTCGTGGGGTTCCACACACTGATGACCAATATTTAAACAGACATTGCAACCAAAATTTTACAAGATGATCATAAAATATTTATATAGATGCTCCTGTAGAAGGAACTTTTGCTATGCTTTAACTTATTTCATTGTAATCGAGTATAATGTTGATACACTGACTTGAAAGTATCTTATCACAAACTGTCAAGTTATTGTCAAATTGAATATAGTTCGGTTTCGAGGTCAGCGAAGTTTTGTACTTTTAATAATAGAACGGTCCGTTATTTAGGTAGTCAAACTATTTTCATCACATGACCAAGCTACGGAGCTCTTGATTTGCTATGTGATCATACTACATTCTGTATAATGTCCCGTGATAAAATCTAAATCTTATACCTGACTAAAATATTACCTTTTCATTCACAGTCCATTACATTAAATAATCCCTATTTTTATAGTTATACGCACCTTTTTATATATTATAAGCGTTCTATGGGGAGATATAAAGATATAACGATGTTAAAGCATGATCGACGTTCATTTTATTTAGTTTCCTGTTCAATGTAATCAGCTTGAGACGAAGGGAGGTAACCTTTATTCGGATCGATCGATGAATACTGGTGGTATTATTGCGCTTGAACGTCTGCATTTTTTTTGTGTTTTGCATATCTCTATATTTCTATTGCTCTGAATTATTCGCATTGATAAGACGAAATTCCTACTGCAAAAATTGCACATTTTATGCATAAGTTCGAATTGGCCACCTCACAAGTACTATTCATTTTTTTCTATTTGTTCCAGATAAATTTCAAAAGATCCACCTCATGGAAAGTTTATTGCACACTACTAAGTATTAAAAGCTCATAATGTCTCTGTCTTTAATATGGCTGTCACATTTTGTTTTGAACTTTAAATATACTAATTTCATGTTAAAAAGTATTTTCAAAAATACTACCAAATTATTTTTTTCGGTTACTCTCCTTCATGGCACTGCATAAGTTTATATGCAGTATCGAAAGAGGTGTTTTCCTTACCATATAATTATGCATGGCATATATCTGGATAGCTGCTTTTAAATTATCTGTTTTTAAATCAGATGTGGAATGTGAAACTGTGATAGGAACAAAAGTACTAAATAGGTTATCAAGCAACACTTCCGGGCTAGTCGGATAATGGCGGAAAGAAAAAGTCCGCAATTTTCACAGTTAAAGTGGCATAAAGTTGACCTGTCAGACCAGAAATCTCTCTTAGAAGATA